>NC_133900.1:49006504-49641192 GCF_964199755.1 Larus michahellis | reverse complement strand
TCTGAAACCTTATTTGTAAAAAATTACTTAGTTTTACATTTAGTCCGTTCCTTTCGCAAAACTCACTGGCTTAAATAGAGAAGATACATGTGGGCCACTATCCTGTTTCACTACTGAGGCTTTTTTTTTTTAAAGGTGCTTTGCTAAAGTTCACAAACCTTAAATGAGAGGGCCAAGAATAAGACTACATCTCCAGACTCCTAATCCCTCTCCCAGATAGATAACCACGTTACCTCTAAGGATCAATAACATTCTCAGAAGGTAAGAATTTACGAAAGAAAAGATTTCAGGCAAGTCTACTGAAACCTAGGCATAATAAGCATGATATTTCCTTGAAAGGGAATACGAATTAAATGCACATACGAGAAACAGACTTATGAGATTTTAAAAAGAAAATTATTGTAACAATTATAATGGTAATAACAATGCTATTAGAGATAAGACTCCTGTTGTAAATGCCCATGTCATTTTGTGTGAATAATTTATTCATTTTAATTTCCTTAGACTGAAAGTATGCAGATTATCAGCTTTACTCTCAAAAGAGTTTCTTCACAATTTGGAAGGGGGAGAAATTTGTAAAATTGCAGCTACTTAAACTTAAAATCTAATTACAGTTAGAGAATCCCTTCTGCCTAAAATTTTATTTCATATTGGTCCAAGTCACGTATTCCACACCTGGATTTCTCTACAGCTATTAGCACCTCTGCATTTTAAATTTGCTAGTGATGAACAGCACATCTAGGCTAGCTTTTTAAATAGAACCTTACACTGACTGCATTTTTACCATTTTCTATTTAAGAAAGAAAGCAAACCAGTGATAAATATTCCTACCTGTGCTTTATCCTGAGAAGCAGGGACCTCACTTAGGAAAAATGATTTGTTTTAAAGCAGCTTCCACCTCCTCCCTGAACATTTCTGGAAAAAATACCTGTCAATATCTAGTACAGATTTTTCCCGCATCCCATAAAATCCCCTTCAATATGTGACACATGGTTTTGCCCAGTGGGGATCACATCAGGAACATATAAACAAATAAATAGCATGTTTTATCTGCTGCTCAGATTCCAGTCCAATGCATTAAACTAGTTGAACTGTATCTTTACGCAATTCAGTTATGGATTGGAAGAACTTCTGTAAAAGATTTTACTTAAAGCCAAAGTAATTGAGAAAAAAAAATGGCAAAAGAGAAGAAAAAATACTGAAAGGCAAATAGAGTTTAGAGGGAGCTTTTGTCTATGCTGTAGGAGGATATGTACATCCTTGCTGGCTGGCTTTTAATGAGTTATTAGGATGCAGGAAAGCATTTTAGGGAGCTTTAGCTAAAACTGGGGATGCTCAGGACTTGATCTGTGGAAGCTACTATCCTTTTGTCCTCAGTGCGTCCGCCGCTGGGTTTCAGGCATACATCAGGAACGTTACATATGGAAAACATGCCCTGTTGAATCAGGAGGACACAAATATCTTCCTAAACCTGGAGCCAAGCTGCCTCTGACCAAGCAGTAGGCAAGATGCTGCATTTTCCCTCCATGTACTGGCAAGCAGATTTGGTAAAAATAGAAATAAATTCTTCAGGATTCTCCTTCTTGGGATTCTCCTTCTCAACTGCTCTTATTCCTAGCAGCTCTGGGAGGTTGTTAGTTGAACGCCTTCCCATTTTCTTCAGCACTTTAAATCAAGCCATTTTCAGTTAGTCATTTTTTTACACTGTTTTTTAAACACGTTGTCACCAAAAGATTGGCTGAATTTGTAACAGAAAACCTACATTTGTGGCAAATAAAGCATTTAGGCAATCGTTTTGGAAATGTCTAAATAAAAAATACCTACTTATGAATAGTTTGAAGGACACAAACTTTTCATAACATTTAAGGGAATGAAAAAGTCTTTTGGACCTTCCCAAAATAGGGTGGGAAACATTTTGATGTAATGTAGTAACTTCACATCCTACATGAGAGGCCAACATACAGTAATAAAAAGGTATCTGTATCCTTCATTAGGTGCTGTGTGTGCATGTTGTTTAATGAAGCATGTTACTGTTAGTGTACAAGGGAAGCAGTGCCCTGCGCAAATCTCTCTTTTCACTCAACTGGACTTTTGCCACTGGTTTCAAAGACAGCATGTTATCTCATAATTAGAGAAAGCCCAGAAAAAAACCCCAGAAAAATAGGCCATCATGTTCAAAACAACTATGATTTGATGCTTCTGGCCAGTTATTTTCATACCCTGTGATTAATTTAAATTAATTTAATTTAGCTTGTTTTAATAATTGCATAACTTTTATCCGGATGCCCATGCCAGATGGCTCAACAAGCCTGAAAACAGGAAGATGCTGTAATTGTGGCGGCGTAACAACATTTATTTACTACAAGTCTGAATGTCTCTGATGCTCATCAAATCTCTACAATATTGTGCTTTGTAGTATATCACTTCAGTTCATTTCACTTTTACCCACAAAATCTTTTTCCTCTCCAAAACTATTTGAGTAAATTTGGGGTTTTTTTAATGCACTTTTCCCTTTTGTGCTTCTCGCGGGAACTCCACCAGGTCTCCCAGTTCTGAGTTCTGCCTCCATGCTACTGCAAATCATCAGCGTTACTTCAGGGTCAAACTGGTGTCAGGCTCAATTCCTGGACTAATCATTGCCTGTATGACTTCTCTCGTAACACTTGGACAATTAGTATATCTTCAGGTTGTTAATTCCCTGATTCAGAATTGTGGAAATATTCTACCTATAAGTAGTTACAAAAAAGTCTTTAATTTTTAAATCTGGAAAAGCAGGAACTTTCTGCTTCCAATCAAGCATCATTTCCTCTGGCTTGTTTCTGCTTATTTAATTTACATTTGCACACAGCAGGAAACAAAAGTAATTTTTAACCTCAGATTTAACATTAGTGATTTCCAATGTTCCTCCTCTCAAACCTGCGAGTGTGAGTCTCATTTGCCCACGCGCACCCCAAAAGTTGTGCAAAAAACTCTTGCATGATTTTTCAGACACTGAGATGTAAGAAAGATGGAAATATTACTGAATTAATTTGATCAAAGGGAAACATCTGAATTTTGGACTGATTTTGGTGCATTCGGGTTAGTTTCTCTTCATTACTTCTTCTTTGCAATTACTACACTGCAGATCATTTGCCCTGGCAGTTTGCTAACCCACCTGGATGCTCTCAGGGGGATGCGCATCTGCCAAGTGCACCCTTCTCCCAGACTTACACGTTTGTGCAAATTGCCAATGGCTCTGGCCTTGAAGGCGGTCGTATATCCATCCTTTGGAGGCAATGCAGACATACATGCTATTCTTGCCCTCCAAGAGGTCACACGCAAAACTCTTGACAGCTTCAGCTGGAACAGGACCAGGAGCCCAGTACTCTGAACAAAAAATGCTGACTCTACCAAGCCACATACAAAATTTATGTATTTTCCAGAAAGATCAAATGCTGCTGCAGGTTTGCTATACTAATGGAGAAGAAAGAAATAGTTATAAATACACATCTTTGAGTATGTTGATGCAAAACACTTGTTTAAATAAAATAAATTCACCAATATGCACTTATTTAGGACATTTGATGCTGTCATGCCCATCTGTGTTGTGGTACCCGAGATCCAAGTACTTTTGTCAAACACGCATCAACAGGTACTGTAGAAACATCTCTTTTTGTCACTTCTTCTTGTGACAATGTGACAATTTCTTACTGAGCTAGCAGATAATTTTAATGAAGCTTTTTAGGTAATGGGGATGGGTTTTATTGCTGAAGTGAAGCAGATACTTTCCTTAGGAGAACTGAAATCAATTGATTTGAGGAGAGAATTCATTAGCATGGACCAAAACGTATTTTCACTGAAACCAGATCAGTGGGAAATTTGCTATGCACTATCAGGAGCCCACATTCTAATTACAATTAATCAGTTATCTGGTGTATTTGGCTGCTCTTTTTCTGTTCACAAATAATTTGCAAATCACACTAGTTTTCTTGCATACTTATTTCTTGTTTGTAATTGTTCAATGACTGATTCAAGCAAACACGTTTTGGCTCATGGTGTGTTCATGCACTATTTGTTTAGATTTCAGGGTGGTTTTTTTCTGTTTCTGAATGAGACATGCTACTCTTCTTCCATTGAACAGATGTCTGAAAATTTCAAAGTGGGGACTATTCAAAAAGAAATTATCATAATTCATTTGTAACACTCATTTTTTTGATTGCCCCAAAAAAAATTTATTCTGGTTTTCATTTTCCTACCGGATTGTCTATTAAAAGTAATCAGGAAAAGAAAGATAGGGAAAAATGATGCAGGCAAAATACTGGTGTGTCTTTTTTTTTTTTTTTTCTGTTTGAAAAACCAATACTGCAAAATGCTGGGCAGAGTGAAAAATAGGACTCCTCATGAAATGGTGGTTTTGTAAAAAAAGAAAAAAAAAATCAGTGGTGACTCATAGGAGGATAATGAATAATGAATGGCAAATAACAATAATATTATATAGTGCACGTAAGAATATAGGTGCAGAACAGCTGTTTGTTGGACAAATACCTGATTATACAGTTTTCAGTGATAAAAAACCATCAGAGGCTTGGCTGATTTGAACAACCATTCAGAGTCTAAATGAATGTTTGCGAATGCTGATTTTACAGCAGTTAGGCAGCTCTAGACTTGCTTTCTTGGGAACGGATAAATTAGGATATGAACCAAAGCCCATCAAATGTCAGTGGAAAAATTCCCCTTGATATGAATGGACTTTGAGTTGAGAAAGGAAAAAATGAAATGTAAAATGAAAGGAATTAATGGTATGGGAAGTAACTGTTGAGGCGAGTAAAACCAGCCCATAGATGGTCCCTTGTTTATACATGCATAAGCCCCAGTTTTCTAAATACAACTCTGAACAGATGTCAGTGCTGGGGGACTGGCATCCTGCGAGCGCTTGCAGGGTATGAAGCACAGACCTTTAGGCTTTACCTTTTAACAGGGCTAAAATCTCTAACCATCTCCAGTTTACTATATGTAGCGTGTCATTTAATAGATCACCTTCGTTCTTGGCATTTTCACTGTTTTTGTTTAAGTCATTCAGGAAAATTTACAAATGAACTTTTCAAACATGTTATATCAGATACCCCATTTAATTTGTCTTTATGGTGTCCCAGACTGATTAATTATCTTCTGTAAGTGCTGTGTGTATCTCAGACTTCTGTTTTACTGAATTTTTAGTGTTATCTCTTTGTTGCCTGAGAGTGCACCTGCTTCTAATTATATGCAGATGATATACAATTACATCTTTAGATGGATTCAAATAACAATGTTTCCCTGGCTTTTAGTGCTGCCTTTCTGACATAAAGCTCTGGTTTAGTACGGGTATTAACAAAGTTAAAATCAATTAATCATATACCTTGAAATATATTGGCTTAGGCATTGCGAATGAAAAAAATTGAGAGCTGGGCCTCTTAATTATGAGTTGGGCAAGTGTCAGGGGAAGATTGCATGAATATTTTAATTTTAAGTGCTTTTAAATCACTATGGTATTTTCTTTTCAATAATTCCCATTCTCACAGAAAACTCTACCAGAAGAATTTTGGAAATCAACTTAGAAATTAGTAACAACCTCATTAGAAACCTAATTCTATGATCTACTGTCATCTAAAAAGTGATTTTAAGCATATAAAATGATGTCTTTGAGCATCACTGAGTCTTTGAATACAGAATCATTACAATCAAATGTTGACTAATGAGCCATAGAAAATATTCAGCTGCAGATACAAATCATGTTTTCTAAAGAAATCGTAACATGGATAATTCAAGAAACAGAAATAGGTAGAATTCAGAAAATACTTCCTTTTTATTTTTTACTTATTTATTTCATATTATAATTTTAGTAGATATCTAAGCATTTAATGCATGTCGGTGGCATGTATAGAGTTAGGATGTGTCAAAATGCATGAATGTACAGAGGGATTTACTCTTTGCATACTGTATTACCACTGATACTTTCAAAGCAGAAATGCATCAATCCTAAAAATACCTTCTAATTCTCTTCTACTGCCAGGTGTCTTCATCTACATGCTGCCAGATCTGCAGGCATGTTGCCGGGATGACATTTCATGCCAGGAAATACTGCATTTCCACTAGCGGTCTCAGTCTCGACAAGTAGAGATTAATGCATGCTTCAAGTCACTTTTTGATTTACATAAACCATTTTGGAGTGACGTGATTAAAGATGTCATTTCAGCCAAAACTGCAGATATGTTTTTGTTATTTAACAGCTCTGCAGAATCCTTCCTAACAATAAAAAAATAATGTTGTTAAGACCGTATGTAGGTTGACAAAAGCATCCATTCCTGGTAGAGAACAGCAAACTTACTGACAAATCAAAAATAGCTGATGCACTGGTTTTGGCATAATTTATTTATACCTTCTCTATTAATTAACACAGAAAGATAATTGTCTTTTCTAGCTTCCCAAAATGTGAGACAGGGATTCCTCTACTACATTTGAATCAAACAGGATTATTTATCTAAAAGGTCTTATAGCTCACACAGATGCTACAGGATTGATCCAAAAATTCTGTGTCCACTGTCTTCAAGTGGAAGGCAGTTGATGAAATCAGGTACAACAGTCATAGCTTAGTGGAGCACCGATAGCTAATTTTTTACCATGTTTTACATTAATACTTATGATTTATTCTATTTAGCTGGGAAAGACATGCAGAGACCTGTGCTTTAAGAGTGTCTGGCTCGAATGAAATAGGGAAATGGCTGTTTCATTATGTGGTGGCTTCCATCATTTCATGCCAGTTGGTAAAAGTTCTTGCAAACCTCTGGGCTGAGTGATTCCTAAATGATACTTTCCACATCTGCCCTTCCATTACACTCTCTGTCTACCTTGTCCACTTGTCACAGAGTGTAACTGAGGCTTTGGAGCTATTTATTATCATTTTCAGTGGAACACAATTGACTTTGTGCTTGTAGAAAACTTCTTTTGACCCATCCAATTTAAAGAAAAAAACACCTCCAATCAGTTTATAATGGTGAAACAGAGGGAGAAATAGAATTATATTGATGAAATGGATATAAGAATACTTAGGCTGCATTTTAATTCAGTCGTGGTACAGTTTGCATCTAATAAAATTCCTCTCGGGAAATTTTTAAGCTGACCTCTTCAAAGTAAATCACAGCATGATTCACTGTATGCCACACAGCCAGTTTTCATAATCACAGTCTGTGAGACAAAGTAAAATTGCAGTGAGGCATGCAACTAGAGGACAATTGCGAACCATGATCCCACTAAGAATGAGCAGAGAAATTCAATTAGTGTTCCACTTTTTAAGAAGAATTGGAGAGGATGCATTGTATTTGTTCAGAATATGAAATGGCATTCAGGATTTCAGCATTCAGGTCCTAGCACTGCTACCGTCCCTCTAGATGTGATTTAGCTAATGAAAAGATCACAATTCCTCTTCCGTTGTGGCTTTCTGTAACAGTCTGTGGCCATTTCTGCATTGTCAAGTAGTGTGATGCTATAAGAACAGCTCTATAGGTTGAAATATTCGGTGCTGAGCACCTGTTGTCCACACTGTATATGTTTCAGATGTTTTCATGCTGGAGTAACATTAGTCCTCCAAGCATAACGTATAGTAACTGCTCCAAAGTCAGTCCATGGTGTGCACTAAAATGTGCTAAGTGGAGACAGTTCAACTCCAAACCAAGTAGTTACCCAAACTAGACATGAAGCCTCTTTGTTCTTGACCTGAAAGGATAAGCAGATACCATACACGGATTAAGAAACATCCCCTCACATGGCAATACTTAAATGATGTAAAAAGTATGCTTTTCGGTTCTGTAAACTGTGGGTGAATTCCACACTGGTGATCTGAGAAGACATGAGTTTTAATGCTGAGTTTTACACTAAGATGATTTGCAATAAAACCGCTTCGAAGAAGAAACCGCTTTAAAATCCTTCTTAAGCTCTTCTTCCTTCTCCCTAGACTTAACACAGTTTTATTTACTTTTTAGGTAGGGATCCACTTATAGGATGGCATTGGATGATTGCCTCACACAGGCTGTGTTGAAACCGTATTTGCTTACTGCATGTGTCATGTTATGAGGCTTAAGACAACTTTTAAAGAAAGAAATATCAACTGCAGTTGCCGATATTTTCAACCGTATGGTCCTAATTTCCTCAGATTCAGGGATCAAAACACAGAGGGAGAGAATGCTGAAATAGCAGGCTCATTTATAAATTTTATAACAGCAAATATGAGATAGAAAACAGACCCTTCGCTGCTAGTGGCTTGAGTGCAGGCAAGGCAAGTAAACAGCAGTTGAATACGATTTTTTAGTAGTGAAATTGCATAGGTAAAAGGAAAGGAGAAGACACAGATCCTTCCCTTCCTTACATCATTCATCCTTACCCGGGTATCACTTCTCACCTTGATGGGAATGGCTGAATCCTGTTTCTTGCAAGGAAATCATTGTCTCCTTAATGAGTAGCTTGAATTGATTTTTGCTGGCACATGTCAGTTTCCTTTGCAATAAAATCAGACTTTTTTCCACTGAGACACTGTGGGAAATACACATACGGACCTGTGGGAATACAGTTAAACTCCAGAAAAAGAAATGAAAACAACTTCATAGTTATTTATAGGGAAGATCCTGATGAGTCTTGAGTCATGAGTTGGACTGAATCACTTGTATTTTTTTCACATCTTTGGTTAAGTTCCTACTGCTTCATGTCCAGTTATCTACATCTGTGACAGATGGTTAAGGTGTTTGAGTTGTCCTTGTACAATTTTCTCTATCAGCACATGTACATTTTACACTCTGTTTAAACACTAGGAGTGTGGGCAGTGGAGTAGAGGGTTGCTGTTCCTTCCCTGATGACAGCTGAACATGTCCAGGCTGGAGAAATAGGATGGAGCTGTGACAGAGAAAGACTAAACTGCAATTATGGGCAGACTGAAAGACCTATGGGAAGTATGAAGATCTTTTTAGAAGGGACCTAAAGTTAACCTTTGCAGATGATGGGAGAAGGAAGACTCCCAAGAGGACAGTTTTTCAGAGCAGGTAAAAAAGCAAAGCCGGAAATCAGTACTGGGGGAAGGGACCTATCCTGCAAGGACATGAGCAGCAAGCAATTTTACAGTCTTCAGTGTCATCTGTCTCACCTAGCAGACTTGAGATTTCCCTATGGATAGAGTTCTCTTGTAATAGTTTAGTGGTTTTGTGTTACAGTTAAACATAGTGATAACACTTATGAACATTTGGAGTCTCTTGTAAGTGAGCATGGTAAAAGTGTATCTATGGATTTGCATAAGCAATTGAGAGCAGAGACGAGTTTCAGGTCAGATTATAGCTTTGTAGGTAGCCCCCACAGCCCCCTTGGAAAGGAGGACATCATCCTTCCAATTTGCTTGAGGTTCCTTCTCTTCTCTACTCCTTTCAAGGTAACATCTGCAAAAGACACACAACAAGGGAGAATCAATATCCTTTGCCATTTTTTCCCCCTCATTTTGCTTGTAGTTTGGTTGCATTCCTGTCTTTTCCTTGTGACTTAAAAGTATTTTCTCAGAATGGTTCCAGAAAACTAAGCTCCCATCTTAAGTTACTAGATTTCTGCTGACTTTAGAGGAGCCATAATTTTGCAAGTGTCATATCTGGTCTTCTGGTGGTGAGGTCTGTTAATGCTATGTGCGAGTGAGGTGGGACCTCTATCTATTGTCAGACTCCTGAATCCTGAGAAGACAAACCACAGAACCACAGTAAGGTCAGCCACCTATGTACTTATCTGCTTAAAAGTCATTTTATTCCCAGGTGTTTCAACAGCAGTATTGGCTAATGTCCAGGGAATTTTTAGCATATCCATAGCAGACAGTGACATGAGATAGAACAATTTAGAAGATAAACAGAATGGGAAACACAAGAAAATACCCTGTTACAGGAAGAAATCCTGATTTGCACAGTGGACTCATCAACACAAACATTCTCCCATGGGAAAATCAGGGGATGCAAAATGATGGAAAGAAAATCCACAAACACACCTGCACACATACACTTGCAGATTCACTGGCCCACACTTCTTGTTTTCTTGAAATATATACTCATTTACTCTTGTGCAATGTGTGGATAAAACATTAGCAAACCAGGATGGCTCCCCTGCAAAGTCACCCCTGCAAAGGTGCCTAATTTGACCATCCACATATTCTACCAGTTTCCTCTCTTATTGATCCCCTCTTGCCATGGAAAACACTCACAGCATTGTTGATACCTTGCAAAATTATAACAATGCCAAAGCTGCCCCAGAACCGACAGCTGGAAAAAATGACCTTGTTACTTTAAGGTGAGTTTTTATATGAAAATAATTCTTCAAAGAAATAAGAGAAATCACGAGGAATATAATAAGCCACTATAACTTCCAACACTTTGATACTGCAATCTGTAGTACTACATACTCATAGGGACCCTTAAACATTTCAGATTATTTGCCTTATGCTTATTCTCGTCAAAGCGGTTGTGCACAACCCAGTTTTCATTAAAAGCAGAATTTCTTTCATCATGAGCTTTTTAACACTTTAACTTTGAATTTGGAAATCTTTAATGCAATCAGCACAGAACCCATTTTTACCAAGGCCTTCTTATCACTAATTCTTCTTTGTATTCTTCTTTGTCGTGATGGTTACGTATCTCAAAAGAACAACATGGTGAATGCTCAGCTGCCACTAGCTGTGATTGTGTTTTAGGCAGTAATGGTTAGCATGAAGAACTTCATTCAGTGTAGCAAATAAATAAATTCCCGCATGCATTTCAGTACCTGCCAGAAATCATCTTCCTATTTACAACTAAATGACCTGAATTACCTTTTTACGTGTATAGATGAATCAAGACTCTGTAGGTAATCAAAAGACTATTGCACAATTTTAGATGCTGATCTCTGAAGTAGAATGGCAAGAAGTCCAGAATTGTGTTTAGTGGAAAATTCAGGTTTACAAATACATTTTCTAGTCTGATGCAGAACAGAACTGAAGTTTTGCTACTGTCTTTTCAGTTACATATACAAAACAACCCCTTGCCTTCCCTAGAATACACTGAGAGTCTGGTATCTAGAGCCCTACTCTGAAGTGAGGGATGACGATTCAAATTCTTTGTCGGTTCAAATAGGATAGAAAGAAATGATCACAGACATTCACCTTTTCAGAGTCTGCTGGATTATTCTGTTATTATCCTATATCGGGCATTTTCTTGGGGAATACAAGGAAAAATTGCATTTGGGTGAGGGAATTTTTCCGCTAAAATAAATGCGCTCCTTGGGAAAATTTTCATTTGGACAAATGATTTCACGTCTTGTGTGCATGTGAGCGTGAAGGTGCCCCTCTTCTCTTCCCCTTTGTGCATGCACTCTGTTCTTTGCTAACCCAGTGTGAGTGTCACTTTTGCCTTCTGCTGGCACAGTGGCACATACTTCTTTGGGAGAGGCAGCAGCGGAGCAAACCGCTCACAGGCTCACCAGCAAGGCTCACCAACAACTACAGCCCCTGTGCCTTCATGAGATGTGCCTCTAAGCTTGAGAAATGCTCATTAAAATTACAGTTGTCCACCACATAACCGTTATGACCTGCAAATTCCCCAGCCAGGTCCATTCTGACAAGATTCTATATCATGTAATGCAAAATGCATATTTATCCTTTATTTAAAAGTGTTGTTATGGCATATTGACTCCTATCACCAGGCCATACTCTGGAATTGATGAGACGATTGCAGATGATTGTGGCATCCATCACCTAAATTTCATAGAGTGGCTTCCACTCTTGATTTTCAATTGCAAAAACCTACTAAAGATGTGTTGTTTCACAGCTTGGAGCTCTAAATCACAGGAGTTAAAGTGCATATTGGAAGAGTAAATTGTTGGGTTCTTTTTAGTTTAAATTGAACGAAAGTCATAATTGGGGTACAGAAGAAATAATAAATCTCCTTCCTGGAACAAATAGCAGCTCTCATGGTTTCCAACAACAAAATCAGGAAGAAAGGCCTAAAGACATGAATGTTTAAACAAACAAGTTGAACATCTTAAAGAAGAAATAACAGTGGGAGCTCGGAAAACTGTTGCCAACTTTCCAAGAAAGCCTCCTTTGTTTGTTTGGGTTGGTTTTGTGCAGGAAGGAGGTAGGGGGAGAGAAGTCATTTTAAATAAAGGCTTCCTAACCATGTCGGTTGAGGTAGGAGACCATGCTTTCATACTGGTTGCATGCAGAGAAATAGTTATTTTAAAATTTTAAAGGGGAAGCTGTTGAAAAATAAACAAGGGGCAGAAAAACATAGAGTAATAACAACCTAAGAGCAGAACCTCTGAAATTTGAAGCTTTGGGGAAGAATAAACAACCAAAAATATGCCACTGGTTGATGTTTCCCTACAGTAAGAAAAGTTCAGGAACAGGACATCACCCAAATCTCTTATTCATGCCGTCTATTCTCCTCGGTGTCCAGAGACTCAACTATGTCCACAGTTGGATCTGCATTTCTCTTGTGGGCAACGTGAGCTTTGGTTCCTGGAGTCTGTGCTTTATACAGTGTTCTCACAGTGTATCTCCTTCCTCCATACTTCTGTGATAGCCAAAAGCCTACATGCAGCCTTCTGTCTTGGATGTAGATCTGTCTTCCTAAGTTAAATGCTTGAGGAAGGAAAGCATAACTATATTGCACGTTCTTTTTTTGCCTCTCTTTCTTTCTTTGTTTCATTTATGACCCTTTTGCAAGTCTATGCCAAACCTTAATCCAACAGAGGTCCAACAGTGACATCTCTGTTAGAGACAGGGCCTGCCACAAGGCTGAAAATACTCCATAAATACGTTACTTATTTTTCACATCTAATGCATTCTCTTAAAAGCTCTCCACTTTATTTGGAAGCTGAGCAAAATCCACCCGACTCCACTGTAATATTTCATTAACTTTGGTGGAGTGACACCAGTTCTTTGGTGTGCTATGTTATTTAATACTTAGCTACAGAACCCACTGTCAAATGCCAGCATTCTTTGTAGAAAAACCACTATTCATGTTAAGAATTCACATCGCCATTTAATTATTAATTGTCCTTTAATTGGCTGTCATAAATTCATTTGCCCTTTTATCTGCAACAATGATTCTTTGGAATTGTTATGACTGCCTGCAAGTATGAGTAATGAGTTTGACTTCAATGCAAAGATATTAGAGCAGTGTTGCTGTTACAGCTGAGGTGACTGAAGGAAGACGAGTTGTGGAGGTAGTGGGAGGGTAGAGAAGTTGCAGTCTTCCAGCATTTCAAAGCATGATTATTTCACACCAGAGAACAGCTAGGTGTAGATCAGTCAGACAGAATAGTGACTACGGTTCACGTAAAAGAAAATTACCAGAAAACAATAATAATAAGAACAAAGGAGCTAAAAGGTGCTGCCCGTGAAAAAGACCGCTCAGCTTAACTGACAGGTCAGGTAAACTGGAAGGTTGCTGTGCGTAGTTGAACCCTCAGGTTGAGCCATAATTCTGAGATGGTTTAATGCCATTTGATACCAATACACAATATAAATCTGTCAGGTAATGCTTTGTAAAAGCTGCATGTTTTCTGAGTGTATGGCCACAGCACACTGGCGTTAACGAGAAAAGCTCTTTAGAAAGCAGTCCTGGAAGAGGCGGCCTGCGCTCAGAGTCCTGTCCCCCCAGCGCGGGCGGTCTGGCAACAGATTCGTAAGCCCAGCAAAGTCTCACATCCTTTCCTGTCACTCCCGCACATCACAAGACACAAACTCCTCCACAAAACACCCTATAACAAACACAGATACTTGCACAAAATGCCAAAAGCCACAAAAGGATATAGAAACGCATAAAAATAAATCTTTTTAGCTCTAATATATAGCTATAGATATAAAATCTGTAAAAGAATATATTATTCTCTGGTTTCTCTAATAAGTTTTCCACTGGAAAATGTATGCAATGAACATAATAACGTATCCCAGGCCGGTACTAGAACCAGCTGCTGACTTCTGTATGAGCAAGGTGGCGGCAGATTTGATCCAGGTCAGTAATTAGAGCGAGAACATCCAATTGAATTACATAACTTGGCAAACTTCTTCCTTTTCCAGTCTCCTGCACATTCAATGTACCTTACTCGTAGCTACTTGAAAGTACAGGCTTTGGGGGAAGATTTAGCTTTAACTTTGGATTTTCTACATCCTGCTCTGAAATGACCTCACCTCCTATCACCATGGCCTACACGTTCACTTGAAAGAAGCTCCTTTTGTACACTGCAGACTTTTTGCTCGCCTGGATCCGACACAGCTGAGGGCCAGCTGATACCTGGCTCCGTTTGCAAGAAGGCAACTTCCCGTCATGCTTGCTGCTACAGACATTGCTCTCCATCTCCAAGGAAACAGGCAGGGACAGACGCTTTTCTTCCTCAGCTGCTTTCCAGAGATGCCCGGGAAGGATGGGGATCCTCTTGCTAGGGCAACATACTGGGATTTTCACATTCTTTCACCACTGTCGCTCCCAAGCTATTGTGTGACCTTGGGGTGAGTAATTTCCCCCGTTACTTTTTTGTGTTTCTAATTTTTAACTCACTCAGGAGACCTGCTTCCTGTCTTCTTTTTTTTCTTTTTATTTTCTTTTTTTTCCCCCTGATATTACATTTAAAAAAAAATTCAAAACACTGAGATTTTATGGAATTCTGAAGTTCTTCTGCTACTGCTTCTCACAAAGTGAAAATGAAGGGAAAATAATAAACTCTCTAATGTCTGTCATGGGCATCTTCAAAAAACATCCCTGGTGTCCTGAGGGAATGAACAGATCTAAATGCCAGAGAAATTCAAAAACAGAATGAAACTCTGCCCTGGTATGGGATTTCTCTTTCTTGCAACAAACAGTATTGAAAAAGTTCTTAATTTCTTTATGCATCTGTGTGTGTTGTGGGTGGGGAGCATTGGCTTTAGTTTCATCTTTAAATGAGAGTGTCAGCCTGACACAGGAAATTTGGAGTTTTTCCTCCCAAGACATCTTCTCCTGTGTGTTAGGCAGCTTCTGCCTCCAGCCCACCCACCCACCCGCCCGCCCGCCTGCCTGCCTGGCACCCTGCCATGCACTCCAGTAAACAGCACTCACCACTTTCACACCTCAAAGTGTCGAGAGGCTTCTCTCTTGGCGATGGCAGAGCAAAGAATTTATGCCTGAACACTGCTGAATGATAGGAAGACAGGAAAACTCCACAGAGGCACAAATAAAGAAGCAGCATGGAATCCCCCTCTGACGCTAATCTATTGTTTCAGTCTCATGAGGAAAGCAAGAGATGTCAGACAGCCCAAATCTCCTAGTTCTGGCTTTTGGTCTCGTCTTTTAAAACCTTGATTCTCCACACAGAAGGTGGAGAAGATCCTCAGATCAAGGGGATGCAAAGAGAATTAATTTGTGCTTGATAGGTGCTTGCAAGAGTGCCAGATATCTGGAGTAATGAAAAAATAAATACAATATTGCCAACATTTTGGGTGGATACTGAATTCATCAAGTGAAATTGTCAACATATATTGAAGTAGCTCTTCTGATTTAGTCCTTTCGCCTTTTTACTTCTCAATCCTGCATTGCATGTGTGGGAATCCATTTGCACATGTCCCCACTATTTGTAGCTGCCTCCGTTTTTGGGCACTCTTTACTGGGTTGTGAATATCTGCAGACTTCACTGATTTCAACCAAATTTGTTGTCCCTGAGTGCCTTTGGAAACTGGCAGCCTTGTCAGTGTTTCATGGCATCCATAACCAATAGGTTTTTTTCTAGATTTTTACAGATTTAATGATTCGGTCAAGGAAACATAGAATTTATGTTATTATAAAGCAGGAGAAAGAATCCAGAGTCCAAGCTCCCTGATTTAAACTCAGAAAAGTTTTTCTGAAGTATTTCTAGGGAAATGACACATTTTCTATTTTATTTAAAGGAGAGACAGCATATTTTCATTACCAACAGTAAAAATTTTCAAATGAAAAAGAAGCCACGAATGCACATCCTTCTCCCCAAAACCTTCCCTTCATTTAATGCAAGTTTTACATAACCTAACTTTCCTATACCACTGATATCAGACTTCATTCTTTAGTAATTACTGGAAGTGCACAGAGTCATTAAGCATTAGTGCTTTTTCGTCTCTCTGAAGGATTGAAATTTCCGTGTCTAGGATAAGAGGTATTCTTTGCTTTTGATTCATTTAAACCCAAAGTGTTTTGCACTCAGACCAACTGCAATAATTTAAACAAAGTGCTTTTTCTCAGCAAAGTCTCGGAGTCACTAGCAATGCCAGACTCAGAAATGTTCACTGTCTCAAGCACTTTGTGATGGCAGCAGCTCACATTAGCATCCTGTGGTCAGTCACATTACCTTGCATTATCCTCTCTTCGATTTAGCCTTACACCACCTGCTCATGGGAGCCGATGGCCAAACTTGGCTGCAAGTCGCCCACCAGCAGCTGAAAGCTGTTCGGCTGCATCAAAACCTCCACTTTCCTTAAACTTCGTGTGTTTGGAGACGCGGAGAAGGGGAAGCAAAGATTCACATAATGAAAAATGGGGTTTCCTGTAGTTGTGCAAATGAGTTTGAGTTTACATTGATTTATTTGCGGTTTGTCTTTACGTTGTGTCAAGCTTCCTTCAGGTGCAATATGTAATTTTTGTCTCTTCTCTTCAGGCCAGATTTATCTGCCCTCATTCCCATCACTACATATGTTTTCTGGCTGATTTTAGGGGATTGATTTCCAGAATAAAACACTACTCGCTGTGAGGAAGAAGGGCTGAATGACACCTGCACATGCTCACTCGCTTAAACCCTGCATCGTTCCATCAGTAGACGGAAAGCCCCAGGGGCAGTGCTGTAAGCCTCAGCGCTGCCTCTGCCAGCTGCAGATTTTCCAGCCTTAAACAGATTTGTAGCAATCAGCAGTTCCCAGTTTCCAGAGGGACACGCAGCTACATAGTCCTGGATCATTGCTAGTTTTTTTCATCTGAAAGCTCTTCCCTACAAAAAAAAAATAAAAAATAATAATAAAAAAATGCCGGGGCAAAACCTCACACACTTCAAGAACTGCCTCTTTTCTCAGGTTCCCCTGAGCCTGCACAGTGTCCATCAGCCTGTTATCAGGGCTGCCCAGCATCATGAACTCTCTTTGAAAAGTAAGACCAAAACCAGAAGAAATAAAGCATGGTGGGGGCAGTGGGGGGGTGAGCAGAACAGACTGACTATTCCTTCCAAAAAAGTGATGTTCCAGCATTTTAATGCGAGAGAAGCTTAGATATTCCAAAAGCTTTACAACAGACATGGGTTTTATTCTTTTTTTTTTCCTTGTGGATATAACATCTTTGTTGAAAAATGGTTGGTATAAGAAAAAAACACTTCTGAAAAAAAAAAGCCCTCTGAAATTACTGACTTTTGCAATATGGCCTGTATTTTTAGTGCAAATACAAGGCTAATTTATTACAGCAAAATGCATGGCACTGCAAACACATAAGGAAGTAAGAAGAAAAAAAAAAAGTATGTGTTTATTCCACACAACAAAATGGAAACTATTTCAATTTTCAGGAAAATCATTTCCCTGTCTTTTTTTTTTTCTTTTTCCTGTTACACTTAGATATATCGAACAGTTGTAAATTCCTACACATTTTTGGAATTACAAAGGCTAATCAGAAACCTGAGCTGCCAGGTTATGTAATGCAGGAACGGGAGCAATTGAGATGAGGCAAAGTCTGATGCTTGTGTGGTATTAAGATTATCCAAATAAAAACAACACTCCTGAATTTGCTCATTTTTAATAGTCCTCCAGTATACACGGTGTGAGAAGAAGCGTATTCAAGAGGAAATAATAAACTCTCTAAAGCATCTGACAGAATATAAAAGGCAAAAGAAAATATTCTCTCTTACAGGTATTTAAAGTAGAAAGCATTAGTTGGAGCTTGATTTGACTTGCAAATAAAAAGAAAATCCATGAATATTAAATATGCACAGATACACTCAGAAAAAAAATAAAAAATCACAGGTATGCTACAAGAATGTCATTGAAGTCCTTTCCACTTCAGGCATTTCAACCTATTGATCACTACCGCCTTTTGGCAAAACCCGCACCCACACCCAATATGCAGCAACTGGCACAAGAGCCGGGAGATGATGACTCCTGGTGTAGATCACCCCTGGTGATGATGACTCCTGGTGTAGATGATGGAGGGCAGGTCCCAACAAAGGACTGAAACTCAGAGAAGAATTTGTGTAAAATTAAGGAAAATATCTCACAAATTATGATCCATACAATCTCTGGCTCTGTTTCTAACTCTGCCTAAAAGCATCTCAAACATGCATGTCCTCATAAAGATCCATCTGTCTTGTAATAAGAATTTTAACATCTGTCTCTGACTTAAGCTGGAATAGAGTCAAGGAATGTTGAGGAACCCCAGCTAAGAAACACCTTCATAGGATACCCAAGGATAGATATGATTGTGATCTTTCCCTTAAAATATAGTAACTCAGTGAACGGTACATTCATCTAAGAGGTGTGGGTCCTGAGCTAAAATCCTTCCTCAGCCTGAGAACTTTCAATGTCATCTGTTCCATCTTGCAGAAGGCGACAATAATTAACAGCTGACACATATGGATCATATATCGGGTCATGCAGGAATATTACAGGTGAGGTACTTGCCATCATGGTATTTTGGAACTGCTGCTCTCTGCAGACAAGAACTTGGAAGTCAGGGGGCTAGGAAAGATAATAATGTGAAAAAAAAGTGATTGCAAATTTTTGCTGACAGATCAGAGAAAAACATAATTCTGTGTTCTCTCCATCTGATCTGGGCAGTTTAAGCATGTTATATGGTGGTTGTTGAATTACATAAACTGTCCCAGGAAAGCAACTGCAACAGAGATCTATGACAAATGAAGCCCCAGGCTAGAGAGAGACATTTATGCCATTTTTCTCTCCTGTACACATGTACTGAGTAGCAGCATTAAGAAGCGAAATACAAAGTACCCAGAATAGACCGAAGTTGAAAAAGATTAAACTTCTGTTCTGTGAAGTGAAGGATGTGGGCTGAAACCCTTTCTGACTGAAAGGGGCAGTGAACTGAGTCTTCTGCTTTCATGTTTTCTTCAGCCACCACTAAACAACGTGAAAGGTGAATAGTGCCACAGCGCAGTTTTAAAAGGCAGCGGTGAAGTTTGATCATATTTTTCAAAGAGAGGGAGGCTATTTCAGCAGGCTCCTTTTATGCAAGGACAGGTTAAATATTTGTACATTCTTAATGCAATGACTTGGCATATGCATCTCGCTCTGGCATTTGTACAGGGAGTAATCCTTCAATGCATCAGGTTTACTCTGTCTCCTTACAAGTCTGTACAAACTGAGGCACCTTGCTAGATGAATAGTACTGACTGCCTAAGGCCCAGCTGGTCAGAGATGTCGGAATATGAAAAAGACAGTGAAAGGACCAATGAAAGAGGCTTCAGAGCAAACCAAACCCACATTTAAAGTGTAGCAGAAATAGAACTGTGTACTATCTTGTCATTCATTAAGCAGCTTTGAAGAGAGACAGACAAGTAATGCACTAAACTTAGCGCTGTCAAATAACCTGTTTGGTGGGTGCAGTCATCTCTCTGTAGTCCTCCCTTCCTCTAGACTGCAGGGAACTTACACAAGACAGAGATGACTTGCAAGACCAAAAAGGTGCCAAATGCTAGAAAACAGGACCCCATTTTCTGTCTCTATGCTCTAGGATCCTTGGTGCTGCTGAATAGCAACAGCTGGAGCATGGACACGCAAGCTTGGGCACCTCTACTGCTGTATCACCACCTCCTCTACCCGTGACAGTGAATGTAACACCTCTAATGTGGTCATGCTTCAGCCCTGATGTAAACCTCACAGGTGGGAACTGGAGCTTTCCAGAGTTTTAAGGATCGTGGTACACCTCTGTTGAATACTCTATCCCTAAGAGAGAGTTTCATGGTCCACTGGCTCATTTTTGTCAAAGATGCTCTGTACTTACGGGTACTCAGATTTAATCTCAGCGAGTTTAATTTTGTTTTGATACTTGTGGAACAACTCCCAGATGAATTTCAAAGGGCATATTTATGTTTTATTTTGTGTTATCCCTCTTCTTCTGTGCAGCGTGTGTGGCATAATTACTTTGCCCATTTGCCATGCTCAAGCGGTTGGTACAATTTTGCTGGCTCTCAGTGTCTCCATTTGTTTAACATTTCTTATGCTAAAAAGCCCTAATATTGTATTAGATCCAGTTCTGTGGCAGGTTCACTAGGTCAGTTGTGGGACTTCATTATATCAGATTTCAATATAATACTGAACTGCTTTTGCTTAAGCATGTTCCACCTTCCAAGAGGCAAACGCTCCCATTTTCTCCATTTTTTTCAACTATAACAGGCTCGAAAAATGTCAAACTAACACTGCTCTGAAAATACATGTAAACATAACGCCCCATTTCAGAACTACAAGGTAACAAATCAGATTTTTGCCCCAGAAAAATAGCTACAAGAAATACACAGAATAAATGAAGCCAATGACTGTATGCATTTATTTCTAAAGCAGTTTCACTGGAGCACTTTGTGCAACAGTAATTAATAGTAGCATTGTGCAACAGAGTGGGAGAAATAGGGGAAACGTATTTTGAGCAGTTATGCAAATTAAAGGACTGATAAGTTTGTTGCTGAGATATTTGTAACTCGGTTTTGTTCAAGAACGTTCAGGTGGATGCACTGATATTCATCACAATGTGGGCAGAAAACAAAAGCTTCCCAGATACTGTAAGCGTGCCAGAATAGTCTCAATGGGACTGCTCTCACAAACATTTTGGAAAGCTCTCTTTTCAAAAAAATCACTTTGCTAGTGGATTATATCGTGTTGTGGCCATGTCTCATCCTTGCATGTGATTAGATTTAGTGGGTCAGTGAAAATGATTTTGGGCCACAGAGAAGTTGTGCCCTGTCTGCATCATGATGGATGGTCAAAGGAGGAACAGAGGGAAATATAACACTAATCTGAGAATGATTACAGAGGATGACTCATTTATACTTTTAATGCTAGAGGCTAGGAACTTCCAAAGCCTGGAGGCTTGACTCAGTTTGCAAAAAGCAGGTGGTTTATAATTTATAAGGAAATCAGGGGGGATGGGCTGGGGGAAGGAGGGAATGGGGAGAGAAAGGATTTTCTTGTTTTAGATATATGCCATGCAAGGATAGTGACATGTCATATATAGATAGGCCATGGATAATCTACTATGTTTTCCTCAAGAAGATAAATCTAGAAGTAAAGAAAATCTTCCTACTAAAGACAGTTTGGTATCAGAGCAGAGAAAAAGATGGATTCTTCATCATTGTGTACTTTAAACAAGTGGTTGAAGCAGTCTTTGTCAGAGACAGTTAATAAACATTGAATTTGTCCTCAAAACATTGTGTTTACCTCTGTGACTGGATTCTATAGCATGAGCTATATAGCATTTTCCAAATAGGTTTTCTATGTATAGGAGATGCAAATGGGTTCAGAAAGGAATGGGAGCATGGCGTTCAAGCTGAACCAAGACAGACAGTGTAACATTATTCCCTTTTGATTATGCAGTGCTTGTGCCAACTCTGAATGCCTGATGGAGCAGATATTGCATGGAAAGCTTCTTTCATCCAGTTTATTACAGCTGTGTGGCAGCTTGGTGGATGTCGCACCTTCAGAGCAAGAGCTGAGGCATTTACAAATGGATGACTGTAAGCATGTTCGTCGATTTGAAATTAAAGCCAAAGGTGTGAGGGTTGTTTTCAAAAACGACATGATTTATCTTGATCACGCCATCAGGAAGATGTGCCTGCTGATAAAAAAGGGCATATTTAAGAATTTAAGGAACTTGCTTACGCTTGTTATAGAAAGTTTGTTGGTTAATCTCCAGCAGGATTTTTGCACAGTGATTAATGAATAAAAGTAAGTAATTATCTCCACCCACCAACATCACAGCCGGATAGGGTAATACATGTGGATACCATTCAAACTTATTGTTCCATTTATGTAATATTCATGATTCATACTGATTTAGAAAAAAAAAAAAGTAATTGCAATCAAGAAAGCTCAAGCTATAAAGTGATGAGCAGCCTCCTTTATTCCCTTCCTTTTCTCCTCCCCCTCCCTTTTCTACAGCAAAAGGGAATGGAAAATGAATGCCACTAAGCTATCACTAAGAGGTGCTAAATGCCTAATTAATGGCAGTTGTCTGTTTTTGTCACACTAATAAGCCAGAGAATAAAGAATCATCTCCAGGATACTAGAGATCAGGAAGATAAAGAAAGGGCATAAAGGTCGATAAAGTATAGTCTATATGTTGTTTGGCTCATGTATTAACAAAATAGTAAGAGGAGAGCAGTTTTCCAGCCACCTAACTTTGAAAATGACCTTACAGAGCAAAACCTCTACTTCCTGTTTAATGGTGTTATTAAATACATTATTTATATCATCTTAAGGACTCATTGTATGTAGTGATGAGGTAACCGCTGCTGCTGCTGACTTGGGGTGCAGGATGCCTTTGTGGTGCCCAGTGACCTTGAGCTGAAAATGACACAAAAGATGGATGGAAGTTGAACAAGATAAATACGCAAAATTTCAGAGGAAAAAATCAGGAGAACTCATTTTTTTTTCCATTTTTAGGCACCACCAACTGAAAAACACTGTGTTCTTTACATTGTATGCTAACAGGTGAGTGCTGAACCCAATGCCATAGAGTAAACTGTGTCTCTCTAAAACTCTTGGAAAGTAGTGAGTCAACTTCCTGAACTGCCTGGGCAAACGTTCACTCTTGAGACAGTCAATTTGTATCAGTTTCCAGTGATACATAATAAAATTAGCCCAAAACATTGAACTCAAGGTATGGGTAAACAACCACCTGTAGCTGTTTTACCATAAGTTATAGACCGTCCTCTCAACAACAGTCACTGGCTGTAAAATCACCCTGGTTGGAAGAGACCTCAGGAGATCTCTAGCTCAACCTCCTGCTCAGAGCAAGGTCAGCTGAGGTATCAGACCTGATTGCTCAAGGCTTTGTCCATTCAGCTCTTCAAGGACTGTGTGTACCCATATTCAGGCTCTATATCTGTTGCACGTATGAAATAAAATATGTTCATTTAAATTAAGATATTTTCAGTTAACTTGTTTTACCTTGTATTTGCAATGGGATAAAAGCATGCAAAAGACTGGTGACTAATTTAGGTGATAAATGGCACAGCATGAACCACATTAACTTCAATGCTTCCCATATTTCTAGACGGACTTACCTGTACAAACAATATTTGACTGAAGAGACTGTTGTCCCAGCTTACAGCTTATAGATGCTACTGGAAAAACAGGAAAGGAACACTACGATAATTGAAGCAAACCTACAAGCATCCTATGGGCTAGAATCAGGTTCTTACAGAGTAGCCTTCATAAATTTAGTTGTGTCTTTAAGTACGGTTGCAGAGTAGCTTTAATTTTTAATACTACATATTGAGTACGAAATAGATTCTATTGGTGTTGGCAGTCCCTTTTTGCAGGGACGTGGTCTCATAACTATTGAATGTGCCAAAATATATCTCTACTACTAAGCTACACGTACAGCAGTAGCTATCATGTGCACATAGAGCGACTATGTGTCTGAAAGAAGAGTTGGCTAGCAGTGTATTTCTATAGTGTGTACAGTTTTAAGGCAAGGTAGGTCCCTCTAAAGAAAGAAAAAGTATTACCCAAGACTGTTTGGGACAGTTCTAAGAAATTATCCTTTATTTGATAAAATGCAATTTCATCAAAACTTTTCTTTTTTTTCTTGAAGCAAACTATATATCAGTTTTGTCAGAAAAGGCATTTGGGTGTAGGCAGGATTTCTTGTCAAACTGAAGAAGAATAAGGATAAGGGACACAGAGACACTGTCAGCTATTCCAAAGACCCATTAGTTCAGTGGAAAAGAGATACCAGGCGCTTGTATTCATGAGACAAGTATGTAAATTTATGTGGTCTAGATGCTATAAGATAGCAACATGTGATACCACTTCCTTTGGCTACATTTTTATTTGTATCAGACCTTCTAAAGGGAGTTCAAGAAGAACCTGAGCTCTAGACGTCCCCCCTTGAGATAGTGTCTGAACCACTTAGGTGCTGATATAATGAAATCTTTTGGAAATCTGATAAATTTACCTTACATAAAATTGAGTGAATGCTTGTTTGAACATATTAGGACTTACCTTTCAGTCTGTTCTTTTCCAATATTCTAACCAGCAGACTTGCCTGGGAGATAAGTCTGCCTTCCCTTCCTCCCTCCCTCCCTCCCTCCCTCCTTCCTTCCTCCTCCCTCCCTTCCTCCCTCCCTTCCTCCCTCCCTTCCTTCCTCCCTTCCTTCCTCCCTCCCTTCCTTCCTCCCTTCCCTTCTTTTTTCCTTCTTTCTTTCTTTCCTTCTTTCTTTCCTTCTTTCTTATTTTTCACAGTTAATGTTGTTTTGAAGTTTGTCTCTATATGCACAGGTACTATTCTTCAAATTGCATGCATTTTTGCAAAGACAGAAAAAATGCGTCCTGCCCTGCTCTGATATTAACTGGCTGGTACCTCAGTTTTGATCCCATTGTTGCTCTCTGCACATAAATCTTGTGTAGTCAATAGGATTTGTGTGCCTGAAGGAACGCATGATCAACTGCATAGAGAAGCATAAAATAGATTTTTGTGCTTCAGATCCTTAAAATGTTTTTGTCGGGAAATAATTCCCAAAGCTGTATTTGGCTAATATTTCTTTCCCTTCACTGAACTTATATTTTTTTGCCTGCTGAACGATATGAACTTTCATCTCATTTATCAAGTCTTTTGGTCTAAATTTTACCTTTCCTTCTATATTCTGAGTTTGCTGTATTTTAACACTTACTTTGATGTCTTTATTTTAACATCTTGCCATGATGCATTCTCTTGCAAGAAGTTTGTATACAGCAATGCTAATTCACCAATCATTGATTCAGGTAGGTTATTCTAAAGTAATCCAACACAAAACCATAACATGGCACATTGAAGCAATCTGGAAATAGGCCAAAACAGTTAAAGTAAAGGAATATAGTAATCATGTATAATAGCTAACAGTGCAAAAAAATTGTTAGCATGCTTTGCCAGTGATGTACCTCTACATGTACTAGCTATGATGCCTCTGCACGTGTGAAGCATCTGTTGCAAATGGCGTGAAATTCTCTAGGCTATACTAGGCAAATTGGAGAACCTGCAGTGTAAAAACCAGAGAGGTCTTTAATGAATATGAAATATATTCAACAACCTGGCCAGAGGAAATGCTTCCTCCAAATGTCCTTATCTGCCATTTGACTGGCTTCCTTTTGGTTGGTTATGTCCCTTCTTAGTGATACCTACCTCTAAGCCTGAGTGTTATTGACAATTATTTTTGGAAGTGGTTAACCTCTTGAACTGATTTTTTGTAGGAGTAGGTTGCACATATTAGTTATAAAAAAATTCTTAAAAATTTAGTTCTTTGTGTTCAGCTTTTAGACAGTGGCAAACCCCATAATGTGTGCTGCAAGAGAGGAGAAACTGAACTTTTCAATTCATATGTTTGTGTTGCTTATTTTAATGTTACCCTCACATCTTTTTTTCTGAATCTTTTCTCTTTCCAATAAATTACTTCTGAAGGGGGGTCACCAAAACTGGTCACAATGTTCAAGGTGACTGCACACCAGTGACTTAGGCCATGGCATTATAATACTTCAAGCCTTAAACCCTAACCCTCTTTTAATACATCTTGACATTTTGTTTGCTTCTTGATCACTGCTGCGAGCAGATGTTTTCATGGAGTTGTCTACAGTGACAGCAAGATCTTTTTCTTGAATGATTGCAGTTAATTTATAACTCAGCTATGCGTATGAGCAGTTGAATTGTCCTTTCCAGCGTGTATCACCTTGAATTTATCCGCAGTGAATTTCAGCTGTCACAAATGCTGTGCAGATAGTTTAGTCTGGCCATCTAGAATTCTCCAAAGTCTTATTTATTCTTGGCTGATCTAAATTATGTCACATAAAATACACTTTTCCTGGCAAAAAAAATGTTTTTCTGCTAAAGGCCTTGTTCCAGATTATTAACAATATTTATTGCTATTTGTCTCAGCTAATGCCTGGACTATGCAAGATATTTTCCATGTCAAAAAGAAAGCAAGAGCTATCCTCCAAGGAGTTCAGCTATTCAATGCAGTTTTGGGGCAATGGATCCACAACATAATTGGAATATTCAGGATGATGTTTATCTACATCTTGTTAAAAAAAGACAAAAAACCCCCAAAAACCCATTAAAAAACCAACAAAAAAAACCCCAAACAAAAACCACCCAAACAACCAAGGCAAGCTATAATTTCTAACAATTTTTTTGGGCAAACCCAACTGTTCCCAGATACACTTCAGGCTACTCGGTGTACATAGCTAGTAACCCTGCAGGCAACATTGCAGAGTTTCATTCTTGTTGTGGATTCCTGTGACAATTGTCCTTCTGTGATGAAATGTGACTATCAAGTCTGTCCCTTTTTTGTCTTTTTACCAGTTTTTAACCCCAGGCAGAAATTTACCCTATGACAGATTAGTTCCTTATGCAGCTTTTTGCAAGGAATGCTGTTAAAACATTTTTAATAAATAATGTTAACTGCATCTCCTCTAACCACTATTTTAACAACATCCTCAGGCTCAGATTCAGCAGTCAATCCATATTTAGCAGAACACTTCACTACAAGCTAAAAACTAAACACATGCCACAGTGCTTTGCTGAAGAGAGTTGGACTTAAGGATGGGTCTTTGAGCAACCTGGTCTACTGGGAGGTGTCCCTGTCCATGGCAGGGGGGTTGGAACTAGGTGATCTTTAAGGTCCCTTCTAACCCAATCCATTCAATGATTGTACGATTCTATGTTTTTGGCTTTGCTGAACAGGGGATTTACAGAGTAGACTAAGCAGAAGCTGAGAAGAGACTTTCACCTTCAAAGTACTCTTTATATTGTTATCTTAATCTCTGAGCCGTCGTCTTTTTTTTTTTTTTTACATCACAGCCAGCTGCTATATATGTAACACATTGATTGTAATCCTCCTGGGACATTGACTGTTTTGCTTTGCTACCTGCCTGCCTCACACTTAGTTCAAGAAAACACTGACCCCCACTTGGGTTTTCTAGATGAAACGCTGTAGATATCTACAGTATTATCTATACACTACTGCTAGTAACCTAGTATCTAGTAGCCTTTCCAGTAATTTGGAAAAGCAGACAACCCACTTGTGTGCTTGATTACTATTTGTAAGTGTAATAGCTTCATGGAAGTGAGATTGCCACATTCCACTCTTGTACAGCCTCGGTGGAAAAGCGGCTATCCATTTTGCCTGAAAGCAACATGAAAAGTGTTCATTCTTCTGTAGCTAATTCCCAGTGAGAGAAAGTTTCAATATGTCACTTCTGCCTGCAGAAGTCTAACATTCACGATAGCCCACAGATTACCCAAACAGCTTCCAGATGTAGTTCTGTTTCTTCCTTATTTCCCCAGTTTATGCCATACCAATATTCTGCAAATTATTTCAATGTCTGGCAACACAGAAGATTGATGTAGATCAGCGTTCTCAATTTCCCCCATCACCAACTTGGCAACGATAGCAAAACAGAAGAGCCTTTTACAGCACTGAATGAAGAATAAATCTATAAAAATTTAATTAACCTCTGCAGAGCTTATCGAATCCTAACCGAGTTTAATCACAGTTTTTCTAAGTTAGGAAATGCTTGGCGTATTTTTGACTCTTGTACAATAGTTTGAGTTGGCTATATATACAAACCAAATTTGTAAAATGAAATTAATAGATGCAGTTGTTAGGATTTAGTGGTGTAGGAATTGCCACCTACCTGTACAAGCAAAAAAAAAGCATTTCTACTATAAATACAGCTTTTATTTATTTTCCTAAAATACAGATAACTAAAAAAGAAGAAAAACAAAATCTAAAAAGGTGACATGAATCAATGCATGGAAACAAAATAGTAACATACTTTATTTTCTACTGACTGGGCTTAACATGGCTTGTACTCTTTTGGTTCCACAGATGTCATTGTGAGTTATGTCAGTTCGTGCTGAAAGAGTGGATTGAAAATGAGTTGGTCTGGATTGATCCATCCCCCTCCTCTGTTTCAAGAGGATTAAGTTAAACACCTTTACTCCAGAACTAAAGACCTATCAAAGCTACCTTTGTTATTTATGGTTGTTTAAGGCTGTCGCATCTCCATCTCAAGGTCATTGGCCAAGACAGCGTGTACAAAGCAGGGTGGGGGAGAAGGTGTTTTGGCATTGAGAGAATAGCTCTGAGAATTGAAGAAGACAATTGACTCAGAGAGAAGTATGAGGAAAGAATGAAACAGTGCTGGTCAGCCTAGTGGTGCAGGCAGCATGGCTCTACTGAGCTGCTGGAAGGGAGCCAGGACGCAGCTCCTTGCTATGGGGACAGACAGATAGGCATCGATAGGCAAAATCTTCTTTTCTACATGTATTCTGTCCCCTTCATCCAAGCTGTAAGTGAAATATTACTACTTCTGATGTATTGGTGCCTCTCTTTAACAAAGTGGAAAGATGTTCTTGGACCTGCTTTTCTTCCTTTACAATTAAATGCTTGTCTAAGTGTTTTTCTCTTTTTCTAGAAGCCCGCAGGAAGAATCCTAGCCTGCCCCACACTGCTGACATTGGATCTTGAAGTCAGACAGAAAAGTCTCCTGCTTTAAAGAAGTCTCACGAAGAAGCCACATGTGACAATCAAAGAACCATGAATTTAAAAAGGATCTCAGGTGAGTGCTTAGTCTATTGGTCTGGCTTTCTGCAAGAAGGATTTCCTTAGAATTATCATAGAACAGCAGTTCAAGAACCACAGAGGGATTCAGTCAGTCATTCATTACCCATTAAATGTTGTCACCCCAAGGGAAAAAGCAAGGCATTTTTCCATTTAAAAATATTGGGCAACGTAATTGTCCCTTCCCTCCTCAGAGGTTTGAGGGAGCAAAGTATTTATACTTTTGGAGGTGGTCTGAGAGGAGCAACCCCTCAATAAAAATCTGGCCCAGAGCTTCTCATACACAGTTTCTGGGTCTGATACCCACCTTTCTCCTCTCTATTTTTGGTTTTGTTTCTTATGATGTATTTATGTTTTTATCATTTTGTTTTTCTGCAGACATTTTAGCTTCTCTTCCTGATTTCTTTAAGTAGGATTTTAAGACTAAAATAAGGATACATAAAAGCTGTCATTTTTCCTCATTTTCACCATTAAAAAAAGATTACAGTTTTTGTCTTTTTGAATTAACTCCACTTTTTGACTAAGATAGATTCATCATAAATTTTTATTTGTTTAAAGAAAAAATAAGACATATTTTTTTCCATACATGAACTCGTTATCTTCAAGACTTAGGATGTAGGCTCAGAATATCTATAAAGACCATGTAAAACTACAGAGTAAATATCATGGCCAAAAAGTTCATTTCTTTGCCACACTTTGACTTTCTTTAATATAGTAAAAGGTCAGATGAGTAGTAAATTCACAGAGGTCAGGACACTATGCTTGTAAATCTTACCATCTTCATGTAGAAGTGAAATATACTTGCTTTTTTTTCCTGCTTTTTCACCCCTCCATAAAAATATATTAATTTATTAAAAGACACCCAGCCTTCACATACCCTAATTAATAACATTCTAAAAAAGAAAAACTGATCCCACAACCCTTTGAAAGAGAGGTACTTCGCTGCACATGCTTGTCCTGCTACAGAGACAGGAGAATAAACATAACAAATTATATTATGTTGCTCAGTGTGGTGTTGGAAAGTGTTCTGATGTTACGGAGGTGGTCTCAGCATCTATATAGAAGACTCCAAAATGGAAGAAAAGTGATCTTGGACTAGTACTGAAATTTCAAGTCTACTCATGAAACACAGATAACATTTTTTCCCCTTTCTAATTTCAAGATACTTATTTCAAGAGCTGCTGTTCACATCATGCAGTGTTTCTCTTCTCTGTCTAATCAGAAATGGAAGATTTTCAATGCTGAGATGTCTTATTTCAGATCATCAGCTGGCAAAAATCATCCAGTCTCCATTACATACCTATTTACACCAGCTGAGGTTCTGACCACAGATGTTCACCCGCCAGTGAGCGGTAAACGAGCATTCATGTGAAGCAATAAGAGTAACCTAAAAGCCAGAGAGCCCTCTATAAACTATTCATGAACAGAACAAAAGAAATGCTATACGTTCCTATACTCAGAAGCTCTTAACTTTTGGACAAGTCTATAACACAGGGAAGAGGGAAGCAGGGCCATCCACACTTGCAGTACTCCGTTACTTGTGATTAGGGAAAACAGATTAAACATGGCTCAGAGCTTTTAGTGACTCATTTTTCATTCCATATGTGCAGTCATGTGCTTCAGTTACCATTAGTCTAACTGGAAAGGATGAAGAGATAGGAGAAATCTAAGCTAATGTTTGAAAACCCTTTAATGTAAGATAAGCTAAAACAGTGTTTTCTGTAATTGGAGGACACCATACATTATATGTCACAGAGTGGGATTTAGGGGTAGATACTGGGCCTGTTATGGAGCTGGAGATCTTTGTTTTGCAAAGACAGAATTCCTCAACTTGCTTAGAGGCTCTGTGTATTATAAGAGACTTGATTTTCCACCTGTGTAGAAACAGTATTGTTCATTCTTCATCCAAGTGAGAGCACCCTAATCTCAGGCAAGAAAAATTCCATGTTTAGGCAAAATGGAGAAAAAGCCCTAGAAGCTTTACATGGTAAGGTTAAAAATAATACAGTGGCTGCTTGAGGCCATTTAGAGATTTTGAAAGTTGGAAGGAACTCAGGGAGAGAAATAGACTAAAGAGTACAGTGCAGGTGAGGAAGGCATAAAAATGCAATTTATCATCTGCTTATGAAGTTCATTTAATAAATATCAACACCAGGTGGGTTTTTAAATGAGACATGCATATATTCCTCATCCTTTCCAGCAAAACATCATCAGCCTTCACAGTAGTTTAGTGCTGGATGCAAGTGCATTAGAATACAGGATACCGCCACTTCTCAGTATATCAGATATATATACTCACATTTTGTAGTAATGGTCATAACCATGGGCTAAAGGACAAATAGGTTTCAATGGCTCTTTTAAAATTCCATTTTGAATACTGCCGGGAAATGACGAATGTGCAATCTAGTTGCAGGGAGAGCTTGGGAAAGGAAAATGTATTATCCAAGCGTGCATTTAGCTCAGAAAGGGCACTGAATATTCCTAACGCTTCTGAGCAATAGCAGGAGATTAGCTCACTACAGGCTGTCAAGGACTTGTCAATTTATAATGTTTAATTGTATATATCTTATGTTATAATTACACCTCGTTAGTAGCCTTGGTTGTTCTATTGACGAGTCATTTTAATGATTCCCATTTCCAGATAAACCATAACCAAATAAAAATTACCTATTAAGATGATTATCTTTGCTAGTAGAAAACAATTTAGCCCAAGTTTTTTTTTTTAAGGGGCTGCTAATTATTTATTCTTTTCTGCTTACTTTAACAGGGTATTTTTGCTGACAGTAAACATATTTTCTATCCTGGCTCTTAGCCAAAGAAAGGAAAAAGCTGGAGGGTAAAAGGAGAGAGAACCTTGGTAATTGATCTGTAGCCTTCATGAGCATAAAGGCATAATAGCGATCTATCACTTTATTCTGCATTCCCCAAGTAGGAAAAATGGCCATTACTAGGAGCAAGGATTGCCATACCTGGTGATACATATGAAGTATAACCATTGCGGTCAGTTGGCTGTCATTGCTATGAACATGGTTCCTTTCCAAGCCAAATTTAATTTCGTTTTCCATACGTTGGAACTTTTCCCAATTTCCTTTTGTTACTCAAAGCACCATAACTCGGGATTCATAGGTTGCCTTCTATTGCTTCTTAGTCACTTATTACGGAGAAAGGCACTTTTACTATTAGATGCTTTATTTAGGAATTAAGTGTTTAGTCTTCATTCCAAATGTAAGTGATAGATGGAGGCAGATAACTAGCTTGGATGTTCTTCCCTTTGTAGTCCCCTTGGGCCATAAACTATGCATTAGTACATAAGTTAAGTGGAATAAATTTCTGTTTCATAAGAGCTTATCAAAAAGTCCCATTTAAGATCGGGGTCTTGCTAAGCTAAGTATGGTATAAACACACAGGAGGACATGGGCCTGGCTTACCCAAAGAAGAAACAGAGGTACAGAAAACTGAAATGGCATTGCTAGTTTTTGACAAAACCTTTGGCTTGGATCTTAAGACTGTCCTCTTTCCACCCCACTTGGCTTTTCTTTACAAGTCATTGTAGGGAAAACAAGAATAGAGTTGATAAGCATACCCATTGGCACCAAGAGGAGACTCAAAATCCTTCTTGTGACCTCTAGAGATAAACTGTCTCAGCAGAAAAGTAAAATAAAAAGTCCACCAAAAAATTAGAAAATAATTAATCATCTCCCTCTGCTTATTTTTATGGTGATCCTTTAGATGCATTCGGCCTTATGCAAATGCGCAGAGGCTCTGATCAGGTCCTCAGACAGTGGAAGTTATTACAGCTTTCAATGGTTCTTGGATCTTTACTTTACAAGAATGACACTGGCTGACGCCAGATGCAGATGCGATCCTTTTTCTAGCTGGCATTCTCATCAGGAAGTATCTCATACCTGTTCAAATGCTACTAAGGGCCTAAAATAGATACACTAAGGTCACACCTGTTCTGCACACAGAAAGGATGGGGTGGAAACTTCAAGGCAATGTGAATAAAAAGGGATTTGTCAGTATTGTTGTGGCTGTCAGTGGGAACTCTGCCTGTCAGATAACACCACAGTCAAAAAAACCCTCACTATATGAGAGATTATCATGGATTTAACTAAGTCAGGTTCTTCCAGAGGAGTCATGAATGAGGAAGTGGAAATGAAGAATGGTAGCATTTGAGTTTTTGGGAGGCTTTGCTGCATTATTTTTAAAGGTAGTAACATGCAGTTACTCTAGTTGACTGTAGCTTTTCCACTGCTAAGATGGTGACTGGGACCAGCAGTGCAAAGTGACTGGGAGACAGAAGTTGAAGACTGTGATGGGGAGGAGGAAGAATTTTAAGTGAAGCCTTAGGTGGGGTCGTTGTATGGCTCTTGTGTAGGGTTTAAAAATAAAGAATATAATTGGGAACCAGGCCGTAGCAAGTGTAAGGTAGGACAGAAGACGGAATAGTGCTTGAGGATTATTTTAATTGTATCCTTCCCACTTGCTTCTGTAGCAGAATTTTGAACATGAAGAAATAAACTGTCTCTGTAGAGATATTGGGAGACACAACTGAGTGGGGCTAGTAGAAGAGAGAGGGATCTCTGTCTCTGTACCAAGTAATCCCTATTGCACTACTCTCCTCCTTTCCACACTGTAAAAGCACAGTCAGGTGTTCCTCTGGATAAATTCCTTTAATTTAGGCCCCAAAGTCATAGAAATTAAGATGCAACTGGGGCACATGTATGTTCTCAGTTAAGTTGAGTCCTAGCCCGTTCCCACGGCCAGACAATGTCTTCAGGAGCAGTGGCACACTCCATAATTTCTCTCGGGGAAGCCTGTACATGTTAGTGTGCCCACAGGCTCTCACCCTTGTGCTCTGGATGCCCTTCAGCTGACCAGCATCTAGAGATTAACAGGACCCTAGGCATAAGGTGTCTCTTCTGAACCCACGTTACAACGGGGCAGCTCTTGTGTTTCAGGTCTTGGTGTGCCTTTGCTGTCCTTATCTCCTGTAACACCAGGGGTCCAGAGTAAGAGCCTCGTTTACCAGGAGGCAAAATATCATGGGATGTGATAGAGCAGGACAAGCCCTCAGAAAGCTGGAGAGCAGCAGAGAACAGCAGGATAAAACTGGGGGTAACATGGGCCTGCTTTGCCAACAAGCAGCCACTACTTATGATACAGTCTCCTATTAAATAATGATGACTCACTCTCCAGACAGTAATTTATTTATATGCCTTCTTTAATGTTTTGCAAATCACTGCTTTAAATAATGCCCAGCTGGAAGACAGGAAGGCTTGGGAGACAGAGAATCAGCTTGATAGAGAATTAGATTAAATAAAAATGACTTGGAATTTGACAGGGAGTGCACGTGGTTGGAAATAAAAAACCATAACCATCCCCCAAGCAGAAATGCAGTCTCATCGCTGGGACTAGTTGCTGTAGCTTAAGAGACCAAGTTTTCACTGTATGTAGTGAAACAAAAAAATTAAAAAGATAGGAAGAGGAAAAGAGGTATTGGTTTATATTTAGTGACAGCATTTCTTCCAGTCTGGAACACTGATGAGCTTACATTTTTTCAAGCCAGAAGGGACTACTTTGATATCATAGGCTGAATTTTGAAAAATATGGCTATGCCTTGTAAGGATAGACCAGTGGAACCTTAAGAGACAGAAGAAAGTTTTAAAGTGTAATTAATGTCTCAGAAATGTGTATAGCTCAGCTCCTCTTGGCATTTTGCTTTGTGATGATTATTATTTTTAATATATCCTGCTTTTATTGACATTACTTCCATATCTATCCACCTGCCTTTACCCGTGCCTGGATGCAAGACCCGCAGTCTGAGCTATTCTCACTGTTCGTAGCTGGTGCTTAAAGCCCAGACAGGGATTTTGTTGTTTGCTGGACAGCAAGAACTTGGCCAACTGCATTCACTCTCTTTATAAGCTAAATTACAGTTGCTACGACAACACGGCCAAACACGGGGAGTCTCTATTGTCCCTCTTTAAAAGGGGTCAGATGTTTCATTGCAGATTTAAATGTAAGCAAGGTCATGCCTGCATGGGTGGTGCAGACAGCCCCAACCTCCTCTGCCCAAGCTCTTAGCTGGCTGGATATGAGCCAGCTCCTGTCAGGAAACCATAAAGCTCCTAAGTCTTACACAGTTAGTCTTCTCCAAAAGTACTAATGCGCTAATGTGGTTATGCAACTTCTGGATGAGAATGCAATGAGAGAAACTCAGGTCTTGGTGCATGTTGATATAGTAATTCTTTCTCCTCAAATGTTCACATACTGATGCTTCACTTAGTTTGTGCTTTCCAGAAAGCTACCGAGAAAGTCTGTATTTTATCCCCCCTCCCAGCCACTGACACTGAGATCATGTTGCTTTGGTTCACGTTCTCTGCACATACTTTTTTCTACGGCTATCCTGAGCTCATCAGAAGATTCAGAGGTCCTTTGGTTGAAGGCCAAATGCAAGTGGAAAGGATAACTCATCATCAGAATTCTTTTAATTCCAGGATAATAAAGGAGCATAGAATGGTGTATTTTCATGTTAAATTAATATCTTCCATGTTGTTTTAGTAATCAGAAGAGCACAGTAATAAATCAGTTAAAAAACATCTTTGGACAAATCCAGAGATGCAAAATCAAATGATTTTCTGGATTTGTGCCGCAACCTGTTTTTAGGTGACTTGCTTATCCATGGATGAGTGGTTGTCCTAGATGGAAATCTCATTGCTTATCTTCAGCCTTTGCAAAATTTGTCACCTTCTCTTAGGAAGGTGTTTTCAAGGATAAAATGAACGCACCTCTGGAATTTCCTGATGCTCTTCATTAGCTACAGAAGGGGCACAGGTACTTGGCTTTCACTAAACACCTAACTGAAATATCTATGAAGTGACTTTAGACTTTGGCAGGCATTGGTAACATTGGCTGCTGGACACAGATGTGACATGGCGCTTCAATGTGCCACTTGAATTCAGACTTTTTTTACTGTCAACATTTATTTAAGGACTCTTGTTTGAAAAGACAATTAACCACAAAATTAGGAGGAAACAATACAGTAGCCAATGATCTTCTCTCATCAGTTCTTTGATCCTGTGACTAAGCTTGTTATTTGTGCTGAGCTTTTGCTGTGAACTTCAGTGACGGAGAAGCATTCGCTGTGGTAACTGCTATGTAAAATCTGTAGCTCCTTTTGCACTTTGGGATAAGTCAGACCTCTGCCAGGTCTGTGCTTTTTGTATGCAGTGATCTGTCGCAGACCACAGCATAATTTGATTAATGCTGCATTTCGGTTTAACGTGTCCACCAGCAGTTCATATCAAACCTGTTCCATCAGTTGGTTGCAAAGTGCTCATCGATAAATCCTAGCCTAGTGGCTCCTTTAAAAAGTAGAAAAGCATCTGGATTTGGGGCTCAGTTGTACATTTAAGCTACCACCTATGGAAGGGAGAGCAGTAGGTGAAGGCACTGCACCATAAGGAGGGCTGAGTGCGCTCTAGCCGATAGTGAGATTCCCCCAGGAGGTCTGGGATAGCACAGGTGATAGTGCCCTTGGGAACTGCAAGCTTGGATAGAGACAGGGGTGTGTGTAGAGAGGGGGTGGGCCCTGCCATCTGGCTTTTTTGTGCAAATACACACATCCAGGACCCATATGGGCTGCAAGTAAATGTGACCTTTCAAGGTGCAATTCAATTGCTCTCATTATGATTATTGCATCGGTGGCTGTTATACTCAATTTGTCTGCTTTTCTGCTTGTTACTGTCTTCTCAATTTTTCCCCGCTGTTTTTCTCTTTGGCTAGATGGCTGTTGAGAGTATTCAGTTCCACTTAGTTTTGATTTCAGTGAAATACTTTTTGACGTACAGAAAAAGCTAGGTTGAGGATTTTGTTCTCTGTCCTTTTTCAGAGGTATGTGCATTTGCTCGCATGCTACTGTGTGGACTACGTACAGGCTTTGCTCCTCAAGAGAGAGGGAGGAATATTGTTTTGATCACCAGACACTTTACAATGTCATAATCTCTTTGTGCAACATATTCAAAATTTAACAGTAAGAAAAATTAGGGTATGTGTAGGATGGATTATACACCACCACTCTTTGGTGGATATCTGCTAATATGTTCATGGTATGTGTCTCAAAATTTTCAACAAAATATGATATAGATTAAAAAATGGCTTTTTGATAAATTAGCTGGTGGTGTCTGGTGTTCTGCCATTGGAACAAGCCATTTTTAAAAAGGCAAAAATTAGATTGTGGAACCTGTTGCAAAGGAAAATGGTCAAGAAAAGAGCTGAGTTATAAAAAGCACAGTGTATTAGCACAGACTGCTCCTGTTGGGAAGGTATTCTTGACCTGATATCTATAATTACTGCAACAATAAGTAGAAGCTTACCTTCCTCCTTCTCCCTCCAAGCGAAGCAAAAGTATTATTTCCACCTACCAATATGCCAGAGCGTTTTTTTTTTACTTAGATTTTTTTTTCTATTCACTGGTCTTGGCCCCATTTAAATGCCATCTAATAAAACCCAGAATGGTCAGGTAGATTCTTCTTTAATTTATCAAAGCCCATCTGGCAAGCTTTAGGTCAGGTCACTTATTTGCTTTCAGTCCCTGCCTTAATCTCCAGGTTCCTCATTATTTACCTGGACTCTTCTGTGTATAAAACTAGGTTTTAAAAATGTGCAGCTCCAGCCACAAGGATTATGCCACTTTTATCACCTGTTCTCTCAGTCCAACACTCATCTTGAGCACAGTGACACCACCAGCAACTTAGAAAAGGTCTTTTTCCTGATCTTTTTGTATTCTCAGTTACCATTTACCTAGGAAGGACAGAAAATGCTATGGGAAAATGGAAAGGAAACTCATTTCCAAGATTTCACAGACCATTTTGTCTTGTAAGGAAAAAAGTATAACTTGGGCTAATTGGAAAATAAGACACAAGTCTTAGCAAGGTATGTCATTTTGATAACCTGAAGCTATTCAGCATTGTGGGATGTGTCTCCTTCAGCCTACCAAGATGTTTTTGGCAAATGGCACATTAATTGACATTGCAGAGGAGAAAGGGTTCTCTGTTCACTATTTGACTGGTTCCACACTGGCTCTTGCAGGCCAGCTGGAAGCATGCTTCATCCCCAGCATGTGCCAGGTAGCAAACACCATGGTTTTGGTAGCGAGTCAGGTTCATTTGGACCTATTGCTGCTGAGGAAAGAATATGTCCATGATTGTCATACTGATCGGAGCTCTCTCTCAACATCAGATGAACTTAAAGAAAAAAACCGTTTTATTCCGAGAAAACAAAGCTTAGTTTTTCCATCAGAATATTGGTTGCATACATAACTTTTATAACAATGTTAAAGAAGGAAGAACCAATGAAGTGCAAATTTAGATCATGCTTTCTTAACTGATCTCATACATCAGAAATTTAAAGCCTGGCTGTCTGCTTCCCCCTAGTCTAAATCTTCTGTAGTTTCATACTATATCATGAGGCAAAGTGGAATCTGTCTTTCCCTCTTGCATCTCATTAAATTTCCTTCTTCTACAAAACAAGAATGTAATATTAGAAGTTTAATATCTTTATTGATCAGAAGTGACCAGAACTGCATGCACAGAAAAGACTGTTGCTTTGGAAAGTGCAATTAATACTTCCTTGCATCTGTTTCAAGTATTCAACCTGATACCCCTTAGATTCACATTTGTCTTTTCCATGGCCATACTATGTTGGTGGCTCACAGACATACTCTGATTGACTAATGTACCATCTTATACTTTCTTATCAGCTGTTTGCACTGTAAAACTTGAAGCTTTACTAGATAAATTGTTCCTAGTCTCCAAGTGTGTGACCTTATAACTTCAAAGCATTAAATCTCATCCTATTTCTGTTATTTCAGTTCCATTCAATTATTTCAGTAAATTGCATTCCTCTGTGTCAATGATGTCTCCCAGTTTTTGTCATCAGTTTAATTAGCATACTCCTAATTTTTGCCAAGTTTATTAATGAAAGCATTAAACAAGATCATTGCCAGCACCCAATGCTTGAATGTCTCAGAAAACCTTTTTCCTTCTCCTTCAGCCCAGTCCATTAACATCCTCTAATTGCCTCTTATCCTCTAACTTACCTTGTAGCTACTGTTCTTTCCTTGTTCTTCTGCTGAACTAAACACTTTGGAAGATCTTACTAAAACTTTCACTCGTATTTAAATGAGCAAATCTAACATCTAAATCTGCAGTTTCCAGAGAGTGAATGTATGTGACAACAAAGAATTCTTTTCCATATCAGTGACAAAGGAGAAAATGCTTTTCCCTTTATGATATCAAGATTCATAACTAATGACATATGCCATGCAGTGCTCTAGATGACATATGCTTTGAGTAAGAGGTTGGACTACATAAATCCCTGAGGTCCCCTCCAAAAAGAACTGTTTCCATGTTAAAAAATCTGACTTGAGACACAAGGAAAGGAGGATAGCTTTCCTGCTTGGCTATTGCAACAGGCTTTTCAAATGGGCTGCACAGCCTCCAGCCTTTCTCCAGGCTGGACAAAGCCCTGTGTAAGTTGGTCTGAGCTCAGAGCTGATCCTGCTTTGAACAGAGATTCATGATGGTCCTTACAACCTGATTTTTCCTATGATCTTATGAACACACATTTTACTTTACTTCATCTATTCAAAAATGATGTACATAGGCTTCAGGTTACCCACACCATCGATAGAGGGAAAGACATTACTCTATATACATTCACAGTTGGAATAAATTGTCTACCATTCTTCATCAACTCCATAGAGGAAGCTTATGAGCCCAGCTTAGATTAGCTGTGACATCATAAGGTTAAGGTCCAATGAATCCTGTCTCAGTGAAGTTACTGTACCATATACTTCACAAGTTGCTAAGTTAAACATGATGCAAAAGACTGAGTTTGGATTACAATTACATCCATGTAAACCTTCACTAGGATGCCTTGACTGACTCTTTTTGGATAGGTTTTTTTTTTTACTTCCAGAACTGAGGATATGAACAAAAGGAAAGGTCTCTGAATATCTTCAGTTGTTTTTCAGGGTGTTCGCTTGCTGTTTTGTTCTTTTTTTCCCAAATACCATTTGATAAGAGAAACTTCTTTTTCACCACTCCATCTAGAAAGAGTTTTCTGTGTCTACATTTTCAGAGAACATAAAATAAAGCTGCCTGAATTGTTAGGAACAAACCTCATGTTCCTCTCATACACACAAAACAAACCGCCATGTGTATATAACATACCACACTGTCTGCACTCTCTCCCAGCCTATAAATAGCGACTGTGGAGGAAAATGTGGTAAAGTATCACCTAGGGATAGAGGGTTACTGAGATTATGATGCAACGCCTGGAGCTAAAGGCTGAAATTTCTTCATGTAAGACTCAGGCAGTCTTTTTTTCTGTCCTGAGGGCAATATTTCACTCTGCAGCTCCCCTAAACAAAAGGCCAAAGAAATATTACAAAGATTTCTCCTGCGATTTTTTGCCACACAAACATGCATAGCCCACACGGTTTTATTCCGTTTCCTGTTAAACACCAGCTATTAATGAATAATGTGCAGGTTGAATGTGTTTCATATATGTAATAGAAAATAACTAGAACAAAAAGCTCAGGCAGTAAAGTCAAATAAGTAAAACTCAGGAAATGCCACAGTTAAGATTGTTCATGCAACTTGACCTTGACTCTCTTGTGGCTCTGTCCTGGGTTGCAGTTATTGCATGTTATTTTCCAACGGCACATGACACAATTGTGCTATTTCAATCTGCTTCTTTGTGGCCCCACTAAAAAGTATCACATTTCCAAAAGGTCCTACTCCACAGCCTGCTTATTTTCACTTTGAGCCTTCAAGCCTTTTGTCCCTCTTGTCCTCAACTTCTGCCCTTCCTGAAAAATCATATAAAACTAAATAAATGAATAAACCAACCAATGAAAGTAAGGTTAAACTATGCCTTGCAAATTTTTTTACCATGAAATTAGGAGAGCCAGGGGTATTGCTTACTTTAGCATTATTTTGGCCCTCGTGTGAGAAAGCTCTATTTAAAATTAAGTGGAAGGTGGCAATAGAAATCATAAAGATTCCTTCCACAGGTTGCCTTGAAAAGAGCAGTGTTTTCTGTCGGATTGCTGGGGGCTGGCACTGCTTTGAGGTATTCAGAGCTCCAGTAATGAGCGCTATTTCTATAGTCTATAGAAAAGTAACTCCCAAGGTTACCACAGGTGTTTGCCATAGTAGAGAGAGGAAGGGAACAAGGCATTGAATCACAGCTCAGCACCTTAATTGCAGGACCATCTGCCAATTTTCCCATACTCTTTTCCTTCTAAATTCCTACGTCAAACACTAAGATTACTGTAGGGATGAGTGTGGTACAAATGCCCTGACAAAGCATCTTACACTGCTCATAAGATGGTTTATGCATCTCACGTGAAACTACCTCTCACAGATTTTTGAGAACTACACTTCTCTCTCTATTAGTTTTCTTTCTTAGCCTTGTAAACACATATGGAGTGAATGAATTTTACACGGTTATTGCCTGTCAGTTACTACTTTATGTGTCATGAGGTTTATTTGGAAAAGAAAATTAGGGTGCTGCTCCTTCAAGCATTAAGCAGATGTTCAATGCTAGCAGTGAAAGCAGCCCCCCTGAAATCAATTAAATTTTTTCATATGTGGGAGGCTAAACAAACCTGCCTGCATTTGCAGGAACGGAGACCTCTTAGTTAAAAATAATGCATGTATTAGCTACATGTCCAAGATTTCCAGTTAAGACAGCTGGTCCAGAACTAGTCATAGAGATCCTGCTTGCTCTGTTTTTTTTTTCCCCCACTGACCTCCTTATTAAATGTATACTGGAAAAAGGGCAGCAGATAGACCCAGACACAGAAATAGCAATGTTTTATTGTATTTGTCTGTGTATGTTCAGATATCACCAGCATATGGTGGCTCCCCCTCCACAGCCAACCTTCTCTTCCCCCAATCTAATTAAAATTGACTGAGAAGGGAGCTATGAATCTTTCTTCTTTTTTTGGCATCACATATTAAAAGGCGACAGCTCTATCATATCATAGCAGTGAACCTTTGCCTGACGCCTGAATCATACTACATTTCTCCAGGCAGAGAGACCTCTTATTATTCTTACACTTTTGAACAGATGTGGCCACATTTTATAGCACATTGTTGCTCTAATATGTTTAGGAATTTGTGCTGCTTGTACTCTGTTAACGTAATTTTAGAGCTATTTCCGTGTTGAGTTCCTTAGAATGGACTGTAGACCCATTTCAACTGTTCATATTAATGCCTACCAGTAATTTTCAGATTCCTAAAACATATAAATAGTTGCATTTTTTTATTAATTCTTTAAATAAACAAAGAAAGAAAATCTATGCTTTTAAAAAATACCGTATGTGGATCTCCATTCTTCAGAATAACAGTTAATATCACATTTATTTTCTTTCTGATAAGAAATAGGGGCGGAAATGGAGTAGACTCCAAATTTTGCCCCATGATGAGAATCAGACCATATTACTTAAGTGTTTTGTGTCTCAGTTTCCTTGTTTGCAAAGTAGAAATACTAATGAAATTGGTTTATAAACATGGTCAGTATTAAAGTGATGCCCAAATTTCTATTAATACAGGAGAGGAGACTTGCTGAACTCCATCTCAGACCAAATATCCTGAGGGCATCAGTGAAGAGAGAATGTAGGGTCCACTCCACACCTTAGGAAGAGCACAGCACGCTGAACAAAGTGCGCTCCTACGCTACCATTTTTGCACTGGATTTTACCTAGAGCATTTCTAATTTCCTTGATCAATGCAGGCGAAGTCCATCTGGGAACATCTTCTCCTCCCCTCATGCCATGACATGCCTGAAGTCTCTGATGGTAGAATTTTTTTCTAGACTAATGGTCGTCATTGAAGTCACACCTTGGCTTATGGCAGTGACAAGGGCTTTGCAAGTCCCCCTGCCTTTATACCAGGGAGCCAGACAGCATACACTTCCTTAAACCTTTGTATTCGAAATGAGGACAGAAAAAGTGTGGGCACACCCCCACACATCTCTCTGCAAACCTCAGCTCCTTCGACAACAAGATGCACTTTCTAATTTTTCATGAACAGCAAGTTTCAGGTCCTGAATTGCAATTGCAGATGTAGAAATAATTGCAACAACAACAACCACAAAAACCCCACCAAACCAAATCAAAATTGAAAAAAAAAAAAAGAAAAAGAAAAAGAAAGACCATTGTCTCTTTCATGCAGGCTTATAAACCTCTACTTAAGCTAAAAAATTATAGCAGAAGTGAGTCCTCTTAAATTGAGCACGATTTTCCTCAGCTATTCATTTGCATTAGACTGCAGTAAGAAACTGATGGTATAATTTGACTATTTAGGTTAAATGTTGTTTAATGCCGTTAAAATGAAGGAGGTAGGGAAAGAAGGATTTTGGAAGGGAAGGGGTCAGAAAACAATGGAAAAAACCTGATTAATATTGTCATGAATAAACAGCTTCCTTCAGGGGACAACAAACTGGTTTGATGTACTGTGCATACCAGAAGCTGAAAAGATTTGCGGAGCTTGGGAATTCATTTGCTGCTTTTTGTAGAGTAATTTTTATTTTCTTCCTCTCTCGAACCCCTGGTCAGGAAAACAGGTGAGTCCAGGGGTTTAGAAACCGAGATGCTACCTGCTGAAGTAATTAATACAGTAGTGTTTGTTAAATTTTTAATGCAGAGAAGAAAAGCTTGCCTAAAATGCCAAGAACATCTCTGTGTATTTACATTTATCTTAATCTGTTCCCTCACAGTTAGTCTACCAAAAATCAGGGCCTGATTCTGTACAACATACAAAACAAGAAAATAGCACACACTTATGCAAAACGTTGCCAACTAGGTGGCAAGGACTAAATATGAAGCTCACTCAGTAGATGATCCTACTTTGGAGACACCTGAAGTCCTTCCTCAGAGGTCTCAGTGTACAAGCTTGTACAGAATCAGGCCCAGATAGCTGAATTAAAGTGTTAGAACAGCAACTTTAGTTTCTTTGTCTTCTTGGCCTTATTTTCTTATTTATTCATTGACATATTGTCATCGGCTTTTATCGAGGGGTTCGGGCAATATCAGACCAGACTTCTTACTTCTCAGCAATGACAAAACTCGTAGCAGTGAAAAATGAAATATTTCCCTGCTTATACTTTATTTTTCTTTCTCTTTTTGTATTTCCCTCTAGGTGATGAAAAGGGAAGCTTTGAAATGAAACAAACTTCCTCCAAGCCAGGACGATGCAGAAGCTGATATACATCCTTAAGCAGATTACTGAACCACTGGGTCAAATTTCAAGCCTACCGTGTAAGGTGGTGACCTTTCCAGGGCTTCCACCTTGCAGTCTTATCCCAGACATGCCCTCTGCAACTAGCTTGTCCTCCTTGTACCTAAAAATTTTTATTCAAACCATTACCCATTAAAGATAAAAATGAAAAGGGAAAATCAAAGTGAAATGGAAAGGAAAGATTTATTCTTGTGAAGTGGCTAATGTGATTAGTTTTATTGCAAAGAAGAGCTGGTGAAGCTGCAGTTTTGATCTCTCTCTAGCTTGTGAGCTGTAGCCATGTTGTACAGCATGCTTTAAGATCTCAGTGCTCTGGGCAAGGGGACCAACCCTTTGAAGTGTTTGGGTTTTTTTTTTTCCTCTCCCTCTCCTTTTTTCCTTGGGTGGACAAGAAAACCAGAGAATATGTTTAAACAGCCTAGATTTTTTCATAGTCTATGATCTCTGGGTAGGGATAATCTTCATGGTTCGCATTGTGACCACCAGCATCAGGACTGTTTGTTTTGAGCTGTTGGCTTTCCTCTGAATGTAGTGATAATAGTCCCTTAAGTCCCAAAGTGCTTTGTAGAGGTAAAAGGGCAAGGCCTGTTTCACAAATGGGATGTGTGAGGTACAGGGAGGTTAAGAGACCTTTTCATTTACTGCAGCGAGCCAGTAATGGGGCTAGGAATATTCACTGTGTCTCCAGGCTCCCGTCCACTTATTTTGGAAATGAAGTACAGAAGTAGAAAGTACAAAGAAAACAACAGAATCATAAAATAGCCCTGCCACCACCACGACCTCCATCACCAACGTTAAGCAATGTATAAGTTTTCTTTAGGAGCTGGAGCAACTTCCACTGGTCCTACCCCGTGCAGAATAAAAACATTTTTTTTTCCTATTGTTCCCTGGAGTGTTGTTTGTCATCAGTGTTGCTGAACTTTTCTCTCTGTTTTTCTCAGTGTAATCACAATGGTTGTTGCTTTAAACTGGATTTGAAGGGCTAAAGTCTGTGCTTTGCCAAGTTTGTGCATACAACGTTTGCTTGAAGGCAGTGAAATTCTTACAAAGAAAGTTGATAATTGCAGCTTGTAATTAACTAATTAGTCAAGACTTCAGTTATTAGTCAAGAAATCTGCCTTCTTCAAGGTCAGTGCAGGATGGAGTCACGCCATCATTTCCTTCTGTTTATGTACTGTGTGTGGGGAAAGGAAAAGAAGGACAGAGACATCTCATCTGACTTGAGGCACTTACAAGGCAGGTTGTTTACATCGGACCTTGCTGTTGAGCATCCTTTTACAGTCATCGGGGAGAAAGAAATACTCCTACAAACAATTCATCTCATCACAGATAGATACCTAAAATATGTACTGTGATGGTCTCTACTGTGAACTCCTGTGACAGCCACTTAAATGACCAACTCAGATGTGGACATCAATACTACCTAAAGTAAAAATTTAGAAGGAAAGTGAAGCCCAACCAAAATTCCTTTATTTACAGAACTTTTTTTCCTAACTTTATTTCTTGGCTTGTCATAAATATTTTTTTTTTTTGCCTGAGTTTCTGTAAATTCTATCGTTGTCTATAGGTTTGGATGGAGAAATAATTACAAGAAAACAAAGTCTGAGGGGAGGAAATGTATGTGCTGAGAAGGCAGTGGATGAGATTTCCCAAGGAATGATAAGCTCTGGTGAATAGTGTGATCTGCAAGAGCTGATACATTCTGGAACCAAGAGGACTATGGTAAAACTGTAAACTTACTTAGATGAGAAAATAAGCATGTGCATGTACGTAGCACACAGAAGACCATACAGCTGAGGAGCCATGAAGCTGCTGGGAAAGCTGGTGGGTAATGGTGCAGAATAGTGAATAGATCAGATGGGTAATCCATAGGTGGTGTGATATGATGTACCTGTGCCCTTGACATCTACATAGCCAGAGGCTATGAAATAATGGACCCTACCTTTAACTCAAATTATGTTTTGATGCAAAAGGTTCCAAGCGTTGTGTAAACTGTTGACAAGGAAATCAATAAGGCAGCATTACACGGTAGACCTGATGATTGTAAACTTTTATTATTACTAACACTCAAGGAAAAAAGGACGGCTGCAACTTAATCATTGCTAATTATTTGCATGACAGTTATCTCCTAGAGATCCTACAGGCATGCCATGTCCATATTCACAGTAAGAAATTCTGTACCTTGAAGTATTTATTCAGCCTTATACTAGAATGAGAAATGGGTGCAGAAACAACTTGTCCAACAGAAGACTATAAGCTGTCCTTCCACCAAGCAGTTTAGTGGCTTGTTTGCTGTTTATTACTGTAAATGTGGTCACAGAATCACACAGAATCACAGTATGGTAGGGCTGGAAGGGACCTCTGGAGATCATCTACTCCAACCCCCCTGCCAGAGCAGGGTCACCTAGAGCAGGTTGCACAGGAGTGTGTCCAGGTGGGTTTTGAATGTCTTCAGAGAAGGAGACTCTACCACCTCTCTGGGCAGCCTGTTCCAGTGCTGTTCAAAGTAAAGAAGTTCCTCCTCCCTCTGCTGCAGACGAGAGCTTGGTGGTACATGCTTCCTTCTCTATGTTTTATTTTGCTAACACTTTTTTCTCCTTGAGTCTAACAAAGCGCAAAATATCAAAGTCATAGGTTTATAAGGAAAAAGTTTCATGCAAAATTTCAGCATCAGAATGCAAGGTAAATACACCTTACAGAGCCTCTCTGCAGATTAAAAGTTAAAAATAAGGCTATAACTGTATATCCTATTGGTGTTTGCAGCTCACTGTTTCCACCATCAACCTCCTTGTTTTATAGGATTTATAAATCAGCTTTGAAATTTTTCTCCAGGCTAAATTTTGGCATAGCAGGTCACAGCCAAGACTTGGTTTTGCTAAAACTCATTAAAAATGGTTTGATGTTTTAAATTACACTGAAGCAAGAGAGGAAAAATTCTATTTCTGTGGCTTTCAGCATTTCCTCCCCCGCAGTCCCATCCAATTTGAATTAAAATGCATCTGAATAACTGTGTTGTGGTACCAGTTTCTTTTTTTGTGGTGTTGCCATCCAGTCTTTCTGTGGGTAAGACAGCCCCTTTCTAATCTCCAGAATGTGCAGCTCAGCTGCTGAACACAGTTGGGAAAAATTTCTATTTCAGAAGTGGTTTTCCTCTTTGAAAATGTAAAATCTATGGCAACTTAATACCATCTGGGTCCAACTGAAAGCCCATCTAATTCTCCCTGCTGACCATGCTGGACACTGGAAGAAACAGTGTAAGAACCGAATGTCACCCCTTTGGATAATTTTTTATTTAAATTATGGTATGGATGACTGGAAAAGGGAATGGCAGATGAAATTAAGAATTGCTAAACACAAAGTAAACCAAGTGGAAAGAGGCAACCATAAATATCTATTCTCAGTGGAAGGCTCTACACTAATTATTGCCATTCAGAGCAGGGATCTTGGAGACACTGCAGACTGGTACAGCTCTTAGAAGGTGTTTAGAGGCAGAAGGAATCTTAGGGATCGTTAAGATGGGAATGGAGATCCAAACCACCACCACAACTCTATTTAAATCAACATCTGTAGTGTATCCTGTTATCTCAGAATGGGTAATTCCCCTCAGAGGGTGGGTAAAAAAAAACACATGAAGCTGTTGAAGATGGCCAGAGGTGTGTAACAACTTCTGCAATAAGGAAGAATCCTATAAAATAGTCTCTTTAGCTTGGCAACAACTGGGATGGACATGATCAGAGACATAGAAAACAATGAATGACACTGAAAAAGCGAGCAGGGAATCATTATTCTTCCTTTCTTGAAATACACCGAATAGGGGACACACAATTCAATTATCAGGAAAGTAGTTCAAAACAAACAAAGTGAACTACTTTTTCATATGGAGCGTAATTAAATTGCCCCAGAAAGTTGTGGAAATTTGAATGAATTTGCTCAAAAACTCATTAGATTTTTTCAATGGATATATATTAGTTAGGAGCTATTAACTGCAGTGGTAAGTCCTTATACCACTGCCTGCCCGAAGGATTTGCCAGGGAAATGATTTCACTATAAATGTCTCCTTAGTTATACACTTTCCCTAAGGATCTGCCACCGGCCAGTCTCAGAGATAAGGAATTAGCCTACACGCATTTTGTATCTGGCTCTATACAGCTGTTTTTAAGTTCTTTTCTTATTTTATTTTTGTGTTTATAAATTCCAGCAATGGAAAAATGTGTTTGATTAATTAAGGTTTATAGCCTGTGGGAAGGGAAGTCTGTTACAAAAAGCTAAAAACCACATATAAATCTACCAAGGAGTGTTCAGCTTGGAGAGACTATAGAGATGGGGAGGGTCAATTCTGAGCAATAATTGTGATCGGATGCATCCAGTTATGCGTTCACTTAGCCCTCATCCTGCATCTTTGCAAAAGGTTTCTACATTCACACCAAAATCTTCAACCATCCTTGCCACTGGATGGTCAGGATAGTGAGTGTGAACAGCTGGTGTATTTCTGTTACAAAATAAAGGAATGTATATATTTATGCAGACTTTAGAAGAAGGATGGGACCCAGGGTCACACATTTCATAACTGATTATTGCTCCTGAAAAACATAACCATTTTATTTATCAGGTATGACAAGGTACTAAATTGGTTTTGCCAGCTTTTGAGACGTTATCATTCTTAATGCCACACCCTCAACAGTCATGCCATTATGGGGAAATCTCCGTTTGCACTGAAGAAAAAGAAATGTAAGGATGAGGGATGAGATTCATCCTGCCTATCATTGAACAGCTAGAAACGGGGTGCTCAGTCTAGGTTTCCTCAGTAGTCAATGAAATAAAAATCAGTGAGTCCTTACAGACTCTGCCTCATGAGGCTATGGGAGGTGCTTTCCATGCAGAGTGACTAAGCTAGATTTCAACTAGACCCCTAACTTTCAGAAATTTGGAGATCTCAGAGATAAAGCCTACCTTAAACTCCAGTTGTTTCCAAAAAAATACCGCTAAAAATTAGCCAGAAAGGGCAAAAATACACTTGAAATCACCAGGCAAAATAGCAAGACATAGAACTCATCATAAGCCTTTTTTTTTTTTTTTTTTTTTAAAGGGTTGAAGCTGTTTAGGGAAGGCATATCAGGAAAAAGCAAATCCCTATAAAAGGAGATGCTCAGAAGTGCTGTGAGTTCTGTAAGCATGATAGTTATGACTACACAGCTTATTATTGCTCTATGAAGTACACATTATCTTTAGTCAACCCAAAGCTGAAAAGATGACAGGTGAAGAGAATTAATTGTTTGTGGCAGTTTGCCTGGTTTTCACAATGTGTTAAGAGATTCTTCTCCCATAGCACAGATTCCTGAAGGCTTTCTTTTTTGAAGCAAAAGTCTTACTGAGACCAGGTTATGAGTTATTTCTTGAGTCCCATCACCTGATTTAAGACATCAGGTTATTGTTTTTCTTTAGAGCACCAAATTGTGTAATGTTTTTGAAATGAAGTTTTTGAAAAATCTCTGCTATTACCTAGAAAGGAATTGCAGTTCTCATAGTAACTGGAGAACAGCCTGAAGAGAAAACCTTACAACAACATGAATGCTCAGAAAATAAATAAAAAAATATCAAACTTATCTGTTCTAGAAACTTCATGCAGTAAGGGCCAAATTTGGGTTTGTAATACCTTTAGAAAGTGTTTATCTTTCTAAACATCCCCCGTTTATTCTTTTAAATCTTTTTTAATAGTTACAATGTACAACAATTTCTGAAGATTTGGATTAAGTGTGCAGTCAAAATCCCTGCTGTGATTCAGGAGGTCTGACTGTTAAAATGCCTCTCCACAATTTATCATGCTTGAGAGGACTGAAAGAGATGTACTATATCAATACAGTTCTTTAGCTGTGAGAAGTTGTCACCTGCTTAACTTAATGTACTAAGAGTAGCCGGGTTCAATAATTTAATCTTCAGAGATATTGAATTTTCATTCTGAAGATTCTGCTTTTTCTTAAAATGAAGAATTGTCTTTAAGAATTGTCTTTAAGGTTTGAAGGGTGTGGGTTTTTTTAAATTTTACTTCCCTTTGAGGAGAAATAGACAAAAAAGCTCCTTTAAGATTCCCACTGAAAATGTATTATATTTTGAAACTGGTCACCGTAATTGAAATCAGCAGTTGAATACAATCCTAAAACAAAAAAAGGAGCTGTTTAACCCACCCTTTATATTCTGAGAAATTATATTTTACTTCAGAGGCTTCTTTTTTTTTCTGATAAATATCTGTAGAGTATATCTAAAACTCAAGAAACATATTTTGTCATCAGAAATTCTCATCTGTTGAAAATTGGTTTGGGCCAGTTCTATGAAACATGTTCCTAAAGAGGAATACTCATACAAGCTTGTTGCCATGGTCTTGGTTTCTTACTTAAGAGCACAAATTCGTGTTGGTTTGGGGGGAAAGAAAAGAAAAAAGCGCCCTCCAAGTTTTATGTAGCCATTGCCAGGTAGTACGCTGGCTGCCTTTAGTCAGATCGTAGTGAAGAGATTTTACCTGTTGGTAACAACAGTGCTTTAAGTCTGTTTGCTTTTGTTCTAAATACTACTGGGCTTTTTTGCCCTAAACCATAGCAAAGTCAAAGTAATGAATTGGTAGACATGAGCATTTTTATGGCCTTTTGTTATTGCAGAGGAGGAAAAAAAATATCTGGCTGTACTGTGTTTAATAGTTGCTGTGCACCGAACCAATAATTATTAAAAGATGCAGTCAAATACCAACATGACCTGAAATGCTTCATTGCATTCTGCTACAGTACCTGCAGCTTGTGCTTTATAAACCATATTCACGAGGATTTAAGTGCTGAGCCCAAGTAATATTTGTGTGAGAGTGTTCCCCAAGGAAAACCCAGACACTGCAGTAAGTGATGTTATCAAACAGTTAGCAGCACTATTGAGCTCACCTATTCAGGATAAACCACTCTCTGTACATGGCGTAAAGAGTTGCAACCTCAAAATTATTCTGCAAGTGCGGGGAATGCCTAGGAGTACAACTGGGCGAATGAAGTGTGTGTCATATAACAGGAAACTAAAATAGCTTTGTATCCCCCAAATGGTTGCATAGCGCCCTACTACTTCATAGTTAAAGAGTGGAGTGTGGTAACAGCTATTTGAGCTGTAACGCAAGCTAATGCCTGACACAGGCGTTAACAATTTTCATTCTTTATGTTATTGGTAGGCACCTAAAGGTTTCCCAGTCGAGTTGTGAATCCTACAAAATTAATACATATCTATTGAGTCTGTGCTGGCCGAGGTCTCTAGAAGCTCTCTGTAGACTACCCAGTGCCTGCAGATCGCGGGCTGAAAATCACAGTTAATTACTCAAACCTGAATAAATTCAGGATGGAAATCAGAATGAAGTTTCTAACTGCAAGAAGATTGCTGTTGTATGTCAGAGCCTTCCAAGAGAAAGAATGGCAGCATGAATCCTAATTGGATTCCAAGCTTGGCTGATTTATGAATGAGATGATAAAAGCCTTAAGAATTTAATTTTAGGACTGCTTTATAACTATATTTCCTTGTATGTGTCCTCAAAATGTTCCTGTAAGATCGGACAACATGAGAAGCCTTTTAAAATATAGCTGGAATTTTTGAGCATTTAGCAGTGCTAGAAATTATTCTTCAGGCTGCTGAGCATTTCCCTCGGGGAAATTTTAGATAAAACTAGGGAATATGTGCATGGTCACACATTTAGAACTGCTTCATAGTTAAGATTTGTGAATATATGGCAGCAAGCTGGAGCTCCTATACGTCCATGCTGAACATATGGGCATATGCAATAATTGTGATGATTTTGGGAAACATCAGTCACCACACAGATTCCATACATTTGGATGAGCCTACTGTAAGTGAGTTGCCCTGCTTTTTCCATAGAGTTCTTCAGTATATCCAATACCATACTTTCCATTTCCAGATAACATTCACTAGTTTTATACCCTGAGTTATATGAACAAAGGCAATGATAGGTCTGGCTTAAATCATAAACTACTCACTTGAAGAAAATCAATATATGTTTGGAGAATTAAAAGCAATAGAACTAATGTTTGTTGAGAAATCCCCGCCGACTACATTAGATAGAGTAGATGAACATGGTCTGGTTTTAGTACCTCTTCTGTTTTGAGGTAAAGACAGTTTGTTTTAAATAATCCTCAGCGTAACGTACCTAACCCATGCTATTGCACAAATAAAGTGACTTGAGCATGACATGGCCAGAGTTACCCTCCCTGGCCACGTCACCAACTGTAACTTCCTTTAGATACATTAAGAAAAATGTATTTTTGTTCATGTGGATTTGCAATATGTCTTCAACATTAATTACTTTTAAGGACAAATTTAATTAGACAAGCACATTTTTAACATATGTAATACATTCTTTCAAAGCCATCCTTCTGCTGACTTGAGCCCTGCCGCATTTTTAAATGCAAACAGCCTGGGATGTGGCTTTTTGCCTGAATGCTTATTCTATTGAAGGCAATGGCAAAAGTCCAGCTTAGCTGGAGTGCCTTTGCCTGAAAATCACTTGCCTGGGATGTTGATTCCTGTTTTGCAGACAGTTTGTGTCACCTCACAAGGGTCTTTCTGGATAGGTACAATACGCAAACTGTATACTGAAGGTTATGTGGTTAAATTGTTAATGACCATTAAGCTAAGCTCCTGTTTTACAGAGCTAACTTATCTTATTCTTTCACTCACTAAACTGGAGCTGAGGGACACAGAAATGTCACACAAGGCCTAAGCTCCTAGAAAACGTTTGTTACCTTTGAGGCAGACTGGTGCAATGCAGTGCATCGACTCACTTTTAATATTGAGCCAGAAAGAACAAGCCATGTTTTTTAAGTATCATATATTCCTGTTTGGCCTCAAGGCCATATATTTCTGCTTCACCAGATTTAGGTAATTCAGACAACTGTGTCTTCTTCCCTTTCTCCACCTGTCCTAAGCAGTATGCAGAAAGTTATTTCTTCACATTAAAGGGTGTCCCTTCATCCTCGTGGCACTAGCACTAAGAAGAAGGGAAAGTTTCTTCCGTGCAAGATATCCTATAAACTGGTGCTTAAAGCCTGGTGGTGGAAAGACATGGCTTTTTATTCCCTTGGACTGAGGTGGAAATTAAAATTATGTTAGCTGTCTCCTGGGATATTGATCTAAACATTGCTGTCGTTTGAAGGCTGCTGATGTGCACTTTTTGCATGGATGACCTTAGTGATAAGCGTACTCAACCAGAGAGCCCTCTTGCAGCCAGCAAGGCTTGCTGGATTCCCATGGACAGGAGCTGTGACTTTGTAGCTCGCTGGCTGGGACATTTAGGTAGGGGTAAGGAAAACTGGTTTGTTTCCTTTAAGCTCCTTCTGTGTTTCCTTTCTGCTTCTTTAACCCAATAATTATCTAAGGAAAAGTATATAACCAGGTGATAGAGAAAATAGCAACAAACAGCTGAAGTGGTTTCCTGCTCTTTAGGTCCAAATTGTAATAATGCACGCTCTGTTGCTGCAGCCCTTGGAGTCACGTCCTCAGCCATGCAAGACACAGGTTAAAGTGCAGACAAAACAACGGCTGATATTTCTTCTTGATTTGTCACGTTAATGCCATGACTCTTAATCAGGATGTTAGTGCTCCCCCAGAGTTCATGTAGCTGCATAGGCTCTTTGCTCTGTTGTGTGATATTTAGTCCCTGTTACCTGACAGTTAACAAAGTAGACGGTTATCTAACTTTAAACAGTAGCCCAGTGCTGATGGTTGCAGTGCCAAATTCCTCTTGTAATTCGGTGTCTACTCTCTATCAGGGGAAGGTATTGTTTTGTTCCCATGGCACTTTGTGAGGCTGATGGTATCTTGTGAGGAACTGGCCAACTTAGATCAGGTTGCTCGGGGCCTTGCCCAGTTGAATTTTTGAGTATCTTCAAGGAAATTACTCCACCTCTTTGGGCCCTGTGCCAATGCTTATCAACCTTCATGGTGGGAAAAGTCGTCTTCTATCCAATGGAGCAACAACCTTAGTCTTTTGTCTTTTGTCCTTGCACTGTGCACTCTTGAGAAGCGTTTAGCTCTGTTGCACTTAAATCCTCCCACTATGTAGCTGTGGACAACATTAACATTTGCACTAGGACTCTTCTGCTAAAAACTGAGCAAGTCCAATTCCCTCATTCTCTCCTTGACAGTCATATATGATAGATGTTCACCTGACTATAAGATGCCGCATGAATATATAAAAAGAGGGATTTCTGGAGGGCTTTAAACAGGAGGGCTTGTCCCTCCCTCTTTCCCTAGAGCAGGACAACTATTTCTGTACCCTTTCTGACAGATCTGATTTACCTTGTTCTAAAAAATTATCCTGCGGTGGTGGTTTCACTGTCTCCCGAAATGCTCGAGTCCTCCGATCACTCTTGGTCTCAGGCTCCTCTTTCTTCAGATTAACAATTCAGTCAACAACATGATCACCCTCAGTTCTCCTTTTTGGATTCCCTCCAACTGGACCATATTTTTCTTCAGCTATGCTGTCCATAACTGGATACAGTGTTCAGTGGAGCAGAAAGGCCTGTTTATGCCTCCCAGAGGGTGTTAGTCTCTGCAACAGCCTTTCTCATTTTTAAGTCTTTCACTAATCCTGGGGTTCCAGCCAACAGGCAAAGTGTTTGCTTAGGGAACAGCAGGATAAAAATGTGTGTCGAATCCTTGTTTTGGATAAAGGAAAATGTGTACCTTAAGGTTTTAAAGTGTTGGATGAATAGGGATGACCAGGACAACTGTACAGAGGGGTCATTTAACCTAGTATGGATCAGACTTGACTCCCCGTTCCACTCAGCCACTGCAAATCTGTCTCCATCTCTGCCTTCTTTCTTCTGGTAGGTACAAGGATATGTTACCCTCCCTTGATGGAAGGAGCTTTAACATGCTGAGGTGCAAAATGCGAGGCTGCCACTCAGAGATGGGGTTGTCATGTCAGAAGATCATAAGATTATATTTGTACGGATAACTTTAGGGGCCATTTGAGGAGCTGGTTTGGGACAGCTCCTCGCAGCAGGCCTGGCAGAAGTTTATCAATGTTTCTCTATCCGTACTCAGCTCTTTTTTTTACTTGATTGCTTATTTGCCATTCACACTAATTTTACTGAAATCATAAACTCTGACCAGAATTCTGTCATCATTCTAAGAGTTAATGCCTAATAGAGAAAAAAAATAGATTAAAAGGAAAAAAGAAACAAAACTAAAACCAACCAACCAAACAAAAAAGGGGGGTTAGAGAGGAATTTCTAGTCTTTTGTGGGGTTTTCCTTGAATTTTCCTGTGATACTTGAAATACAGTCTCTTTGTAAAAGACACTTATCTTGCTTCTCTAGTGTGGATAGTAAGCTGCAGGCTCTTAGCTGAAGTATGTTTAATAGTTTCAATTTCTTTATAGGATATGTGTGCTCACGACTGATGTAATCAAAGACAATTCATAGGAGGCAAATGCTTGTTCACAGATAAAACTCCTTAACTTTACACGACCGGGATTTTCTAATCTGGGAGCTTCAAGTTAGGCAATTATATACAAGAATTTAAGGAAATGTACTTGCTTTCAAGAACAGTGACTCACATGGGGACTGTTTTTCTAGAAATGCTCTGCAAACCCCTCACTCGTGAATTATGGATTTGTTAGCAGTTAATATCAGGTATATAAATAGGAATAAGTTGTCTAAAATTAAATTCTTTTTTTTTTTTTAAATCTGGGGCTGATTTTACTTAAAGCTTAAATTTAATCCTGGGTTTGATAATACTGTCATATCAGATATAAACATGTCCAGATCAGCTGATCGCATCTTGAAAAAGGATAGTTTCTTGTCAAGTGAAGAATTTAAAGGTCCTAGATCAGAAAAGCTTATGAGTTTGTAGAACATTTCAAGAAGCTTGCTAAAGCTGTAATGCAAGCCTGGCCTTTTTAAATCTCACTGAATTGTATTATTAACCTTGGAATAAAAAAATACAGGTCTATTTGCAAATCTTATTTTGATAATTAACATGCACAAGTGATAGAAAGCAAACAGCAACCTTCCCCTGGACACCCACTCCTCATTTGCACATGCTAATTACTTACATTTGCATACACATATGAAAACAGAGAGCTTTCCCCATTAGTACTGATCACATTCCTCATTAAGTTAAGTAAATACCCCCAAAATACAAATACAGTTGTAGCTAAATTTAACATTATTTTACATAGACTAACAACCAATGCATTCTTCAGGCTTTCTGACTATCCTGGATAGTCACTCTAAAAGAAAAAAAACAGCTGCATTCTTTGATACTGGAAAGAAATCAAACTCTGGCTGGGTCACCTCCTGACGCTGTTACAGTTTTGGTCTGCAGTTGTCAGATGTTGGAAAGCTGAGCAGTTGCTGGCACAGGCGGCTCATCGGCATGCAGCTAATATAATTTCCTCTGTGAGAATCGTGAATACAAAGCTATTCAGCCCTTGCATCATTTCAGCAGACCCCTCCGTTCTAAACATTGAACAAGTTTGGATGGGAGGGTGAGAATAAAGACATTACATTTCTGCCTGGATGTTAAGATGGACATTGCATCGTTACAGGCGATAGTTTGTGGGTGGGATTTTGGAGGGCCTGGTTAAGGAGCATGTAGATCAGATTAAAAAGAAAAGTGCTATGAAGTCATGCAGCCTCCCACTCAAACCTCTTGCTGATACAAAAATTCAGCTCAAGAGATCACGGATGAATAGGTCATCACACCAGAATTAATAGTTAGCTTAAAGCCACAGCTTACATTAGAAGACAAATACTTAAATATACTATATACTCTGAAAATATCTTAGTGCTGGTCTATTTTGGATTTTCCAAAGACACAGGCTTTGCAGCAATCTCATTGTTCTCCTCCCCTGACCGGAGCTAGCCAGCCAGCTGAGCTGGGTCTACATCTGCCTTGCATCACCAGAGCAATGCAAAGCAGTCACAGAATACCATGGGATCTGTCCTGGTCTGCGAATGTACTGCTGCTTCCAGGTATACCATTGCAAGTAGAAGTGTTGACATAGGATGGCAATTTGCTGAAATCCTTCATGAGGTTCAACAAGGCCAAGTGCAAGGTCCAGCACTTGGGTCGGGACAATCCTCGTTATCCATGCAGGCTGGAGGATGATGTGATAGAGAGCAGCCCTGCGGAAAAAGACTTGGGGATACTGGTGAATGAAAAGCCAGACAAGAGCCAACAATGTGCACTCGCAGCCCAGGCCAATTGCATCCTGGGTTGCATCAGAAGAAGTGTGGCCAGCAGGTCCAGAGAGGTGATTCTCCCCCTCTACTCTGCTCTCATGAGACCCCACCTGGAATACTGTCTAGCTATGGAGCCCTCAACACAAGAAGGACTTGGACCTGTTGGAGCAGGTCCAGAGGAGGGCTACGAGGATGATCAGAGAGCTGGAGCACCTCTCCTGTGAGGACAGGCTGAGGACAGGGGCTGTTCAGCCTGGAGAAGAGAAGGCTCCAGGGAGACCTTATAGTGACCTGAAGGGGGCCTGCAAGAAAGCTGGGGAAGGACTGTTTGCAAAGGCATGTAGTGATAGGACAAGGGGCAATGTTTTTAAACTAGAGCAGGGTAGGTTTAGATCAGACATTAGGAAGAAGTTTTTTACAATGAGGGTGGTGAGACACTGGAACAGGTTGCCCAGACAGGTGGTGGAGGCCCCATCCCTGGAGACGTTCAAGGCCAGGCTTGATGAGGCTCTGAGCAACCTGATCTAGTTGAAGACGTCCCTGCTTACTGCAGGGGGGTTGGACTAGATGACCATTAAAGGTCCCTTCCAACCCAACGCATTCTATGATTCTATGATTTCATTAAGGAGTCCATTTTTTCTCATGGCAAGAAGCTATCATTGGGGAAGCTGAAAGGTGGACCTCCAAACATGGTGGTGTTTAAAGAATGTTTTGATAATCTACAAGAGATGGTGATGAGAGAAAGGGCGGAATTTGCAGGTAACAACTACTGTGGTTTCCCAGGTAGGAGAAATCTAGGCAGAAGGAGCCTTCCAAGCTGTATAAACAGCAGAGGAAATTCAATGTTGAGATGCAAAAATAATGGTCAGTATCTTGAAATACTCATATGTTTATTTTATACAGCTGGCTATGAAAATTCTACATTAACTGTTTCAGGTCTAGTAGAAGATCACTGTGAATCATTGTTAATAACTTAATGAAGATACTCATTGTGGAGGCAAGGTCAATTGAACAAAATGCTAGGGTGCATGAAGATCATAATGGAGAATAATAAAATAATACAAACCTATATAAATCAAAATACCTTTTCACCTTGAATGATGCGTGCAGTTCCAGGCACCTAAACTCAAAAATGGACTCAGCAGAAATGGAAATGATTCTGTAATTTTTAGCAGGAACTATTAAAAAGAGGGATCATTCACCTTGAAGAAAAAAATAACCAGACCGTGATAAATGTATAAAAATAAATAAACTATACAGATGAAGTAGCTGGAGAACTCTGGTTAGCACTTTCTTAAAATGTTAGAACAAATGGTATTTCCTGAAATAGAAAGGCAACAAATTTTAAACTGGAAAGCAAAATAATTTTTGCAGTAAAATCATAATTAGCCTTTGGAATGTATTGCTACACGATGTTGTGGTGATCATAAAGTTAATAAACTTAAAGCTGTTGTTTAATAGAGGTAATAAACCTGGTTTATATACAAATACAGATTTGTATCCTTAATCCCTCCTCTTCCCTTGTCTCATAGCCACCTCTCCTACCTGCTGAATTAAGAAAGTGGCTTGTCTACTCCTGATTTACATCTGTCCCGGGCAGGACACACATACTGATTGTGTGTGTCCTGAAATAGGTATTTCTTCAAGAGATGAGATTAACACATTAACAAAACCTTCCCTCTTCTTTCTTTCCAAAAGGCTGGTGGAGCTTGACGGCTTGGAGACTTCTCTGGTTGAAACTGAGCAAGGTGTTCAAAAGAGAAACAGATAGGTTATCAGATTGAAAGAAATGAGGATGAGAGAGTCCTGCTTGTACCTAGAGAAATACAATTTGCTTTAGGCTGTAGTTCAATTTTTATTCTGCAGTAGCTTTTAAGAGGACTGATCCCAGAATACCACCAGATCTGGGATATTGCAAAAGATTTTGTGTTTACGGTATTGGTTGAGGATTGAAGTCAGACAGTTCTGCATTGGCTGGACAGGGAGCCAGGAATACACCACCACCGATGAGGACAGCTCTTCTCTTGCTCCCTGCCTGGCTTCAAAGCCAGCTGGAGGGGCACGGTGAGAGACGGAGAGCCATGCCTGACTGCAGAGGCAGTGGATCAGTAGGTTTCCTGGGTGAAAGCCAGGAATGAAGGCCAAATTTGACATATGAGAACTTGAAAAAGTTGCAGAGCAGCTAGATTAGGAAATTTTGCAAATGTATTTTTGTTTGTTGGAGAGATCATGTGTCAAGCTAAGTTTGCTGACTCCTTCCTAACTGCAAGAGTCATATTCTCCAGTAGTAGTGAATATTTAATTTATATTCAGATAAGCTTTTCATTTTCTCTGACCTTTTCTCTGAGAAATAAGGATATCATGTTTCTGATACTTCTTTTTCAGCTTGCAATACTAAAAGAGCATATGCTGTTTCAAGAGAGTGAAGAGCGTATACTTTCAATCCAACATCACTTACTTGAGATCAAACAAAACTATGCGCAAGAATAAAATATCTCCAAGACACGTTTTATTGTGTCTACACATCTCCTCTGTAAAAAACATCTTCCATCATCCGCACAGGTCGAGATTCTTCAAAATCAGAAAGTGCAACAAAAAGCCAAAAAAGTTTTCTGAGCTGTGGAGCATCTTGTGCAAATAACTTAGTTTTTATCTTCACTTCCAGAGAGCAGTTTTGAAAGATTTAAAAATGGTACATTTTGATCTAGATCCCTCTGCATTCTCTAGTTTGCACAGAAAACTTTTCCATTAGTGCTCCTTAAGCCTACTGTGAAACATCCTTAGGAGCGGAGTCTGCAAGCCATGTTGTATCTTCTTGATCTGCCTTTACTAGGGAGCCACTAATAGATTGGGTGTTGTGATAAGTTCTGAAAAGCAAGTATTGTGGGGCTCCAGTGAAAACAGATTTCCATGAAAAACTCCCACTTGCTACCATTGTGAAAATCTGAGTTTGATGAATTTAAACCTATCTGTACTCTGAGTATCTATGTAGTATCTGTAAACTTACTGAGACAGTTCTTTTGTGGGATTTACATGGAAAAAAACATAGAAATGAATGAGTTTTACTAAGAGATCAGAAATATTTGCACCCTATTCAAGGGAGATTAAGTAGCAAGACTTTGAAGTAGGAGGTGTAGAAATGCATCCTTAAAATTCTCATTTTTCTGTCATTTTAGGAAATGTATGTCTGTGCCAAAGTATCTCGTTGTTCTTCTGATGTTTTTATCAGATCCATGCGAAATGCAGTTGGTTCCAGCCTTGAAATGCAAATTTGTCTTACACTGCTCTTGCTGCCAGTAGGAAGACTAAAAATACATATGTAATGATGTTCCTGGAACGCTTGCAAATGCCTTTAGATGATGATTCCAGGTTTTTTGCTGCTATCCAAAATAGTGTTAATTTCACAGGCTCATTTTGGCCAAAATGTATGGACTTGTATTTAAATTAAAATTTCCTCTGAGGATAAAATGATTTGACTATTACAAGAACTTTGCCAAGTAGGTAGGTCACCAAAATAGAGTCTGAAAAAAAAAAAAGAATTAGATTTTGCAAATGTATTATGCTTACATCTGGTTTCATGATTTTCTTGTTACTTTAAACATTCTTTGCAGTATTAGAATCCCAAAACAGCCCACAATCCTGGTAATTCAGGAAGCCTTATAATTGAGGCTTATTTAATTTCGTTGAACAGAGAAAAATGAGAAAAGTAATGAAAAAGTTAGAAAAAGAAGCATAATCATCATAACCAAAGGCAGCTGTTACAAAGGTTTCTGGTTAATGCCAACAGAGATTTTGAAAGTGGGGACATTTTAAGGCTGGTGCTTAAAAATACGGATTTAGGAAATCATACAGAAGTAACTATTTAAAGCTTGGAGTCAGGAATATTTTTCTGCTAAAACCATATTTAAAAACTGGCCTGAGTGGAGGCAGAACTAGATTGATTTCAAGATCCAAGATACTGTTTTTCAAGGAGACTGTATGTCCCTGTATTTATTTTGATGGGAACCAGGATCACTCAGACCTTCTGAAAAACAGCCATTTTCAAGATTTTGGTCGCGTAAACCTAGAAGGACAAGATGGGACACAATGTCGTACCTTCAAATACAGCTGTAATTGTGTAATTCATCTTGCCCAACTTTAAATGTGGATGTTTCTGTTTGACTTGGTTGACCACTTTGCCTTCAGTCAGTGGAAGGAAGAGGCATGATAGGGAATGAATCATCTCATCCTTAAGTAGGTAACTAAAGGTGGTCACAGAAATCTTCCCCTACAAGGGTACATTTCTCTCCATGACTCTTAAAGGAGTGTAGGATGGGTGTCAACACTAAAGATGTCTGAAATTTGAAGACATACATCTTGTCCTTGATACTAAAATCCAATCACCAACCCGTGAACATTTTACTTTAATCTTTATTCTTCCTTTCACCACTTTTAATGTATGATATGATGATGCCCCTTTAATGATTTCTTTTCAATGGTGTGCACAGGCAAAAGAGATTTATTCTACTTGGTAAATTTAACTTCATACTTGGTGCAATAAAGAAAGTGAAAGTGCACTAAAGAGTTATAAAAAATCTTGGCCCTTAAACCATAAAATTTCTGCAGCGTGGGTATTTCAGGTGTCTTATTGCTGAAGGTGCTTAAACTAGCCTAAATGGTCATTAATGATGGGAAATCAGCATCAGTAAATCTATGTGTTGTCTGAATAGCAGTGAGAGGTTAAATACAATAAGCAATGATATCAGGTAACGCTACATAGAGAGTTTTGAGAAATACTGCATACAAAACTCTGGAGAAAGAGGATTTAAGCTAAAGCTAATAAAATGGATAATGTGGCTAACCTGGTGTGATTCAAGGTGAAATTCTTGGTCCTTTGATGAGAGCACACTTTGCTATTGTAACTACTGTCTCTAAAAATGCATGGCACTATCACTCAGACTCAAAACTAAATATAGTTTGATAATTGGCTGCAGAAAAGTATTCGAAATGACATACAGTATTTACAAAGAAAATAAGTAACTGAAATGCTTAAGAAAATTACAGGTTTTTAATGAGAATCAACTCAGCTTCATTTTAAATTACTGTATAGACTGAAGGTCATTTCAGTCATCAGACAGGCATGATTTATTCCCTAGAAGCTAATAGGCACACTCCAAACCTAAACAGAACTGAAGGATTTGCAGCATATTACAGTATTACGTATTGGCACTTAGGAAGAAGGCTTATTGCATGAAGGCAAAGGCTTTTTTTAGCTGTAGCAGGGTAATTGTTTGAAGAACAACAAAAAAACTCCAACAAAAAAGCAGCAAGCTATTTCTGAAATACAATGCACCAACAAAATAAGAAATGGAATTGAGCAAGAAAAATACATCTGCCAAGGACAGAATCAGACAGGAGGGAGAATTTATAGCCCTGTGTTAATTTCGTAATCTCAGAACCTGGATGGAAGAATGACAGAAAAGGACCTTATCTAATAGATGTGACAGAAATTATGAGATTGAAAGATGATAATCTTCATCTGAACTGCTACCAAAGATTCATATTCATAGAGTTAAATGTTAAACTTTCTCATAAAAGTGAAGTGTTTGCACTTAATATATTTAAAAATTAGAACCAGGAAGAACTTCTCCTTCTATTTCATCCTCTACAGCTTTTTGGCATGAACTAAATGTCTTAAATATTCTAGGGAAATCAGGTAAGTGAGTGCTGAACCTGTTTGCTCATTCACTCGCATTACCAAATTCAAAGAGCTGTAAATGTGTTTGTAAACAGTAAGTTATGGGCTTATGAATTTGCTGTGCTTTATAATTATGCAAGTCACGTAGTCTTGTACATTTACTCTTGCAGCGTTTTCAAACAAGATCAGGCAGGGTTTCTAAGGGGATGGGAGGTCCACTTGCTGAAGCAACAGTAGGTCAACTTTTCACTAGCTAGCGGTCTGCCCTTTAAAATAGTAGAGCAACAGGGAATGAATCAGCTTTACCAGTATTTAAACCTCAGCCTTTTACTTAATTGCATAAGCGTAATTTGGTCTGTTTTGCTTAAGCTTCTGAAAAGCTCAAGAAAGCTGCTAGGATGCATGCAGCATGGTTTTGGGGTCTCGTTTGCCCTCAACTTTTTGACCCTATCTCTCTTGTTGTGAGATCAACCTAGCCAGCAGTAGTTCAACTTCAGCATTTCCTAGCTTGATCTATGGCGTTGTCCACTGGAAAATTCCTAGTGGACCTAAAATTACTCTAGTCAAAACTGAATATTTATGCTTTCCCCTACCAAACATCTACTCACTCTGTTTCTTCAGCCATGGGGAACTTGCGTGTTCCTCCCTGTTACTCTACTGGGTAGGTTTGGCTTGACTTGACCCACCTCAGAGCCCTCCCTGCGGAGCCAGATCTAAGCTATGCCATTTTGGGGGATGCAATGTCTTTAGGCTTGTATGCAGAGGAAATGTCTTGTTCAGGTCATTCTCATCTCACACCGTCATTTCCTCCTCCTAGCTCTGACAATCTCTTCCTCATACATGTACATCCTTTTAAAATAGAGGTAAAATAACTGTTCCTGTAGTTCATCATTTAGGGGAATAAGGCACTTTGTCCCTGTTTTGCATTCCTTCACTGGAAATCTGCACAGCGTTCAGTACAAAGAACTTGTGCTCTTTCACAGATCTCTGCAGCCTTTCCCAACCCTGCTGATGGCCTCCTACCCCAAGTGAAGCGTTGCCACACAGGCAGAGTCTTCAGACTTCATGACTGTCTGTTAAGAATATTAGCTACTTATTTTCTTCCTTTCTTCTCCTCATTCTGTTAACTAGAGAAGGGGCAGTAGACCAGATTACTTCCTCAACTCCTTTCCAATCCCATTTTCTGTAATTCTGTAAGTAAGTAAAACCCCCAATCTATTCATAGAGCCAATTCACTACTCACGTTCACATTTTGCTTGAAAACCCTTTGTGGTGTTGCCGAAGAGAAAGGAGCCAACCTTGGCAATGATTAGGCAGCTGGTTTAACAAGGCTGCTGCTTTTCAGGCTAATTAGATTGTTTGATTATTCTCTCTCTGCCTCCTACATTCTACAAAGTCTCATGCCTGAACTCTCCCTGGCAGCAACTCCCTCTTGATCAGATATTTGCATAGTACCCAGTGCAATGATGCTCTATTTCCCTAATGCTGCTAGGTAAACTTAAAAATGTAGAGGTAATAGTTCTGAGTGGACACAGTTTGAGGCTTCTCACCAATTATGAGTAAAGTTAAAAGATTCTGTCCTTTCCAGCACTAAGAAGTTCTCACTTACTGCACTGTAGCTTTTGTGGTTTATAACAAGTCACTAACCCAATTAAAGAATGTGCATGTGTTGCGTAAAGTACCAGAAATGACACAGATTAACAAAATGAACCCAGGAACTAAATTTCTCCATCAAATACCGATAGTCAAGACTGCAGAAAAAAGTATCTACTGCTTGTCTTTGGAGTGTCTGTGGTGTTTGGTAAGCCCATTTAACACTGAAATGTTTACTCTATGAAAAGAGAACCCTGCTAGCAATATCTGAATGCAAGAATTGAACATTAACACATTACTTTTGATAGGTAAAGACTTGTAAATATACTACAAACAACACAATCAGACACGGGTCTGGAATCTGGGCCTGATGCAACCCTGTTTGGGTTGATTATTAGTGTTAATTCCCATCACCTTGTCTGTTGGGACACAAAGAACTTCAGCTCAGGACTGAGCAGAATGAGACTTGGGAGCAGAATTCACCTTCCTGCCCTCTTTTGCATAAATATAAAGGCTGGGATCAATTATATGATATTCAGATTCCTTGCTGGCTCATTTCTCTCCCAGCAAGGAATCACACTCTCCAGAAGTTCATTTCTTCTTAAACTTCTCAGAAGCTGGGACAATGCATTATCTGATGGAGATTGCATACCTTCGGCATGTCTGAAACCACGAGTAAAATTAATTCATCCACCTAAGATGCGCGATTACTTCTGCATAACCATATTGCTTGAGGCATCCTGCTGTCTTTATTGCAAACCAATCCTCACACTTGTAAGGATATCACACATTTATTTTGAAATGTGAATGTGACTAAATATTTTTTTTCCTGATTTGGAAGCAAAAAAATACCAAATAAGTGGCTGGTTCACCTCTGATTGGCTGATGTCATGATGGTGAACAAGGGTATGAAATGGGCAAAACAACCCCAGTTGGCTCCAGGTAAGGTAAAGTCTCAGTGTGGCGTGACCTATTTAGCCATTGAGTGGTTAGAAGAGAGGAGTGCAGAGACTCCTGGCAAGGCAATAAAACAGATGGACAACTTTGCCTGAACTAGAACTTTTTCCTCTCAAAAAGAGAAATGCTGGAGAATCTGTGATGAAGGAGGTATAAATGAATATTCTGGGAAACCAATAAGATTTGGGCTGTATCTTTAGCTGGTGAAACTGGAAGCTAATGGAGCAGTGAATCAGGGATTGGATCTATTGCACTCTTCCTATCTCTCCTTTGAGTGAAGGAGTTGAAAAAAAAGCAGTATTGCCCCTGCCCGGGTCTGTGAATAGTAATTTATCTGCATGGTTATCAGATAAGTCAGTGGTAGAGCAAAGAAAACATATTCCGTGATATACAGAGCATATGTGGCAAGAAAAATTGGGACACTACATTATACTTTGCAAATATATTCCTATCCTTAAATAAAATGTTTACTACTAAAAGAACCATTTTAAGAAGGTAATCCAGAGCCAGACTGTGGCTGTGTATCAGGGAGATAACCACATATCAGGGTTAGAAATGTTGGGGTCTAAATTCAGCCCGTGTGCAAGCTAGGGCAATTCTTTTGCACTGCTACACTGGGTATGCAGCTGGCAGCTAGTTTTTGTGCTTCCACTGCATCCAGGGCATGCAGAAACATTGCTTCCAATGCCATACGGTGTCTCATTGCTCAGGGGCTGCTAAAGGATTATCAGTAATTCAGGTGATTTGCAGAGAACTCCAATAACAGTCTTTCACTGAGCTCTGTGCATGAGATAACGATGAAAATGCATTTCAAGCTGGAAATATGCCTCCTATCTCTTACCCAGTCAAAAGCAATTCTACAGCAGTGAGGTACTATACTCTGAGATGGATTTTAATCTCCTTTACGCCAGTGGAAATTAGGGAAACTTCAGGTGGAATCAGTAGAGTTGCAGCAACATAAATCAATTCCTGTTTCAGCTGTGTATGTAGGGACAGGGACTTTTTTCCAAATAAAGAAGGATTGAAAGGCAGAATTCTCTCTCCTTATATCTTCGCCCCTGTATATACTGATGAATTTCAGGTAAAATGAATCAAGACAGGGTGAAGCACAAAGGAGATCAAGTAATGTTGACAAAAAATAGTTGGTGACAACAGCAGTTAATGCCAAGGAGGCTGAGAGAGGATTTAGTGGTTATGGCACCAGTACACGGAGGGAGACAAGGCAGAGACAGTCAGTAAAGGAGCAGTAGAAACAAAGTCAGCAAAAGACAAAAGGAATGAAGGGAGCAGCTCAGTGATTAGGAGAGTAAAAACCACTTAGAGGTATTTGTCTCCATCACCGCATGTGCTTAGCTGCCATCACAGTACGAGGACTGTGTCTTGAGAGGAGAACTGAGCCCTTTTAGCAGGAAGGAAATTTGCTGTTATCTATATAGTCAGGTAGTTTCATGGCCCCCATCGCCATAATTTTTGATGGCAGAGGCAGTACTAAAATTCAAAATGCTTTATGCAGCTGAGGTTACCCATTTTGCATGGCCACCTCACCATGTCAGCGAATCGACAGAGGGCAGGTTTCACCCCACAGCCCTACAGTGGGTTGACACAGGGGCTGGTCAGCTGAGAGGCTGGTCTTGTGACTCTATTATCTGGTTTCTACTACTAATATCAGACATGAAATTTGTACTGCAATTTATAATTTAGCCTGTGTCAGAAGGTTGTTTTTCATAAGGTCGGTGGCATTTTTCAAAGAGCAAAGCAGCAATTTTTGCAGGACGCTGCTGCCACGTCCCGAGCACACATTTAGACCCTGTCCCCAGCCAAGCAACAGAGTACTCGGAGCATTTCTGTACCAACAGGAAGGGTGAAAAAAAAGAAACGAAAAGAAAAGAATTTCTGTGTGCTTTTGAACTACTTGGAGTGTTCCTTCGGCTAACAGATTCAAAGCATTGGAGACAAAGTGCACAAAACTCTGCTGAATAGGGGTAAAAGAAACACAGATTCAATGCTTTTGCCCAATTGAGTGCATCCTGCTGCAGCTTTCTGACAACACTCTGGTGCTATCACTTAGTGATTATATAAAAAAGTGACCGGCACACGCTTGCAGAGAGAACAAGCTGCCAGCCCCAAGCATGTGTTCAGCCCAGAGGACTGATAATTGTCATTTGTCTCTTGAAGCACTGGTGGCCGTGGTCATGGTCCAAGATCCCCCCAGAGTTAGGTGTTGATCCACCCCAAAGAATAAAATTTTACTTTTTAATAAGACAAATCAGGTGGAAGCTGGCAAATTGTGGCTTTTATCTAGCAGAACATCTTTTTTTGTACTTATATGTTTGCTTAAACGTTAGCATTTACAGAGTACCGTAAGAGAGGCACTCATCCACGTGCACTCAGCTGTCCTTTGGACAAGGAATGATTTGAAAGACTTCACCTTGCAAGACCAAATCCTCACCTACCGTAACTGAATGAGTGTCTTCTTTTCCTCCATTACAAGTAAATAGTTTTCAGCATGGAGATTTCAAACATAGAATATTGAGAGTAACACCAAAGGAGGTTAAAAAGTGTGGGCAATAGCCCAGTTTAGTGGAGAGAGTGAAAACCGACCTTCTGCTTTTTTATTCCTGCTTTTGACTTATGCCAACAGCCCCAAAATCTGCTCTGTCAGCTGTGTACCAGCAGGTCAAATCTGGATATGTGCATTTCTAGCAACAGCCTTTGATCCTCAGCCACTTCCCTTTTCCTGGTCAGGATGAAACCATTAGTTTGGCCATGCAGGTTTTTTGGTATTGTGGCCACAGTCCTCCTATGATCACAGTGACCTTGGGGCTGTTTTGTACTGACAAAAAGATGCAAACCAGCTACAGTACAGCTGAGGATGAGGCCGATGGATTTGGTCAGTGTAGTGATTTACATTTGGTACAAGCATCACCCAGCTCCAAGCAAAGCCGTGCCAGAACAGTGGTGAGAGCTGAATTGCATTTAAATGAGAGCTTGAAAAGCATTTTGAGCTGTTCAGATGGTAAAGACATCTGCATCAATATCCTTAGTCCCTGTTTATAAAAGGCATGTATCTCTAAGTACCAGTGCACATATTAAGTTCACTCATTGCATGCAAAAAATCAAGACAATACAGTCTTGGCTGCTGATCTGTTTAATCTGTTACCAAAAAGAACCAAAAAAACACCCCAAGAAACCATTCAGCACAGACGACTTCAATGAGACTTGCCCCATCTCCAGCAGCAAGTAATTTCCCACAGAAAATAATTGACAGAGAATGACAGTTGCAACCCTTGTGTGAGAGAGTGACTGTCTCTGTATCTCAAAGCATATTTTTATGAGATTCTGGAATGGAGCTGGTCTGGGATAATTGTTGCTGGAGACACTGAGAGGCACTGAAAGCACCAGCAGGCATTTTTGACTAAACCCAAGAAATTCTTAAAATGTAAAACTCAGTGTGAAAGGGAAAAAAAAAAAAAAAGGGAAAGAAGAAAAGAAAAAAACCAAAACCACTAACTTCACCTCCCCCAACCCAAACCCTGCAGTTGTGAAGCAAAAGGAGCCCTCTGAAAACAGACAGTAAAGTCGACTCCCTGCAACTGAGATTTCTTACAATCAGAGAAGACAGAAGTGTGAATTTTTCTTCCCTCATGCCCTGGAAAAAAAGTCTTTGATATTCTGGAGGGAATTAGGAAAAAAAAATTGAAAGCCAGTGAACTTCACTAACAGCTTTTCTTCCCTGCACCTTGGCAAAAGCATTGGTATTAATTTATGCAGTTGCTGTGTAAAACTGGTCAGATATTTTCTGACAGAATGCTTTCCTGTTTGAAAATAATGTTTTGCCTGATATTAATTATTTTTCAGGAAGTTTCATGTCTCCTTTCTGAAGCCTGATCTGATTTATTCATATTTCTCAGCGTCCGGCTTTTTATCATATAGGTACCACCCACATTAATTGCGCAGCTGTGAAAGCGGTCTAGAAATATGTGATGCTTGGGTGGGAGTGCCAACACATGCAGAAGACCTGTAGACATCTTTTAAAAGCAACAACAGAAATCAGTAATGCTCTTGCCTCAATTGCTTCCTGTAGTTTTTTACTTAGCTAGAAAATATAGGAGTAAGTTAAAACCTGAATAATTCACTTGCCCAGTACACACTTCAGTCATCAGAAGTTTTTCCCTTTCTCCAAAAGCTGCTGAAAAGTGGATATTCCTACCTTTGAAATCCTCTGTTGTATCATACGAAATACAGGTAAATTGTAAGCCTTTTCCTCTACAGCATTTAGCAAATGAGCCATATATGCAATGTGGCCAGCACAACACCTCTCTTCCTGTATGGGGAATGGTATGGAATAGCATACAGGAATTTTTCTTCTTTTTTTATTCTTCCCATGTAGTTACTTTTGGGGTCCCCTTTCAACCCCTGGCTGGATATAAGACACCCCGAGAGTGGGAATGCCTTACTTCATGGGAAGTAAGCGGTTCCCCAGCGCTCCTCTCTTCACAGCTGATTTTTGGATCACACATTGAAACAATTAAAACTGACATCAGCTGCAAAAATGGCTAGAGTTTCCCATTAAAAGTGATTGTTTTTCATCTCCATTAAAAAAAAGAAAAGTATAAAGGATTTTGCATTTGATTTTGCATCTTTGGTCTGTACAGTTAAGACTCTTTTATGCACCTGTCAATAACATAATGTTGCCTCAAGAACAAGATTTCCTCTAAGCATCTGCTTCAGCTGATTGAATATTCTCTTACTGTATAAAAGTAGTCCATTGTCTGATGAATACATGTTATTTAATTTTTGAACAACATGTCAGGGACTCCTACAGCTTGTGTATGCAAATTCTTCACGGCTATAAAAGAGCCATCATTTTTGCATCTTGATGGATCACTTTTAAGGGATAAGGCAGATAATTTTTTTTTTTTTCAAATATAGAAGTGTGATTTAACACAGAGAACAATTAAGTAGATGTGAAAAGTTTGCAGAATTAAGAGCACTGACAATACAGATCGTGCTTACTCACAAAGAGCCTTTGTTGTGGACACATTGATATTCTAGATAAGTCCAGACACTTCTAGGTTTTTGCTGTGGCTTTTTATTCTTGATTTGCTTTAGGTTTTGGGTGCTTTTTTCTTTCTTTTCTTTTTTCTTTTTCTTTTTTGAGGTTGTCTGAGGTTTTACAGTAGCAGTTCTGAGATGTACAAATTACAGTGCTAAACACAAAATGAAGTGCAAATGGGAAATTAGTGTACTGCACAGTAAAGTCTGGCTGATAGATTGCTGCAGTTCACTTTAAGCTTGCTTTGAAAACAATGCTGCTTTAAAAGTCATCTGTGATCTGACTTTCCTTTTCACTTAGGAAAGAAAAGGGGGAAAAAAAAAAAAAAAGACTTGTTCTTAACTTGAATTAACTTGGCATCATTATTTTGAGATAAAACCCTAGTAAAGACAAGGCAGTTTGGCACATTTGCACAGGTTACCGCTTTAAATGAAAGCCTTCCTGAAGAGACAGCCCCAGGCTGGCGTAAATCAGGAGCAGACAGCCCAGGGGCTGGGAGAGCATACTCTGATCCAGACTACATATGCCAGTCTCATGACTATCAGAGCATAGGAGGTTGCTGTGGATACAGAGGAAAAAAAAGTGTGACTTTTCCAAGACCTTTCCCACAAAACAGCGATATCCAACACTGGCAGATTTAGCAAGTGTGCTTCAAGCTGACATACAAATATGAATGACTGGGCAGGAGACACAACATCAAAAAGCCCTAACAAGCCCAGTTTATCTTGGATGCAGTCTGTTTGCCTGCCTACCATCCAATCCTTTAGTGGCAGTGGAGTTGAAACGTTGGCTATGGTAATCCTGAAATGGCTAGAGGCAAAGTTTCTCCATCACGGGTGAGGAATTCAAGGACCGAACACACTGCTTACAGTAAATGTTCAGTATTACTGTAAACCTGATACAACCCTGCCCTCAGTGAGCCCTTTCCCAACTGGATAAGCAATTGTTTCTGTCAAGGCTGTTTGATAACGCTTTAGACCTATCTTGCATGTCTACGAGGTGACACATTTTCAGTGATATTAAAGAATAACTCTGGCTGTGGTAAAAGCAGGTAATATCAGTCCCTTGGGGCCCCCCAAAGACAAATTTATGTTATTTTTTTTAAAATGCCAGAGTCAGCATTCCTACATCAACCTCGTGCAATACAGAATAACACAAAGATTTTTTTTCTCTTATGAGATTTAAGTACTGTGGACAGGTTATGCACTTGTGTTTTATTAAAACAATAGGTATTTTTGTTCATATGCTGACTCATTCAGTTTTCTTTCTGGTACACAGAAGAGCTAAAATGCTAGAAACAATTTTGGAACAGTCACTTGCAGGACTCAGGGCAGGTTGTGGCTCTTATGGGGTTGCAGAGGGCTCTTTAGCCACATGGTGAATAATCTTGTATGCAACTGGAATGCAATCTGGAAAATGAGACACCAGGAGTCTCCTTAGTCTGCTAGGTCGATTGCCTCGTACATAGCAAGAGGCTCAAGAAAACATTAAAATAGTGCAGCAAATGCTCACTTCTTCCTATTTATGTTATGAAAATATATAAATTCTGTAGTCATTAAAAGGAATGGCCACACCGTGTCTTTTCTGACCTGCTCATTATAACAGCAAAAATTGTAGTAAGGATCTTTTTTCTCATGATTTAATTTACGTAAGGTGTAAGTTACTGCCTGGGCACTGACAGGTTCTGCAAAAACTCATCATTCTGGTGTGCGTGATCCTGCTATAAGGCGATAGTTACCTACTCCTGCGTCACTGCTATATGTCCCCAGACTCTCCAGGGTGCATCTGGCCTACATATATATAAAAATATATATAAAAAAATAGAGTGTCCTCCTTGCTTTGTAATCTCCGTTCATTTGCTGAATATCTGTTTTCTCTATTTGGTGCTTAAATCAAAAATTTTCAGGGTGATGCTATTGCTTGACAAGCTTATGGCACGCCTATGCCCCTTTCTAACACATCACTGATGACAGCAGTCACATCAACACAAACTGCTACACCAATAATTTTATAGAGAAGGAGAGAAATTAAGAGTGAAGCCAACACTATCCAAGACGACCCTGAGTATATGAGACACCGAGTAGGACTGGCAAATATATCACAGTGTTCTGCAGACGGAAGCCAAGTGCCTCTCTCCTGGGTGTCTAAAGTAGCACTGGACACCTATATGTCTTTAGACAGCTGAATGCCAATGTGAGTGATTTACCAAAAGTCACAGATTATAACCTGCTTATCCAAACCCATTGCCTTAACCACGTGATCCAACCTTCATCTCAAATCTTCGCTTGTCAAAGATGAAAAGGATGCTCAGGTCTCTGCTTCCAAATTGCCTCTTCTAGAAATATGTGCTGCCTCTCACTAGTGGTAGCCTGGAAGGTTACAACTAGGCTTCTGGTAAATGTAACTGGGAAAATAAAGGAATGGCAGCAGATTGTTCTCACAAGTGGTAGTTTATCATTGGATTTGACAAGGAGACAGTTAGCAGGGAGCGTGTATCCACATGGGAGGTGAGGTAATGCAGGCAGAAGCATTAAGTTTCTGTGGGTCACATTTTCATAGCTGCTGGCACAAAATGCAATTAGAGGGGAAAAAAAAAATTAGATTTAGTGACTTTCCATCTATAAACACATGTGCTCAAACTGCATTTTAAGCCAGCTGCACAGTCAAATGCAAAGTATTGAGTAACTGTTTAATTTGAGAGACCAGCTCCTTAAGTCTTAAACCAAGATAAGAAATCAAGGCCAGTTATCTCAATGTGGAGATTAAAGATTAGAGGTCTTTTTAAATATTCATAGACTGCTTGAAGGGGTGGATATAAATGAAAAAAAATAAAAACACCAAAAAACCACCAAAAAACCCCAAACCGAAACAAAAAGAAACCCTAAGCAGCTCTTGAATGAGGTTTCATTCTGAACTACAGACTGTTTGAAGATTTTATATTCTGACTTAGTCAGGACCAGGGAGGGAGGATGGTTCTTCTACTGCAGTTAAGCCAATTGCTGTCCGAAATTGATGTGTTTTTCTGAAAAATTTTTACAGCATCCACTTCCTTAAACACAGTAGGACCTACTTAGCCTTTTTAACACCCAGTAGCCAGGTGACATCTGACTTTATTCTTTGGATTTAAAAGGAAATAAATTTTTTAGATTTCTTATCTTGGTCTAAGATTTTGAGGAGTTGGGGGTCTCCAAGCTGTTAGAGTAGTTTGCAAAACAAGGCTCTAATTTCTGCTTGAGCTTCTAGGAATTACGCATTCTTTTTGATAATGATGAGAAAAGGGTCTATTTTTGTCTAAACTCATGTTCAAGGAAAGAGTAATTGGGTTGTACTGATGCAATATTTATTTCTAGATAGCTTTTTTAAAGTATTTGCACACATCATAATTTAAAAAAATGCAAAAATTAAGAACATAAATGTACAGCCGCATTATTATTTTTTTGTTTGTTCCTTAGTGTAACACAAGAACCTGTCAATCCTTTGTTGGTCATCCGGTTTGCTGCCACTGAGAAATGAGAAGTTATAAGGTATTTCTAACATGTTTTATGTTCTGTCTAGAACAACAGTTGTGAAGGCAATTGTGTTGTCTGAAAGGGGAGGGAGCAGGATATTGCTTTAACCCTCTTGAAACCATTACACTGAGGATTTCTAACTGAGCTTTAGCCATGTAAGAGTGGTGTTTGATCCAAGTTAGTCATCTGTAGGAACAGTAAAGTGAAGGATATTTTTACCAGGCTATTCATCTTGCCTTGAGATAGGTAACCAAACCAGCAGCTTGAATCCCATCAGGAGTCTACCTGTTTCCAGTGAAGGAGTTACTTAATGAGATATGACTAAATTAGTTTGTATTTGATGTCCGGCTGTTGGATCAATCCTACCAAAGTGAACATTTTGAAAAGACAAGACTAAAACCACATCACAAAGAATATTCACATAGACAGGAAGACATATATAAATCAGATCACTTCTCCTCCTTCACAGACATCATCACTCACAAATCATCTTCTATGTGTGTTATAAAAATAATTAATGGCCCAATTATATCTTATTTTTTCCCACAGTACTTCAGACATCTAATGTGTGTAGGCATGCTGAGAAAATCCCAGAAAGTGTCTGTGTGCATCTGTAGGAGCCTGAATATCTTTGAAAATCTGGTCCTAAGGGGATTTAAAAATGCTGCCCTGTGTTTTAGCCTTTATTATGTGAACTTTTCTGCTGTCATGTTCATCCCTTACACTAATGAAAAGTAGTGTGGTAGAAAGAGTGAATGTTTTTCTCCAAATATGTTTGGAAGTTACAGAGAAGCATTTAAAAACTGCTTTTTGACTGGAATGATTCAAAGACAGTGATTTGTTAACTCCTGTAAGATAAGTATAAATCTGATTTGTTAAAGACTAACTTTTTCAAACAAATCCCCAGCTTCAACAGTTTGTAGTAATCTACTTAGGATGTATGTGTTACAGGGATGCTAAAGCTTGGACTACTCACGCAACAAGAAAAGGATGCTGGTAAATCCCATAATATTGCTTTTGTCTTTAAATAAAATACGGTGTGAATTCAACATAAAAACAGACATCAAGCATGCTGCCTGATAATTTGGCTTGGATTCTAATCAACAGCATGTTTACTCAAGTGAAACATGGTGATAAATGCACTGAATCAGAGGCACATTGTGATTCACTGCAAAATCCTCAGTGTTAAATTAGCTTTTTTTTCCCCCCCATAATCGAAGTTCTTTCATTACTTGAACAGAGACAACAGAAAAAAATTTCTTCAGGGAATCTTGTCAGTCAAACTCTGCATTTTTCAGCCTACCCAATGAGCCTAAAGCTTCTATAACATTAGTTGTAGAAAGAGAAGTATTTAAGGATGACTTGCATTGACAGTCCTGGTTTTGGTTTTTTTTGTGTTTTGTTTTGGGGTTTTTTGTTTGGGTTTTTTGTGATTTTTTTTTCCTTAAAAACAAAGTTTTGTCTTTAACGAAATCTCTTCCTTATAATTTTCCTTAATTTCATTTACATGACTGAGAATCAGGAATGCCACCATGGAGTAATGGAGAATATGAAGGGAAGAAGTCTTCGTATGAGACTTGTTTAGATTTATTCTGATAGTTGCAGTATATTCATAAGACTTATTTCAGGGCTCTTGCATTTTATTACTTGGTCCTCTGGGTAAACCTTCCCACTGTCCTTCCTTCCTTCCCACTGTCCTTTCCTCCTTCTTTCCTTCCTCTCCCCTCAGTCCCTTTAAATCCTATAAACATGTAAGAAACTAACACTTCTCACAGAAAACCAGCAAAAATACAATCCTGCTGAACATACTTCCCCAAGTAAGCACAGCCTTTCTAATTGACCTAGAATCAGAAAGAAAGATGAGCCCCTGATGAAAGCACCCAGCAAGTCACCGAGGCTGCTGTTCTGCTTTGCTCTGCAAGCAGTAAGCCACAAATTCAGAAGTGCTCAATTTTTCCTGTGACATTTATGACCAGATTTTCCAGCTTAGTTCACTGCCTCATGTCCAATGTCCCGAGGAAAATCTGGCCTTTAAAGTAATTCTTCTTGCATGACTTTCACTCAAGTCCATATGTTAGTGGTCTCTGAAGGCCTAGAGCCAGCCCAAAGGACATATCAGGCTGAGGGGTGAAGACAAAAGCTAGAGCAGAGGAATTTGGGCTTATTTTGCTTCCTAAATGGTAGCTTTTTGGAAAACCTTGTCTTTAAAAAATAGTTCTTTGAAAAACCTTGTCTTTAATCTCAATTCTCCATCTGTATGAGGCAGATAGCAGTCCCATCTTTCTTATACTGTTTATGCATCCTGTTTGCTTAGAATATAAACTCTTTAAGGCAAGGATGGTCTTTGATGAAGCACAATGGGACCCTGATGCTGGTAAAGTTCATAGATGCTTCAATAATACAGATGGTGTAGAATCACTTCAGTTCCCACAAATGAGTGTCATGCGTATAACGTATTGATTTTTTCCCTTTTAGCAAGTTCCCCTTTTCTTTTCTCCTTTTTTCTCTCATCTTTTTGATGGATAAAGAAGATATAGGTTTATGAGGTCAGAGGCCTCACAGAGAAAGAGCAATTTAACTGTACAAGAGTAAAAAGAAATCTGAGCAAAATACCAATCTGCAAGGAAAAAAAATCAAAAGATAAATAAGAAGCTGAAGAAAGACCAAATTTGAAAGAAAACTCCCCCCTAAAGGAAATGGAAGATGAAAGGCAAACGATCTTTAATATTAAAAAGAACAACCCAAACCGAAGTCCAACAAGATTTTGTTCTAAAGTAGTAAAGGGGAGAAACAATTAAATAGACTTAATAAGAAAGATGGAGAGAGAGATGGAGGGAATTAGAAGTCAACAGAAAACAGTGATAGGAAAGAGAAAAGTAGGGTGAGTATGAATTAACAGAAAAGAAAGAGCCTTTGTAGGCTAAGAACCCCACACAGCAGAATATTATCTTAAAGAGACAAGTATATACTTCCTTGAGGCTTGACGTGAAAACTTGGTATAAAATCTCAGCTGTTTTTTTATGTATTTGTTCTGTGATTTTAACTGACAGCCCTTTTTCCCAGATAAGTTTGTTCCTGCTTCCCTCCCTGCAGTCTTCTCTTATTTATAGGGCAAGAATTTGGGGTAAGTGAATATCCATCACCATTGCCTTCGTCTAAGGGTCTGCTGGTACCCACCTGCTTCCTATAGCATAATAAGAGTGTCAGGACAAGCTCTAGAAACCATAAACTCTGATAAACTTTCACTTTATTACGCTTCTCATTTTGTCTCAATGTCAGAAGTAAAGCAGGGAAACCCTCGTTCTGCAACATTTGTGGAAAGCGTGTTTAAAAAACTTATAATGGTTGCACTTGAAAACCATGATCAAGTAGCTTACTACTGCAAGGTAAGGATGGACTTTTTGGTTTTAAGTTTTTCCCTAGCTAAAAATTGATCATTCCAGTTGTACTTTCACAGTCAAACCTTGTATGTTGGACTCTGAAGGAAGAACACAATTTTTGCTACAATGCCAGGCAAGGCTCACGTATGCTAGCATTCATTACTGAACTGATGAAGTCAGGCTCTTGGTCCATTTCTTATAAAAGGAAATCTAGACAGCAACACCTGTGCGGAAAATACATTTTCACAGCAGAGTTCATTTTAACAGTGACCCTACGTGTGAGCAGGTGCTTGGCAACACATTGAAATCCATTTTAAAATGCTGTCTTGAAACATCAGATGAAGGAAAGCTGGACATACATTGCTAAAGATGTAGGCCAGAAGTACTAGGGTAATTTTACTTGCTTGAATTTGGAATGAGGAATCATACTCACTAACCTTCCAAAGTAAAACTCTAAACCTGTGTGTGACAGAATGCATATAAACCTGGCTGCAAAGTAAATATATTGCAGACATCCTCCCCTACACACACACAAATATAGGATTTTTGTAGACACGTAATTCAAAACAATTTTCAAGGCAATTTTCTATCCTTTCTATGATTCACAGTATAAGTAAATGTCCCAGCAGTGGGTAAATCATAATCCTTTTCTTTTTATGGCAATTTTTTCCCCATTTTCTTTTGTAAAATGTTTGCTAAAGACCTTGATTTATTCTTATATAGATACAGAAAGTGAAGACTTGTCTGTAACCTGTGAAGCGCAAAAAAAGAATGTTGAAGAATGCATGATGGGTCCCAGTTAGCATAAAATATTAATAATATGAGTAAGGCTGTGTGGATATTGCAAGCATGTTGCCATCTAATTAGAGCACATTGTCTTAGAGCAAAGTTATAATACAAATGTTTCTTCTGCATATTCCCAAACTCTCCGCTTCCACACTCCCAAAATGCCTGTAAAAAATTATCATTTTTTGTTGCTTTATTTTTTTTAAAAAAAGTAAGTCTTTTCGTCATTAAGTACCAGCTAGAAGAGAATGCTGGAGGTCTGCTCTCCTCGGAATTCAAAATACAACCCTCAGAAAGTTTCCTTTTTTTGTGCTATAACCTAAGGTGAATGAAAATAAGTCTTGAAATGCAGAAGAAAAACAGGATGCTTTTTAGAATTGGTGTTTTTCTAAGCATCCTACTTACTGAAAGCAAAATCACTGGCCATGCTAGCATATAGGTTACTAGCAAATGTATCCCAGGGCCTTAGTCCTTCAAGGTGCTCCAAATGGCAGAAAAGAGTTTGGAATTTGGATCAATGCCTTGCTAGGTTCAAAACTATCTCAAGTTTCACTTGACTCACACAAGTCCTTCTCTCAAGGTTATTTTTTAGGATATTATAACATTTTTAGATCTTTAAACACATTCCCTTGGAAGGGAGATTTAAGGTTCTCTGGTTGGATTAGTTCACACTATTCAAATACCTCTTGATGGATAGATAAAACACAATCAGTGGGTAAACAAAAGATAGTCTTTCAACGTTGCTCCTACAGCCTTCACTGCCACTAATTAAAGGAAAAAGTACCAGTACGGCCTGATCTTGTCACATTGACCTGTTGGTCCCTAAAATAGGAGATGAGGGTGGGAACACAGACCCTCGCAAAATCTGAGCTGTCACCAGAAGATGCCTACTTCTCTCCTTTGTCTGAATAGGAGTGTATAGGTGAGAAGATTTTTTTTTTTTTTTAGTTAAAAGTTAGGTAGTATCTGTGGCCATTCTTCCCAGGCCAAATAACTGAATGCTATGAACTATCCCTAGGGTGTGCAACCATCTATAAAAAAGAATGCTCGTGAAAAGAGAAGGATCTAAGCACTTGAAATCAAAGCTTACACTTCGAGTCTTTGACAATTGGTGTTTAAAAGTCATGAATCAGTCTCAAAGACACAGTAAACTTGTCTTATAAATAACCAATTAAAACTAGACTTTTTTTCCTGGCACTGCAGATGCATTTGGGTTACATTTGCAAGCTTTTTTTATCATCACAGTATTTTTTCTTTCCTCAATGTCACCCTTAACATGCCTTGATTTAGCTGGTTGTTATCCTACTATCAAAAGTGTCAACACCTCAACAGTGTGATCCTGAATAGGGTACTGTGGGACCGAGGATGAGAAATGCTTTATCAATGTAAAATCATAATTACTGTAGTCAAAGGTTCATGCACATCTGTCAGTGCAAATCTTGTATCAGAATTTTTTTCAGAAGGTCATTTCCCTTTCATCACCTCACATGAGCATTTCACACAAGGCTGACGCCTTCTTCTTCACCAGGTATGTCAGGGAATGTTTCAGGTCTTGCCAGATGGCCGTTACTACAGAACTGGGAATACTTAGATGATAGTTTCTCAGTTAATTCTGTCTTTATATCTGTTCTTTTCAAGCACCACAGTCAGTGAATGACTTTATCCCTCTCTGATAGTAGTATCCAATTACTTTAAAACAACTGACTAGACTCTAGCTTCATTACAAAGTCTCAGTGTATGCAATAATAAATCACAAGCATATTTTTGTTTGCATCTTCTATCTCAGGACTGCAAAGAATTTCACAAGAAATCTTGTGCTTGAAGCAATGCTCATGAAAGCGTTAACTTGAAAAAGGCAATCTTAAAAAAGAAACTGCTGAGAATTTGCATATGATGAATATAGGGCAAGATCAGCCATTGAGATTTTACAGTATTTCTCACATGGTCTATTAAATGTCGTTGTCATGTCCCATCTGACATGATCTCATTTCTAACTTAGATTTTGTCAGTGATAGTTAGGGATTTTCACATAAGTGAAGACGGTCTCGGCACCTGGCATTGACTGTACCTTCTAGGAAAGCATCCGGCGTTTTGATTGAAGATCCTACATGAATCACACTCTACTCTCATCTGTGAAGTAGTCTGTTGTATGAATGAGCAAGAATATCCTGTTAACAGACTCAGATTATTAGATTTTTTTTTTGGTAAGTAATGAAACAAAACACTCACAAATGATCAGTTAAGATGCATGGCATGAAGTACTCGGACCCCAGACCTTGCCCAGAGTGTCCCAAAACTCATGCACTTACAGATAAGGAAAACACCCAAATATCTAGTGTTCACAGTTTTCGTTTCTTGTGATAGGGGAATCTCTGATTCCTAACGTGACAAGTAACAGTTCAGCTCACTTGCTATCCAGGCTGGTCTGGGAACACTTTGCAGCAAAATGTGTGACTTTGTTCATTAGCATCCCAGTCATAGGAGTCATTTTTCTAATTATCATCCTGACAAGGATATTTGAATAGGTATCTTCTCTGGGGGGACATGATGAAACCTGACCCTTATAGATACAATATTCATTAGACATTACTTTTTCATTCAGTATTGCATTTACTTTCTCTCATAGACCTGCAGTTTTTAATTCTTGGTTTCTTATAGCTCTTCAGTTTCTAAGAGTATGTTGACATCACACATTGCAGTGGAGTATTTGAACTGTCAATACCTTAACCAAACAGCAACACTATTACAAATATGTAGGTGACCAGGTCCATAATAACCCTTATATTGGTTAATGGAGTAGGTGGTTGCTTGAAGGAGCCTGTGACCCTTTGGGAAGCCTGTGCTGGAGCAGTCTTCTGGCAGGACCTGTGGACCTGTGGAGAGAGGAGCCCATGCCGGAGCAGTCTGTTCCTGAAGGACTGCACCCCATGGAAGGGACCCGTGATGGGACAGTCTGTTCCTGAATAACTGCAGCCTGTGGGAAGGACTCACATTGGAGAAGTTCATGGTGAATTGTCTCCTGTGGGAGGGACCCCACATTGGAGAAGATGAAGAGTGTGAGGAGTTCTCCCCCTGAGGAGGAAGGAGTCACAGAGACAACATGTGATGAACTGACCACAACCCCACTCCCCATCCCCCTGCACAACTCGGGGGGAGGAGGTAGAGAATTTGGGAGTGAAGTTGAGCCCATGAAGAAGAAAGGAGTAGGGGGAAGGTGTTTTAGGATTCAGTTGTATTTCTCATTAACCTGCTCTGATTTGATTGGAAGTAAATTAAATTAATATCCCCAAGTTGAACCATTTTTGCCCATGACATAATTTGTAGGAATGTATCTGAGAGAAAATGGTCATGTGAGCCAGCCTCCCTACTGTGAGAGATTAGATTAACGGCAAAACAGGTGGTAGAAGATGGAATTAGTACATGGGAAAAACGGGAACTGAGAAGGTAGAAAACATGTTGTGCTAATGACTAAGAAATTTACTATGCGAATTCTTGTAACCAATCTGATGTGTGAATGAACTGCATGCACAGCACGTGGACAGTGTAACTAACTAATCAGAAATAAGCGAGTCGCGTGTACGGCTACAACACAGGGTATAAAAGATGATGATCTGTGCTTAATAAACGGCTTCTGTTGATTCACATTGGATCGTCTGGAGTCCAGTTATTTCTCCTCAATAATTGGTGAGTGATCTCTCCCCATGAGCCTTATGTTATATTTTCTCTCTCCTGTCCAGCTGAGGAGGGGAGTGACAGAGCAGCTTTGGTGGGCACCTTGTCCAAGGTCCAAAGTCAACCCATCATAGACGGACAAAATATTGGAGTAAGATGCCAAAGATTTAAAAGAGATGTCCAAAGCACGTTAAAGACCAAGGCAGGAAGGGAGCCTCGGTTGCTTTTCTTCTTCTTCTCTACCTGCTTTCAGCATGTTGTAAGAAAGTTCAGGCTACAGATTCACTTATGGTTTTACTTATTAAGATGAAAAACCATTGCCCCTGTGGAAGGAACCTCTTGCAGAGGCCAGTGTTACCAAGGTGGAAGAAGTTACACCTTAAGCACATATTTTATGATTGACAATAAAAAAAAAATAGCTGAACTTGCTAAGCAGTGTGGGAGAAACAGACTTCAATAAGGGCATAGATTCAAGTCTGCTAATTCCCTGCCTTAATTTCTCTCAGTGTCAGGGAAGCACATTTCCGTTGAACTTTTTCAATTGCCTTGAGTTCAGTGCAAGTTTAGTCTTGCACTAATTTTTGAAATTGGGAATGACCTTAACATTTACTGCTAGATGAACTCAGACACAAATACAGGAATCATTTCAATGTCAATTACCTCCACTCTTCTGTATGTGTACATACACATAAGTAAATAAACAACACCTTACTTTTTGTCCTGTTAATGAGCCTGTGGAAGCTTTTTTCAGGGCTAGGCTGATAAATCGAGTGTTTACATTCCTATAGAGGTGATCAAAGTATACCTGCTTTTAAATCCCCCTCCTCATTTTCAGCTTCCTCTCCCTTATTTCACATTGTCTCCAAGTGAACAACATGTCTTCTGCAAGAATGTCTTCTGCATTCAATTATCTATATGATGCATATTGAAGCAGGAGAATGTAAAATATATGAAGGCTGAACAAAGAATTCAGTAAAGCTTTCCACGGTCTTGAGCAAAACAGCTAGCTGGTTACTCTATATTACAACCATGCTTCAACCTTGTATTTGCCAACAAACTGGTTCCCAAAAGTGGTGAATCTATTAATGCAGAAAAACCTCAATAAAAAATGAAGACCCTTATCCTGACCCTTTCAGCTTTCAGATCTAGCCCTACCAGGCCTGCTTCGGGGCTCTGCAAAAGTTTCCGTGTCTGTCTGCACTGATCACCGTGCAAACCCAATTCCTTTCCTTGTTAGGTATTCCTGGCGCCAGTAAGCCATTCAGTAGTTCCAAAAGTGGCAGAAATATATCTGGTAAGTCCAATAACCTGAGAATCAGTCTCAAATTCCACTGGACACATAGGAATCTGCTTAATTTCTACTTCTGCCACAAAGCATTTAATCATATGCTTAACTTGGAATCACATCAAAGGCAATTACTGTTAGGTGTGTGCTTGGATACTCAACTGAAGACTCATGACTTTCAGAAAAGAAACTTAAGTTTTCATTTAAGGTAGTTTTTGCTTTTTTTGGGTGAGAGGTGATTTATCGCATGGAAGTTAATGTGAACCCTTACAAATTAGTAAACCATAGGTGACTAAAGACAATTCATGCTCTAAAGGGAACTTTTATTGAATCAGCAGTTCTAGCCCCTTCTTTTTTAAGCATTTGTTTGAGTGGTTGTAAGTGTACGGTAGGATACTTACCCTATTTCCTTCTTTTGAGGTATCTGAGCTGTTCTCTCTTAAAACTCTTGAGTGAAATTTCCTTTCAATAAGGGTAATAATTACTGCTCCATGAGACTAAAGGAGAATGGCCAAGTGCTCACATTGGAGAGTCAAATGTTTGTTTCTTAGAACACCAACAATATAGAAACCTGGTTCACTTAGGGATGAATGAAGAATATTGTAGGAAATGAAGTTAATTTTAAAATATATAATAAAGAAAGAGAAATCTCAGGGGTGCAGAGGAAAGTTTATTGCATGGACTTGTGTGTGCTTGATCCTACTCCTATACCTAATTCATTATTTATTTGTTTTATCATAGTACCATGAAGCTGCAGTGCCAGATCAGGATTCTCCTGTGTTAGCAGTGCAGAAACACACACTGAAAAGGCAGATATTCCCTAAAAACCTTGAACATAAAAAGGCAAACGAATACAATTACCCTGGGAACTAGAGGAAAAGAAAGGGATAGTTCTGTTCAGTATGACAGGACACAGTCTCCTCTGAATTTTCAGAGGAAAGAAACACATCTAGGAATACATTTACCCATCACAGCTACATTTACCCTGACAACATTCTGTCTTCCTGTCTGTCTGACGGGTAGTGAAACATAAACCTGTGGAGGATTCCAATATCTATTTACCACCTGCTCAGGGAGCATAGGTCATGAGCTTAAGCTCAGCTAAAGTTAGAGAAGATGAATCCTAATTGATGGGAATTTGAATGAGAATTTTGCCTTGAAGTCAAGTAGGAAAGGTTGGGATTTTTTTTTGTTTTTATTTTAAGGTATGTTAAAATAATTCCTCCCTGCCTCCAATCAAGATTCCTTGCCTGAAGGGTGATACAATCAGGAAATGGTGTCTGAATTCATGGATGAGCACAAGAATGGCTATAGAGAATGAAGATAGCCCAGAGGGATCACAGGAAAGGATTATAAGCTCTGTTCTAACCTTGCTGAGCTTGAACTGGTACATAATCACACACAAGATGATGTTAGTTTGCCTGAAGGGAGATTCTGGAGTAAAGAGATCAATCTCTGAGCTTCCTGCTTAGAAATGATGAACACTTGTTTGAGATTTACTTACAAGTGAGTGGCAGATCAAAATCAAGAAGGACAAAGGAAAACAGCCTTATGAAATCCAGGAAATATTTAGCAGAATGGAGGAGGATGCAGGGTGGAAACTAGAGTCAGAACTTACTGTCTAATTCTGAGCTTGCTTGATGACACCATGGCTACAGCTAAACTTCTGGTGTAAGTTACTGTTGTCTTTGTAGAGGACCTCCAAGTTGCTGTAATGCAACTTCCAGCAGACAGATACTGGGAGGTCTTCTGGGAATTCAGGTGTTTTCCAAGGGATTAGAAAGGTTATTCTCCTTGCTTATTGGAAGTAGGAGAAGTAACTCAGTTTCAGAACTGATTAATCTGTTGAAGAAAGTGTTTGCTTTTATTCTTGGAGGTTGTGTCTCTACTGCTAAATTCAATGGGGAAAAGGAACTTTCTGCAGATCTGAGGTGCCTTCTTGAGATGCGGTACAAGATCACGTAATTGTGTTTTACACTGCAAAGCCTGGTGGGTTATCTTTGGAAAACACTGCGTGGTGGAAAAACCAAAGTTCACACCATGCTCTCCACACAACCTCCTGAGAGCAGTCCTGTTCCCCAGACTATGCCTGGGCACTGCCTGGGAGATCATTAGCTGGCACATAGACAAAACTGCACAGAAGATCATGTTAATAATTAAACAGCTTGGGCAGTCATGGGTTAATACTTTAGCCAAATGCCCTGTTGTATTCGGTGACCTATAGTTAGTTGGAGAAACTGGATAGCAGCACTACCTGGCTTTTATTGCTGTTCTTTTATGCAGTCTCAACAATAGTTTGAGGTCACTTTGGCTAGAGGTGGGATCCAGATGTGCTTGTTCTCTTGTGCACTATGAAGTGCCACATCCTTAATTCGTTGATCCTCTTGTAGCATTTTTTTGCTCCAGTAAACATGAGGCACAGCAAGAGCAAAATTGTCTCATCTAGAAAACTTGAAAGAGAAAAAAAAACACCCCAGGACTAGTCTAAATCAAATTCTTCAGTGAGAGACACATCTTTGGTCTGATCCATCCTACCCACCTAAAGACATTTAACTGAGAGGACTATACTACGACCTAAGTGATCTCAGGTTTCCTCAGTGGTCAAAAGGAGAAAGGAAGAGAAATTCATTGCTTCGAAAGCTTAAACTCACCCTTCCAGAAGTGCCTTTTCCATCAAATATTTTGCTTATTTGTTAAGTGTTTAATCAAACTGTAATACAATATATAATATTAGGATATTAGGAAGAAATTCTTTACTCTGAGGGTGGTGAGACACCGGAACAGGTTGCCCAGAGAAGCAGTGGATGCCCCATCCCTGGAAGTGTTCAAGACCAGGCTGGATGAGGCTTTGAGCAGCCTGGTCTAGTGGGAGGTGTCCCTGCCCATGGCAGGGGGGTTGGAACTGGATTATCATTAAGGTCCCTTCTAACCCGAACTGTTCTATGATTCTATGATTGAATCTATATCAAAATAATGACTTTTTGCTTATTTCACCAGTGATTACTATTTTCCAATTATTAATCAACATCAGTTACAAAATATTGTTAAATGACTCAAACTTCCAACACATGAGGCAAAACTTAATGGTTTTCAGAAGCAGCGAATACAAATTGTTTTTGACATTCATAACCACTGCAAACCAAAAAAAAAAAGCAAAGGAAAGAGGATTTGTATTACATGGGAGGTGTGGGATAAATGCTGGAAAAGCGAATAAATATCTATGCAGAGAGAGGAAAAAATGTTCATTTAGCTATGGGTCATGGGGCAGGAGTAAAAGCTTAAATAATGGCAATAACAGCACAACTAATGCATTTGTAATAAAGGCTGAATCAATATTAGCAGAGATTGTTTGCAGAGGAATAGAATTTTACTGTTGTGAAAGTATTAAAAAGAAAAAAAATCACAACCAATACAGAGACCAAAGAGAAAGACAAATGAATAAGGAGAGAAAGAGCTACTCGGTAAGGTAAGCAAACTACTGCCTTACTCTTGGAAGAACCACTACCACTATAACCCGTTGGAAGGAAGTGATTTACCTTCCACTGTCCGGAAGTGAAGGTATCTTCTCCATATAGCAGCAAAAGAGGCATCACACCTTGTGTCTCCTACATCACCATAAAAGTTGGACCCACCCAGACTTAGTACAGTAGTATCCCAGTCTCCACTGCATCGGTTGCAAGGCCTTGTGTACTTGCAGTCCACAGACACATAATCCAGCCACGATCTACTCAGCTGCTAACAACCATGGAGTGGCTGCAGGCACTACCAGCCACAGGGGCAGTACTGCACATAACAGTAGTAGTTACAGATACCAGTAGGAATTACCACATCTGGGTTTAGAAAAGATGAAAACAGAAATCAATAAAAATATCTGTTCATTCACCACTTTCTTCTCCCACCCTCTGCCCTTTTAGACTAGGATGCTAACCATGTCTAGCTAGCACATCTAGCTAGCACATCCCTCCAGCATTTTGCACCAAGATGCAGAGCATTTATCTTCCCTTCTGCTTATCACCCAAAGTCCCATCTCTCCATCTCTCCTTCAGCCTAGTTTTGTCTTCTACCTACAAAAAATAGACTCTAGCCTCATCACCATCCCTTTATGTACTTGGTGCAGACCCTGTCCCTAACACCCTCAGCAGAAAACACAGGTGTTGGCACCACTTGTGTCCATCCCGCCAGTAACAGAATGGACTGTGAAGCTGCGGCAGTTATAGCTTGTTACTTCTGATAAGCCAAGCTGCGTTAATCACTGACTGACTGATCAGTGTGTTGAGGTGTTGACCCAGCAGCACCTCCAGAGAGATCAGGATTAGTAGCAGTTGCTGACTGCCTTCTTGGGCAATGTCACCTTGCAGCTCCTGTAAAAGCCTCCCAATGGGATCTTTCAAACTTTTCATTGGGTTTTTATACCCCCAGTGCTTTGTGTAACAGTCTAGAAACACTTGATCTATAGATTTTTGTTCATGTGTACCAGTTCACCAGTGCACTTTTAAGCCACTCTAAATCAGGTTTGCTGCCATACTACCCTGATTCCAATCCTTTTCCACAAGGTATCATTACATGATTTGCATTATCAGTATAGGATAATGACATAACTCAGGAAAATGAACTGCCCAAAAACTAGCCTAACTGGTTTCTAACTGCATCAGCTCCCTGAGCTAGCTCACTGCATGATATCGCATAAAATATCAGCCTGTATAACAAATTTGCTAGTGCCAGCTTGAAAATGGGGGTAGGAACGTGAGGCTGGTGGTGAAGGAGAGAGATCGACCGCACTAGCTCTGGTTTAGATTAGCTAAAGCGCTGTGGAATTGCACTCTAAGAGTGTAGTTAGGGTTGCAAGGTGATTTATGAGCATCCTAAGACACACACACATTCAGGAGCATGTGTGATAATAAATGTGGCAGAAAATCTTGGACAGAAAGAAAAAGTACTGTTAATAAAAGCTTTAGGGAATGATGGTACGTAGTCTGTCTGCAAAGTATCTAGCACACAATAGCATTCAAAAAAAAAAAAAAAAAAGAGCAGGCCTCTAGCACCGAGGAGGTTGGCAAGGAAATGTTCACAGCCTCGGAGAGTTCACAGCCTCTGTGTGTAGAAATGAGGTGTGAGCCCTGCCATCAATTTGAACTGTACCACAGTTGATCGAACACAGCAAATGTGCTCATGTTAAGACAGTAGAGACAGACAGAACTAGATGATCCACAGCCACATGGTTTTCATCCTATTAAATGGGAATGAAGCATCCCCAGATGAGGCGCCAGCTCAGGGGAGGATTGTGGTTGTGGCGGTAAAATAGTAATGGGTGAGTGATTTTTCCAATTATTCAAACAACAGTGAATAAGAAGGGCTGCCCACCCACCAGAAATGCCATGCATGCTGCGGCCACAATCACACTTCCAGAAGAGTTATTTAAAAACATTCATAAGCTCTCTCAGTTAAGTGTATGTTTAATCTGGAACTTTAGGACTATGGGATATATAGATTATAGATTTATCTGGATCCATAACAACCTCTCCCCTCCCCAGAGAAAAAGTTTGATCATACTGGAGAACCACACTTGAGGTCTCCTGGTCAGGGTCCAGCCTTCCAGAACAAGTGACAAGTTCATCAAGATCAAAGGAAATTCTTCTACTGTCTTCAATCATCTTCAGAGCAGGCTCGTAATGAAAATGATGTTCCAATCCATCTTCACAATAGAAAGAACAATTTCAGCTGAAATTTGAGACCATTGGTCTTCTTTGCCCTTTGTTTTTTATCCTTTGCCATCTGCCCTCCCTTCCTCAGGCAAGTAATAATAAGTCCTTAGGTGTGACAGAAAGAGATGACCAGTGAGGTGCAACCTGGAAGGTATGAATGATGCTTCGTCTTCTGATTTTTGGTACCTCCATGGAAAGGTCTGTATAAATGCTGTGAGGATCCTGTGGGCTTTCAAACACAGCCCAGAGCTAAAGCTGTCATATGTGGACAAAGGTAACCAAATGGTAGAGTCTGCAGCTCCTGTTGGTCCTGTTACTGTGTTTGGAGGGGAAGATGACGCACTCTTCTTGACACCTATTATTGAAGGAAGAATTCTCTACACTAGTAGGGGCACCGAAATCTCTGTCAGAGGCTGCTGTCACCAATTAGGCAGTCTTTACAGGGGTCCAGGGTTCTAGAAGGAATCTGCTCTGCTCTAATATCTCCAACAAGGAGCCAAAAATCACCTCCTTACTCAGGTGGTCTTCCTGGAATTGTTATTGATGCTGATATGCTGATATGAATGACACACTTCATGGGATGTGAAGTTTTCTGAGGCAAGAAAGGCCTTGGACAGAAGTATGAGAGTTGAACCCTTTGAGGTAACCAATGGCATGATGAAGTAGAGAAAGCAAACATCACATCTCACCTCACCTCAAGGCAAGCTATAGGGTGGGGTCAGGATTGATGAACAGAAGTGACAAAGTAGAGAAACAGTTAATGCACAAAGCAATATGATAATATAAACTGCACATTAGGAGAAACCATGGATATGGAGCATGTACAAGCCCTACCAGGATGGGTAAATATGTGACAGCATCGGAGTAATAAATGTGTCCTAAAGCTATTGCTGAGATGACAAATTCTTAGCAGGAGTGTAGATACAAACACAGGTAAAGTAGGTATCATAGCCTACCTTTGCAGGTATCATAAACCTACCTCTTTGGTTACATCACCTTGCCAGGTGCAGGGCAGGGCTGAGTCAGTTTCCTATGAATTTTGATATCTTTTCCTTAGGAAGCTGCTGCTGCTAAAACACATGTACCTTCAGCCAAAAGAGGTACAAGCTGGCATCTTGTACTGAAATAGGAGAGCTAAAATCAAATCAAAGGAGATCAAAACTATACAGAAACAAAACACCTCCCACAAAGCTTGACCATCCTCAACTCAAGATTTATATAAGCAGGAGAAATATTGTGACTTCTTTTTCACAGTTCGATCTACCCTTCTGTCTAGGTGTGGCAAATATAATTGCTGAAGACTTGTTGCTGCTGTTTCCTTATATGTATATTCTCCCATCTTTGCTGACTGGATGACACATTAGATTTTTTTTTGCAAATAGAGACATTACAATTTATCTAACTGAAGGCTTGACACAAAGTCATTCAATGGGTGAAAAGATTTACAGCCTTTTCTTTTAATTCAACTTCACAGATCATATAGGCCTGCTCTGCTAGGCCAACAGATGGCTTGTTATCTGTCAAGGCACTGCAGAGATACTGAAATACAATAACACTGAAATAGTATTGTTGCAGCTTTTTGCATAACACATATCATCTGCAGTCAATGAAAGAGTCAATATTCCGCCTATTTGAAATCAATATCGGAGGATGGGGTGAATCGTGCTTTCAGAGGTGCCAAATACTTTTCCATTGACTACAGCGACAACCTAGACAATGATCTTAGGTTGGGCACTGAGATTTTAGATGCATCTACATAAATGAGTGGTCTTTTCAGTAAATTCTCAAGGATTTCTGTTACTTTCACGAGTCAAAGGAGAGCTTTCCCTTCCTCTGATACTCTCTGCAGGATCACCTGTGAATCAAGACACATACTGCTTTACAGACATAAAGTTATAATGTGATTTTTTTCTGCATTCCTGGAACATGAGGGGCTGTAAATGCTGTCCTCTGTTTTTCCTTGAAGCTGCAATAAGTTAGGCTGTGAGATCTTAGTAGCGAAGAAATGAAGCTCAAGGACACTCAGTAGAATGTTTGTCCAGTCATGTAATGTGGGAACGATGAGAAGTTAAGCTTTCCCCTCCGGTGGAGATAAAAACTTGTCAAGCTGGGGCATGGACGTACATCCCTGTTACCAGGGGCATCGTTTTCAAAGAATGTGTTGCTCGAGGTCATTCTTAAATCACACTTGCTGTTGAAACGGCTAAGGTATATAATGTGAGCTGAGAGACTCATGGATACTCTCACCGACAGCAAGAATGTTACCTTATTTTATTCTGCATTAGTGGTCAAAATATTAGTTAGGATTGTGATAAAAAAACGTGAATTGTGAGTTGGATTTCACTTCTGTCTCTTTTACATTTACCTGGAGCAGTGCCTAAACTGTCAGTAGAGCTGTATTATTTCCATATGGACATGGCTAAAACAGTCAAAGCATGCAAGCTCATCACAGTAAAAAAATTTTTGGGGTCCCACTGAAGTGAACAGTAGTCTTACCCACTGCATTAGATTGTTGTGAGAAAGCCCTTGAGCACTTAATTTCATGAGTAGTCAAATCCTTTCCAGTCTCCTGAGTGAAGAAGGAAATATTTTTGCAGGTTGGTTGGCTAGAAAAGTGGATGAAAGAGTCTCAATGTGTTTTTACTCTATACTCAAACTTGGTTCAAATCTACACCAATCACATCTGACACCCTCTGTCCAGCCAGTACATTTCTGTTTTCTGTTTACTGTGATCCTTTGTTAGGTCTGCCAACCTGCTTTCCGCTGCTGTGCATTGAAGCTTTCTTTAAAGCTGGTAGTAAAATAAACGTGAGTGTAACAATGCAAGGAATGTTGTATTAAACCCCCCAAAATTCTCATTATTGACCTTTTGCATTTAACTTGAAAAGCATAACGAAGTTAATATGCCATCAACAGTTAGCTCTGAAAATCCAGCTGGGATCTAAAGATAACAGATCAAAAACTGTCACTGATATCAGGGGCATAATATTGCTGGCAAACAAGCTGACCTAATGTTTACAGGTCATTTTAAACAATAATGATGTCCTGATTCTCCTGTCTGATATGATCCCTTTGCACCGAGGTTGCATTGCAAATATTGTGGATATTAGCCGTATGTCTCCATCTGATATAAACCTTCTGCTAGTGGCTAGCTGTCATAATTGAGTGATATATCGCCTTCAACTGCTGGATGTGGCAGAAAGATACATGAAGACACATGAGATAGGAAGGTCACAGGCAGAGCTCACTGGATAAATGAATAGTTCCTTGAAGACCTTTGCTAGCTGGTATGGCAGTTGTTCCAAGGGAGAAAGAACATTTACAAAGGCCACAGACATAAATACAAAACATCACACAAAGGTTTTGATATGAAAGAATTTAAATCCCATGATTGGAGTCCAGGCTATTAATTCACTGGGCTGGTCAGGCCAAGTAGAGCTGCTGGAGGTCTACATGCTTGCAAAAAGAGTGCCCTGACCTTTCCTCAAATAAAATATCCAAACAGATTTGTTGTGGCTTGTATCAATACGAGCTCTGCTAATGATATTTTAACTACAGATAACAGCAAATGTACAGATACTGGGTCATATAAGTCCCTAGGTGCATAAACACATCAGAAAAGCGAAAGTGCTTTTACCTATTTGCAATTCATCACAAAGAAATCTTAATAAGATTAAAACCGACAGGCACAACTGGTAATATTTTTTTGTGCGTGCTGAAGCAAAAAAATGCCACTGTAGGGCAAGTAAATGTACTGTACTGTACCTATCTTGAAAATCATGACAGCAGAAATGGAATTTGGTCTGATTTTTTTTTTTTTATTTAAAAGTGCCTCAGGAGTGTATTGTTTGCGGTAAGGACTATACTCAAGAGCATTAGTAAGGCCTAAGCAGATGTGAACATCTCCGTAATTTCCTTCTTCTATGGTTTAGCTGTTGTCAAGATGTCAAAAGCAGGTGGAATGTGGTAAGCTACTTTGAATTAGATGACCCAGAAGTTCCAAAATGTTAAGAAAACAGGACATCTTGACAAATATATACCTTCTTCTCAAATATTACCATGACTCAGTGGAAAGATTTAATTCATTTCTTAAGTAAGATTGGACATCCTTAGAGGGCATTTTGGAAATGCACTTCAACAGCCCATGAAATGCATTCAGGAACACAGCTGCAGTGGAGGAATAAAGCATTGCCAATTATATTGAGACTTGAAAAAGAAAAAAACTGTGTATATTCCATGAATGTAATTGAAAAAAAAGTCTAAATTTTCATCAATGTATTCACCATGCACTAGCAAGGTATTTAAAGATAAAATAAAATAAAAAAATTAAAATGAGTGTTTAGGTATGGATTTAGGCAACAGAAATTAGGGAACTTAGTCCATGTCTCTAAACGTTGCATGAATTTTGGTTGTAATGAGCATATGGAGATCCCGAAACAGCACTAGAATTTAAGGGGGTTTAATGCCTCTGAAAATTAGATAATTTTAACTGTGTGCTGAATATAGGAATAGGTGCCTAGCTCTGTGCGTAGCTGTTGAAAGGTTTGGCCTCAGGTCATAATTGCTTATGCAAAATGCAATCCAAGATTAAAAACACCCAAAACAATGGCTTTAAAAAACAAAGATAACTAACCAACTTGATCTAAACTTACAGGGGCTCATCATTTCTAAAATGCACTCACTTGGACACTTACCGATGAAAGAAAGGTGCAATTATTTTAAAACCTTAATCATAAGAGGATCTCAGAGCAAGTGGCCTTCAGAATGACGTGCCATGCGAAGTTTGATGGGAGCAGTCCCATATGCACTCTGTGGGGTTGCACATGGTCAGCTCATCGCTACTATAGAAGCACAGAAATACAGAAAAAATCCAGCAAAGCAATGTTTGAGACGATACTTGCTGTAAAGTCAAATAATCTAAATAAGGAACATAGACAAAGGCGCTTTCTACGTTTTAGCTGAAAGGAGAAGGTGCTCGGTGGGCAGCAGACACTGAGTTCCATGTTGCCATGACTACGCTGCTGCCCAAGGGAGATGCCTGTAACCACACAAAGTGTATTTTTACTGCTGGTCACAGTATGGACAGACTTCACAGTCTCACAGAAGCCTACACCTGGAAATGAACCAGAACCTCCCTTTGGTGAAACTTGTCTTCTCCAACATGTCCCCAGATTGAGATTCAAGGTGGTAACCATCCCATCTGAGTTTCAAGCAACATTTTTCGAAAAAAAAAATCATTACAGATCTGCAAATGGGCCCTACTGCCCCTTACTGTCTGAGATCCTTAAAAAAACATCAGAAAGTTATGTGGATAGTGTTAAAGCAGAAACAAAGTACAGATCTCTGAGGGATCAGGATCACGAAGAGAAGAAATCCAGAAAAATAAAATCCTGTGGGAACACACACTCTCACCCTGAGTCCCCATGAAATTCCACATCTCTTTGGCAAGAGCTTTGATATTCCACTGTTTCCAGCTATGACATTTTGTGACCACCACTCCATGCGCAAAGTGCTGCTGATTGATAGAAAAATTGAAACACAGCAAACCAAGGGAGAAAATTTTCTTTAAGATCTGAGTTGTTGCTGCCCGACACTACGTAGAACAAGACAAACAAATGGCAGCTAGGACTAACACTACAACCAAGTTGGGGTAACATTCTGCAGCAAAAAGATATTTTGAAAGAGCCTGAGAAAAAGCTAGGCTCACCAACATGCAGATACTACATCTTTATGGGCATTCTATTTGAAGGGTGCGAGGGACATAGAAATCAATCCAAGAAGTTAATTTTAGACTTAAAAATCCAAGTTTATTTTATATAAATTCCCAAGTGGATTCCTCTTTCTTACTGTCAGGAAATTATGACAAATGATACAAGAAGGTAAGCTTAGTATCAGGGCAAAATGTAGGCAGTTATAAGTCTTTCAAAATTATGGTGAGATTTTCATAAATCTTGAGTCAGACTTTTTTCAGAGCACTGTGCTTAGGAGAATAAAAATCATACTGTGTATCTTGAAAGGGTACAGCAGAGTGTAATTAGGCTTATCTGAAATAAAAGGGATATGTATAAAAATGTCAGTAGTCAAACAAATACATTGTGTAGCAGTCATTATTTGGTGATTGAGTGATTAATTCTATAGGAGAAATGCAATTGTGATGCCAACATGGGAATTAGACAGACCTGTCCTGCTGGAACAGATCACAGATCTGTCAGAGATGGTTTTCTCTAACTGGAAAATGGATGCTTTAAAGGGAAAGTGAACACACTCAAGACTCCTATCAAGGGATCAGAGTGACATTTGCATTTCAGCTTTCATTTTAAACAAAATGATCCTTGTTTGGATGTTTTAAATATGACTATTCAGTAGAATAAATGCTTCAAACAAAACATATAATATAGCCTTTTAGGAATGACCTTTCAATCCTGGTATCTATGAAAATCCAACCCAAAAAATAGCAGTCCAACAAATAAATAAAACCCAAATGGCTGATAAAATAAATCCATCCCTGGGAATTTAAGATTCAGTCCTCATCAGAGAGCACCAGGAAAGCTAAGATTTTTGAAAGCCACTAATTATATTCAGACCATAGCACATTTTGAAATTCAGCCTTCTTCAAGGTGTCTCTAGCTGAGCACCTAATACCTGAAACACCTGCAATAATTAATTGCTTTTCCAAAACCTGGACTAGGACCCAGATTCCAGTATTTGCTCAAAGTCGGACAGCAATATCAAGTCCTTTAATGAGATTTCTTTCTCATGAAGCACTCTTCTGAAGTGCATGAAGGTGATGTAACGTAGACTTTTCAGAGCGGTACTGAAACTTACACTGTGTTTGGAAAGCTTCCAGCAGTAGTTTCAATGCTATCACAGTACAAAGAAATCCAACAGCAACAAACCTTGTTTACTATTAGATATATTTTTTAAAATAAATGTGGAGGAAAAATTGTCACCAAATTGGACCATCTGAAGCTTTTTACTTTCCTGATTTATAACTATAACGCCCCTGCAAATTTTAAGCTAGTATCAAATCCCAGCAGAATCTTTATCCGTCTTAAACCAAATAATTGTTTTCTGCAGTAATATCAATTTTCCTGTGCCTCTAGGCTTGCAAGCTTTGATAGAAAGTTCTTTTGAATGCTAATTTATTTGGTTATATTACAGTGAGATAAATCTGGAGCCGGTTGCTGGTAGGGCAAAGGAATATAAAACCACTTCATCAGCTTATGTTCCAGAAACATTACAAAAACTAGAAACAGGAGGAGGAAATTATAACAAAATAGTCCTCCTGAATATATAGAATCCCCCCAGGTAAGAGGATTATTCACTCTATATGGCCATGCTAAGGGCTACAAAGGACAGTGAAGATTAAAGGGTGGGCCAGGGAGGCTCAGGGGATCAGATTTATTCTTGAGTAGTTGCAGCTCTCCAAAAATCTGGCACCTTGCAAAGTGGTTATCTGGTCTCTCAATCGCTGATGTAGAGAAATAAGTACCTCTGGAGGATTTGTTTCTCATCCTAAGGCAGGGGTCTGTGATGGATAGATAATTTTTCTTCAGAAAATAGATCCAGCTAACACTGTTCTCATTTCTAGCCTGTTTTTCATTCAGCTTCATTTTACATGTAATTTAAATATTCTTTTCCACAAATGAGATAGCAGTGGGCCAAAAGCATACTTGTAGCTCAGCTGTCACGATACCTGGGCTGGAAGCAGTTGGACACCAGCCCCCATCTGTATCCAGACTTTTGTCTTTCCCCTGGATCCTCAGGTACCTCTCCAGCTTTCAAGGCTGAAATAACAGCAACATCCTTCTTTCTGTTTCTTTTGCAGTCTGTTGGAGAAGTAGCTTCATTGGTAAGGTTATGAGTTTTACAGCTTTACTTGACTTCTTTATGTTTATACGTATGCAGGTAAACTTACCTGTTCCTTGCAGAAGTAACGAAGATCAATGCAAAACTAGGGTATTAATTAGCACATCTCTAAGACTTTTCCTGTATAAAACACTTTTGCATGACTAACAAATTGCAGATTGATATAGCCATTCTTACTCACATCGATTAGTAAACTTTATTTTTAAGCTCGGATATTTGCCCACAGAAGTAGACAGGTTCCTACTTTTGAAAATCTCTCTTCAAGCGCAACCTAAATTCCACTGACACACAAACTGAAACTCCAAATTCCCATGGACTTGCTGACAAAAGATAATTAAACCCTCAAGTTACCACTGTGAATTCAAACCAGGACAGTGATACTGACATCCCTGTCCCTGCCTGAGTGGAAAAGGGGTTTGTCTAGCCTAAAAGAAAAAAAAAATAAAAAAATTAATCCCTTATGGAGGTACAGCTAGACTAGTATAAGCAGTAAACTATCCATACCAAGAAGATGTAAGAGCGAAATACTTAAAACTATCTGGATGTCTGACACATAATACTCCATTTAGAGGTTGGCTTTTTGTTCCCTTTGGAAAATAAGATTATATTTTAAAACATGGATTTTTTTTTTTTAAAAAAAGCTCAGCTGGTATTTATGCACCTTGTTCTGAGTAAACAAAGGAAATCCAGACTGTAAATCTTCAGCCTTCTGAGTTTCTTGTGTTGCTCTTTTACAGGCCTTTGGATATAATTGCAGTGACTTCATTGTTCATCTGCAGAGGTTTTGGAAATAAGTCATTGCTCCCGGAATGCTGCAGGCTGTGGGAAATCATATTTTTGAAGCTATATTGGTCTCCAGAAACCACTCTTTCAAAATCTTTATTAACCATAGGTAGCTGCTGCTCCAGTAACCCTACTGAGTTCTCCTCCTTTGCTAAGCAACAAGACAATTAACTTGACCTATGTCTTTGTAAATTTAAGTCAGATCTTCAGTAGTTAATTACAGCAAAACGATAGCAACATTACACTAAAGGCTGTGCAGTTTTCATTTCAGTAGGGGTGATAATGTTTTCTGAAAACTTGTATGCACTGAATTATAGCATTAATTTGAAATGGTTATTATAATCTGTGCAATGATTAAAGTTTCTAGGACAATTTGAAGGTAAAACAGAAACCTCAGCCGTATTAAGGCAGAAAAATATTTAAATTAATAGTCTAGGTGACAGTCACACAGTTAGGCAGACAGATTCTGGACCATATTTTGTGATGATTTGCTTCCCTTGAAGCCAGGGGAAATTTTCTTACAGCAGCTTCAGTTATAGCAGTACTCTGTCAGATACAATATAACATGACATTCAATGCATATGGTTCAAAATTCTCCAGCACTTTAAAGTTAAAAATCATGTGATTCCATAGTTTCTTCCTTTTATGAATAAGTCATAAAGCAAGTTTTTGTCTTTGGGATTTTCCTCTCAATGCACATCATAAAATGCAGCATTTGCTGCTACTCTGATTTTGCAGCATATCTACTTGAAAAATTACACATCATTCGTGAACTGAAAGCAGGAAGTAGGATTTTTTTATAAAACCAATTCTCAGCTGAGAAGTCAGGTATGTATTCTCACTCATTTAAAAAAGTAATAAATAATTTGGACTGGAGGTGTATGATAAGTCACATATTGCGTAGTTGGCTTGCTTAAACAAATATTGATAAAATAGGCAATGTCTGTTTCTCCTTGGTAAGTATCTGTAAATTGATCTGTGCAGCGATGTGCTGCTGCGGTTACAGACCATCATACGCTGAAAGAGTTTCCTGCCTTTTTATTGCAATAATCTTGGGGTTGTCACTACTCCGACTGCTACAAATGCGGTTCAGCTTTGCGTGTTTCAATTTTAGTTGCTGTTGGTCCTCCAGAGACCCAAATTATGGGCCACTGAAAATTTGGCTTTTAAACAAAAATGCAGCTACACCCGTGTGACTGTTTCAGTACAAGCTGTCATTTCTCTGGGGTATCAGAGGGAAACCACTGAGGCTACTCAAGTGAAACCCCTTTCTCACTACGGCAGCACATCTATATGGTATGGGTTTATGCTTATGCAACGCAAATGCAAGCAACACAGGTACAACACTGCAGAAACCTAGCACAGAGGAAAAGCTCTTTGACTCTGGAAGTCACTGTTCCTCAGAGAAAGTGATGTTATAAAATCACATAGGGTTTTCTCTGTCCTCTGTTATAGTCAGTGCTTATTAGAGGTTAACTATTCTTGAAGCATCCCAGAAAAGGAGCTACCATAAATACAGCTGATAAAATTTCTAATTTCTTTCTCTTAAACCAACAGGCATCTTAACAGTGTTGTGCTGTTGAATGTGTTGGATCACAGAGCAGCTCCTCAACAGGTACAAGTTCAGTGTCACTATTGCATGTAAAAGACTGCCCCAAATTTTCTCCCTGTTTCCTGAGTAGACATTGGGCAATACTGTCAGACAATACCAACTTTGTATAACTGAAGTGTCCCTTCCCAGAGAGTACCTTTTACGGACACATTGGAGCTGTTTTTCCAACCTTGCATATGGACTCGCTCTCACGTCCCCTCCCAGCCTCCTCCCTACCAGTTCTGCAAGGCTTCATATGATTCAGACTTTCATATATACCAGCAAAATAACTTTGTGCCTAGCTGATTCCTTTCTGCATGTGATTTATTTGGTAAACATAGTTGTGTGGTCTTTCCTCCATCTAAGTGGTGCTTCTCACAATGCTACTGCAGGGCTTGTGAAACCAGAATGTGGGAAGAAAAGCTGGTGTTTCACAGGGGAGGGCAAGAGGGGAATGAATTCACAGCAAATGGTGAGCTTTCAAAGGAGGGCTCTTAAGAAGCGCTGGAGTTTTGCAGTGGCTGGTGCATCCAGTGTAGAGCTCTCAAAAATACATAAAGCTACATGACTACATTGGTGGCTTAAAAGTAGGGCAATCACAATTCCCAAATACCTGCCTAGAAAGAAAAGAGAAAAAAAAATTAAAAAAAATCTACCTACTGGCTTTTTGATTTGTTATTCAGCAAGGATTCACTCTTCGTTTTATTGTATTGATATGTATATATAAAAATCTAGTATGTGTAAGTCCAGCTACTGACCCTGCATGAGGGTCTGTACCAAAGTCCTATTGCTTGAGAATACAAGCTAATGTAGCAGAGATGGCTTTTTTTCATTTCTGCATTTTTTTCCTCCAGAGCTTGAAGAATAAAGATAAACATTCTTCCATTAACTTAATTCATTGCTTCTTCAGTCATGTTTGCATTCATTATTAACTTCTTAAGAAGACATATCTATATGATCTTATGTCTACAAAAAACAGTTCTCCTCATGCTTCTCCCTCCATCCCCTCATGACTTTTGAAACTCACTAGTCAATCTCAATCAAATTTGAAGGGGAGGAGGCAGGAGATTCGGAGAGAATTCAATATCCAAAAGGGTGGTGAAATCTGTCATTGGGCAGAGGAAAGACAAGGGAATTGGCACCCTCTAAACTGAAGACAGGAAGAACTCACATTTGCCAATTTATTTAGTGGCAGCTGGTCAGCCTTGCAGGTACTGGCCCACTGGCTGGCACACGTAGCTCTGAAATAGTCATAACACACGTTGTTTCTCACCCAGCAAGACAGTGAGTCTCAGAGGGAGAGTTAGAGTTAGTGTTGTGAAGGCACAAACCTATAACGAAGCTGGTTTTGTTTGCTCATAGAACGACTTCTTTCATCCGTTTTTTTGTTACAGATCCAGGAACCATATCCATTTTCATCAGACAGAAACTACTGAACTTACTCAGGAGAAACCAGGTGAAATTTGGGAAACTTAAATTAGATGACCCCAGAAAGCCCTCTGGCTTTAAATCCTATGAAGTTATGAAAAAACATACAGATCAAAGGTGATGTATGAAGTGAACTCCGAAGTGACCTGTGCCAGCGGATGGTAGAAATTGACTGTTGGGCTGGCCAGGGTCATCCAGGTGGTGCATCGAGGCCATGTGATTTCTACAGCCAGTCATCAAAACCCAATAGGGATTACATTTTAATATTCCTGATCAGTCTGTGGCATCAGATTTCAGAAAAGGTAGCTGTGAAGTATGGCAAATTCATTGAATAGGTCAGTAATCATTAAATCAGTTGCTCAACTCTAATGATATCCTTTCCCGTTATGCACAGGATTGACAATGGTGGGATTTCAAATGTAATGAATGAAACTTTTAGAATAGGGAGCACCTGGGAGAAGCCCATAAGACAAGGTAGCTAATGCACACTTGTGCTTTAGCTTTTCACCTCTGGAGACTTGGTTTCCGATCTCTTTTAGATCACAACAGGGAGGAGGAGAGAGAAGAAAAAGGGGAAAATTGGAGGCTGCTGTCAGAGTCATATAATATGCACCCCTTGAGTACCATTTGCTCAATGCCATCACTTGCACCCAAAGATCAGTCCTATCAGACACTCTGAGCCTGGTGCCCCCATGTCTTCCCAATAACAACCTTATCCTGGATTGCCACAGGTGTGAGAGAGAGGAAAATCAGGCGCTCCCTGTATACAGTCCCTTGTGAGACATCAACAGGGGACAGAGTGTATCAAAGAGGATTGTATCTGACACAGCTCTTTTAAAGAGTTTTTTAGTTTCCCAGAGAAGTGGGAAGCTTGCCTAATCCGTAATGACCCGAATCATTTTGCAATACATTCTTTTAAGTGAGTTTGGCCATGTAGTTTCTCACTGATGAAATCCCTTGAATTTCTAGGGGTGCAGAGAAAGATTAGTGCATAAAAGACCATCTGTCTCCTTGCCGCTGACAGGCTAAAAGATGGTCTTTTTCTTCTCTGTGGAGCGGGTTGCAACCCTCCCAATCTGGAGGCAGCGAGTATTCGTTATCTCTGTGAAGCACTAGCCTGAAAGAAGCATTTCCTTTTCCTGTGATTTGCTGTCATGGGATAATCACTTGGCTGCTCGATGGGCTCACCTGTGTTTGAGATCCTGGAGCCGCCCCCACTCGAGAGACACAGACTCATATATCAGGTACTGATGGTTTGGCTTCAAGATTGGATATAACCGCGTCTTTCCACCAGGTACACAAGCTGGCCGTCCAGCAGGAAAGCTTTCCTTCCAGATTACTGATAAAGTCTTTTGGGAAAGAAGTGAGATTTTTCCACCTGTCAGAGGTAGCAAACCAGACATTATTTCATCTATTGTGGCCAGTTCTGTGCAAAGAAAAGCAAAAAACTGTTTGACTTTTATTACTGCTTACTCTAGTGTAGCATTTGGGACCTAGGACCCTTCCACGCTATGTGATTTGCGAATTCAAAATAATAACCACTTCCCATCCTTGGGGATTGTAGTGTGAATAGGTAAGCCAGGCAAAGAAAAGAAAGGCATATTCCTGTTTCAGGGATGGAAAACAGGCATGGAGAGACTGAGCAATCTGCCCAAAATGACATGGGGATATAAGGTCAGAGGTGGGAGACACGTTCAAGTCTTTTCCCAGTACCTTTATTGTCCTATTTCTCTGCAACTTTCCAGTTGGGGTTGTCGACATACTTCCACCTCAGGCATGTGTCTGCACTTGTGTCAAGAGAATATAAACACATTTGATAGTCTTTAGTATTTACAATAGACAGGTACAGGAAGCATAATCCACAATTGTAGGTTACTTTGTCCTTGCTTTTGGGTGTCTCATAAAAAATATAGTCACCCGCCCCCTTACACATCACACATGCAGTGGGTTAGTGTGATATCAAGTTAATATTTAATAGTTGCAAAATGGCATGCTATCCTCAGGGAAAGATGCTTTCTAAATGTAAATTGTAATCTCATATTTGGTGGATTTGAGCTTTGCACATGTCACTGGATCAGCTGCTGCTACTACCAGATAGGCTTATCTAGATACTTACAGAGCTAAAAAACTGCATATGTGTATCATTTGGATTGTGGTCTGCATATCCTATAAGCCACATTCAATTGCTTATTTCTGAGGATCTTTTTTTTTCTTGGAAAGAAGACTCCATTTCTTGTTTTCTCCCTTCCCTGCATGATTTTTAGGCATCTTGGTTATCAACGTGCTCATTTCCCCATCCATAAAGTATGGACAGTAAGATAGGACTGTGTATAGTGTGAAATTGAAATCCCTAATTTAATCATGACATCAAAATGCAAGCCACTATAGCATTGACATTCATGCTGGGCCAGTCAAGGCAAGAGAGTGCTTGTAATACTTTCTTGGTCCATGTATTTTAAGAGTGAGGACAGCTTCAGTCGTAAATTGTTTAAATGAAACAAAGGGAATTTTTTTAATTAGGAAAAGGAAGGCAAGTGCAGGAGAGAAGTGGGAAGCCAGGAGAAATGTTTAACTCCCTTCCAGGCTCCTGTGCTGGGTTTTTCGTCTGGGGGTTCTCAGAGTTTACATAACTCATAAGAAAACATGCTTCATAATACAAATCCTCTTTCCCAGAAGATAGCTCTAGCTTTTACTAGCCAGACCTTCCAGGCTCTCCAAGAGAGAGGTTTGGTTTCCACCATGCACCCAACAAAATGCTGTGTCAGAGCTCCCTTCACACCAACTGCCACAGCTCAGGGCCATGCCGCGTCTCTGACTTGCTTTGGAAAGCAGCAGAGTCATACTTCTGTGGTCTTGATACTCCACTGCTTTTTCCTACGGCTCCCCAAGCTCAAACTTAGTAGAGTAGCTTTTCAGCTCTCTGGATGGACGTTTCTGCACAGTTTGACATTAATAAGAGGCTGTGAGAATGACCGTGCTGGGTCAGACCAAAAATGCTCCGAGCCCAGCATCCTGTTTCAGACAGTAATGAACTCTGGATGCCCGGAAAGAACATGGGAGCAGGCATGCATTTTGTCCTGCCTCCTCAGAGGACTTGTTCAATCTCTGTTAGCTTGTGGCTTAAGCTGTGCTAAATGAGAGGTAGTATTTTCATATTTAACTGACCCCAAAGTAGGACATTTTTGCCTATGAATCTCTTCAGTTTCTTTATGCACCGATGCAAATAAGGATTGGCCCGTTACATCCCCTGTTTACTCAGGCTGGACACTTCACAACTACTCTTTAAACGCTTAGTCAAACATGTGGGAGAGGCTTTCTGCTGTGCAGAGAAGATGGATGAAGAAAAATGCTCTGTTTTATGCTGAGAAAACCATATTGCTTTACAGAGAATATAATCCAGGATCTTGCAGCCAGGAAGCAGGAGATGCTGAGTTTTAAATGCCTGCTGACAAATGTGTGAAATGGCCAGATTTGGTTTATAATACTTGAATTATTTGTGTGCTTCATAACCTATTTGGCAGAAAGGGTTCAAGCCTATTTCAGGTACTTCTGCTGCCCATTGTATATTTACAACTTTCTTGCACTTTCATATACTCCCCAAGGATTATGCTTCCACCATTTTTATTTTAAATAGTAAAATTTGTGATTGTTGTGGAGTTGGCAGAAACAGCGTAACGTATGTGCAAACTTGTGTCTCTACTTCCATCCAACAAGGGCAGCTGTAGCTCTAATATGGTCTTTCTTTCCTTGCCAGCGGATTAGAAACGGATTATGGAAAAGAAGGATACGAAGGGGAAGCATCATTTCATGTCTGTACCGAGGCAATACTCCAGCTGGCATCAGTCACTATTTACTCTATGTTTTACATGTGAGATCAACAAGGGAGATGCAAAAAGAGAGACCAGGAAAGCCTGGAAACAGAAAGCATATTGTCTGGCTGTTTTCATTCTTTTATATTTAGTGTAGTGCCAGCCTGCAAGATAACTACAGTACACACAGGAAGGATGGATTAAGGATTTGGGCGCTAGCTGGCATTCATGTTTCTGCTCTACTCCTTGTAGCCTTGGGCAAGCTATTTAGGTCCAGATCTGAAACAGTAAGATGTGACCACCCCAAGCAAAGAAACACTGTGAGAGGAACCATCAGGTGAGTTGCGATGTCTCCGCAGACAGTACAAAACACACGGTGTAGAGACACAGCTTGGGACTGGGCAGAGGGAAAGCTGGTATAGACTCCTCAAGGTTGGCTACTTCTAGTTAACATGGCAGAAATACAGATATTTCCACATCTGACTCCATTGCAAGGCACAAGAAATACCAGACAGATAGAAAGCAGGGAAAGCAGGTTCCTAAATCCTAAACTAGGATCATAAAAATCTCTGTTCTTCAGACTCTCAAATTCTAAAGAACTTGCAATGTTTTTAACTTAAAAATCCCTTAGGCATTCAAAAGTTCCAGTTTTGCATTTTCCCCCAGATAGTTCTGTCTTGGCTAGGCTGATAGGCATGGCACCCATTCTGTGCCCAAGCCTGGTTGGTGCAGAAATCACCTTTAAGTGTCATGTGGAGAATCATTTCCTTAGGTCTTCTCAGACTGTACCTAACACAGACCAGTGGGATTGTGTTGCCCACCGAATGCAGTCATGACAACTGTTTGTTTGGAAGCGTGATTTAAAAAGAACAAGCCCAATTTTGTGCAGGATGGAAAACTCATATGGGGGTCCATCCCATGGCCCAGACCTGGTGCCACATGGTCTCCATGTGTCCCACCGTATGCAGCTGGTGTCCTCATCACTAGGCTGTTCTACCCCACCTCTGGAGACGGTGTTAGCATCCAGGAAGCAATTCAGGATCTACAGGGCTGGAGAAAAAGTATGTGTGACTACAAAGTATAAAATCTGTGGAACTAGGCAGTTATGGGTTATGAAGGCTAGCATGAGAAAATTCCTGCTAACGTCCCAATTTAGGTACTTGAGTTCTCTCTATGGCTTTTTTTTTTGTATCTTAAAGTCTGTTGAAGTCCTTGGAACTTGTAAAAGTACTTGCCAGTTGCTGCAGGTTTGGGCTGAAGTCTCTTTCTGAGGAACTCAGGTCTTTGTGGAAGGAAAGCTGTCGTGACAGGTAACAGCATGTGACATATTTTAAATCCACTACACTGGGCCTGTTAATGTCAGGGAACTCGTTTGAGGGTTAGAGTGAAAGACTAGTTTTACTGGATATGTTCTTACTGGGAAAACTTCCAGATGTCAGATAGTGAGTCATCTCCTAGGGCAGAGAAGTGCAAAACAGTGCAACTCTTAAAACTTGTTGGAGAGCAGCACACCTGCACCGGGGAAGGCATTACACAAATGGACATGAGATGAGTTAATAGGTCCTTTTTTCCTCCATTTGAAATATATGACCCAGAAGAAAATATGCAAACATCAGGGCCACCCCCTACTATCCAATTATTCAGAAAGGATAGAGTCCAGGCTCTGCCACAGAGAAGCACTTAGACTTTCTCATCAAAATGTGACTCTCTGGCAAAGTGAATACTCTGGGAGGTCAAATACATTACCACTCAGTGCAGTATCACTTCGAACAGCCTGAATGAAGGATTAACGAAGATGACTTGACATTTACCTAGATTTGTGTGCAGCTAATAGGGTTGATAAAAGTGTTCCATGAATAATTTATATTGGGTAATTCACAGATGGAAAAATTCATCTTCTTCCCATAAGCAGAAGGGAAGGGGGAGCGTGGGACATCAGACAGAAAAGATTGGTCTCTAGCTCCGTAATACCCTTATCAGTGGAAAGAGAGGTCAAGACTTCCTGGTCTAGTATCATGGTTACTTCTGTTAAGGAAGTAATTTCGATTACATTGAAAGTTACAGCCTTCCTCTTTTTTTGGCAGAGAGGGGAAGCGTTTGGAGTAATTAGAAAAATACTTTGCAGCTGAGGTCCTTGTTGTTGGTACATGGAGGGGCTGAGCACAGTATCACAGAGTCACAGAATAGTTGAGCTCAGAAGGGACATGTGGAGGTTGTCTGCTCCAACATCCATGATCAGAGAAGCACCAGCTACAGCAAGTTGTCCAGGAAAGTGTCCAGTTGGGTTTGAAAATCTCTGAGGATGGAGATTCCACCACTTCTCTGGGCAACTTGTTTCGGTTCAATCACCCTCACAGTAAAAATGTTTTTTCTTGTGTTTAAATTGATTTCTTGTATTTCAATTTGTGACCAATGTCTTTTGTCCTGTGACTGGGCACCACTGTGAAGAATCTAACTCCATCTTCTTTACCCCCCTATCAGATATTTACACACACTGAAAAGATCCTCCATAAGGCAGATCACTCAAATTGAAACAGCCCCAGCTCCCTCAGTCTTTCTTCGCTGAGAGATGCTCCAATCCCTAGTCATCTTTGTGGCCCTTTACTGGACATGCTTGGACATACTTCCAAGTCTCTCTTGTACTGAGGAGACCCAGCACTCCACACATGTCTCATCAGTGATTAGCAGAGGAGAAAGATCGCTTCCCTCATCCTGCTGGCAGTGATCTTCCAAATGCAGACCAGACTAATGTTGACTTTTTTTCTGGTGCTTGCTCATGGTCAACTTGGTGTCCTCTAGGATCCCCGAGTCCTTTTCTGAAAAGCTGTTTTCATTTGCTCAGTCCCTGGCATATATTGGTTCATGGGGTTATTTCTCCCCAAATGCAGGACTTTGCACTTTCCCTTGCTGAACTTCATGAGGTTCATGTCAGCCCATTTCTCCAGCCTGTCAAGATCCCCCTGGGCAGCAGCATATCCACATCCAGCGGTTCAGACAGTATTCAGTCCACCTCACTCTCTGCTCATCCAGCCTATACCTCATCAGCTTTCCTATGAGGATCTTATGGGAGACAGTGTAGAAGGCCTTGCTGACTGAGGGGACAGTCCCCCTGATGAGGGGACAGAGTGTATCCTCAGCAAGTTTGCTGATGATACCAAGCTGGGAGAGGTGGCCGACACTCCAGAGGGCCGTGCTGCCATCCAGCGTGACCTGGACAGGCTGGAGAGCTGGGCAGAGAAGAACCTAATGATGTTCAACAAAAACAAGTGTAGGGTCCTGCACCTGGGAAGGAAGAATGCCAAACACCAGTATATGTTAGGGGCAGACATGCTGGGAAGCAGCTCTGAGGAGAAGGACCTGGGGGTCCTGGTAGACAGCAAATTATCCATGAGCCAGCAGTGTGCCCTTGTCGCCAAGAAGGCCAATGGCATCCTGGGCTGCATAGGGAAGACTGTGGCCAGTAGGTCGAGGGAGGTCATTCTCCCCCTCTACTCTGCACTGGTGAGGCCACAACTGGAGTACTGTGTCCAGTTTTGGGCTCCCCAGTTCAAGAGGGACAGGGAACTACTGGAGCGAGTCCAGCATAGGGCAACCAAGATGATTATGGGACTGGAGCACCTCCCTTATGAGGAAAGGCTGAAAGAGCTGGGACTCTTTAGCCTGGAGAAGAGAAGGTTGAGGGGGGACCTGATTAATGTTTACAAGTATCTAAAGGGTGGGTTTAAGGAGGACGGAGCCAGGCTCTTTCCAATGGTTCCCAGTGACAGGACGAGGGGCAATGGGCACAAGCTGGAACATAGGAAGTTCCGTTCAAATACACGGAAAAACTTCTTTACAGTGAGGGTGACAGAGCACTGGAACAGGCTGCCCAGGGAGGTTGTGGAGTCCCCTTCTCTGGAGATTTTCAAGACCCGCCTGGATGCAGCCCTGAGGGATGTGGTTTAGGCAATCCTGCTCTAGCAGGGGAGTTGGACTAGATGATCTCTAGAGGTCCCTTCCAACTCCGAAGATTCCGTGATTCCGTGAAGCTTACGTGGACAATGTCCTCTGCTGTCCTCTCATCTATCAAGTCAGTCATTTCATTGTTGATGTTTAACAAGTTGGTCAGGCATGACTTCCCTTTTGTGAACCTATGATGACTGTTACTGACAATTTCATGTGCTTTCACATACCTGACTACTCCTGATGTTCTTCATGTGCCTGGAAATGTTTTCCAGGATTAGCTGCTCCATCACTGTCCCAGGGATCAAGGTGAGGTTGGCTGAACAGCTTGTGGTTCCCCATGTCCTCCTTCCTGCCCTTTTTGTAGATAAGAGTGACATTTGCGTTCCTCTAGTCCTCAGGCACTTCTTCCAATCAACCCAATTATTCAAAGATTATTGAAAGTGGTCTTGCAGGGACTTTAACCACCTCAGGGCCCATGAACTTATGCGTGTCTGGATTTCTTAAGTATTCTTTAACCTGATATTCTTCCACCAATACTCTTGGTGGAAGCTTTTTATCTCTATACACTTGAAGTGGGCCTCTTTTAATCCTGTATTGTTGATTACAAAGTCCACATCACCCTGAATTCTGCTTGCCAGCCTTGTCCACCACTTCCTCACTTGGTTGCCAGTTGACATTTCCCAGAAGGGGAAGACTTAAGAAAGGCAGAAGGTATGGTGACTTCAAGCCAATTCCACCATCATCTGTTGCAGTAGGATTTGGACAATGGATTCAGTGAGTCTTTGAGTTCACAGGGAAAGGTGAATGCAAGCCTTTGGGGGAACAGTTTCATGTTCCAGATTACAGTTAACAGCAGCAGCCATTCACTCTCTCCTGCAGTTCATGGAAGGGGTGACAACTACCTGTCACCGTGCATTTAGTGTTGTTGAAAATTCTTCTTGTTAAACCTCATAGCTACTTGTAAGAAAGATTTAGAGAAAAAAAGGCTTGCCCAGAGCCAGTGTTAATGAGGTTGATTCCTACTTGTGGCCATAGCACTCTGTTTCAGTTTGGAAAGCTTTGCTGTGGTGTTTTGTTCACTACAGTGTTGGGACCACAAATCAAGCACAACTTTCAGAAGGATATGTCTAGATAATTTAGTAATATCCCCATGAAGACCATGGTGCCCTTTAAACTCAAAAAGCTGGGTTGTACACAGACTAAAATAATTACCTTTTTAATTAGGACAACTCAAAGCAATTAGGTAAAGCAGAGCAAAGTTTTTTTAACAAGATGCTGTGCCCTTGCTTCTCCTTTTGATTTCAGTGAGCTCAGTGGTTTTCTGGGTTTCAACAAATTCTGCATAATTTCTTTGTTCTCTTCAGCAGTCTCCCAGTCTTGACCTTTGGCCTTCCAGGTCCTTGCTAAGCTCTTGATGTCTGCATCTTCCTGAACCTGCCATATCCTTCAGTCTTGAAGCCTTCTTGAGAAGGTCAATTTCGTCCTAAAAGAACAGCTCTCTCCCTATGCAGATTTTCATCTGACCCACTCGCTTTTTAAAGGCATGCAGCATATACTACAACTTAAACAGATATCCTTTGCCATAATCAATGAGCTGAAAATGCTGTGTCCTGTAGATGTGATATGGCAGCAAGCTGAGTTTCACTGGTCATCACAATTCTCCTTTCCCCACAGCTGGGTTGATTTGTACTCCAATGCAGTGTCAGTACTCCAATGCAGTGTCCTTTAAACAACTGGCTCCACATATCCATCCATCTCTGCATTAGAGGTGAATTTTAGTCTGAAGGTGTGTTTAAATGAATAGCAAAATTCCTCCTGCTTTCAACAGAAGCAAAATTTCTTCACTTGAGTTGAATTTTACTCAGTCGAGAGTTCACACTTGTCTTGGTAAATAGAAAAAGACATAACCAAACTGGTGTGGGGGATTGTGACCAAACTCCCTGAGGCTGCACAGAAGTGATAAGTCTTCAGGGACATGAAGTCAGGACGTCTGCCTCCAATGCTAGAGTCTTCTTCTAACTCAGTAATAGGGCTTGGGCATGCCTTGACTTTAGTGGCACAAAGTGCACACAGCTCTCATCAACATGGGTGATACTGGCCCTCCTTTGCCCCCATCATGGGACCTCAAAGAACAGTGATACCACTGCTAAGAGTGAAGCTGTTAGAGCTCCATAAAGGAGGTCAACACAGCCTGGGTTTGTGCGCACAGACTGGTCGTGAGGAGATAATGCCAATATTGCTAAGAAAGGAAGGAAGCACCACAGCACAACAAATATTGTTAAACCATGTTCTGCACAAAAAGCTCTGAATTACGTGGTTTCTAAAGCATGATAGTTAGGGGCTGGGCTCCTTTTCTACAATAAACTGTTGGAGGTGGAGACCTGTTCATGTGGCGCCTTATAGCGCTTCCGTCAGATGAAGCTCTGGATCTTTGTGTATTCAGAAGCTGTGTGAGACTGCATCTGTCTGCATGTGCAACAGTCATTGGCAGCTGCATCTCCTCGGGGATATTTTTGTGGAATACCAGCTATTTAGTGCCATATTTTTTACTCAGTGGGCAAAACAGAAATCACTATGGAATAAACCCAAAACAAGTCTTTCCTTTCCTGGAGGATCTGGGGAGAATACACCTCTCTTATCTTGCTAGACCAGTAACGCGTGCAAGATGAAATGACATGCTGAATGTTCTTGGGAGACTGAGCCTTCTTGCACTCTGTTGGATGTGTCGTATCCCAGGCGAGGTTTCCACACTGCTCTCGTACTGCATCCAAGGCAAGGATGGATTATTGCTTTTCTGTAAATTATGTCTGAATATCAAGAAGAAGAAACTTCCAATTCAAGATTTAACAGCTTCTGAGTGTATAGGACCAAATGCAAAGGGACCTGAGATTCACTACCGCAGTGGAGAGAGATATGATAGTGATACAGGAGAAAAAGGGGATCAATTTGATGAAAACTGAAATAAATGAGACAATAGGAACATGTTCATTGCATGTCAAGAGAAAAATCCTCTTCCTGAATAAAAAATTTAAATATTTCTCATTTGGAACACCAGTAAGAAAAACAAGGAAGTGAAGGACTGTATTCCCTGAACTGGAGAAGAGGAGGTGTTTCCTTGCCCCAGTTGCCAAAGCAATAAGCCTGGATGCAAGAGGCACAGATTTCATCCCTGCTTTTTCTTTGGTCTGTGGAAAATCTACACCTCAGTATCCTTTAATCCTTCTGCTGACGGGTATATGGGGCATAGCTGCTTCTGTTACTACTTTTCCAGTTTGCTAGTCCATTCCAGGTGTAGATAGTAGGAGACAGGTATCTTGCCTCCTGTGTGAGTGTCCCAGCTTGTGCTTAGGTTCACAAAATGAGACCCCTCTGACAGGAGAACTTGAGGGAGAAAATACCATTACAATACTCACCAGAGGCTGCAGTCTCTGAAACAAGCAGCACAGAGATGTAAAGCTAAGACTCCTGCCTCCAGGGAAGAACGTCATGTCCATGGAGGTACAGACAAGTCTGAGCCAGGGCTTACTAAATTGCTATTTCATTTTCACTAAGGTGGGGATGAAGAAGGAGTTTAGCAGTAGGACAATTAATAATCAAACTTTATGTCAGGTGAAAGTTTAATTACCAATGCCAGATGGAACTGCATCAACAGGAGGCATTGAATGTTCCTTCCCCCTCATAGGAATGTGCCACGTAACAGCTGCGTGGGTATTCCTCCAGGACAGGGGGGCTGAAATCCCTTCAAGCGGAAGATGGAATGGGATTTAGGTTTTTGTCTGTGGGCTGATGCCATAAACCCTGCACCATTGGTTAATGTCTCCTGCTGTGGCTATTTTGAAACTGTAACACTTCTCTCTCCCCACTTTGTTTTCTATTTAAGCTGCAGCTACTCAGTGAGCTCTCTAAAATCCTGGATAGTTTTGCAGAAAACCTATACGGCTCTTTCTATCGACAAATTAACTTCTTGCCCTTCCATTTCTTACCCAGTTCTCAGGTTTCTTCCATGGAGGAAACATCCAAGGTATTGTAAAAGTAATTAATTTCTTTTTTAAAGCAACACTTTAGTAAATAAACTGCATCACTGCAGACTACTCACTTCCATATTGAGGAGGTGGAACTCATCTAATAATCATTACAGTACAATACTTGCCCTCAAAGCACTCCCAGGAGGCTCTCTTTATCTGGGAAAGGGTAATGGAATATTCACACCTAATCACCACGACACAGAAATACAGTTCTTTAAACAGGAAAATCAATTTTCCCTTAATATTTAAAATACTAACAATGTGCTTTGCCGGAGCTAAGCAGTTAGATAAGATTATACATTCACTGCTGATGATCAGGAACATAGAGTCTGTAAGCAAAAGGAGACATACTCCGGGGTTCAGTAATAACTGTTTGCAATTAAAAAGCAATTTATTTTTTTTTTAAAAAGCAAGAAAAAAGCAAAGTGAAAAGTGTTAGATAACTGTGTCCTCAGTTCAGTTCCACACATAGTTAGTTTCAGTTAAGTTTTATTCCTACCATGCCAGTGCAAAAACCCGAGTGTTTGTCCCTCAGGTTAAAGGCCTTTGTTGCCATCCTTTCTGACATAAACCGGGCTTTTATCAGTCAGTGCTATCTGCTTGGATCCATGACACACAGACAACTTCTCAGCACTCACCTGGGATTCTGATCGCTTTTCCCTTCACCCTACCCCCACTGTAACTTTGCTTGGCGAGTCACGGTGGTGGCAGCAATTCTGTCCCTTGAGATCACATCAGGGGTGATGTGATAGAAATCAATGTGATTGATAGAAAACTGGATCGTCCACTAAACATTTTTTTTTTTTTTTTAATGAAAACTGTTTAGTTTCTGTGGGGAATTCAAAATGTCTGTTTAAAAAAATCAAAACACAACCCCACACCTAAACAAAATCCCATCTCAAATCTTTAATTTTCCCACATAATAAAATCTATAGTCGGTTTGTTTGAATGTTTGTTTGTCTGTTTGTTTGTTTAAGAAAAAAATCCATTATCCTACTAAAGGATACTATATATAGGGCATAGCTGAACAAATCTGATCCATTTCTCTGTGCAACATCCTTGTCTCCTGAGAATTTCAGTTATATCCCATTTGTTCCTAGAGTGCTTCCTTTCTTCTTTCTTTCCTTGTTTCTTTTTCTTCCTTTCTCCCTTCCTCCCCCTTTTTCAAGGTCAGTCTAAAAAAATCCAGCCCTCGGAAAATGTGGAAAAATCTAGCGTTCAGTATTATGGTAACCCTGACCAGAAATCAGATTAAAACCTAAAGCTTAGTGATTCTATGGATGTATGCATGTAATAGGTATGATTTATTGGATGTGTCAGGAGTCCATTTCATCTTTAAACAGGAAAGCCATGATGGCTTATTAAAGGAACGTCACAGTACCTAAAAAGAGCAACACCGTAAAATACTTAAACATGCAACAATTTCTGCAGAGGGTCTTGTGAGAAGAATATCCTGGCGTACTATTTAATGGAAGAAAATAATTTTTCACAGATTGTTAGTTTTGCTCTTTACAAACGGTGAGTACAGTTAATTTTGTCGTGTCACTTCCTTGTGTTTACAAGGCTCAATCACTCCTTTAAAACACCCCAACCTTCCCTGGGCACATGGATTGAAAAGGCATCATTTAAATGGGCTTGTAGCTAATTAAAAAGTGTGACATTCAGAATGTGGCTAGAACATGGCATAAAAAAGTAATTACAGAACAATACATCATGTCATGGACAAGTGGCTAAATGTGAGCGTGTGCTGGCAAATGTTACGTAGGAAAATCCAGCTCGAACTAGGCTCTTGCATACAATCAGGACCCTGCATGTTCCAACTGGACACGAGTGGTGGATGTATTTTTGTTACAGATAAGTTGAAAGGCCTGTTTTGCAATCCCTGCAAGGTTCTGCCTTTGAGTCCGTGGTACGGATTGATGTCTGTCCTAGCAGTGGGCAGCCTTCTGCAAGCGCAGCGTGGGGAAGCAACTTTTGCTTCCTGAGGGCGGCATTTTGCACAGTGAGTGGCAAAGATTTTTGTTCTTTGTCTGATGTTCTCTATTACGGGCTGCTTAGTCTCCTTGACTGCAGCTACTAAGTAAGTAAATACATTGGGCTTGACTAGTCCCCATTTGTATAGGCCATGCAAAATATGCTTTCCGGAGCTAATAAGGGCTGCTGAGCACCACTGAGGGGCATTTAGCCCCAAAGGGCACCAGGTGTCTTTGCATATGTCTTTCCATGTAGAAGAGCAGTTTCAAACAGCAGCCTGGATTTCAGCAGGCAGCTCGGCCACAAAACCAGTCTGAAAAAGAAAGGCTACTGAAAAGATTTGGAAATGATAATACCTTTCAGGATAAGGTCCTGTGTGTGATGCCTACCTATAGCAATACCTCCAACCCAGTCATTATGTTACTTTTGAATAGTGCCTTCTCACCTGAGCTATCTGTATGGTTGTAGCTGTATATAGCTATTTATATAAATCACTATAACTTTTCTCTACATTGCCATAATGACTCCAGAGCAGAAGTGCGGTACCTGCACAGAGCTGGTGGCAAAGCTTGCTGCAGAGCACATTGAAGGAGGCAGGGAAGCTCAAGGAAAGAACAGGTCAGCTGTGGAAAAGGAAACAGAACAAGGTTGGTCTTATTTATTTGATTTCTAGTAAGTGTAACAGAAAAGAAGGATTGTAAGAAGGGATTTGTCAAAAAGTTAGTAGAGTCAGGTGTGGATCATCATAACTGAGGTCTCCAAATAGATGATGAAAGGAAATACTGCTGCATGGGCCGATTAAGTTATATGTTTTTGTGTGCTCACCTTCTTCCTTCCTTCTTTTCAAACTATTTCTATTTATTGCAGATAATGAATTCTTTTTCTTTCTTAGCTATGCATATTGGCTCACGCTACTCTCAAGATTAGAGGATTTTTGGTATTTCTATTTGAAATCTTGTTAGAATTAACCCCAGATTCATAATTTAGCAGTTAAAATAGACTCCATGCTGAACTCAGCAATTCATTTTTAAAAAAATAAAATTAAGAATATCTATTTGGCTGCTTTTCAAGGAGAGTAACACAAGAAAAGGGAAAAAAGGGAATAAAGAAAGAAAACAAAATGTACCAGTACTGTTAGATTTATCACTTTTAGTATAATTTCTTTGGCTTATGTAAATTTAAATGAATTTTTTCAGACCATTAATTCATAATATAGAATATAGTCCTCTTCGTACTTAATTAAAAATGGATAGATGATACAAGAAGGATGAGATTTTCAGAAGTACTCAGTGTTGGCCGAACTCTGCTTTGATTGAAGTCACTGCTGAAACTCCCCCAGAATTCATTAAGAGCAGAGCTGAACATTTCTGAAGATGCTACCCAAATGAAGAGTGGTAAGGTGTCATTTCCAAAGCATTGCAAGGTGTTAAATATCGTGGTTTTCATTTAGTTCAGTTTATTCTTTGTTTTTGGCTAAAAAGTGGCTTAAGCTCATTAAAGTATACATCCCAGATAGGTTTTGTGGACTTTAAAGGATTCTCTTGAGCTGTTGTGGTTGCGTTCAGAAATTCAGACTGGCTAGCAGAAAAAGGCATTAAAAGTGTACATAAAGAAATAGGGAGACACAGCAAGAAGTGGTGTTTGGGGGCTGAAATGAAACAAATAAATGCCGCAAGAATGGATTGAGAAAGTTTTAATGGATTTACTACTTGCAACTGACACAAGTCTCTCAGGGCAGTAATAGCTTCCTCACCTGGGGCCTCTTGAAATCCAACATGAAAACCAGAAAGCACAGATGAACCAAGCATGACAGATGAGTCCTGGTGCAGAGTTGGGAGAGGGTAACTACACCGCCATCTGAGAAAGGACAACCCAACTGAGATCTTAAAAACTCATGAAATTCACTGTGATTCAGAGCATCGGGGCTGGTGGGTCAAAATTTCAAGCCAAGCTGTGCTTTCAACTATAGAGGCCCATTTGATTTATCCTTACCATTGAGGAAGCCATAGTGCATTACAGAGGAGTCATTCCTAAGGGATCAGATTGAGAAGAAGATATAAAGTGAAACAACTGACCTGGCGGTTGTATCCCTAACAGGCCAAATGCCTGTGAAAACATATGATCCCTTTGCCGCTGCAGAGGCTGTAGGAGAGGCAGTTTAATGGGGCTCTGCACAGAAATTTTGGAGCCTTTCGTACCACAGATATAAAAGATACATTTCATCTTTATGCCACCCTTCTAAATCACAAAAAAGTAAATTCAGTTAATGCAGAAGCCCTGAGCTGCTGCTCTGCTTTGCTATTTATAGTGCCAGGGCCAGCTCTGGCTTAATCTTCTGGGTATAGTTCAATATATTTCTGACCCAATCAGGTAGAACGGAAGCCTTGGCTATATTTCCAAACTCTCAGAGGTTTTAAGACAATCCCACAGCTTTCGCTGGAAGTAGTTTTCACATTTTATTGATAAACAATCTCAGGGAGAGTGTAATTGTCCACAAGAAAACATCAGCTGTGGAGCAGAATAAAAACCCAAACCCACTAAACTAAACCAAAAAAAAATAGAAAAGGGATGTACTGACTTTATTTTTCCAGCAGATGTCTTTGCTGAAGTCCCTCCCTTCCCTGGCTATGTTTCAGCCATGTTAATTGTCATAACTATCCCCTATAGTTCCTTGGAAGGAGAATTGTAACAATTAGCCCATGACTTTACACCAGCTGTCTTGGCATAGATGAGGCAATGTGCTTTGGACTCTGAACACCTGCAAACCCAGTACATGGTGGATGTTTGGATGCTGAACCAAACAGCTGTTGCATTTCAGCCTCATTCTCTTAAGGGGAGGGCAAGGGGAGAGAGAAGAAAAAATGTCTATATGCCCAAATGCTATAATTTTCCCTTTTTGAGGTTTATTCTGTGCATTCTCTTCCAGTATGCTGCATCTCATCTGATTAAGGGATGTCCCTAGAAGTTATCTGGAGATTATACAATCTGTAGGGTTCCATATGTTACCAGGCTTTGTGAGTAGCTTTGAGTAGCTAAATATAGCAGGGGGGGAGGGGGGAGCGAGGAGAGAAAAAAACCCGCATTTATTTTGATTTATTTCCAATTACTCCCTTTTCAGAGCTCTTAAAGGACAGTTCAATTTGGTTTGTACACTTCTCGATTAGTGTAATCTAGGAGCTGGCAGTTAGCACTTTGGCAGTTTTACCCCAGTGAGTTTAATAACCAAACGAGAATTGCCGAGAACAGTGGTATCTAATTCACAGAAAGAGCCATGAATGCATTTCTTTTCCCCAGTAACTATTCAGTGGGATTATTCAAGAGATTTAAATGTGGGTGGCATCAATTTGAAATGCAGATGGTGTATCTTATTAAACACCATTTTAGCTATTTGTAGTGCTCAGAACAGTATTTGCCCTGAATTTAAATAACGATGTACAGTATTTGTTAAAAAACATGCTTGGGCATGTTTTGTTTAATTAGGGGATTGAAATTTCCTAGCATATGGCTTGTCATTTGGTAAAAAGATATGCAATTATGAACTTCCTTGAAGTTTTACTATTTAAATGCAAAATTAACTTACTATGTTCAGCAGTTAATGTCAGGCCATTAAATATAGTATTTACTAAACAAAAGACATATAGGAGTAGCTTAGTATGCCTATGCCATCTGTACCTATAACACCGTATATCTTTTGGTTCATAGGAGGCGGACTGGACCCAGTTTGCTCCCACAGTTCATTACCAGAGTTTCCTGCACGTCAGTACAAACGACGTCGTGTCTGTTTACTATCTTTAAAGGCCTGGATGCTGCTTTAGAAACATCAATTTAATTTTTATTCTTCAGGAAAGAAAACAGACCATCTGCTTAGGTATCCAATACTTTCTGAAGTGCTGCAGATTTTTTTTCCTGTCAGATTTTGGATGTCCTTTTAAAGTTTTTGGAACTTTTAGTTGCTAGCTTGTTCATTTTTCATTTGGAAATGGAATTCAGAGTCTGGTAGACTGAAGGATGATGCATATTTTTTTCCCATAATTTACCTGCTTAGTTCCTACTCCTCATCGTGACAGATGACTAATTCAGTGTCTGACTCCCTTCCACCAGCTCGAGCCAGGGCCTCCATCCACCATCCTCGTCACTCCCCAGTCCCAGCAGAGCTGATGAAAAGACTTGCCTCAGGCCTCTCCACCAACCCTCATTGCAAGCAATATTATGCACTCAAATGACTCACAAATTGGAGGATTCTCATTTTTACTCTTGAGAATGACTTATCTCAGAAAGCAAAGAGAGAAGCAATGAAGTCTGATGAAGCAATGTGAAAGGAATGACCCCCAGCCCTACACATTATTTTCCTTCACAAATCTTATGTCATGGCTTTATCACACTCTGTACTTCTTAGGACACAGAGAGAAAGATTCCTCTTAGTATATTATAGGCATCTACCCTTACAGACATATGAGCCAGGCCCTCCTAAGCTCAGTGCTTATTTATGAGAGAAATAGGCTCTTTCAGGATTTTACCTCTGGAAAAGGTAAATGACAGCTCTGAAACGCCTGTTTCTCTTCTTTAACTATGAAGGGAGTGTCGGTATCTACAATGTAGATGTCTGCTTTTGGAAATACTGACTCCAAGTGCAAGTCCAGCATCCTCCAAACAACTGTGTCATATTTCCATTCCAAAGACAATTAATTCTGGGGTGCTTTTTTCCAGATCTGTCATTGTCTAAAAACCAGCCAAGATCAGACAGGCACTTCCTGAGATTTTTCCAAAGTTCTAATGGCCACTTCCCTTTGGCATGGTCCGTAGCCTGTCCCTGGGCACTTCCAAAAATCCCGGTAATGCCTTTTTTGCATCTGAGGTGCCTAAAGACCTTGCATGCTGCTCCTCCTGGGAACAGACATCACTCAGGGAATATTTTTAAGAATCTAAATATTGTTATTAAAAATACAGGAATAATTCATTAACCCTTGGAGAATGTTTCTGTTAGGCATTACTACAACATTGCTGTAACTTTTGGCCTTTGAAGTGGTGCTTCGTTCTGACTTATTTTTCCCTACAGGATACTACATTTTGCATACAAACTTGATGACTTAAATATTGTTTTATCCCCTGATCATATGTTCCTTGCTAGACAAAAGGTCATTTTTTTACAGACAAGAAATAGAAAGGAAGAAATTAAAAAAAAAAAAGTTCCAGGTCTCACTCCGTCAGCAAAATAAGCTCATCCACATCAGAAGAAACCAATGGTGCTTGACACCAAACCATTAGAGGAATGGTGGAGAGGGGAAATAATTCAAACTTTTAAAAAAAACCAACACTTTCTAAAATAATTGAAAATATGCCTTTTAATCCCTAACCTACCACATCCAAATGGGATTCAATGTACTGCATTTTTGACCTGCTCAGGTGCCCCAAAGTCTAAGCAGTGTTTACGCCATCCAGTCAGAGGCAACTCCGAAAATACAAGTATTATTAAAAAGAAATGGTACTAATTATTCACCATGGGGACCTCTTTCCTCTGAGTTGTGACAGAACAGGGGGAGTTAAAAAGGAGACATAAAAAACACCTTGACAAGTTGTCATTAATGATTTCATGGCAATATGTGTAAGTACAGGGATGCCTGCTCTGTTGCCGTGGCAAAATTCACATTCAGATGATTACATTTTGCCTACTTACACTCAGCCTGCATTTTCAATTCCATATGTCATTCTTCTTGTCTTGTCTTAAATTGCTGTATAGTGCTGCTGTGCATTATTAAACAGTTGCCAGGTTTCACCCCAGTGGATCTTGCATTTAAATGACGTATTTACAAAGTCTTTGCTGCTTTGTTAGGTTTGCCTGTACAGCTGGTTGAGTTTTTTTCCAAGAAAAAACTTTTCCTTCAGAAACAGACTTAGAAAATTACTGGTTTTCATTAAAAATTGTTGAAATCTTTTTTTCTTTTTCATTTTTTCCCCAAAAGTTTGTGGCTTTCTGAATTGAAAACAAAATTAAGAAGATGTATGTAAAAGAAATGGTGTTTAAAAATCAATAATATTAATAAAATGAAAAAGGTTTTCCAATTAAATATTGAAAATTATTCCAACAGTATTTTAGACATCTGGTTTTTGGATTTTGCCATAAGCTGGAAAAAAAAGAAAAAAGGAATCCATTTCAAACAATTGCGAATTAAAACAATGCCAGAACTGCAAATATCACAGCAAACCTCTTTCAATTGTTTCCAGCAAGTTCTTTTTATGCATCAACTTTTGAAACTTGCAAAGTATTGTACCATTCAGAAAGAAAAACTGCCTTTAATTCTGTTTCCCAGTAGATGTATACATAAAATGAAGCCCAAGTGCAATTTGTTTTTTAGATTAGAAACTCAATGACACAGGGATCACTGCTCCATGAAATTAAGCACGTTGTATGTAGGCTAGAGAAATGTTCCAAAAAAGACGGAAAATTAGAATCTGTCCCAAGGAGGATACAGTGGTTGTCTAGGGGGTTCAAAGAAATGAAGAACTCAGTTTCGGGCAATGAAATAAGAAAATATGTATGTTATGGATGTGGTTGAAATGAGATACTGATGAGAGTTATTACCTGGTGATATCTGTTATGGTTCATCCTTTGTTCAGTAGTGGCAAATGAAGAACTTAGATTGATTGGCCCAGTTAGGGAAACCATCACAGTGTGCATGTGTTGTGTTATCTTGGGAATACAACAATCCCCAAATGCAAAATTGGAGCAGTCACTACCCTCAGAAGAGAACTTAGATTATTTTAAGACACATGGAAAGTTCCCTAAGGACATAGATTCCCTTAAAGATTTTAAAAAAGCGTTAAAGCTTCTCTTTTTATCTATAGACAGCTTCATGAAGTCAACTGATAAAATGTGTTAAAATAACCTGTGTTGTAGAATTTTTTTAGAAACAATATATTTCACAGGATCAGACTTCTAACCAGGGCTGAGCATCTCACTCAAAGGTTACTATCTTCTATGGCTCAAAGTATTGACTGCAGAGGGAGTCCTAGGCAGACACTAGTGTAGAAACAATGTAAGTAATTTTGCAAAGCAAGAGGAAAGCCAATATGTACCACGCATTTAAAAGATGTTGCTGTCTGCTACTTAAAAAAAAAAAATTAAAAAAATTCCCTTTGTATTTGTTAAGACCACAGCCTCCTTGCCTGGCCATAAATTGTTTACTTCAGCTCTGAGAACAGATAGGATTCTGCTTTGCAGATGCAATGTAGGTTTGTTCTGGCTATTAGTAAGATGTCAGGAGGTATGTGTTGGTGATGCAGAAAAAGAGAGGCCTCTCATCAGCACCTGTAGTGCATCCAACCTGTGTTTTAAAGGAAAGCTGAGATTGCAGTCAAATAATCTGGTTTAATGAGCTGGGACTCCAAGTGAAACATCTGGGATAAAATCAGGAGTGAACATGTTGGAGTTGGAAGGAAGCACCACCCTTCATCATATTTACAACACCATGTAGCTGGTCCCTCATCACATGGCTCAAAAGAGAAATAGGCAAAGTTTTACCAAAGACAGTAATTTCAGAAGGAAGGACAGTCCATGAAACACTCTTTCCAGCCAGGCACAAGTAATGGTGTAGGAATAAACTCTAAACTGCTTTTTTTTTTTTCAGGTTGAACTGGATTAAGAGAAGTTGCCTCACAAATTAAAGGCAGCCTTGTAGATCGGGATGGACAACTAGTATATAGCAAGCTTCTGGAGACTCTTGGGAGACTGACGGTTTTCGCATCCAAGTTCAGTAAGCAAGGCAGCATCTACACAAGCTACAACTTCAATGATTTAAAAAAATTGACATGCACAAGTTTCAAACATTTTAGAAGTCATTAATGTGCGTCTAAATGAGAAAAATTCCTATTGCACAAGAATTATATGGGTGAATTCCAGCTATGTAACGCATTTTATTTTCAGATAATTCTATGAACATTAACTAATGAATCCTCATAGTACCCTGGAGCAGAGAGCAGGGAATGATAGTTATGCAGACATGCCAGTAAATATTTAATTTCTTCATTTTTTTTTATGGGCTGTTTTCATGGAGTAATTCCACAGATGGACTCATTGATACCAGCCCAATAAAAGAGGGAACAATTGTGACATGATAGATAAGAAGTATTTTCAAAAAATAATCCTACAGGTGATGTAATGTTGCAAGTAGAAATCACTTATTTCAGTGGGACAGCGCAGAGAACAAATGAAACAGTAAAATATATAGCGACACGGATGCTCAGGAGACTTGCTTCTGAGACTCCCATTTTATCTTTAAGTACACAGGCAAGATTGTCCCTTATGTTCAGTGAAGATGTGCCAGAGAAGGGTTGCCATGGCAGAGGATAACCACATTAAGGCTCCCAGCCCCCAGCATGTCTGCTCCTATTTCCACCCACTCACCCATCTGGCCAGGTTGCAGGGAAGATGTGATGCCTCGGGGCCCAGCACACAGACCCACCAGGGAATTCTTGTCTGGGCAATTTGTGGCAGGATTATAGCATTTCTCGTCACCACCTGCGTTAAGGAGTCCAGGCACACTCTGTAAATCCGGCCCAATAGATTTTCCACTCTGAAGTACACCCTGGCCGTCTTCCAGCTATACCATTTGGGACTATGATTTTGTTAAATCCGATTCCCTTGCAGGGTCAGGATATTGATCAACACAGGACTTTTTTTGGCAGCACAAAGGAATGTGTTCTTTGGCCAAATCCTGTACCCATAGAAGATGAGAGTAAATCTCCCCTTGCCTTCATAAAGGTCAGCTTTTCAAATTACTCTGATACATTACCTTCATACATCAGGGCATGCAAAAAGGTGATGAGCACTCTTGTCACGTTGAAAAGAAGGACAGATAGAGTTAACTCAGCACCTTTCAGGAGCAGTGCTTCAAGGCCATTTTATTCCACTTGATTCAGGATTGAATCTATGCTCTAGCTTCATAGTAGAAGGAATCCTGCCTATTTCTGGTGGCTTTGCTTCAGAAGAAACGTAAAACCAGTCTGCTGGCTAAATTTCAGTTTGGATAATTATATTTTGCTCGCATAAATAACTTTAATAGTTTCAAAGAGGGGAAATTACTCTCTTCTTACTCTTCCAAAGCTATTTTGTAGTGTTAGTAGGAGAGATGAAATGTGCTAAGCCACCAGAGAGATGGCTGCATTTAAATGGGGGATGAAATTCCCCCTGTAGTGTACATATTTTGTGCAGGAAACTTCAGTCCACGTCCAGCCTATGTGAAAGATAGAGAGCTATTAACATCTTCCTAAAAATTCACAACTCTCAACCTGTCATATACCTCCCTCAACCCTACTCTTATGTATCAGACCATCTCTCCGACAGCTCTTCTGGGATGGTTTGATAAGTCCTATATTTAACTCCTTATTTTCCCATGGCCTGCTGGTTGTTTCCTTTCTTTCCTCTGTCATCAGCCCCCTTCCTTCAAGATCCACCCTGTCACGTGGGCAGTTGTATCCCATTATCATCCTCTGACAGCCGGGCTAGCTGCAAGACTACTTGGCACTTTATCCATCACATCTTGAAGAGCCAGGCTTTTGCAGATAAGCTAAACCTCTTGTCATTGACCTCTGCACCCAGTTCTGCATGCCAGCGTAGCACCATGCATCCTTGCCTCTGTTCATGAAAAACGGCAGTTCCCAGTTCATTCCCTTCTTCTTTAAATGATCCTTCTAGAGCCTGGCTGTGGAAATTATGCTTTTAGCTATCTTCATCCTTACATCTTTCTGATGCAAGCTGATTTTTTCCCCTCTGTACCCAACCCAGTATTCTTGTCTTAAGCATCAAATCCTCTTATTCTTTCTTGTCCTTCTTAAATTTCTTCTGTGATCTCATCTATCACATCACTCATTCCAGCCTTGATATTTCCCTTGTCATCACTTTGTTTGTCATTCTCATGCCTGGAATGTCCTAATTTTTCACATCCTTTAAGCCTGCGACCCAAAATGACGCTTCCTGAATCAGGGAATCGGTTATATTATCTTTATGATTATTCATTAAACAACTTTTAAAACAGCTAATGCATATGCATACTTATTGTTCACAAGGTCTGATTGTTCAAACACTCCTTCTGTGGATTCGTTACCACAAGATGAAATTTCTTCAGTGTATGAGGAACAGACCAAAAGACATACATGTAGGATGGGAACATTTTGAATGTGAAAGATTTTCAAGCAAAACACATGATATTTGAAGGCGAGGATTATGGTGCTAAATGGTAGCACATGAGTCTCTTTCCCAGCTGCTTCTTGCAGGGAAGCGCTACAGGTACCTCTATGGTGGACTAGATGGATTATCCCATCTGCTTAAATACAGAAATACCGACATCCCTTCTCCTTCCCATAACCTCCCTCCTGCTGCTTGTTGAGCTTGTTCATTTGGTCGGATCTGACATACTGCAAAGATTTATGTGCGTCTAATCAAACCGTTGCCAGTAGTCCTACCGGTGATGACTGATCCTTGCAGAAGTAAAGTATTGATCTAAATCATCACACGGCCTGGACTTTCTCTGGGCAACGACTGTAGGTAATTCTACGCACCAGCTGTGGATTGATCTCATCTTAAGTACCTAAAAGGTTATTTTATTTTGTTTTAATCTTAGATTTTGCAAAACAATCGGCATATTTCTAGATGTTGTAGCAGTTTTAGTGAATTTGAGGATTCTGACCTTCCATGTTGAGATGAACAGTCCAGTGTTGAAAAAAAGCACAAATATATTCCCTGAATAACTTTATAGAGAAGAGAAAGAAATCAATAAAACGTTGTATAACAAATGTTTCATAGATATTTCCCAGGAAAAAATGTTTTATTATGCCATGAAGTTAATTTCAAAAGTTGTGGGTGTATTTTGGACAGTAAAAGATCTTTTTCATGAGTCAGTATTTTTATTAGCTACTAATGTACACAGTACTTACTATTTCTCTATGTTCTTCTTTTGAATACCTCCGTATCGTTAATATTTTCTCACTAAATATTTAAATACTTCTTTTCCTCACTTTGTGCATCTTTTCTCCCTCTGTCCTCCTGTGGGCTTAAATGTTATATTTGCATATTTATGTAATATGTGATTTGATGAAACACCAGGATGCACCATGGGTGCTGGACAGCCTATGAACAGAAATTCAAGGCATCTGCCATAAATTATAGCAATGCTTTGGGCTGCTGTGCTCCAAGACAGCTTTGTTAAGGTCATCTATGTGTCATGCCATGGGCAAGAGCTACACAGAAAAGATGTAGATCATTCCATAGATGATTGTGAAGTCTTGGAAAATTTTAAATCTTAAATTAATGGCAAAAGGAGAACACATTGCTTTATTTTTCCTCACTTCATTTTTGTTCTGCAGAACTTAAATATTCTGACATTTCATTCCAAATCCATCAAGGTGGTCTGATTGCACCAAGACTATTCTTGTTTCTCCAAAATGAAAATGTGCTTCCCACTGTCCATGTCTTTTTGTAGGGATGGGCTGGAGAAAGGGAATCTGCAGTCTCCTCTGTGGAAAACAGTTAGACAGACTGCCAGGGAACTGGGAGCTTGGAAACTGTCCAGGTTTGCTGCCAAATGCCTGGTGATCTGTGAAATTTGATTTTTAGTCAAAGGACTTGAAGTTCTGGTGTACCTCTCCTATGAAAAGAGGTCAGATGAAACCTCATGTCCCTGGAAAGCTTGGAAACATCTGATCCTAAATCATCCACGCTCAGAGCATCTTGAAAATCTACCAGGCAGTCAAGGAGCTCAAGTTCACTATTATTTGTAGGCACAATTTTCATAGTCTTCACTGAAAATATATCCTCTAACTGAAGTTTCAGCTCTACAATTTCAAATGGAGAAGCATTTGCTCTGAGAACTCCTAACTGTAGTTACGCAAAGTCTCTTCAGAGTTTAAGGAGTATATTCCAAGTCACAACCTTCACACTTGTCTTACAAGGGAGCAAGGTAAACGTTCATTGCTTCATCTGCGTTCTTTTGCCCTGGGAAATTTCCACTTTATAGATCACTGAGACCACACTCATGGAGCTTCCCCCCCAAATCACGTTAAAGTCCCATAACATCTTACTGGAGTAAATGCATATTTTGACATTACCTTTGCAACATTGGGATTCATATTTTAAGAAATCTTAATTTGCCATCAGTTCAAATCGGTGGAAATGCCAGATGAATATCAGAAGGAATGAAGTGAAAAGGAGGGTGCCAAAGCACAGATGGAGGCTGATGAGATGGCAAACGCTCAGATGGACACTGAAGACAGTACTGTCTTTTAGGTGGGCTGAAAGTGGCGAACATAAGTTCAGGTGTGCTGGAAAGAAGTAGTGGGATGTGATGGCAGTGCTACGGAGAGTGTCAAGCTAGGTATCTGAGAAAATGCAGCCAGCAATATGCCAACAATGATTAGACTTCATATGACTTTTAGTATTGTCCTTGAGATAGGAGTTCTTAATAGCTGCATTGCATAACAGGACTGTCAGTTATTAAGTATATCTTGCAAATGGTTAGAAAGTCATTAATGATAACTTGCTTCAAAACCAAACAGCTGGTTCTGTGAACCTCTAGGTAAGAACAAATACAAGAAAAGGAGGAATAGTAATAATTTAAATACACAATTATCTAGCTGCTGTTCTAAATCCTAAGGAATTAATTTTTACATACATTTCAATAATAAACTAATTGTGACAGTTTTTCTGCTTAACGTATGCAGAAACTGAGTCCTGAAAAGGTGTGGATTTATTTATTTATTTATAATTTTATCAATGCAAAGCTACTTTAATTTCATAGAACCATATAATGGTTAGAGTTGGAAGGCACCTTAGGGATCATCTAGATTCAACGCCCCTGCCATGGGCAGAGACACCTCCCACTAGACCAGGTTGCTCAAAGCCCCATCCAACCTGGCCTTGAACACTTCCATGGATGGGGCATTCACAGCTTCTCTGGGCAACCTGTTCCAGTGTCTCACCACCTTCATACTAAAGAATTTCTTCCTAATATCTAATCTCTATCCACCCTTTTTCAGTTTAAAACTGTTACCCCTCATCCTATGACTACGTTCCCTGATAAAGAGTCCCTCCCCATCTGTCCTATAGGCCTTTAGGTACTGGAAGGCCACACTGATGTCACCCTAGAGCCTTCTCTTCTCCAGGCTGAACAACCCCAACTCTCTCAACCTGTCTTCATAGGAGAGGTGCTGCCCTCATCTTCATGGCCATCTTCTGGACGTCTTCGAACAGGCAAAGGCCTCTCATTGAGTTCAGTGGGAAACTCAGGCTCTTGACCCTCTGCAGGACAGGACTCTAATAGTTGGAGAGAAAATGCCTTGAATCTTGTACAGCCTGCTAATATGCTTGTGCATTCATGCACAGCAATTGATCTTACAAGCTTCTGAATGTTCACTGGACTTGCCATTATACCATGAATATTTTATAGCAGCACCACTATAATAACAGTAATTACATTTGCCCTTTTACAGAACCTTTTATCTAAGGATTTCAAGGTGCTTTATGGATGTTAATTAAGCTCCACGGTCTTCTTGTGGAGTAAGAATTATTATTACTATTCTGCAAATAGGGAAGCTTAGGTACAGAAAATCTGAACTTGACCTTGCCCAAGGTCATATCACAAATCCCTGTCAGGACTACGAGATGAATTCAAGGGTCCTTGCACCAGACACACTGTAGTTATTTACTTGATTTGGACTAGGCCAACAGGTGAAGAAAAGCGTTTAAAGTAGAAACTTTGGATATTTTCCTATTATTTGGAATATTGACATTTTTACTGCTCTGAAGAGTCACTATGCCCCTCAATGCATCCTCACAAAATAATCCACAGGTCAGAAGGTACTCACTCAAAAGAATTTGAGGTGTTACACCCAGAGGACCTGATCCTGTATCAGAGATGCCATCAGAGACATTTCACTAAGTATTAGCCCAGTCTTGCAGGTGCCAATACAAAACTATTAATGCCATCATGAGCCGTCAATGAGCCATGAACAAAAGTCCATAGTTGAAAGGCACTTTTCTCTCAATCATTTTACTAATAGTGAAAAGATGTCCCAAGGTATATTCTAATGTCAGTGCCTGTCATTTAGATAATTGAAAATGACTCAATGCAATTGCTTCTTTGATAAACTTATTTACTATGAGAATGCTAGCCCTTGATTGCTTTGTAAAAAAACAGTGTAATTATTATACAATGATTATACAATTAGGCTTGATTCTAGAACAAACATGGAAAACACTTATTCAGCCAGGGAAAATGGACATATTTCCTGAGTGGAAAGGTACCTTAATGTACCTTATTCAAAATGGGGTTCATGTTCACAGTCACAGCAGGGCATGATAGCCTTTAGGAAGGTAATATTTCAGAAAGAAATTCCGGATCAGTGAGCCCATGTGCACAGCAGAAGCAAGCTGCAGTGTTTTTTTTCTGAGTCACAGCACTGAGGCAACATGAAATGTCTTCACTTTTCCAACTTCAGACTTAATGTGACCACAACCGCATGAGGGATTTCCCTGCAGCTGGGGAACAGATGCTTGCCAGGTTATGCAATGTGAGAAGCGGGGACAGTAGTCCCATGCCCCCAGCTGCTGCTTCCCATGGCACTGAACTGGTTTGGGATAGCAGAACCCGCATAAATATGTATGTAAATATAAAGTGTTCTCCACTTCTTAAAGTGGACAAAATCTTGGCTTCACAAAAGTAACTGGGAAATTATCACTCACTTCTGCACATCCAGGACGTCCTTCAGGGAATTCGGAGATAGCTTTACCAGTTAGGAAGACACTGTAATTGCTGTAAATGATGTAAAATCCTTTAAGCTATAAGAGATTTGACCGGTCTAATCAATATCTTGCAATAACAAGGTTAAGCCTGCTAAGAACTATTGTGCAGTACTAACATTGTTTATGATTTATTCTGCTTAACTTCCAAGTTTGTAGTCCAACAAACCTACATCTTTCAGCAAAACAGTACCACAGAGCAGTGCTAGTGGGCAGAGTCATTTGTATATTACCACAAGAAAGCAACATGCTCCTCGCCTGGGTGGAGGTTGAATGGGCATGAGTGGGGTGCCAGCACATCCAGGATGAGCAGGAATAAAGCAAGACCACCCTTACTGCAGAGAAATGCCTGGTGCAGACAGCACACCTTAAGAAAGGAGTTATTCTCTTAGCACAAGGTTCCCAGCTTTTTTCCTTTTTTTTTTCCAATTTTTTCTTCCCTGTGAGGTCTATGTATGGATCCCATCCTACATCCTACTACAGGAGGTAGTTTCCTGTCCCTAGCAGGGCTGTATAAGCAGCTTTCCCTTTCTTCTCCATAAGAAGATCATTCATGGGAAAAGCAACAAAAGGAAACTACTCACTCTACCTTCGGCTATAATTACTCTTCTGAAACAAAACACTGGACATAGCAACATAGTACTCAGTAAAGTTACGCAGATTGCCAACAGCAACTCTCTGAACTGTACGTTGTGAACAGAACTGTATTTTAAGTTTAGGATCTGATTTTCAGACCCCTTAGTAACACCTGACAATGTTTCTGTTGCCTTTTACTTATTCATTTCAGCTCTTCCACCTTACCACCTCTCAGCTTTGATGCATTGAGAATCATTAGTAAGTAAAGCACATTTAATCTATGCTGTAAGACTTTATATTTCTGAACAGAAGCAAAACCTCATACCAATTAATTATTTACCGAGCTGGAGATTTCTAAAATGTATCTCAAGGAAGTTCACAGATTTATTAATTTCAGTTCATCTTATCTGGAGTTTTGTTAATGGGATTTTCAGCAGGTGAACAGCTGTTTTATTTTTACATGCATCATACTCAGTTTAAATGCCATTTTATTAAAAGCTGTTTATGAACAAAACACTTGAAAGTAAATGTGAATTGCCCAAAGCATTTTTCCCCATTGTCTGTGCTTAGGGTGTTGCCTGAAATCAAAGATTTGATGGATTTTTGTTTTGTTGGCATTACGGGTTTTTATTCCATGCATGTAACAAATGAGAAACATGAATTAATGTGGACATTGCACTTTGAAAACCACAAAGCACTTGATTTATTCAAATTATGTTTACATAGGAATTGTTTTACTCATCAGTGAAATGTAGCTGCCTCTGGCTTGGACGACGTCAGTCTTTAAAAAGAAATATTGCTAAGTGAAAAGAACTTTATCTAATATAAAACTTGAGGAGGAATGTAGGCTTTCGGAATGTAGGCTTTCAGAATGTAATTACTAATTTGGATCTTAGCCCAGGCACCAAAGCTATCATTCCTTCTTTAGCAAAAGTAACTTGGTATCTTAAGTGGTTACAGATAATGAAAGCCTTGATTCTGCAACCTTTCTGGAAAATAAAAATAGTATTAGTACTATAATGCTTCCCAAATATTTAGATGTGGTTGTCTTTAATATTTAAACAACACTTTAATCAAGAGACCTCCAACCTCTCTATAAAAGTAAAGCTGTATTTGATTTTCAGGGCAGCACTATTCACTTCTTTTCGTTCTCCATGTTTCAAAGCCTGAAATATGTTGTTTCAGGCAAATAATTTACTCTATTCTGGCCTCTGAATTCAAGCAGAACTTCTCAATGTTTCTGACAGGGAAGTTTCCTGCATGGATCATTGGCAGATGTAGTTACAAGGATGTGGTCACAGAGTAGTGACTATGACAGCCAGTGTTGGTTTGAAGGATTGGTTCGCCTTCCAGCCTATTGATTTTGGGTTTTGTAGCAGCATATTTAGCACTGGTGTCAAAGTCATGGATGGGTTTGTGATAAAGCTTCAGTGGTATTATAAAAGCAGTGAGAGTGATATTCCAGAATGGGCATATCCATTTTCTGTATAACGTGCAACATCGATGCAATCATTTCTATCCACAGCAAAATATAACCTATCAGCTGGTGAGCATGTTTCAGCAATGGAGATGTTATCTTTTTCCTTCAGTATCCTTGACATTTTCATCAGTTTCCCCAAAGGATTCTCTGTCTTCCCTTCCCAGATTTTGAGCTATTGCCAGACTGTCATCTGAAGATCTGTGTTATTTTACATTGTCTTGGGGAAATATCAGTCCCATAATTGGAAGAGAAGGGAAATATTATCCAAATGGTACTACAATCCATGTTTTATGCACTACAGCAATTTTCATAAAACCCATTGGGAAGATAAGAAGAGACACTTTATAGAGAAAAAAGAGTGGAAAATTGCAAGGAATGACACGTAAATGAAAAGACCAAGGCTGTGGGTGTGTTTTTTTCTTCTTTTTAAAATAAGAAGTCTAAATATCCTTAAAATTTTTGACAGTCTTATCTTACAAGATGATAGAGAGTCTGGTACGTGAACTCTCTGTAATAATAATAATAATAATATTAATAATAATAACAATAACAATAGTTCCATACAGTTTATGATGTATCAATTTATTTCTGTGAAACTTTAATAGGCATTCCAACTGATCCCATAAACATTAGAGATTTCGTAGCAAATTCTGGTGTTGGGTAAATTTGCCTTGTCCCTCTCTCTGCGTCAGGATTACAGCATCCGGATTTCCTGAAGGGTGATGCCAATTAAGTCAATTACAACTATTTTACTGAGTTTGAAGGCATGAAATAAAATTTGAAAGTTACATAAATTTGTCTGATGAATAAATTTTTCTCTGTGTGCAGAAGAGACCGCAGAGGAGACCGCAGAGGAGAAAAACCTTTTTCTATAAGAGGGATTGGTTACTCCCACATTTTCAAAGCAGAAGTTGTCGTTGGGGAAAAAGGCAGTAAAGAATTGTGGCAGAAAGAACTATTGTGACCTCAAAAAAAGTCATTATAGATAAAAATCTTGACTTCTAGAAATACTCTTCAATCTATGAGTGTCCCCTCAAAAGGTCAGAAGGTTCAGTAGAAACATCATCTTGGGTGGGAACTGTGAAAGGGAACTTAATTTAATTCTAGGGAAGGTACTGAATGCTTTTTTTGCCTCAGTCATTATTAGTAAGACCGGCCTTTAGACATCTAAGGACCTAGAAACCAGGGATAAAGTCTGGAGCAAGAAAGACATGCATTTGGTGGAAGAAGATCAGGTTAGAGAATACTTCAGGAAATTGGACATGTGGAAGTCCATGACCTCTGATGACATGTACCCATGAGTGCTGAGCTGGTTGATGTTACTCCAAGGCCACTCTCTTTGAACGATTGGGGTGACTGGAAGAAGTGCCTGAGGACTGGAGGAAAGCAAATGTCTCTCCTATCTGCAAAAAGAGCAGGAAGGAGGACCCAGGGAACTACAAGCTGCTCAGACGTCTCACCTTGATCCCTGGGAAGGTAATGGAGCAGCTAATCCTAGAAAATATTTCCAGGCATATGAAGAACATTAGCAGTCAGGCACATGAAAGCACATGGAATTGTCAGGAGTAGTCATTATGGATTCACAAAGGGGAAGCCATTCTTGACCAACCTGACAAACCTTAACAATGAAATGACTGACTTGATAGATGAGGGGACAGGAGTGGATATTGTCTACCTAGACATTTTCTACCTAGACAGTAAGGCATTCAACACCATCTCCCATAAGTTCCTCATAGATAAACTGGGGATCCTAGTGGACACCAAGTTGACCATGAGCTAGGAAGGTGCCCTTGCTGCAGACAAAGCCAATATTATTCTGGGCTGTGTTACTACAAGAGTTTTCAGCAGGCTGAGGGAGCTGATCCTTCCCCTCTACTCAGCACTAGTGAAACCACCACATTTAGAGTACTGTGTCCAGTTCTAGGCTCCCTAGTGCAACAGACTTACAGAGTCACTAGGGTGATGAAGGGACTGGAGCATCTCTGTTGTGAGGAAAGGCTGAGAGAGATGTGATCGTTCTCACCAATGTCTATAAATACCTGAACAGAAAGTGTAAAGAAGAAGGAGACAGGCTCTTTTCAGTGGTTCCCAGTGACAGGGCGCAAACTATGGGCAAAAACTGAGATACAAGAGGGTCCCTCTGAACATCAGAAAACACTTTCTGACTGTGAGGGTGACTGAGCACTGGCATGTGTTGTGCAGGGATGTCTCTATCCTTGGTGATATTAAAAAGTCAGTGGGGCACCTTTCTGGAAAACTGGCTCTAGGTGGCCCTGCTTGAGCACAGAGTTTGGATAACACGGCCTCCAGATGTACTTTCCAACCTCAGCCATTCTGTGATTCTGTGATGCAGTAATTCTGTGATTCTGAGTCTAAATAACTGTCGGCTTTATGAAATTGAAGATCTTCAAAATAAGACCAGAGATGTAAAAACATCTGGCTTTACAGATGCCCCCTAAGTCTACCAGGTGGTCTGAAAATTCCCTTTCAGATGTTTCAAATGCTTTATTATGTGATTTAAAATATTCTAAACCAAAAGGCTTCTAATTATACACTGCCCCGGGGAAGGAAAATTGCAGGTTTCCTGCGTCCTGCTGTTGGATTTCACCCTGCCCGTCATAGTCAGGGGTAAGAGACAGGAACAGGCCAGTGTGTGGTGGAGCAGAGAGCAGCAGGCAAGAAAGGATGATCGAGGAGTTTGAGAAATTGCTGGTAATTGTGGTCCAGCCCTTGAAAAATTTCTGTCAAAAGGCAGCACCAGACACATGCTATTTTTCAGCAGTCTGTGAGCTTCCCATCATAATGAGAAAAGCTTGCTTTCCTTTTTTTTTCATTTTCTCTGTATGCATGTGTTTGTGGCCACATTGCAGAAGTAGGAAGGAGCTATTCATTTCCTTACGAAATTATATTTGAAATCTTCTTTCCCTTTTAACAAACTCATCCATCTTCACAGCACCTTTGCTACTAGGCAATTTCTACAAATCAAGCTGAACATTCGATCTGTGTTGTTCTTAATGATCTTTCTTGCCAATATTTATAATGTGCCTTGAAAGCTGAGGCAGACCATGGGTTAGATATTTAGAATTAATTACTGTGTCACTCCCTAGAACATGCACATGCTGAGGAAACTAGTAGCCATGTTTAATTTTACCAGAAAGGTTGGAGGTGCTTGTAAACTGCTAATATATTTAAAAGGTGTCCCTCCCTGCTTTTCTTTGGAGATTGAGTTAATTTCTTCATGCAGTCCTCTCCCTTTTCATTGCTGCAATCTCACTTCTCCAACCCGAATTTCACCTTCCTCTTGTCCAGATTCCCATTGCCTCTGACTCGACCTATCTTAACATTCTTTCTAGCATGCTTATTAGAATTTTTTATAATTGCTATCAGCAGTTATACAGCAACAATGGGGCAGATAGATAGTTTTTGAAAAGTAAGAGAAAGCTCTGAAGAAAAAGGATCCCAAATACAGAGTGGACACAGAGGCGACTCTCATGTCAAAAAATCATAGAATCACAGAACAGTTAGAGTTGGAAGGGACCTTAAAGATAATCTAGTTCCAACCCCTCTGCCATGGGGAGGGACACCTCCCACTAGATCAGGTTGCTCAAAGCCCCGTCCAGCCTGGCCTTGAACACTTCCAGGGATGGAACATCCTTTGCTTCTCTGGGAAATCTGTTCCGGTGTCTTACCACCCTCAGAGTAAATAATTTCTTCCTAATATCTAATCTAAATCTACCTTCTTTCAGTTAAAAACAGTTACCCCTCATCCTATGACTACACTCCCTGATAAAGAGTCCCTGTCCACCTTTTTTGTAGGCCCCCTTTAAGTACTGAAAAACTGCAATAAGGTCTCCCTGGAGCCTTCTCTTCTCTAGGCTGAACAACCCCAACTCTCTCAGCCTGTCTTCATAGGAGAGGTGCTCCAGCTCCCTGATCATCTTCATGGCCCTCTTCTGGACCTGCTCCAACAGGTCCATATCCTTCTTTGTTGGGGGCTCCAGAGATGGACGCAGTCCTCCAGGTGGGATCTCATGAGAGCGGAGTAGAGGAGGAGAAGCACCTCCCTTAACCTGCTGGACACACTTCTTTTGATATAGCCCAGGATGCGGTTGGCTTTCTCGGCTGTGAGTGTGCATTGCTGGGTCATTGCACAGGTTATTTCTACACAAGAATATAAATGAGGGCCAAATAAGCTCACAGTGCTAAATATCATACAAGAAAGACCAAGAAATGTTCTGCCACTGATAAACTGTGAGTCAACACTAAGATAATAGATAGAACATATAGATATTAACAGAACAACAGATAAGGTAAAAGAACCCCAATGAGACAGTCCAAGGCAATGTGATAAGGAAACACATTACCACTATGGAGCCAAAGATGATCAGAAAATCATCCTTGCCTTTCCTTTTCTATAACATAACTAAAACTTTACCTTCAGGATTTCAGTAGCCTACGGCCTAATGAACTGAGGTCTTCTCTTTGTCCATGCTAGTTTGCCCTGGTCACTGAGGGATGCTGCTTACCTGTTACCTCCGAACTCAATAGGGTCTGCAGTGGTTAGGTGTAACACAAGAGGTTTTAGTCTACACTCAGAGCATGTAGGCTCAAGCTGAAGCATGGTGGCTTTCATGCAATGATATCCCAGGTGATAAACGACCAATGCAGTAGTCATTATGCACATGCAAAAGGTCACACAGTTTATGCTGAATGTGCCTCAGTGGAAATCAAGTAATTCAAAAAGAAGAAAGGTGAGGTAATTTTTTTGCCCTTCTTTCCACTTTCCAGGAGGCTGAGTCTGTTGGAGCCACTGTTGTTTGGATTTGTTATACCTTTGAATTGTCTCAAGATCCGTTCCTGTGATTTTCCTAAGAGAGCAGGTGGGAGAGTGTAAAAATTGCATGTTGGAATTGTTTGTTTGTATGTTAAATGTCATGTAAAAACCATTAGGCTGAATTAAATTCCTAATTTGAATTGGCTTCTTTCTGCCTTTATCCTTTTCTAGCAGATTAGTAACCCCATGTAGTCTTAGACATTTCCTAAAGTTCTTCCTTAGGCCATGGATACCCCTTCTTAGACTCTTTCTTCGTACGTCTACCTTATTCCTTCTTTAATTCCTTCATTATCATCTCAAGAGGAAGTTAGTGCATTTTTAAGGTCTAGTTTTACCTTTCTGAATCAGCATGGGATAACCCTAATCATAGTTGCTGTTTAGAATATGATATCATTGATGAAATTATTAGGAAAGGAAGCCATAATAATATGTTTTCAAAGTCTATCTCTGCCCTAGAAAGTCCTTCAGATGGGCATGAACTGAATGCTCTGGGTTTAAGAGATGTTGACAAATCTCAGTAAAACAAACCAGATTTCACAGAGCTTGCATTTCCTGAGGTCGCTGTTAGCTTACCTCCAGCAAATTGGTGACATGCCAGCAGACTGATTTGCAAAATTTCATTCTGTCTTTATAACATGCTATAATGTACTTTACAGGACCAAAGACAGATATATCCCTGTATTAGAGAGCTTCCAAATTATATCTTAATTAAGATGCTGTGGGACATAAAGGGAAGACAAGGGCACAAGATAAAAATCAGGGGGTTATATTCTTGCACAATGGATTCCCATTACCCTAAACAGAATCATACCAGGGAAAGTATGCCTCTCAGCAAGGTATCTTTTATGACACTGTAAATACAGCTAGTAAATGTTAGAGTTTTCATTCTATTTGACAGGGAGGAGTGAAGGTCAGTCAGAAAGGGAGAAGGGAGCCTTTGAGGTGTAAAAGAGTCCTCAGCAGAGGGTGACAAAGAGCTCTTTGGGCAGCTTCCTGACAAAAAGGGAGCAAACTCGGGTAGTGGAAGCCAGACTCATGCAATGAAAAGAGAAAGGAAGAAATCTCTGTGACAGCGGAAGGACTGAAGTCAGCTCCACAGAGCTGCGAGTGCTGCATCACCCTTGGAGTCTCGCTGTCATAAGAAGCAGCTCTTTGTGTTGGTTTAACTCCCTCTCTGTTTAGCTCCCATTAGGTTTCGGTACTGGTGCAGAATTTATCACACAAAAAGTACACAGAGTAGAGAGGAGCATGACAAGCCATATGATAAAAGCATGTTTATGACATTACATTTTATAAATGTGGTATTGCTTTTATCAAGGAAGCAACAGCCGAACAGAAGGCCTCTTGGACTCAATAGACACCTGCTTATTCCAGCCTGGCACTGAACATTTAAGAGAGATAAGAAACACTTTTGGGGTCATGGAAAAACAGTATCTGGCTACTTTTTAGAGATGTGACTGTGTTTCGGTGAATTTAAACTGCCAATAAATATTAAAGCTGTTAGGTTCACTTATTCAGAACTGCAATGCAGGAAGATGAATAGTCCTGTCTTAGTCCAGGATGCCTGAATGCCAGGAAGAGGTAGAACAAATGACACCCAGAAACAAGCATGAGAAATTATTGATTAAGGTGAAGGGACTGATTTAAAGAGAAAGAAAAGGTGAACTTAGAGTGATGTAAGGCAGGTTGCTTTAGAATTTCTTCTGCACTGGAGACATGTGGTGCTGGGGTTCTGCCTTGCAGGTCACGTCTTTAATGTGAGTTGGAATTTAGTTCCAGATTAAGACTCTGTATTTAATCACCCATGTGTAGGGATAGCGTTTGGGGTCCTCACCATTGCATAAGTGCATACACTGCATACAAAGTACACATATGAATTGTATCCTTGAGTGGGAAGCATGGAGTACTGACATTGTTTGGATTGATCAGTTAGGATTTTCTATCATGAAATCTTAGAGAAATGAAGCAGTACAGTTCTTTCGGAAAGTTATATCATGCAAGGTTATCCTGAACAGCATAACGTGCTTGTTTAATTCACAGCCTCGTAAAAATAGCTGGAATATTTTTAGCCAAACTGAATTATGTAGTTAAACCACCACAAAAGCAGTTCAAGCCAGCATGGTTTATTTTGCAACTGAGATGGACTGAGAACCCAACTGGTGGTTTTCAGGAATCTGCCAGTGAGCGATAATTCAGTGCTTTCAGTCATGTGTCCACATTCATATTATTTGCGAACTAACAGAGGGAAAAACAATGCAAATAAAGCCAGAAGGGTTTTTGTTCAATTTTATTGAAGTAGCAATGGAAGTATGAAATGAAGTAAGGTAATAAGATGTATACACAGGAAATTTTTGGCTTCAGTATAAGGATAATTGCAAACTGCCAAAATTTAACATTAGCCTATTTGTACTGGTTGGGATTTAATATTTGAGCTCTAGATGGGGAAAAATGAAAGACTTACTTCCTCCTTGTGGTACATGTTACATTGCAAGAAAAGAGAAAAAATACCTAGAGCAACATATAATTAGTTAATAGCAGAAAATAATCCTTCTTTGTTAAAATCATCATCTTGTGTTGAGATCCATACGTGGCTGCCTTCTGGGCATTGTTCTTTTAGCACTATTAATTGTAGCTGATGGTATAAATTGCCTTTTGCATTTGTGTGTCAAATGTGGTAAGATCTACACTGTAAATGCAATCTCTTTCTGATCTTAATTTTCAGAAATAAGGTTGGGGAAGACTGAGGAGAAAAGGCTGAGACATACCAGCCCTGCATGAGGAAAAATCTCAAAAATCTCCCCAAGAAAACTTGTAGGATTCATGTTCAAACTTTGTAGTAATACCAGGGTTTAGTTTAATAATTTATGGAGGAATTTTTTTAATTGGATCAGAATTCTGCCTTAAGTCTTCATTAAGAAGACATCTCCCCCCATGCCTAATTCTTCTCATGGAGCCGTAGATGCTGCTGATTTTTTCTTAGGGACAATAAAGCATCAGATGTGCTCATGGACAGCACTCATTTCACATGGATCAAAATAGCAGCATGTGTTGCTGTGTGAATGATGTTAAGTCTGTCACTTACAATGGCAGTTAGGACGGGCCCAGATGTGGCTGCATTTGATGGCACATGCTCCAGCACTTACAATCAAGTTCTGCCAGGCTAGCCCATAGAATAAATTCTGTTGTAGGGCTGTGGTCTGTGTCTCCGAAGTATATGTTGTTATGGCTCAGGAGTCTGATGGAGAAGCCAGAAAGTCCTAGTGCAACCATTTTCCGTTATCTTTTTTACAACCTGGGCAAGAAAAACCATCATAATGTTCAAGAGGGACAGGGAACTACTGGAGCGAGTTCAGCGAAGGGCAACCAAGATGATTATGGGACTGGAGCACCTCCCTTATGAGGAAAGGCTGAAAGAGCTGGGACTCTTTAGCCTGGAGAAGAGAAGGTTGAGGGGGGACCTGATTAATGTTTACAAGTATCCAAAGGGTGGGTTTAAGGAGGACGGAGCCAGGCTCTTTACAATGGTTCCCAGTGACAGGACGAGGGGCAATGGGCACAAGCTAGAACATAGGAAGTTCCGTTCAAATACACGGAAAAACTTCTTTACAGTGAGGGTGACAGAGCACTGGAACAGGCTGCCCAGGGAGGCTGTGGAGTCCCCTTCTCTGGAGACTTTCAAGACCTGCCTGGATGCAGTCCTGAGTAATGTGCTCTAGGCAATCCTGCTCTAGCAGGGGAGTTGGGCTAGATGATCTCTAGAGGTCCCTTCCAACTCTGAAGATTCCGTGATTCCGTGATTCCGTGATAATTTATCATGGATCCTGTAAACACAGAGCCTCCCAAGGATCTGCCTGAGAGGTCCTAATTGCAGCCACTCTATCCTGGCCTGCATGGGACACCGGGTGGGCATTGCATAAACATGTGAAGAAAATTGCATAGGTCACTACTCAAGCTCCTCACTGCCTCGAAACTTGTGCTGTCATTTATAGACACCCAGGTTAAGTCCTGAATGGGTTTCACGTGGGACCAAACAGGACACCCTACAGAAACCACAGTGCACTCGACCACACAAGGGGGAGAGGGAGACCCTACTCTTCTCATCCATCTTTTACTTGCACTTGACAATGTGGGAATATGTCCATGCAGATAGACAGACAACAACTAAGTAGCAAGCAGAGTCTGCAAATGTAAGCCTGGGGTTTATAAAAACTAAAATCTATTGACTACCTTCACTTACTTTTGCACAGGGCTTTTTGCTCCCTGGGTGAAAAAGAAAAATCAACAAAGTTTTAATAATTTTAGATCAAAGTGTAGATTCCCTTTAAGTCATGCTACTATATTAGGATGTTTGTTACCAAATTTGGAGCAGCAGTCAGTGATTTCCGAGACCTAATTAGAATAGTTCAACTGGCAAAAACATGACAATGAGCACCCATCTTCCAAAAATGAGCTTTCTTCATAATGCAATCTTAGAAATGAAGAAATGAAGAATCCTTACTGACTGCTGAAAAATCTGGGCAAGCATAACTGTATCTTTATAGCCAGGTGCTTTACTATCTTAAAAGTTTAGAGCTTAATATACTCTAATGCAACATTTAAAACTCACAGTGTTATCTTCATTTCATGTTTTTCCTTGCTTTTAAGACTGTTGGTAATACCCTTGTAGGACTCAAAGACCACAGGGAGACAATGGTTTCTCTGTGACAATTTCAGTCTAAGACTTCAGCCAAAACTGCCACAAATGGACAAAGGAAACAAACACAGGAATTTCAAGCAGTTTGTTCTCAGATCACACAGAAACAGATACTAGAAAACTGAGCTGTGATAAAACAGATACTTATCCAACAGGCAGCACAACCTGGAAATTAAAATCCTGTTCTCTATTTGTTGAAGTACTGATCCAGCAAGTGTTTTCTGCAGAAGGCCTGATATGAAAAATAATTTTAATAAATACTGAAGAGATGTGTTTTAAGATTTTTCTAAGTGAAAATATAAGCCATGATAAATCTGGTATAGAAAAAGGAAGAAAAACAGAGGCAGAAAAAGAGGCAAATACATAAATACAGAAAGAGAAGGAAGGAAGGAAGGAAGGAAGGAAGGAAGGAAGGAAGGAAGGAAGGAAGGAAGGAAGGAAGGAAGGAAGGAAGGAAGGAAGGAAGGAAGGAAAAGAAAGAATGTGAGAAAAAAGAATGAATGAAAGGAAGAATGAAAGAAAGAAAGAAAGAGTGAGCAAGAGCAAGCAAGCCTGAAGCAAGAAGGGAGATAGAAAGGTAAACTCAGAAGTGGACTCTTAAACTCATTTAGCAGCCAAAGAAACCAAAGATACCAACTCTCTGTTATCAATGTGAGCTGTGCTTCAGGCAAAATTTCCTTGGTGCATTATTGACCTTTAAAATTACATCCTACTCCCAAATATTGCTCCATGCTGCTGTCTTTTATTATACTTGTCTTTCTTGCAGCAATTGTTTATCAGTCTGCTCTTCTGTGTTTACCTTAAGCCTTTCAGAAGCAATTACATAGAAGATGGACATAACCCAAAATAACAGGTATAGCACAGAGCAGAAGAGAGACTAACAAAGCTCAGGATGAGGGAAATAATGGGGAAGGGACTAAAACCGAAAGAAGGAAAAAGCAAAATAAATGACATAGAAGAATTCCTTCACTTCTCCTTTGTTTTCAAACAAGTTAGGATTTGACAGTACTGCAGCATAAAATATAGGAAAGTTACAAAAATGACCACTCTTGGTCAGACCAGATGTCAACTACATAATCTATGAGTAAGGTAATGCTGAGATGCTGATTCCACAAGACCAGAAATGATCCTTTGCTAGACTAAGACCCTAGAGTTAGCCTAAATCACAATTTCACTAGGGGAGGCTGCCTAAATGCTGCCTTATTAAGTGCAAAATTGTTGGACCCATATAGTGTACAAGGAATCATCCTACAGCCAAGTAGGGATTCCATATGATTTCAGACACCACTGAAATATTGGATACGGCTCAGTCTTCCATGCCTGCTGAGTTTTGCCTTAAATATTATGATAGATACAAATAGAATATAATTTCCTTCTGGATGTGACTTTCTTCAAAGATTTTCTTTCTGGGAGTGATCCCAGGACACAGCTACCCAGATAAAAGCTTCTGTTGCTCCTGTTCCTGCTAACATTAGTCTAGAGATTTTTCCTGGTCTTCAATCAGAGAGAGAAAAATAATTTTGTCTCTAGATGAATGGTTCAAGCGCTAGACCCATAAATGACACCAATGGGGAGAGGGCAGTAAGCTGCTTTCCAGGGTCCTTTGCACTGCCTCATGAGGTAGAAAAATGCTGCAAAAATAAAATAAAATGAAGACCAAAAAAATTTGCAATCCTGTCCTTGAATCTTCCCTGGCTTGCTATGGCAACTTGCTGATTTCTGAAATCTGATTTTGTTGTCACCTTGCACAGGGATGATACATATACAGTCCATTTTCAGCAGGCTCATGTCAGCCAGTGGAGGGACACTGAACACACAGCAGAGGGATCTCCCTTTATTCCTTGCTTTTCATTTGAAATGAACTTTAGAATTATGAGAAATGTGAAGTTGACAGCCGAGCAAGCACTGAGCAAAGTCATACAAGACAAAAGGGCAGTTTCTCCATGTGTTGTGGCCACCATGTCTCTGACTGGAAAATCAGTCTTCAGTCCCTAGGAGTTTGTTTTAAGAAACTTGGTTATATCCTTGTTGACCACCGATGAGTTCCATACAGTTCCATAGATCACAAAACCCAAGCAAAAAGCCGTGATGGTGCCTAAGGGGAATCTAAGCTCCACATATCTCCTACACATTTTCTATTTTGTATGATGCACAACTCACCATTTATTGTTCTGGTGATTCTCTTTCATGTGCAGGGAAAACTAGAGCCCTTTACAGAGAAGTCCCTAGATCTGTGGGTACCTATTTACACGACCTATCTTCTCCATCTGTAAAGCAGGGTGAAATAGCCCATCACTGTCTCACCAAAGCGTTATGCAGATAAACACATTATAAAGATTACAAGGTGCTTGGAGACCAAAAAGGTATAAGCATTGTTAGCAGATTATGATGTAGGAGTTGCACTGAGACCTCTGAGCTCATTTTCATGTTGATCTAATAGTTATTTGTCAACAGCTAATGATTCTTTACCTTCACCTGCACAGACTAAACTCTAAATTGAGATGTAGAATTCATTTGCCAGTGTATCACAGTCAGATCCATTCAACTCCTGGGTTACTCCAGCCCTGGGATTCTGTTTTCCCAATGTGTGTGTTCAAACAGGACAGATTCAGAGATTCAGACAGCACGAATAATCAGACAAGTTGCATTTTCTAGTTTCGGGCTGACAGACTTTGAATTGTGATATTTTCCATGGAATTTTTCCATCTAATACAGGTATTTTTTAAGGTGACAAGGCACTTCCTCTACACTGCCCAGAGCTGCTTATGAATCATCTAGCTTTGGGAGGGGGAATATTTATTTTTTGTGAACTTGTAATCAGATTTGCTCATGAATCATCAGGGAGGCCACTGAATATAATAGGAGCATTTACATAGACTTTACTAGGCTTTGTGTTGGATCCATAGCATTGTGAGATAACAGTGTATTATTACTTCTCCATCTAATAATCCCACACAGAGATGGCCTTACATATATTACATTGCTTTACAAGGATAAAATTAGCTACTTGATCAATTTACCCTCCATGCTAAATTATTCTGTCAATTATTCTACAAATATTTCTTCTCCTCATGATGACTAACATCATATACACAATTTCCATTTATTTTCAAATATCTGTGTGGAATGTCTGAAGTATACAAATCCTCTTTATCACAACAGACCACAATGGAAAATGTGTATGTGTTGATGCTTGTGTCTTTGTGTGTTCTATTAGGAATTTAACTCATTTTGCTCTGATATCATTATGTATGTATGTGTGTTTTAGGACTCAAAGAACTGCATTTTTCCATGGTTTCATTAATCATGTCAGACTTTCAGTTAAATTTAATTGCATTGCCAGTCTGAAGAAATTAATTTTGTGGCTATTATCATTAGGCAGAATGGTTAGTGGTTTAATACCACCCTGTAGAGGAAACCCACAGAGCAAAGCATGAGAATGGTAATAACTACTGCTTCCTCATTTTGAAGCAAGAATTACCCATTGACTGATTTTTCTGCATTAAGCATATTTTCTCTTAGTTATTCATGCAAGGGAATTATAAATTTGGGGAAAGTGTGTCTGAATAATCCTTTACCCTGCAAAGCATTAGACACAGCATTTTACTCTGATGCTAACAGTGAATACGGTAGCATGCTGGCAATATACTTTAGACCTGTTGACAGCCTTTTGGCTTACCCTCTGGCTTAAATGGTTCTTGAGCAGTCAGGTGCACAACAGCTGCTTTGGTTGCAGTCCAAGGCAGAAGGGAACCTTGCTGTGTTAGGGGTCTTCTCCAGAAAACCTCTTCTTTCTTCACACATGGAACAACTCTCATGCATGTTAAACTCATATTTACTGTTCTGGCTGTGTCAAGGGGCACTAAATTTAGTGTGGATGACAATAAGACCCCTCAGGCAAGACCACAAGCCCCAAAAGAATAAGGGTCAAGGCAAATATTTATTTTAACCACAGTTAAGAGACCCATTTGGAAGCAGGCTGGAATTGTTGCCTGTGTTTTCAAGATGCATGAAAACTTTTCTACAGAAAAGTACGTATTGGTTCAAAAAGGTCTTAACATTTTCCCATGACTCTTTTTTCATGCTACATTGGTTTTGCCTTTATAAAGGCGATGAAAATTATTATTCTTTTTTCATCACTCAGCCTCTGCTTACACCTTGGACAACAGCATAGATTTCAAGTTTACTTATGGTGTTACTGTATCTTGATGTATCAGTTAGTGAAGGCTGGGAAGTGGAGGGTGAACAACAGGCATCAATTGACATGTTGCTCTTTAATTTTTTGCACTAGCCTCCATGCCAAATTATCCTTGTGTTTCTCATCTCAGACCTGGCTTCCCTCCACATCCTTTCCCTCTACAGTTCACCTGAATGGCTTCATCCTGCTTTCAAGCAGACAGGTTTGCTCACAGTCTCCCTCTGAGGACTGGTCACTGCACCAAATCCTTTCCCACTCCCCAGAAGCCTTCTTTACATTATTTACATTATTTCTTGCTAATAAGGACAGAGAAAGGATGCTATACACAATCATCACAGTTAAAGCATATGCAAAGTATTTGTCAGCAGGGAACCACATAAGCCAGTTGTTGACTTTCACTCAATTTCTTCTCGTCTCTTGTCTTTTGCTAAAATTTATCAGAAAATTTTATTAATTAATCCAATGTCTTTCATACTTAGAATCATAGGATAATAGAATGGTTTGGGTTGGAAGGGACCTTCAAGACCAACTAGTTCCAAGCCCCCAACCATGGGCAGGGACACCTAGACCAGGTTGCTCAAAGCCCCATCCAACCTGGCCTTGAACACTTCCATGAATGGGGCTTCCACAACTTCTCTGGGCAACCTGTTCCAGTGCCTCACCACCTTCACACTAAAGAGTTTCTTCCTAATATCTAATCGAAATCTACTCTCTTTCAGTTTAAAACTGTTATCCTTCATCCTATAGCTACCAGATATGAGTGCTGGGTAGGGCCATTGAAGTTTTCACTGAATCCTTGTGATATCACAATCTTCCTTCCAGATCTTAAATTGTTTTCTAAAAGTAGATTATTCTTTGGACCACAGGGAAGTTGAGCATCAAAAAATTACTTCAACTCCTTTGAAAATTCCACCCTGATTATTTTTAGGCTATTTACTCAAAGAAGGCAGGATTAAATGGGATGAATTATACATATGTCCTTTCTAACTCTGCTGTGTTTCTCCACTTAAAGCCTGGTGGTTTACTTGAGTCTTCTCCTAGGAGATGAGAGTTTGATCCCTTCAAGTAGAGAACAAAACTGAACCTGGAGAAGTGTTGTGGCAATTGAATTTTTGGTTCAGTGTGTTGATTTGTAGGATTCCTTTTTTATTGCAGTGTTTTGACCTCACATTCACGCAGCAAACCTGTTAGATTGCTCTCTGGTTTTCTTCTCAAGAAGAACAGCTCCCGGATCTGGACTCACCACACACTCATACCCTCAGGCAGTGTCCGAAGAAGAATGCTGACAAGTAATTTGGAGATTCATATGGGAATTAGATGTCAACTGGTACTGGGAACCATGCTCTTCCACTCCAGCAAAAGTAACGCACTGACAAACACAAGCAGAGAATTAGATATTTGGAAAATTTTCAAATAAAAGAAATCCTAAATGTCTGTGGATTTGGGGTGTACCAGTTTGTGACAGCAGATGAATCAGAGTTTGACTCTACTCCCCTAAATCATACAGCCTTTGATTTACTTTGCATCCCTGTTTTATTCTATACATGTCTGTGTTTTCGCCAAAAGATGCACTGAAAGTGGTAACTGAATAAAAAAAACCTTGTTATTTCTCCATCCTTACTTTAACAAAGAACCATTTTCCACCAGAAGGAATTTACAGGCCAAGTTTCAAACTTTGACTGTGACCTTTAGTAAAAAAAAATGTGCAGACAGAATTTCTCTTTGAAATAGGAACATAACAAATGTAGCAAGGGGCAAAAGGGCCTCAAATATTACAACTGGACTGCAGCTGAAGATGGAAATGAAAGGAAATGTCTTACAGAAAGTATGAGAAGTCTGAAGTCAGCAGTGTCCAATATAAACAGTTTTTTCAAGTGCACGTAATTCTCATTAACATACTCTGGGACTTTGTCCCTCCCCTGTGGTAGGTTTGCAGAAGAGGGTTGACAATTTGCTATTGCTTCTAGAAAATAGACTTATTTCCCCACCGAAAGCCCGTTGAAGTCAATGGAAAAAAAAGACTTTAGTTGACTTTGGTGGACCTTGGCTCAGTCTCTTTGGCATTTAGCTGAGGTACCTGAAACTTGTCCCCCTTGAGCCATCCAGAGGTTTTGTTAAACTGAGCTTTCTTTCACACTGTGAAGTGTAATAGCCCATAGTTGAACACATTAGTAAAAAGGACTGCCAGAAGTCTTGCTTCCTTGTTAACACTGATATATAAGACTAGAAATCTGTTAAACACTTTAGAAGACTTTAAGGGAAAAGTCACAATTTAGTGGGGAATATGTGTATGTGAAAGCCAAGAAGCAATTGGAAACACTTTATCTGTTTCCTTTTTGATCGAGAGGGATATAAATAGGAAAAAAAAAAGGAAAAAAAAAAGGCCAAAGATTTGTTTCTATGTTGCTGTAAACATCTGTTGGAGCAAAATAACATGGAGGCAGGGCAAGACACACTGCAGAAGATGAGCACCTGGCCTGGCAGAGCAGCATCCAAGACTCCGAAGAACCGGCCATGTGGTATGCTCTATGTAATGCATGCCAGAGCAAGTTGCTTCAGAAAGAGATTCTTAAAAAGCCGTCATATTCAGGGTGCTCTGCAGGGAGGGAAAGGCAGAAGGCAAAAGTTTACCTTAATTTCCCCACCATCCCTTCAGGGTTCTTTATTTGTAGGGAAATCCTTCCTATATAGGACAGATAAACGTTAACTCTTCTTCTGAAAACAGGAACTGAGGTCCTTTCTTTGCAGAGCTTGGCAGTGTTATTCCAGTATTTCACTGAATGCCAGGTTGTTTCCACTACATATTTACAAAACAGCTCTGTTATAAGAGCACCTGGGGAAAAGGAGCAGATCGGAGTGCTAGTCTCTTCCCATCAGCTGGATTCAAACCCACACATCCTGTGTTCAAGGCATGTGCTGCAAGGTAAAAGAACAGCTCCCCATCTATTTTGCTGAAAGTTTCTGTTGTACAGATATGAACCGAGTGTGTATTGGCTAGAAAAGGTGCAAAAAGGAGATAATTGTGTCATGAAACCATTAGGATGGTCCCTAAGAGTGAATTAGTGTTTGAGTTCAGGTTAGGGCAAAGATCTCAACTCCCTTGTCAAGGAATAGATGTGAATTATAAATAAATTTGCAACTGTATAATTAAAAAAAAACAATTGTAAGAGCAAGGACACCCACTTTTGTCATTACAGTGCTCACTACTGCATCAGATGGTTTTATTTTTCTCTCTCCCTCTGGTCCCACAGTTGTCTGAATTCAAAAACCAAAGCTTCAAATTTCTCTACCTCTTTTCTTCTTTTCACCCAGTTTACGTGATTTATGTTTGAGATCACACAAGGTAGGACAGGACACGAAACCTCATTCACCGCTTGGCAAGTGCTCCAGACCAGGTAGAGGAAGGGGAAGGTGCATGGCATCCCCCTCCACCACCAGCTATGTTAGAAAGGAAAGCCTTTCCATCCCTGTGTGCTGCATGGAGCCTCCGCAAGCCACATGTGCTCTGTGTCTCCTTCCCATTCCAACTCCCTCGGGCAGCTGATCAGAGGCATGCATAATTCACAGGGCTGGCAGGGCTTGGGGGTGATCTAAGAGCTGAGCCATCATGGGCCTGAAAGCTGGATAAATGATTATCTGCCAGCCTGGTGAGAGGACTGCGATGCTCTGCGTTTGCACGCAGCATTTTAACACTACTGTTGCGGCATTAACAACAGTGCTCAGGAGTACCCACGTTTCCACAGGAGAAGGCTTTAAAAAAACAGAATAAATCAACAACATTGATTTAGAAATATATTTTTTCTTGCAATGGACCTGCAACTTGACCTCTGCCTGCATCCCCCATGCACAATTTTTGCTGTATTCAGACCTCTGTGTCAGATATTTCTTACTGAAGATCTGTAGGTCATCTTTCCTAACAGAGCTAAACAGCCATGTCTTCAACTGCTTCCAAAGTCTTCTTTCCAGATCATTATGTTAAAGATTGTTTTACTGTGTGAAGCTAAAGGAAGGCTGTTATTACTACCTGCAGAACTTGATCTACCTTGACAGCAATCTTGTGCTGCAGATTCCCTTTTTCAGTTTGTTTTTCTTTTATAGTACTTCTTCAGTGCAACCTGAGGATAAAATAATTCTTTATGAACAATGAAAAAGAACAAAGCAGTGTTAAGTTTGAAAGCCCAATATTCATTCTGCCACCTCTATTTAAGCCACGTGGCCTCATCTTCACTTATGTAACACGTCATGCACCAAACAGAGGGGCGGGAAGCGTAACAGAGCTGGGGTGGTTTGCACAAACCTGGCAAACCCTCACTATCAGCTGAACAACTGCAGAAGGTGTTAGTTTCACACATCCAGCCAACTTGCAATTTCTCCCCTCTACCCTTTTTGCACAGAAAGAGCAATTATAAAGGTGTCTATCCCAGAGCAGAAGCTAGTTGGGCTAAGACTTGCTAAAGAAAAGCATCATCACCACTAACTTGCCTGTGAAACTCTAATCAGGTTGTTGAGATGGAGACTGTCTGTCTCAAATCACTTTCACTCTTTCGGGAGCTAATATACTGTGTCCACGTTATCAGTTTTTCCATAGGCAACATCACTGTAAACACTGTAAACATAAACATTTGACTTAAATTCTATGTTCTGACAGTTTCCTGAATGACTCTAGACCATGGAAACTAGATAACATATCCTGCAAGAACCAGCTTCCTTCCTGGATTGCTTATGGGTGGGTACCCTGACAAATCAGAGTCTTAACATACCTGGTTTTGGCAGTATCATGATCTTTTGGGATATGTAGCAGTTAAGAAATAGGGGAACAAAAGAAGAAAGATTTTAGTTATAAAGCTCACAGGTGACAAGACAAAGGATATTGGGGGAGCAATAACATTTCCAAAGGCTCAGAGGGTGGGAAAGTGAGTAACAGATTGTAGGACTAAGTTATTATGCTTTGTTACTTTATCCAAGTTGGCAGGAATGTGAAATTGTAGGCATTAGAGACACAGATAAGGAGCCACTGGAAGAAAGTGGAAGTCTGAAAAAAAACCCCATCTTCTCCAGCAAGGTAAAGGTCACTGGTATCCAAAGAGAGCATGCTTACCAAGATCTCTCTCCAGGATTTGCCCCTGCAATACATTCAACACGATCCATGCTGTGGTACATGGTCTGAATATACTAGCAGACTTTTAAGCTGTTTGTGAGCTAAAAGCTGTTATTTATGTCCCCAGCTGTGCCAGGGTGATTTCTTTGTAATTTTTTTTTGTTATTATTTTATTGCAGAGGTACATAACAACTGCTGTATCCAGTCTAATTTTAAACATGTTGAGCAATGGGATTTCTATCAGTTTCCTTATGAGGCTATTGCAGTCTAACAGATCTCACTGCGTTGGAACATCTTTCTTGATACCTACTTCTCTAAGTTCCTCCCATCACTCATTAAAATTTGCACAGAAATTTTCATCATGAGAAAGACCATTCCCAAGATAAATTTTCATGTTCTACTCCTGACCAAGACTCAAGAGTTTTACCTGTCCAACAGGGAATTTTGCAGTTGTTGAGTCAACATCTTTTAGAGTATCTGGTGCTACTTATAGGCCTTCCCGGTATTCTCTGGCCCTTTTCCTTAAAAGTTTCTTAAATCCTTCTTAGCCTGGTAGAGATTTACAACAAGTTCACATGTCTCCTAACCTTATTTTCTTTAGAAATTCACACATCAAAAATCCACTAATATAAGGGTAAGTGGGTGGTGGAAATAGTTACAGAAATCTTATTTGGTGGGTGTTTTAAGTCTGTTTTAATCTGATTTGGCAATCTACCCTGCAAGGATATCTTTAACAGAAGTTTACTGTGTATAAATTGGTGACAAATGGTAGTCAATTAAGAATGCCTGAAAAGTCTCTCTTTATTGACTAACAGCCTGCAGAATTGCACATTCTCTTTCCTGAGCAGCAAGACTCTTCAGCATGATTAATTACTTTCAAATCTCCATAGGTTCATAACAGCAAGATACAAGATATCTACTATAAATCTGCAAATTATGTCTTTACTAGAGAAAATAAGAGGAAGAACATTTCAGCTGTCCTACTGAAGCCACAATCACAAGCAATTCTATCTGGCTCGACTGCCTTTTCAGAAGATTAAGTTAACCATACTTTTTTAAAAAAACTGGTTTTTTTTTCTTTTTTTTTGTCCCTTTTTTTCTCCCTGGACTATTGCATAGCAGATGTGTTAAAAAAAGGTTTATTACCTTGCAATATTCTTCTACATCTCCATGTTCTGTCTGGAGTATGGGCTTGAAATACTATGTCAAATTTAGATGTCTGCTATTTGTGAAGCATGAAGACAAGCTGAAAAGGATTTGTAAAGGAACTACAGAGAAAAATCTGATAAAAAGCATAACTAAAAAAAATCAGATACATTTTCAAAACTTACGTAGACAATCCAAGATAAGAAAGTAACAAGATTATGCCCTGAATAATGCTGACAACTCAGTGTTCTCTAGTGTGGAAACAGAGACAAAGCCAAACTTTGTACCTAGATGTGAATTCTGAGAAATAATATATATGTTTCTATTTAATAATTAACACCTGGAACTCTTAACTTTTGAAGAAGAGAGTTCCCTTTAAATCGGAGTCTTTCAGTCACGGGTAGATAATTTTGTAGAGTACAGGGAGTAGCTCAGCATAACTAGCAAGTTACTGCTGTCTTTTCTGTCTCTCTCAAAAACCATGATGAATGGTCCTCTTCCCACCTTATAACTAGATGACATCTCTCTGGTGTCCTTCAGATACCTATCGGCAAGGAGGCCCTTGAAGTCTTGTGTCTGGGCGCAACTTTTCTTGTGATACTCAACATTAACCTAGAAGCTGCACCTTACTCTGCTGGAGCTGGGAAACACGTGGACCCAAGCCGCTGCCTTCTACTGCCAACACTGGACAGAGATGGTATGGAATCAATGCCAAAGGAAATGGTAAGTTTGCACACAACATTAGCAGCTTCCAAGGAAAAGTCTCTGTCAATAGGAGAATAAGTCTATATTTTGAAGGAAAAAGATCAAAGGGCTGACTATCATGAAGCAAGTAAGACGACTATATGTGAATTTGGAACTGCTAATTCAGTACTTCTTGCTGCTTTTCACTGAATGGCTTTTGAATGAGAGAGTCTATCATCATGTCTGCAAAGACAAATAAGAAGTGACACAAAAGTGTCAAAAAAGGACGTATTCAGGTCAAGGACCATTTTGCAATTAAAGGTAGAGAATTTGAGGGGAAGAGCAAGGTCATGATTGCAATGATGCTGTGACAATTTCATTGTTGGCACAGCATTGTGCAGTAGCCTGTTTTGAAGTTGATTGCTTCATTCGGTGGGGAGAGCACTGTCATATCTGTCATTCACACCCTTTACCTTCAGTCCTAAACAGTTATGAAGCAAGGAAAACTGTTAATCCTGATGAGGGAGACCTGCTCTACAAGGCTACCAGGAAAGGCACAGCCTTGTAATAACCCTTTGTCAAAAAAATAGGGAAGCAGAAAAACAAAAGATGATTGATTATTTAAATACCGAAATCAATAGCAATGAAGATCACCAACTGCTTTCCCAATAGAATAAAACAGCTAGATGTTTGTAGAAGGTAAAGCATTTCCTTTTCAGTGCCATACCATGAAGAGAGGCATCTTTGAATCCATAATTCACAAAGCAGAGCAGCAGTTTCAATAAGAGAAACCAGGCAGTGCTTGTGATTATTCCCTGCTGAACAACCTATCCAGTTGTTGAAAATGAAAAAAATTTTTGAGGTTGTAATTGTACACCCTCGTGCCAGTTTCAAGCTCTGATTCATGGGTGAAGAACGGCACTCCAGGCTCCTTGCAAAGAGTCACCGAAACACCTGCTTCACTGGAAAAAGTGATTTGACAGGTCTTGTGGCTATCAGATTTGCACTCGTACAGCCAGCAGGTTAGGGTATTTCTCTGATCTGGAATAGGTGCATGGGGTGGAAGTTTGCTTTTTTGTCTTTTCTTCATGTCCGCTGTTTAGCTAGAACAAGGACAATTGTGAGGAAAGGTGGTGAAGATTAGTGAAGGTAAATTATTAGAGTTATAGGATCAAAGTAGAAAACTAGAATATGGGAGGAATAAGAGAGGTGAAATAACAGGTTTTAACAGTTAAAATGAAGACCAGAAACATAACAGCACACAAATACTGTTATTCTATTCTTACTCTTAATTGGCTCATTCATTTACTTTTATTTAATATTACGTAACAGTGGTAAAGCTTTGGGGTATCAGTTCTTTGTACACAATACAAAGCATATACGCGTACCTTTGCATTCTTGTTCGTAAGGAAAGGAATATTTTCTGATTCCTATTAGAAAGTAAACTTTCTGCTGCTTTTATACAGGGTCACAGCAATGGCTATTATTATTTCATTCTTGTTAATTGCGGGATGTCTTCTTTCTGAGTAGGTATTGACCAAACCTAGAAACAATAGGAAACATTTGCCTCTGTATAAACGGTAAGTCATTATGCATTATCTAGAATGGTGGTTTTGCAAAATATTAAATCCACATTATGTCAAAACAGGAGATGGAGTTGTAATCACACTGATGCATGACACACAATTAAGAATGTTTGTAAATTTGCATTTATGAATAAAATTCAGATTTAAATGGATATTCAACAGACACTAATGAGGTTTTAAGGGCACAGCTAAGGTATGTTCATACAACATAAATCAATGAAGCATGTGTGCTGAACAACCACGTGAGCAAGAATAACACATTTCTTAATGAAAAAGTCAAGAAAAATACCGCAGGTTTAGTGATTTCATCATCAGACTTCCTGTGCTTTTGAAGGGACTAAATCCTGGCAGCAGGACTCGGTGTTGGATCACCTTGAGGGACAGAAAATACTGCTCTCCTCAGATGAATTATGAAAACGTGCAGAGGTTTCTCATAACTCTTCCCATGCCTGATTCTCCCCAGCAAGCAATGCTTAGCCATCCCTCATTGTTTACCAAATCAATTTGCTTTAAGATTGTAGATGAAGGAGGGTATTAGACCACACCTGACATTTGAATGTGCTGGAAAATGTTTGGGTGGGTTTTTTTTTCCGTTCTTTTCCCTTCTTCTAATTTGGTGACCCTCCAGTGTTTTATCTCGCACTATTTCATATAGACAGGTTTGGCTTTATTACAGCCTCAGGCATCTACGCACACAGACGTTCGTAAGTAATGTTTGGAAGTACCAAGTATGTGTATTAAGTTTTTGCCTTAGGCGAATTTGATGAATATTTGAGTTGGGCAAGAATGGGTATTTCAGTAAACACGGTAATGTAAAATATTCAGAAACTATGAACTACTAAAAGGTGCTGGAGCATGCAGGATACGTGCTTTTACAATCCATGCCTACAAATGAGCTACCTACAATTTTTCTAGAAAAAAAGAAGGGCTAAACAGACCTTTGCCAGCTTGAAATGTGTTTCAAGGAGATTGGTAAAGCAAAGAAACCTAAGCCAAAAATGGTAATTGCAGGAAAAATAGCTAAACCCAGGTATCTATGAAAGGTAGCCATTGTCACTGGCTTGCAATTTAACATGGCAATCACTTCTTAGCAGCTCCTGCCCAGGCACATGTTAATAAATTGGAGGTAAATCCAAGAAGAAAAATTATTAGTAGGTAGAAAGGACTGACTTTTGAGAGAAAATCAGAACAACTAATTAGGTAGAGCTTGGCTAAAGGAGAGCTCAGGAAAAGGACATAAATCTAGCTATGTTTGCAAGTCGAATACCAAGTCAATACCAAAGGCAAGATTGTTTATGCAGGATCATAGCAGAATTGGATGATCTGGGAAGGAGAACGGGGAGAACAGTTCAGTTGAGAGTGGAAATGAAGATTCTCACTGATTTTGGTTGAATATGACCTATACAAGACCCTCTGTTCCAAAAAGTTATTTTTAAAACATTTCAGTTCACAGTTTTTAAATGCCATGTTTTGACTTTTCGACTTTTCGGATGGTGCTTTAAGGTTGCACATAGTTGCACTTCATTGTTTACAACAATTAGAAAAAGAAAATGAACCAAGATACCTTGGTCTAAACTAAAAGAACTATTTTCCTTGACCTGAAAAATGCCAGGGGGGAGGGCTTCTTTACGATGAGAAAAATCAGATGTTTTACATTTCCAATCAACCTTGAATAATCCTCCTGCACCAAGTTTGGCAACAAAAAAAAAAAAAAAAATCAATTATTCACAGAGCTTTACTCCTGGGGGAACAATTAAGAATAATTGGAAGAAATTAAGCGAGAGAGAATGTAGGCTTCAATAGTAGGACTAGCTTTTCTCCTGGTTGGAAATACAGGCTTGATTCTGCAAGACGCTGAGTGTTGCTTGTGAGACACTCAGTCTCATTACAGCATCCTTTGGGAGACACCAGCACCATTGGGGCACTATTAAATGTCCTTAGAGCACAGTTCAAAATGGCACTAGTCATAACTGCTTATCAGCTGGCTTAACACTATCTGTGCAGGGCTGTAATTTCTTTTTTTGCAGGATCTTTGCTGTACCAAGTCAGGCAGAATTTCTGGAGTTCCCTGCTGTGTGTTAGAAAATATCTATATTTGAGGACCATAAGGCTAGGGGGGATGCAGGGGGACAATAGGTCAGACTGTAATTAAACCATATACTCTGACCTCCACACATTGTGGTCGCTGGCATTTTACTCGTGTAATGAGCAGAACAATCTGTATTTGTATCAATGATACTATATTTGTTTCCCAAATATGTGATTTCCTCATAGGCAAAACCTGTCAGTTAGGTGGTATAGCATATTGATATTTTGTAGTGTTGTATTTTTAGTTGGAAAGTTGTGTAATATGAAGGTGAATGCTTTAGGAAAGTCTGCTACACCTATCAGTATGTTTTTCAACCAAAATAGTAATCTCCTTAAAGGATGAAATCGGGTTTGTTTGACAAGGCCCATTTTCCAGGGACAGTTTTGATTGGCATTAATTATATTCACAGTCTTTACGCAGTGAATCTCATATGAGCTTTTCCATTATTTTTCTTGGGATTGATAGATGTCAGGTCTCCAGCTTTTTGTGTGCCTTACACAATATTAACTCACATACAGTGTTTCCATCTTTTGGAATTTCAGAGAAACGAAAAGATTTATTAATATTCACCTCCTCTGACAACTCTGTCAGGGTCTTCTGAAAGTTGTCTAAACTGGCTGATTATGAGAAGACATGGTTTTGGTAGGTTTGGCGATTTATTCCTTGATTTACTAAAACACAAACAGAGCTGTCATCACTGAAAATACGTAACAACCTCTTGTCATTTTTCAGGATGGAAGTGTTTAGGGACCATTTCTTGATATTCTGCAATATTATTCATAATGGTTACCCCTCTCTTTAGCAAAGGCTTATACTACTGATAAGAATTCTTTGCTCTTAATATATTTGAAATTTTCCAGAAGACTGCCTGAAATGTCTTTTCCCCTCATGTCATCATCTTCTCTTTATTGATTATCTTAATCTTGTAATTTCTTGGTGATAGCAACTACCATTTATTTTCATTTCTTATAGTTTAAGTTTTTGCTCATTTTTTTTTTTTTGGTTTGGAATTTTTCAGTTTCTCCTTTTTTTTTTTTTCTTATTGAGCTGAGAGTGTTCTTGGTAATGAGTTTCTTCTTATTTGATCTTGACTGGGTGGGTTTTTTTGGACTTTGGGTCTATATGCAAACAGGAAATCTGATTTTTCTGTCATTTTTATTCCCACTTTCTTTGGCTTATAATTTTCCTCAGCATTTGGAAACGGCCCTTTTGAAGCACGAAGTGAAAATATCACTGCTTAAGACTGCCCTCTATTTATCCTGCATGTAATCATGTCGTGACCCCCAGTGCCTTGGCAAACCATAATCATCTAGTCCAGTGATTAAGTCATTTTTAGTCACCATACTCAGGTCTCAAATAGAGTTATCTTGCATTCTGTGTACTACCTTTTCATTAAAAACTAAGGTTAGTCTGGTAGAAGCAGCCTGGAGGATATTAAACAGCAAAGGTGAAGCGTGGAAAAGTGTGGAAAAACAAGAAAGCTCTGAGGCTCTGGAGAGAGTGCTGAGGATGGAGGCCAAGCAACCTAGTAGAAATACAGCAAAAAGAAATCAAATCATCTTCTCAACTGGCCCACACATCAGGTTGGGAAGGTACAGGAAAATACTTTAGCAAGTGAAGCATGGGTAATAAAGATGGTCCCAAAGCATCTGGAAAGCCCTTTCATTTGAGCAAGCTATTGTGAGGTGAATGTGTATTTATTTGGTCTGCCTGTATGTACTTCCAAAAAGCAAATGTTTAAGAGTTCATTTTAAGACAAAATCCATCTGTTTCTCCAACAATTTTAAGAAACAGTTTATTTTGTCTAAAATTAACTTGTCTGACACGTTGTCATGCTTGGTTACCACAGCGACAGCGGCAACAGCTATGCCATGTGATATTCATTTTATTTGAATTTAACCACCTTACTTTTTACTTATATATACGTATGTGTACATAATTCACAGTTCTGCACCAAACTCTTGCCCGGCTGAAAATACCTTGTTTAGCTGACAAGCTTTCATAACAATGCCCAAAACAATATTTCTACCCTGAGATTTGCTTTTTGATCTTGACGCAGCCAGCAGGTTTTAGTTTGCTGTAAGCAAAATACGTAAGACTCTTTCGTGCTGAACCTCCATATTCATTTAGGTGCATACGTCTGTCCTGACATCCCCAGAGCACTTTGAGCAAGAGCATAGGGCTGAGGAGGTGGAAAAGCATTTGTATGTCACCAAAACGGTGTAATGAACACAGGGTGAAAATAAAGACATATCTTGTCAGTGTTTTCCCAACACATTCACCTGCTTTCTCCACCAGAAAGTTTCAAAATGGAGCCAGTTCTAATGGGGTCCTAATATTACCAATTTATAACAGGAGCTCAAAGGCTTCATCATTATAACATCACCATTATATCAGGGCAGTGAAACTGTGGATTTCAACAATCTGCCTTAAAAATACATGTGAGGCCTTTTCTTGTCCTCTGTTCTTCCTGTAATTTCACTATCTGCCACCCACATCCACAACAAAGCAAACACAGATTGGTCATTTTCCTGGTAATTTTATATGACTGGAGCTTTCAATGCAGGCAAAGCAGAAACAAAAATCTACTATCATTTGTAAAGCCTTATAAGGGTAAGATTAAAATTTAATTTAATATGACAGAGAAGAAAAGGGTATGTTTGGCTTTGGACTTTCAAAGTTGTCAGTCTGTTGGAAGGCCCTAGAAAGCCTCAACCTGCAAGAACCTGGAGCTAGAAGGAAAAATCAATAAGAAGAAATTATGCTGGCAGTATCGGAATCAATAATTATTTGAAGGATCTCTTCCTTGCCCAAGAAAAGCACAAACCAAAGGAAGAGAGGGACTCGGGCAACCTTCCCACTACAGAAGAAGTCAGGAGACCTGGAAAAGCTCTTTATATCCTACATGCCATCCATCATAGCTTGGAAAGTCCTTCAGTTAAGTGCCAGGCGAAGTGGCTGTGAATTTAATTCCTTGTGCATAATTTACAGAGTGATGTTAAATAAATGCTTTTATTGCTTGCATAGTCTAATGAAAATTCTTTCATACGTCATATATAGTTTTTGTGACTTGAATCAATTATACCAAGGACCGTAATCTTGATGGGTGCTAACGAAATGAGGAAAAAAAAAAAAAAAGGTGCTGATTTGCTCCACTTATTGATCAAAACCCTATCTGCTACAAAATTACTGAGAATCTCCATCAACGCAAATGGCTTATCCTCTTCTCAAGTCCTTTGTGCTCTACCAGTCAGGCCCAGGAGGAAGGTCGACATTAGACACCAACTAGCACATGATCAAAATATGGAACGAGTGTAGTTGAATAAATCATGCATTTATAGTGAACAAACACAAGAGGGTGCAATAAGCATGTCCAGAAACCCTTTAGCTGTCATGGAAACATTTCAGGCTCAGAAACTGCAGCGCTAATGTATATCCATTGATTTCTATCTGTTATTTAGAGGGCAGCTGCATCACAGGCACTGCTGAGTTATTCATCAGCATTCCGGGTAGAAGATGAGGCACCGTGAATCTGGATTCACAAAGCACATGCAAAGTAGTCTCGTTCTGCAAAGAAAGGATGATGTTCTGTCTGCCTGGGGACCAGAGGGAACAAACCAAGCAGCGTGCTAATGAATAAAAAGAAAAATAATCACAGACAAGTTTTTTTACAGAAAGGATAGATCACGTGTAGAAACTCACTGTCTTCCTTAAGGTGAGGGCTGCCCACTTCCAGTCATGGACCAGTTAGCAAGGACGCTCCCTAGGATGCTCACCTATCACAAAATGACAACTCGGGTGCTCTCTGTCATTGAAGCTGACAAAATCCATGCTTTTTGCTCCACAATATTCAGGTAGCCCCCCTACTGAAACCAGATTGGACCAAGGCCAAGAGTTCAAATGTGCCAGGTCACCCAGCTAGCTGGTGTGATAGCTAAGTCTCCCAAGTTCTTGTCCTCTGCTCTAGAAATCAGGGAGAACTTGCTTTTTGTTAACGTCTGCCTCGGCTATGTCCCAGCTGTGTTGAGACCCTTGGAGGCAGGTTTTGAAATGTTGTCTGTTTTCCCTTGAAATCATCAGGCCCCTAATATTGTCTTTTGAAATCCCAGTGGTGATCACAAGACTTTTCCTGTGATGCAAATGGTTGGTCCCTTATGTCAGCAAGATAATTCCTGTGTGTCCCAAAGGATATCATGTTGCCACTGGAGACAGAAACAACATTGAGTCACCACAAATTTTATGGAACTTTTATATAACCGACAAGCCTGAGGTCCAGTGCTGTGGTTAAAGTCTGTAGCCAGAGCTGATTGCCTAAAACCACAAATTTTGCTTTTATCCATTTGACGAAAGGGTGGACCTCAGCTGGCATAAGCGAACACAATCCCACCACTGCTAGCTGAACTCACCTGTCCTGTGCAGCCAGGGATCCAGCCCATTAGCTCTCCTGCATATGAAATAAGATAAACGTTTAAAAATGCAGTTGTAATTTTCTACTTGAGAACTTTTTCCAGATGGGCGCTTGGCTCAGTAGTTTTCTATTCTTGACTTAAGTGGTACAGGAAATTCAAATCAATTTTATCAGGATTTAATTAAATTTGCGCTGTGACCTGCAATGCAGTGTAATTCAAACAAGTAAAGTCTCTGATTGCGGTGAGGCTGAGCATGGACATAAGGGTTTGTTATTTGAACCTTCTTGCAATCATAAGGTCCCAGCACAAGTCTTTCTCATTTATCCAGTATAGTCCTGGGCAAATGCAAACTACTTCTCTAGCTGCAGCCTGTCCACTTCGGCCTGAGCATATGAGGCAGATTAAATAACATATGAAGAAACTCAGATCTTCTACATCAGTCTCAGACTGGGATTTCCCAAGGGAAGTTCTTCAGTGGCAGGACAAATATCAACACTGCCATTCTTCATGGCTGCATCTACTTCCCACGTGTAAAACTCAATGAGAAATCAATGGACTATTGGCAAATCAACTGATGTTGAGTCCTCTGGATCTGAGAATTTGATTTTGCAATGCAAGCGATTGACTCCTGGCTCTATTCAACAGTAATTATTTTAATTACCACCACTGTAGCATTAAGAAGGTAGTTTAAATGCCAAAATAGTGGGTGGGGTTTTTTTATTGAACTGTGTATTACAGCTACACACAGACATGATAAACATTCAATAGAATTCAGCTTACGAATGCAGCGATAAGTCTAAATTCACATTCTCAACTCACTGAATTCATGTTGTTATGCCTTTTTCTTCATGTGCTTTTCAGAACTAAGGCCACTGCACAAATCTATGCTCTTTTGGAGGAAGCTTCATCTCCAGAGAGAAAAAGAAGTTTGTAATCACTGTGCTCACCTTGGAGTGCAGAGGATATTCCCAATCACCTGTCTCACTGAGGACACTTGGCAAATTGAAAAGCAGGACTGGCACCCTCAGCCTGGTTCAATATTCTGTGGAAAGCCTAAGCGTAAAGCCAAGAGCAGGATCAGTGTGGTGATGTCTCTGAAACGCGTGCTGTCGCTTTAGGTCTACATATACTGTATTCTCACTGTTAGGCAGTGAAAGCATGAACATGTTGGACTCAGCTACCCCTGGCTAACCAAAATCACTGAAATTTTTATCAACACGTGGTATTACTACAGACTTTAGTGCCCAAGTGCACACCTCCTAACCTTTTTCCCGATGCTGAGGCACAGTGGCTGGTGCAAAACTCTGGATACAGGTGTTTATGGGGAATATATATCAGCACATTTTTATTTATTTTTTTTTTAAAGAGCCTTCAGTTCTGAATAAAATTCAGCTCCCAAATTACGCTGCAGATTCAGGTAATTATCAGGCTATCCATTTATAAGGTACCTGGAGATGGATGGGCACCTACTGATAGGGAAATAGTTGTCTCAACCCAAAGCAGTTGACACGGCTCACCTTTAGAGATGCCTGGTTCTTTCCATCAGCTATAGAGGGAACCTCTATAATATTACAGTATAATGTACTGTATAGTACTAATATCAACCAAAGAAAGAAAAATAAGAATGAAGAACATAACATATGAGCATTATTATACCTCTTGAGTTCATAAATCAGTGATTTATTAATATCCATAAATATTCCAGAAAAAATTAGTACACGCTTCATCTCATGTGGATCATTACAATTGTTTTCAGTGTAGCGCTTACAAAGCGTTTGAATTTTCTGCAGCATTCAAAGGGAAAAATATAATATTGGAAAGTTGAAAGATATTTTCCAGTTGAAAGACATTTTCCAGGAGAGCTTGTCCCTGATAACCGAAGAGAACCTGAGTTGGAAGGATGTCTATAAATTGGAAACTGGGAAGCTGGATTATACAGTACCTAAAGACAACATTTTTGAAGTTTACTTCTAAATTATCTGCTTCAATATGGACTTCATTGACAATTTCAGTTATTTCATTTGAAAGCATCAGCTGCAATATACAAAACCCAGTCCCAGGAATGGTTAATCAAGAACAAAAAATTCCACTGAATAATTCACAAGCATTTTATGTACTGAATCAGGAAAAAAAATTTGTGCCAATCTAAGTTAAAAAAATATTTAAAAATGTCTTGCCTGAGAAGTCAATAAAAATCCTCAATATTTACCCACAAGCATTTAATTTAATTGATTTTGTGATAAAAAGAAACCATCATATGATTTTGTACGTAAAGGCATCCGGAACTTATAATTATGCTGGTACGAAACCCCTAATCCTGGTGTGGGGGCATTTGTCATCTATTTGCAGATTGTCCCTAAACCTTAGCTGACATGTAATGCCTTAGTGCTTTACTGTGTCTAGCTATAAAAGGAAAATAATAATGTTTGTGACTTATCCATTTGAAAATTCATTTATCAATAGTTTTAGAAGATTTGGGGATCTCCGTACGGAAAAGCAAAATGTTATCATGGTCATTGTGGAATATTCAAACGACATCCTGCGCTTTCCTACCTGCTTATACCAAGCACAGTTGTAACTTTTTTGAAAAAAAGATTTTTTTAATGTGTTATGTTAGTGTAAATGGCTTTGCATGAGTGGCTGAGCACAGATTCCTGCTGTTACTTGGTTTAACTGGGTCGTGGATACGTGAAGGGTCATCCAGGGCTTATGATCATAGGCCCAAAGCAGAAGACAAAATGTGTGTGAATCCTTAAAGATAGCTCCATATTAATCTGTACCCCCCTGGTATCCACTTGTGGTTTGCAGAAACAATTACTGTATTCCATATACGTCCTGACAGAAGACATTTTCTACTTGTTGGAAAACTCTGTTGCTGGTGTGTAACTGGTGGTACTGGTGTGTGCTGGAAAAATGAACTCAGGCATTTGGTCAGCTTTTTGTGACAATTTTGGACCCGAGCTCTGCTCAGAGACTCTGCATCTGTCATCTGTGAGACTGAATATCATTCAGTCCCTCAATTATCAAGGCCAGGTATGCAAGTTCACTTTCAGGGAATGCCTTCTCTCCATATAGTGCATACTTAGGGCTGGAGTATTTGTTTACTTTAGCAGAAGATGTGCTTGTGTAAATACTGCTCTTCACATTAACTGCGTACTTTGGGTGGTGGATTGCCATTACAAGCTGCTGTTTCTCATTTCTTCATTAAACAAGAGCTGAACAGTATTGGCCATAACAGTTTTAAATTTATTAATATTCTTGATGGCATTAATCTGCCGAGAAAGTGGTTTAGACAGAGGATATAATGAACGTTAACAAAGCAAACTCTTTCTTCTGTTGTTCCTGTATAATTTTAAGCCAGTGCTTTCTGTAGTGACTACCCTCTATTTGGCACTTGTGAGACTGCGTCTGGAATGCTGTGCCCAGTTTGGGGCTCTTCAGGGCAAATAAGACACTGTCATACTGGAGTGAGACCAGTGGAGGCCACTGGGATGAGGTGAAGGTGGTAGAGAACAGAAAGTACAAGGAGAGTCAGAGAGGATATAGTTTGCTTAGCTTTAAAAAGAGGATTAGGGGGTGGGACAATTGACCCACATAGATGTCACTCAATCCAAGCTATTCAGCAATTCTGTGATTTTGTTCACCACAGGCAAAAAAAAAAAAAAAAGCCTGGATTTAACTTCATCAAATAGGCGAACAGCTACATGTTTTCATACACCTCCAGCTTTATCTGTGATAGTAAACCAACCATTTGTATGCCCCAGTTTCCACAACTACAGCTTTCAAGTGAATCAATCTCTGTATTGGCATGCCTCTGGGATCCTCTTTCACCTCACCTTTGCTAACTGACCACCACTGGAATTTGGGGAAGTAATCAAAGCAGAATGAAGCATACTGCCTCACCGGCATGGCCACACTCCCGCTATCCTCACGTCTGGTTATTGCACAGTATATATGCATTCAGATGTACTCTATGGTAATGGTTTCAGTTCAATCCAAAGATCCCAAACCCCGCATTGTGACCTGATTTCAAGACAGTTTATTCCTCCACATGTGTTACTTTTAATATCATGGTAGGTTATCACAGAAAGGATTTTTTGGAAAACATGGCTTCTGAACAAGACATTTAAAAGAAGTGGACTGACACAGAGAATTCAGATCAATAAGGAGCTCTATAAAGAACAATGGATAGGAAAAAGGGTAAAAGAAATTTGTCTCTGTTCTGCTGCAGGTCAAGTGGGTAAGGTATTGATTTTTGTTCTCAGCACAGTATGACCTCAGAGTGAATTGTATTAGGTTACAGAGCTTAAGGTTTCAGACCTCCCTTTGAATGGTGTGCATTTTCCAGCAGGCTATGGAATAGGAGTGGAAAAGTGAGTAATGACTACTGAAAAGGAAATTAAAATAAAATAAAATGTCAGCAAGGGAAACATGTCTAGTAACAAATGCCACTTCTCCAGAGTGACGCTCATCCATCTGAGCAACATTCCGCTCCAGAACTAATCCTGCAATTACATGAATGTTTGCTTAACTAAACACAAAATGCCTTTCTGTTGAATCCAAAGTCAATGAGTGGAGCAGAGCATTCCTGGACTTATAAACTCAGTAAAGGGAAAGTGAAGCAACTTGGCCAAGCGCAATAATCTTTTGATGGATACATTCAGCAAACAATAGGCTTCTGAATAATGTTTACTGTCAGCCTCAGGGGTACATGCTCTACGGGGCTGAGGCTTCAGGCTGCATCATTAAGATAAAATAAACTCAGCTGTGGCTTCTTACATCCACTATCTTCCTTAATGTTTAAATTCTAAGGGAAGCAGACAAACTACTAAGAAGCAGCTGCCTCTTTGAAGCCCATCTAGTGCCAGGAGGCCCCAAAAGACTGCAGGAGAAAAGATCTGCGGGTGGGGAAAAAAGAAATAGGTAATTCAACCCATGAGGAGACAGATCACAGAGAAGGAGCTAACACGTGATGGCAGAAATAAACCATTCATTTTTTTCATTACAATAGCTATTGTATTTTTAAATATTTTCTATAAAGACAGGTTTCTTTTTTTTTTTTTTTGCAACATAAAAGAAAGAAATAATCTTTCTCATTTATTTTCTTTTTCCTACAAAAGACAATTCTGTCACAATTTTGAAACACTGATCTAATTCCTCCCCAAGGTTTGTGGCATGTGATTTCCATTTTCCAATGAAAAACATGGAAAAAATTCTACCCAAAATGGATAGAGTCACATTACTAAAATGCCCCATAAATGTCACCAGCTGTAAAACAGGTGCAAAGTCCTGTTGTATGAAACAGGAAAAGAAACCTAAAAGGTCACCTGGTCCGTTTGGTTTATGGAAATCTCATGGGAAGATGAAGCAGTCTGTGGATGAAATGTATGAACAGCCATTCTCAAAACACGGGCCAAACCTTTTCTCTTGAGTAGCATCCCCTAGCCAGAGTTTCAATACAACATCTGCTTGGTTTCTTTCTCGGTGAAGAGCATTTGCTTCATTGTGTTCAGGTTCAAGCAGTAAGGTTTCACTTTTTATGTTTTTATCTGCTCTTTAAGGCATCTCCTGAGCAGGTCAGATCTCAAGCTAAGGCAGAAACTGTTTCTAATGTCTGAGAAAATATCATCTAGGGAATCTCTGCCTTAAACGTGGTACACTTGTCCTCTGTTAGTGAGCATGTCAGTGCTTACTGAGAGATCTGTGTACTTTTCCTGGGCTTTTGCCTTTTTTGATATCTACCAGTATCTCTTATCATGGGCAGAGGGAAAAACTAAGATTTAAGAGGGCTTTTCCACCTTGAATGTTTTTGATCTGTCACTACTCTTTAACAGAGTTGATCTTCAAAACCTCCCTCAAATCGTTGTTACAGCCAGCCATGGTTAATAATTTCTAATCAAGCAAGATTATCATATAAAATGGGATATTGAGATTTTATAAGGTGCTCACTCTCAGAAATACTCATCATTGGATCCTCTCAGAAAAGGATTGTATAATTTTTGCAGAGCTGACTGAAAAGATTAGAAGATCCTTATGTAGTTTTTGACTTAAGGACAGTCTATATAAAATTCTGATTAACTGGAAATTGGGAACTTTTAATGCTATAGATCTGACATATGGTCCTAATTCCAACTGCCTTCAGTAAGAATTACTGAGAAGGGAAGAAGAAAATCCCCTTTCATCAGCAGTTCCTGTGACAAATACCTCTATAAATATAGTGACATGCTACATTACTCGACCCAAAGCAATATTAGGAAGTCAGTTGTCCAACAAACACCTCAATCTAGTATATATTATAAATGTTAGAGTTAAGTCCTATCCATCATGTGAAGTTCTGATATAGTTATTATAGCAGTACTCTCCACTTTTTTTTCTCTCTCTAGCTGCAAGCTGTAATCAATGTAAAGATTTATAGACTTATTTCTCCAATTATATGGAGGGGAAGTTCACAATTGTGAGTTATGAACATGAAATTCCCTGTACACTAGTAAGGAAACCAGTTCGATCGATTTTCCCCATGCAAGAAATAGTAAGAAACTATCTTTTTTTTTCACACTAATTTACTACTTACTGCCTGAATATAGTTGAGATAATGTCTGAAATAATCATTCTTGGAGACTCTCAGACTTTGCAAAAATAGGCAAAAAATGTGTTTCGGTTGTGTATTTGTGAATGAGTGTCCAGCATTCAGTCACTACAGAGCTTAGATTTTACTATTTCACTCCCTCCCTAAACTAGCTAAAATAACTAAATCCAGGAATCTTCTTCACTGAGCTCTGCAAAACTACTTTTATTTTCTTTTTTTAGACCAATAAACAGAAAATGTGACACTTCTGTAAAATTTGACACAAAGAGGCTGTTAGAAAAGATAGCTAAAATGCTGCTAGTCTATAAGTAGGCCTGCTGGGCAAAAAAGAATGTTTTCAGATGGTGTGTACATACGGAAGCGTCACCATTAGTGTGGATGTTTCCCAGAATTGCAGCAGTTAAAGGCTATCACATAAGCTGAAGGAGTGATAATTTGGGGTAAGAATATTAAACTCTGTGGATCCAAAAAATGACAACCCCCCATCGTCTATGGCCTGGGGATAGAAACTTACACTTTCTTCAGTCAAAATCTGTTCTGGAGTTTTAAACTCAGTTTAATATATAGATTCAGCCGTGAGAGCTGATTTTTAGTGGATTAGACTCTAGTGGTCCTCAAATTTTAGTCAAAAAAAAAAAGCAAAACCTGTCATATTAAAATGGGCAGATACACTGTTTTTATGTCAGAAAGTCCATACTGCAGCCGAGCTTTTATATGCTGTTTTTCTTTTTCATTCCCCACGTGCAAAAATCTGTCAGGTGAGCTTGACCTCAAGTTTAATTGCTAGTCATAGACACAACATGCACATTGCTTTTTACCCCAGTTTAGTTTAAATACTGGGGTATTAAACTGCTGTGGAAATTTGAGACATGCCTCATAAAACGTCATGAAATACCTTTCATACCCAAGTGCCAGTTACTATCTAAATACCTAAGATGTTAGTCTCTTCCCATAGGGGTTCTGCAAAGAAAAGATAACGACAGAGTCAGAAAAGGGTCTTTAATAGACAAACAATATTTCATTTAAATGTGATTGTTGTTATTAATGTGGTAGTTTCCTAACTTTTCCTACACCAAGCTACTAGCAATTATATAATTTTTTTAAGTCATCTTGGTAACTGTGGAGCTCCGTTTCCCGAAATATTGATAATTTCGTTAGCTTAATTTTCTTAATTTTTATAGTACTTTGTGATATTTTCCTTGTTAAATTCTTACAACTCAGTGATTTATTCCAAGTCTCTCTATAAATCATATTACTCAGTTTTCATTAAATCAGAAAAATATTCTGATTTTTAGTACGCTACTTCCACCTCTTCTGTCTTGGCAACAACAGAAAGCTGAAACGCTATTTGATAGAGGAATCAGTTCACTATCTTAACCTACCTCACATGTTTTCTCAGTGCTAAAGAAGCTCTCATATTTCTCTTCTCAGCCTTTTGTTACCCAAAGTAATCTTAAGATGGAAACTAGCAGCAGTTTCAAGTAGGTAGCTGGGACATCTAAGGAAAACGTATGGAGGAAGTAATGAGGTTTGAGAGTTGTACACATTTTATCACATTTAATTTCACCCTTAAGACTGAAGTTTTACAGATTCATCTGGACCCTATTTTGTGTTCCAGAATTAGGCCAATACGGTCTTTCAGCACGTCCTTCAAATCAACCCCCACAAAAATCCCCCTTTTTCGTTTCTCCAGCTGAAGTTCAACATGAGTAAGATACAGCCTTAAATAGAAGAAAAGAATTTCGAAATTCTAGGTGCCTGTTTTGGGCTGGTTCATCTGTGATTTCTCAGTGACAAACTGCTTCCAGAAGTTTAGGTGGTTCTCTGCTGAATTGTGCACGAACACCGTGTGCTACCAATTTATTGCAATTGTGTCCACTCTTAAGGACTGATACAGCTGGCTGTTTTGATTCAAACAGCAATGATTAAGATCCTGAGGTTGATTAATTTTTTTTGCATTGAATTCAACAGACCTTGGAGCAGGTCTTGATGGTTCCTGAGTGAAGTGAGGAACATAGTGAAAGCAGCCTTGTGCAAAAATATTGGGGTAGGGGGAGGAGGGGAGGGAAGAGAGAGAAAGAGAGAGGAGGAAAACAACCTCTTATTTAGTAGGGTTAAAAGATGAACTTTTGAAACATTCCTGACTTCTCTGAGTTTTTGTCAGAATCCTTTAAGCTATGTGCTTGAATATATTGCAGCTGAAAAGTACCATTGCCTGACCCCATCAAGACCTCTGCTGAGTTCTTGTCATGATTGATGGACTGTTCTTCGAAATGTCCTCAATAACAAGCTAATAGTATTTGGAAATAATTGGACTCCATGTTGTTTCTTACTTTTTCCTAAAAGTCAGCTTAGTTTTCTCCTTTATGCACTTCTTATCTGTGTTCATTCTTTGCTGTCCTGAATCACAATGGAAACTCTCTTTTTAATACTAGCAGCATATGAAGTGCTCCTCTTGGTAAAAAACTAGTCTATGAAAGACTCATTGCCGTAACTATCTGAGAGGCACCTCAAACATTATCCTGCTCATCTTCAGTTTTACCTTGTTTCTTGACTAAGTTCATCATATAATGAGTTTTGTTTTTCATGTATGAAAATGTTATTTCACATTAGGAAAAGACTGAGAAACAAGGTCTGAAGAAAAATGCTCAATGGAAGCGTTCTTTGCACTGTGGGCAATGCTGAGCATTGGCATTCCCAAGACCATTCTCACTAAAAGTCAAGATAAAGGCAGATAAAGTTGTAACTAATGGGAGAACCCTAAAAATATGTGGAGGGTAATTTCTGTAGGGGCCTTCCACCCATAGTGGTTTGTTCCCCGCATACCCATTCCCCGTCAGTGGCACGAGCAGCCAGCCAAGTTTTCCAAGGCACTGGAGTTTCCAAAGCCAATAGATACATGCTCCCCATTACAGAATCACAGAATCACAGAATCTTCATGTTTGGAAAGGACCCTTAAGATCATCGAGTCCAACCAAACAACCTACAATCTCTGCCACTAGAGCATGCCCTGAAGCACCACATCTAGACGTTTCTTAAACACCTCCAGGGATGGTGACTCAACCACCTCCCTGGGCAGGCTGTTCCAGTGCCTGACCACTCTTTCAGTAAAGTAATTCTTCCTAATCTCTAATCTAAACCTCCCCTGCCGCAGCTTCAGACCATTTCCTCTGGTCCTGTCATTATTCACCTGGGAGAAGAGGCCAACACCCACCTCTCTCCAGCCTCCTTTCAGGTAGTTGTAGAGGGCAACGAGGTCTCCCCTCAGCCTCCTCTTCTCCAAGCTAAACATGCCCAGCTCCCTCAGCCTCTCCTCATATGACCCGGTCTCCAGACCCCTCACCAGCCTGGTAGCTCTCCTCTGCACACGCTCCAGCACTTCAATGTCCCTCTTGTGCAGAGGGGCCCAGAACTGAACACAGGACTCGAGGTGAGGCCTCACCAATGCCGAGTACAGAGGCACGATCACTTCCCTGCTCCTGCTGGCCACGCTATTCCTGATACAAGCCAGAATGCTGTCGGCCTTCTTGGCTACCTGGGCACGCTGCTGGCTCATGTTAAGCTGGCCGTCCACCAGCACCCCCAGGTCCTTTTCTGCCGGGCAGCTTTCCAGCCACTCTTCCCCAAGCCTCTAGCGTTGCTTGGGGTTGTTGTGACCGGAATGCAGGACTCGGCACTTAGCCTTATTAAAGGAGTATTACTGGAGTATCCAAAGCCAATAGATACATGCTCCCCATTAAAAAGCTGTTTACTTTGCTTACAACTAGAATCAGACCTGTGAAATAATAACTCACATCTTAACCCTGATTTCTTAAGAGCAAAAACCTTCACAAAGTTGAATGGGATTTGAGCTGACATTATTTCTCCTCACAAAGCAGTGGAGTACTGTTGTAAATTATCAGTCCCAGCAGTGGAGGACACCAGACTGACAAACCAGCCCTTAATCTTGTTTTTCCTCAAGTTGTTCCAACAGTGTTTTTGCAACTGTTACAGGGAATTGTTTTCTCTTATCATTTTCAGCAGAAATGACAGGATGGTCTTTTTCCACATCATTAATATTATACTCGCCCATGGCAGTATGCACTGTGCAAAATGAAACTTTCGTTAGTCTGGAGTTGTAGGAAGTATGTTTTCTCACATTTTATCCAACAGAAGTGTGGCTGGGTTTTATCCAAATCCATTCATAATGTCCCGTATTCCTTGTCACAATGTGGCCTGGCTTCATGGATCTATTTCCAGCTGCGGCTATCACAGCTCTCCATCCCCAGCACGTCCTGCATGACTACATCTAATAAGGACAGGGAGACTTCACTGTGAAATGAGAGAATGACACATGTGCTCACAATTGGCCTCACATCCCTATACTATTTTTTCCACTTTGCATATGCCATGAATAGTTGTGTGAGAGTTTTTTGTATTGCAGTTGGATCTACAATGTGTAGGTGAATCAGGGATTCCTCAGACTTACTAGCAATGTTGAAAATTAATTCAGTCCTATTAGAAGGATGTAAGTTCTTAATTCTAAAAATCAAATACCTAGTTTTCATTTTGAACTGTACAAAAATTATTCAGATCAAAGTACAAGATCATATTGAATTGGAAAATTGACACAGTTCCTATTTAAGTAAAATAAAAAAAAATATTGAAATTTATATATTGATTTTATTATTTTATAGCTCATGCTTTATTTTAAACAGTGGCAAAACCAATAAATGTTATTAATTTCTCATTTATAAGTAAATTATTTGGTAAAATTGAAACTGCTTTGGGCAATTCTTCAGTGCAGCTAAGGCTGTACTCTTAATTCAAATCAGTTGTCTTCGTGACATATTTTTTTACCATTCTGTTTTAAGGACCCTGTTATGCTGACTTCTGAGAACTAATAAAGCAAGGTACCATCCCTATTGTGGGACATCAATATTTAAACAGGAAGATTTACTGTACCAATCTTTTACTATCAGGGGACTGAAATGGAGAAATTAAGAAGTTGCTCAATCAAAACCTTAGGTGCTGTAAGTTTGATGCTGCTGCACATAAATTCCAGAAATACGGTATGCAAAATGGATCGTAGAAGTGAGGCATGTTAGGTACATACAGTTCCCGCAGCAGATGGGGAAAGTTAAATCCTCCAGAATGAGGCCCCAAACAAACAACCTGATCAGTTCAGAGAAGCTTAAAATACAAACCATGTATGAGCAAGATAAAGATGTCTCAGATCCCTCAAGCAATTGGATGAGGACCTCCAGGAGGTACCTCTGTTCACTTCGTGATATCCTCCTTGAGCCTTAAGATGAAAGTCTTCATGGCTACACCAAAACCTGAACAAGTGCTGGATAATCAGTTGTTATCTGCAGTGTAGAGGCCATCAGGCAATGAAACTGGGATGTCCTTTCTCTGGCAGGTTCCCAAGGGGTTGCACTCACAGTGAATATTCGAGGAGCTGCCCGTAAATTGAGCAATCTGGGTTGGACTGCCAAAAGGACACAGAGGGAGCTGAGCCCCAGTTGGGATGAATGTGGTAATCTGATGTTTTCTGTAAACGATGTGAACACATGTTACAAAAGAAAGTGAAATTATCTTTATACTTCAAGAAATGCTGAGTTCTGCCATGATCCAAGACCACCTTTGTTTTGAGTATCCCTCCAAAGACTTTTGTGAAGAAATGCCTAATTTAGGGGTGCTTTGTAGCAAGAAGAAGATCACGGAGAAGCTGAAGTCCTTTAAATGTCCCAGGTGTCCTTCTTTTCCCCTCCTTATTCTGTGTTCTTTCTTTCTGTCTTTATTTCTTTTTCTTCTGGCTCAAGACTTTCACAATTTACGCAAGCTTAGTGTAAGTCACTACAGAAATTTATTTCAGATGACTTATTCTATGTGGTTAGTTGACCTTTGCCAAGGATTTCTGGTGAGCAGATTTGTGTGTGTCTGTGTGTGCATGTGGCAAAGGGAAGGGAGAGTTTTTCATTGTAGTCAGCGCAAGTAGGACCAAGCCAGACATCCGAATTGCACAAAAAGACAGCATTAAGGAAAATCTTCTGAGTGCAAAAATGCAGTAAAGAAAATGAAGGAAGTTTCCTTTTTTCAAGGCTTGGGACTATGGAAGAGACTGGAAATTTTTCCTGTGCTCTACAGCTGAGCAAATTTCTAATTTATGTGTTTTACAAGAGGGGTAAATAGTTGCTTAATAAATTAACCTACAGTCTCTCTGAAAAGTTGTTCTGAACTGCATTATTTTATAGCACCATGACAGTTACAATTTCCCAAAAACTTTACAACATTTCCCTAATAGTTGAATTGCATCCCCATTTTCCTAATGAATAAACTAAGGCCTAAAGGTGCTGGATGACTTGTGCTGGAAAAAAGTGCAGGTTAGCAACAGATCGGGGAATAAAATCCCAGAAATGCCATGGCCGATACAATAGCCAATAATTAATATTTAAGGAATCAAGGAGGAAAAAATAACTGCTTTATCCCAATGCCTGGGCCTGTCTGTCTGTGCACTGTAAATATTTATAACAATATGACTGTCTCTCTATCAAAATAGGTCTTATACAGCAGAAGAAAGAGAATAGGATTAACGTTTATACTCATGTTCAGTGAAGTAGGCCTTCACCATCTGTGAAGTTAATGTAACAAAAGAACATTTTCACATATCATTTACTTTTAATTTCTTTTCTGTTTTTAAAAAATGTAGTCTAATTAAAGAAGGGATTGTGAATAAGAGCAGGAGGTGAAGAAATGTAAATGCAGCGCTTGAAAGCACCATATTGTAATTTGGCATTAGAAGAGGAAGAGATGAATTTGCATGATGATGCCTTTCATATTTATTCAGTTAGAAAAGTGTTTATTGAATGCTTTAGGCAGAGAATAATGATTACGGAAATGCTCAGAATCTCAACCACTCAAAACAACCAACTAAAATATACTCTCTCCTTCTCAAATTAAGTAGGTTCAAGTCATAGGTCCCCTTGCACTTTTCTCAGATTATAGGCTAGAAATGTCCCAAGAAGCACCAAAATCTGTTTTGCAATCCTTCAAAAGTTTTTTTTTTCCCAAAAATACTTTAAGACATACCCTTAATTAAATGTATGGAAACTAGAAATTAATTAATATGTGTCGATAGACCGAAGCATTTGGGTTCTACAATTTGACAAGGAAAACTGAATCAGAAAAGGAAAATCAGAAAGGCTGATACACAATATAAGGGAAAACCAGCCTGAGCCACAAAAATGTAATCTTGGTAACTGTAAGGTTCATTAGTAGCAAGTGAAAAAACAAGGAAAGTTTTCATCCTGCTTCAACAGAAAGTGGGAGTTGTCAACAGATAAGGCCAAGAGGTCAGGTTGCTTAATGCCTTTTTTGCTTCAGCCTTCACTGAAATAATTATTCTTGGCCAGATACACTAATAAAACTTGCACAGAGCAGAAAGGCCAACCCAGCTATTGGAAGAGGTAACTAAGACTAGAAACTGGAAACAGGTAAACAGCGGTGGGAGATATTAAAAGTTCTCCTCTAACTTTGTATTGTTTAGTTATCTTCATATAGAGAGCTGGTTGAAATAACTTAAAAACAGCTGGTGGTTTTTCTGTAAAATGGATACCTGAAGCCCCAATAGCTGGAAAAGAAAAAAAAAAAAAACAACCCAAAACCATAGTAACTATTTTTTTAAAAGAGATAAGCGCAGCACTAAGGAGTTATCATCATGCATCTTAATCTCCAGCTGCTAGAAAAAGAAAAAAAGCTAGCACAGAATAAACAATTGGTAGACACGTAGGAAATCGGGATTTTAGGAGGAACATGAATTTCTCTAGGAAAAAAAGTGTTTCAGACCAATCTATTTTCCTTTCAAGATACAGGAATAGTCCTTAGTGAAAAAGCAGTTGATGTTGTATCTTGACTTTAATGAAGCTTTTTTATGTTAGCCTATATAACATCCCCAGTGGTAAGATGTGAAAGCATTAGCTGGGTGTACAGAGGGTGTAACTGCTCTATGGAGGGTACAAAAAGAGATGAAAAACTGTCCTCTAATTATTAAATATTGACTGCCAGTTCAGCCAGAGCTGCGTATCACTGTTTCTTGGGTTTGGTGCTATTACACAGACTCAGTAATCTTGACCAATAAAAAAGTATGATTTTAGGTTTGTAGGCCACCTAAAATTTTATAGCAGAGAGAGACTGTTGGCATACTGAAGTGGATAAGTAGAATTCTGAATATTCTTGATAAACAGGGGAACCATGGTACAATTTATTATAAATAAGTGCAAGTTTCTACATTTAGACAGTGGTAATCCTCTTTATAAATGCAGAATAAGGAAAACTGGTTAGACAGCAAATCCACTGAAAAGAGATTTACTGAACTTCAAGTTGACAACCATTAAAGACAACTCACAGTAAAAAAATTAACATTTCTGGAGGACAAACTTTATATTGGGCTGTATAAACATGAATGACATCTGTAAAACACAAGAAAGTATCCTTCTCTCCCTTTACAAAGCCTAGTCTGGATACCTTGTTTTAAATGCCACGACTCAATAAATCTGTGCCTCTTCACTCAGTGTCCACAGGAAAGCAAAGAGAAAGATCAGAAATTTTGAAAATACAGGCCAAAAGGAAAAACTGAAGGAACTGTAGTGATTGAGCCTAGAGAAAAGAACAATAGGCGAGACTGTGGCAAGGATCTTCAGACACAGAAGAGGAAACTACAAAGGCAAAATATTGTTTTCAATATACACAGAGATAAGATGAGCTATTAAAAATAATTTCCAGCTAAGCAGATCCTTGAGTGTAAGAGGTAAATTAAATTATCACGTAAGATCACTTAAGATCTATTTTTATTTTCTATTTCTACTTCCTAGAAGAGGGTACAATTTTATTTTTTGGGGGGTGGGGTTACCATATATATATAATTTTTCTTTTTTTTGATGGTTTTGGGTATTGCTCTTGACAGAAAATTAGGTAATATGGGACGTAAAAGGAACACAGCACCACTGTACTCTTCTTTCAGGTGTCCACATGGCTTCTTCTAAATGTGAGGGAAATTATTTTAGTAACTCTTACAGACCAAATTATTAGTTGGTTGCTTTGGAAATTCTTTCACTTGCTTACTTCTTAATTTGTGGTGGATTTCTCCAGGGCTTGCAATAAATCCATAAATGATAGCAATTTGACACTGGGATGCATTGTTAAAACAGCACGAAACCCGGGGCAGTTATACAAGTAACAGCTTTCATTCCACAGGCATCATACGGCATAAATAATGGCCATTTTATTCTTAGCAATATGTAAGCCAGATTGCAGATGCTTTACTCGCAATTTTGAGTGCTTACTCCCATGGGCCAAGGCATTTAGAAATCTGGCACTTTCATGCTAGTATGGTATTTCTACCGGGCTCCTCAGGAAATCTGACATTGTGTTTTCTGACATATCTTGCAGATAGCATTTTCTTTTCAATTGCTCACCCAAATGTTCACTGCCTGTTATACACAATACAATTTAATATTGCAAGCTGCTTCCATACCCTGCTGTTAAGATGTAATTTGTTCTTTGTGTTTCTTCTGCAAAGGGCTGGTGACATTAATTTCTGATGCTCAATTTGGAGAAGAAACTCAGAAGTGAGGTTTACAATTAGACTAGGAATTTGATACACATCAAAGAATTAGAAGCAGCCACTTTTAAAAACCAAAGATCAAAAGAAATTCTAGAATGTATGTGGGTTTGAATAACCGTTCTTGAATTCATGGTGAATGCTCATGAAATGATAAACAAGAGAAACATCTAACTTTAGCTGTCTCAATTACAGAAACAAAAACCACAATTTTACAATAACTGTAAAAAAAATTAATTATGTGGCAGATATTGCCTAACATAATCACTATGGAAAGAGTGGAAAGAAATGAAGATGCAGCCATTTCAATTTTAAAAAACACATAAAGCAAAACTGTTTGCATCACTTGAAAGCAAATGAGTGAATGAAATTTCAAGAGAAATAAAGATTAAAAATATTAATTGTATCTTACAAGATTACTATGAGTCAAGAGGAACAATTCATTTAGCTGAAACCAAAGAAGCCTTAATATAGTTTTCTTATTTGGAACTGTTCTGCTACTTTTTGTTTTAGCCGCAGCAAAGGGATCTTTCTAGGAATTCCCTACACTTTGATCACTAGACATGACATGAGAAAGTAAATGCATGAAACCAAGATTTGCACATCAGGTGACAAAGCTATGTCATTTGATCCCATGTCATTAAGTCCCTTGGGCTTGAAAAATACACTAAGAGAAGGTCAGCACAATTCATTAATCTGTAATTTATTACTTGTCCAGATTTTTGCTGACACTATAAAAGGAGCTATAGAAGACCATTTGAAGTCTGTGACGTTTTAAGGAATAATTACTGCAAGCTCTACTTCTCCATTTTGTAGCTGTCCCCTTTCTTTACAATGAACTACCGCAGAAGACAAATAGCAAACCCTTTGTCTGGTGCATGTTGCACATAGCCTACTGTGGCATAACAATAAGTGAAGTCCAGCGGAGAGACAACAATGCTTCTTCCAGGATAGAAAAATATGTGACTGATATAGGAGAAAGCTCAAACCCAAATGTGAACTTTTCTAAAGACAAGCACGTGTCTGCTAAGCCTGTGCCTTTTCTGCAAGGTGGTGGGAGGAAGGAAGAGAAAGCTTTACTCTTCTCTCATATTTTGTGGGGGAAAAAGGTCTATGTGAGAACAAAGGCAGAGGCTGAACCCAATATCCTCCCTTCCTCTTCTAGGTGATATGGAATATTTATTTCCTTTCACATTTTCTTTTGTTGCTTCAGAAATAAACCATGCTAGTGATCATGAGAAAAAGTCCTGAATGCCAATAAGGAAGGGGGAAAGGGTCAGGACATGGTGATCGCCCTGCTGCTTATTTTGCCAGCATCCAAACCTTCACAAATATTGCCCATCACATGCCTTGGCACACAGGGGATGAGAGAAGCAGGGTTGGCTTCGCTGAGAACAGGCTATGTCATGGCCGTCCAATTCTCTTCAGAGATTTCTAAGCAGCTGGAGCTGTGATGGAGACATTCAGGCTTATGATTACATGACATAGTGCAGGTGTGTGCAAACAAACATATCTTTGTCCAGCACTGCCACATACTCCAGACAATTAACCCTGTCTGGAAATGGGGCTGTACCACAGGTATACCTTTGCACTGCCCCCAGCCTACATCCTCTGCAGGGTCCAGTCCAGCCTCATGGGTCAGCAGTTAGAGGGAGCTGTGCCTTTTTCATTTCAATTGAATTAAGCTTTAAGTTTATCATCAGTGCAGGGACCTCAGTTTGGGTTGCAGCAGGAATGTGTTCTCAGGTGTCTCATATATCCCCAATAACATTATTTAGTAGACCAAATCAAGACGGAGATTTGCCCTGCAACTCAGCTGCAGATGTTTCTTCTAGGCAGCAGGACATTACAGCACAATTCCTTTTGCCAGCTAACATCTAATGAGTTCTAGCTGCAAGAGGAAAGACCAAGAGATCCCCATTTCACCACACAGCTCATAGGCTCGGGCACAGACCCAGCAGGTAGGAGGCATCAGCACAAGCTTGCACTCTTTTTTTTTTTTTCCGCTGCAGAAGTTAAAAATGAACCTAGCTTTGCTTCAGCTTTTAGATTTGAAGTTCTGCCTCTGCAACCAAATCTGTCAAGATGACAGTCTGGGAAATTTTACTGACTTTTTAATACAACCCGTTTGTAGCAGTTTGACACCTGCCGCCTCCTCCCCCAGTACTGTGTAGGAAGCTCAGGCACCTAACTCAGATTTGTGGAATCTATCAGATAACTGGAGGCCTAACAGGATGTGCTGATTTTAAGTCTTACTTTGTGGATCTTGCAGAAAATACTTGTCCTCAGAGGCTTTTCCCTCGGGAGAGCTCAGGAGTTCTTGTTACCAGTGCTGGTAGCAACAAAGACAAGTTTGAAGGTTTCCTTAAACAAAGAAATAATGGTAAAATGCTTCCTTTCTGCCATTTATTTCCTGAGACCCCTTCACCCACTAACCTGAGTATTCTGCTGAATACATTAACATTACAGTAGGTCTTGGGGTCACAGCCTGAGACCCACTGTATAGAGACGTGGAATAAGCATCCTGCTTCCAAGATTTTATATTCCCAGTAGAAAAGAGACAAAGGTAGTGTTGTTAAGAGTATAATATACACACACAGGAGCCATACATAGCAACCCTAGAAAAAAAAAGAAAGGGTTATATCCGCTCATCTCTACAGATCTTTTTAAAGCAAAAATGTTTATATGCTAAAAATATTGATCTGAGTATACACAACAGAGTATAGAGGCACCAGAACAACTAAGTGCATGATATGTTTTTCTAAGATAAAAGTACAGAACAATCATTTTTCCATGATCCTGAATGCCCAGCAATCTGGATGAATCACTTCCTTCCTCCCTCCCTCCACAACAGGGCAACATGTGAGAGACAGAAGCAATAACCTGCAACTGGAAATAGGTAAGTTGGGAGACAAGTGGAATGGGTGATGGGAAGTGCAATCTTTCCAATAAGAGCACAAAAGAGGTTTGCAAAATCATGTCAGTGTTTTGGTGGTGAAAGTCTCTAGTGTTCATAGCTGTTTCTATAGCTTCTTTAAGAAGTTGGTTTGCTAAATAAGCCAATGGACAGAACCTTGTGAAAGGTCCCAATTGCACACGCAATAAGTCAAACTAGTAAGATTAATGCTTAAGTTCTCTTCTTGCCAAAACCTCATGATAAAACTCAATATCGGAAGTATGTGTGTCCTTCAGAGTGCACGTGGATTCTGAACTTCAGTTGCTTTATTCAGTTTGGGAGGGCAAGGATACAGAGAGAAAATTTAAAAAGAAAGAGCTGGGCGTTTGTTTTGGTTTTTTGGGTTTTTTTTTTCAGTTGTTCAGAAAACTTTCATAACTAGTAGCAGGACGTCGTGATTTTGTAACTATTAAAAATGATTCACAGGCAGAGGAACAGCACAGCATTTTGAAGTGAGATTGCAACCTGGCCAGCAGGTCAGTTTATCAGTAAATAAATTCCTTTTCCACAAAACAGTACTGGTCAAACTATATTACCAGTGCATTCAATTACCTTCCAGAGTAAACATAAGCTATTTTACAAGACTCTTTCCCAGAAATAAAAGAAAAAGGAAGCTACAACAGAATAGAAAACAGTGCCCTAGACATTTCAGCTGAACTCTGAGTCTTCTAGGCTCCTTTCTAGTGCTTTTCAGTGCTCATTTCACTGAAATTCTTATCTTTCACACTGTTAAATATAAATGGGCATCTGATAATGAAAGCAACATGGAAATTGCAGGTGCTCAGAGCCTGAATATGATTCATCAAGTTGAGAATGGCAAGGATGGTTTCAGTCCCATTTGCAAATGAAACACCTTTTTCCAGAATCCCGATGAACCAAGGTGACTCACGGTGACCAAGGGTCCCATACCCTTCCTAGTAGATATGAGTTTAGAAAGTCTCATCGGAGATTAAATAATGGCTGTTCCTCCAGTGTCTCTAGGAGAAGAAAAAAGGTGTGAGCGCATTTTGTGAGCTGCAAGCACATTTTGGATCAGAAGACAGGTTCTAGAAAAAGTCCTTTGGTTGGGTAGGACTGCACTTTTGGGCCAGCACTTCACAGATGTGAAAGTCAGCATTTCATATAGCTCCCAGGAAAAACTAACGATGAGCAATCATCCAGCTGTTCCCTCTGACCACAGGTGTACTCTTTGTTGGAAGTTGTTTACTTTCTGACTGTCCTTGCTTGACCACAGCCTTAAAAAGAGGTACTTAATAAAGGAGCACTTGCCTCTTGAGAAGTATTATGCAGTTTTTGGATTCTTTCCTGATCCTAATCTTCGGGGTTGTCATTGAATCCCTGTCCATACCACAGAAAAGCTACCTGAAGAATGGGCTTTTAAGAAACACTGATGGTAGCCCGAAGTGTCTAAACAAGTTGGTATCCCTTCTGTAAACAGAAAAAGACAACACAGAGACAGAAACACTTTTCTAAGCCACTTGTTTAGAAAAGAAAAAGAACTGGTACTTTAAATTCAATACCTCAAGAGAAGATTTTTGTTATTTCTCATCACTAAGTCCTCTAGATTTAGAAAAATAGAATTAAACTTTACTATGAAGATCATACCTGAATCTTAGTCCTCCTGTGTCACACCTGTGAGGTAAATCAATGAGAAAATCTTTTCTGATAGATTAAATTTTTCAGAATATGCCAGACAGTTTGCAAGGATGTAATTTCACCAGGAATTTTGAACTTCTGTGTCTATTATCACTGGAGAGATTTAAAAAAACAACAACAACAACAACAGCAACAAACCCAACAAAAATAAAAAAGACATACACCCCCCAAAACAACAGCAACAAAAAAAAACAAGATGAAAGAAAGGGAGGCAAGGGGAGGATTGAACTTGCAAAATATAGATACAGATTTCACATACCCAAGCATTTGTCAATGGTTTTGATTGAGTTCCTCTGAGATTCCTTGAAAGATATACAGGTTTGGATTTCAAAAATAATGTCATGTAAAACCACTAGACTGAAGAAACCATTTGTGTCAGAATCCAGTTCTTTGCCATCATTAGCAAATACCAATTTCTTCTTTTAGACACACAAGAAGTTGCTCAGAAATAGTAAATTTTCCACAATCATAGAAATGGGTACAGATTCTGGAAATTAATTTAATTGAATTTATTTGGCTCATCTCTAGTGGGAGCAATACAATATTGACAGCGTATCCACCCCCTACTCATGAGCACAACTGGTGTTAGGTTCAAGCCAAAAGAGAAAATATGAACAGACTCTACTACTGCAAAATTTTGGCAAAATTAAAAGCCTTCAAATTACTATGGGAGAAAGTATTGCAGTAGGGATGTCAGGAAATTTCACAAGTAGTACAGCCTAAGCCTGCATGAAATTGGGCTGGATTGACTGTCCTCTGTGACCAAGCCGCAAGAAGGCATTTTAATCTGGTGACACTCTGAGCTGTAAAGTTTGCCTCAGGATAGAGGTTTCTCTTTCTTATAAAGGGATCTTCATCTGTGAACAGCAATGGTGTGAGTATCAAAACCTGGTGAATAAGTCTCATTGAAGGGCATTTCCTCAGCTCATATCTAAGAGATCTTATCCCATTTAGACTGACATAGAGGGCAATATCTCCTGAGCAGAGGAAACAGCTGCAGAAACCTTAACTGACATTTAGCAGAAACCAATATATTGGATGGAAATGTCTTTGTGAAAACTAGTGGAATGGAAAAGCTTAGATTAAAAATAATTCACTTAAAAGCAAGCCCAGTCCAACATAATTTGGCAGATTAAGGACCTGTACAAGGTCCACTGCAGAGCAGAGTTCCTGTCCTGTTGGGTAATGGGTTAGTTTTAGGCATATGTGAACATATGATCGTGCCATCCCATTCTTAAAATGGTCCAGTTCGGGGTACTGCATAGAAGATCCTCACTACTTAACACTGATGAAACCTAATCTCTGTGTCCAGTTCTGGGCTCCTCAGCATAAGAGTGACATAGACATACTGGAGCAAATCTATTGAAGAGCCCTGAAGATGATTAAGGGCTTGGAGCATCTGTCATATGAGGAGATGCTGAGAAAGCCAGGGTTGTTCAGCCTCAAGAAGAGAAGGCTTGCGAGGAGGCAGATCTTATCTACATGTATAAAATGTATAAGTACGTGTTGGGGGGAGTCAAACTTTTCTCAGTGGTGTCCACTGAACAGACGAGAAGCAATGGGCCCAAATTGAAATACAATCAGTTCCATTCAAATACAAGAAAAAACTTTCCTACTGTGAGGGTGATTGAAAACTGTGACAGAATTGCACACAGAGGTTGTGGAGTCTCTGTCCATGGAGATATTAAAATGTTAACTGGACATGGCTCTGGGCAACCTGCCCTAACTGATGCTGCTTTGAGCAAGAGGATTGGACAAGACAATCTGTAGGGGTTCCTACCAAACTCAGCACTTCTGTTGTTCTGTGATTTTGCGTCATGCTAATGGTGTAGCTGTTGAATGCTCAATTTAAGCTTTTAGGCCAGAAGGGTCCAAGCACTAGAGGTCAAAAATGGAGGATGGGGCAAGCACTGGCAGATAACTGGCCCAAGGGGTGGGAAGTGGGGAAACCTTTCATCTCTTAGGACTTATGACAAACACAATAAAACATTAAATGTGACTGTTAGCTCAAAAATCTATGTTGCAGGTGCATGCAACATAGTACTAAACTATGCTTATGACGGGAATATAGGAAAAGCAGAAACTTGGATGCAATTCAGTTGGTAGCACATGAAGGCAAAAAGTAAAATCTTATCTCCTTTAGCCCTCATAGAGCTTTTAATGAAATTTTCCATACCAGGCATTGTCCTTGCTTAGATCAGTCCTACGGCCCATAATATGCAAAATAATAATAGAAACCACATACAAAAACATCATATTCCAGCTTTTTGTGAAGCGGTCCAGCTCCATTGAAATCAGCGAGGAAGTAGCTAAAGCATTATCACAGTTGTCCTTGTAGCAAGCCAGGAGCACACGCAATACCACGGTATGAATGAGAATGGAGTAGAAGAGTTTGGGAGCTGACTTTTAACATGTAGACACCAGCAATGAAGCTGCAAGATTTTAATCAACTACACTGTTTTACATGTACCATGCACATCATTTGCTTATTTTGGGAACAGCTTATTACTTTGTCTGGTCTACTGTAAATGTTAATGCATGTAAATGCTAATCAAGATTCTTGCTCTGGTTTCCCACCTCAGCTAATTGGATTGCATTAGAGCTTGTTTGGAAGTTCGCATTCAGAATCACAAATGGGATTGGCTCACATCTCCCTTGTCTCAGCGTGGTGTCAGCTGTGCTGCAGGGAAAGAGTGGAAACTACCGGCAGCAATGCCAATATCTCAGTGAAGCCAAATCCCTTCTTTATGCAAATAAATGTCCAGCAGAGTTACTTAGAAATGGTCACACACCTCAGTCCAGAGTGTCTAGTAAAATTCAGGAACTCTATTATTTTACAACAAATAGTAGAGGATTTGCAGTCACTGCAGGATTTTGATGACTCTGGGACGTTCAGGAGTCTGTTTATTGAAATGTAGCATATTAGAAATACTGTGACATGACTGAGGCAGGGAGGGAGGGCATATGAGTGTCTTCCTTGTCCTATGAGTTTGGCTTGGCTGGTATTGAAATCTAAGGAGAAACCCCATTAACTACTATTTGGTTCTTAGTGCAATATTTGTATTTAATGAAACTAACTACTGAATCACAAGAAAACAACAACAAAATATATAATGTAGCTATCCCAGTTTTAGTGTGCAACCAGTTCTGCCAGTGGGCCAGTTCTGAAGATTTATTCACTTTTTTAAATTGGCTAAAGTCTGTATCCTTAGAAACTTTACTTGGATGATAATGTTTTCTGGAAAGCAAAGTGACAAGGTCCATTCTAGAAAAGAAGATGTTTCTTTCAACTTTAAGTTTTTTTTCAAGCTTTTCAATGTACTCATGTGGTTGGAAAGAAATACCCATGATAACTACTCAGATATTTGGCTGCTCCCAACTTTTACCTAACAATCACAACATTTTATAAAAGATATAATACATTATATATATATAATATTTAATCTATAAAAATTGGGACAAATATCGCTGGTCAGAAATTCTTTGAGATATGAAATCTTAATCAAAGGTGAAACATTTGCATCATTCATATTGTGAAATTCTGCCAGTTTCCTAGCTCAGAACATCTTGAGTTTCTGAAGGCTCTTATGGAGGTCTAATTGGGAGATTACTTTCCAGGACTGATGGCCTGAAGACAGACCCTGCTGTACGGAAGAGAGCTGGTAACTCCACCTTCCCCAAGGCAGAGGCAAGAGCCCTGTCTCCAGTGCCTCTGCACATTCATGTCTTCCAAACCTCCATTGCCCAGGCCTGCTTTGTTAGACTTGGTAAAAGCTGGAAAAAAAGACACTTGTAACTGTATGGGTTTGGAGTCCTCGTTTAATTTTTGTTAAACAATCTTCTCTGCTTTTTCCTTCCTTCCACAGAGAATTTGAAAATATCCATTTTTCAATTTCTAAACCGAAACTCTAAATTATAAGAATGGTTTGTTCTTTCCTATTTGACAGTAGTGGAAATAGGAGCTTAAATGTATTAAGAAATGTAACCTGGAAAGCACTTAAATGTTACTGAAATATATGGGACTTAGGAGCCTGAATAGCACTTCAGATTTGACCCTCATATATGATAATGATAACTTCACTGTTTTTCACCCAAATACTTAGCTAGCTACCAAAAAAGAAATCTAGCATTTTATGTATGTTAATGTTACTCATTAAGGTTCTCTGCGAAACTGTCCAAGCCCAAATGTTTTTGACTATTTGTAAATTTATTACTAATGGACGCCAGGAATGAGAAAGTACCAGAAGTGCCAGATATGGGTTTTACCCATTTTTCCTTCTAACACTCCAACTTACTGACATACACTCTCTCTTGATTCATAACTCGGTATGACAACACACGGCTGTTATTTTACAGTTTTGTTTACCTCCTGGACTAGTGGTGGGAAAGAAGCCTCAAGAGGAGGACAGCAGCCTCTTCTTACTTCAACTCTTCACAAAGAGGAAGACTGAATGAGTCCGCTTAGTAGGAAATGAACCTCAGGAAGCCTTCCAAAGAGCCAACTTGAACTCATTCATGTGTTGTGCAGAGGTTCCTAGCATACCAAGACAATTCGGCATTGAGCGAAGAAGACTGGGAGTGAATTAATATGTGGGGAAAAAAAGAATTTTTCCATTGCATCTACTAGATTCAAAGAGAAGGGTGAGCGTTAGAGAGAAAGAAAAGAAAAGAGGTACTGAAAGGGAGCTGTTTTGCAAGAAGATGAAGGTGTAATAACCCTGATATGCTAATTGCCATAGTACTGTTGGTTAGTTGTATCTTACGAGTTTAAGTTCAGAGACTGCACAGTAAAATACCCTCTGGCTTTCCTATAAATCAGCTGCTTATTATAAACACAACCAGCAATGACAATGACGAAAGAATTACCTCTGCTCCTCTGAGAAGCTTGGCAGCTTTCCCATTGCTAATTCTTCCTCTTTGCATCTAACAATTCAGCGCTATTCACTTCAATCTTCATTGTGAGTGCTGAATTTTCAGAGTCTGTAATATCTTTGCAAGCCTGACATGGAGTAATAGCTTTCTAAAAATGCCTTGAAGGCCATTTTAAATGTGGCAAAATGGTCTGTAACAAAATAGATAAATGCAAAAATCTCATGGGATTTATATAAAAAGCCCTTGAAGAAGGGAAAGAAACTAATTGCTGCCTATGTTCAGATAATGTGCTAAAATACCTTTTGCTTCAACACTTTTTGTGGATACAATAGTAATACACTTTTTCCTGAGGAGATGTAGCTTTTTTCACACGAATGTCTATCACCTAGAGAATAAGACATTTTTTCAGCTCAAGAAATGCTCCAGAAAAGAGCATCAGATATGGGAACAGCTTTAGGCACTTTATTATTTTCCCAGATATTGCAGAGTCTCACGGAAGATCCTCCTATGTGTCAATCACCTTTACAGACACAGATACTGATTGAGAGGGGTAATCAAATCTCTGTGAAAGGTGGTAAACAACAAAAAGGATAAAACAAAAATCTTTCATGGTTGCAAATACTTCTGTATATATACATAAACCTAACCATCATTTGTATGTGCTAGATTATATGTGGAATTTTATCCCACACTTACAAGTGCTTAGGTTTGATAGCAATCTACACAAGATGAAAGAATAGTCTTTCTGTTTTCTCAGTAGCCAGCTTCCTGGAACTGGAAAGAAACAACTAAGAAATTATGCTTTTTGGATGAAAAAAACTATTGTATAGACTACTACCAAAGGTTTTATCTCATGCTATGTTTTGTTGTGACCGTTACACACAATCTCTGCGTGCTGTCCAAATGCTTTGTCAGGGTTCAGTGGGGATAAGGACCCGACTGAAGTTCTTACCATAGGTAGAGAATAGTATACTATCGACATGTTATAGCAATGGAGCTGAGCATGCAACGAAGAAACAGTGACTTGGGCACACCTTCGTAAGCAAATATATCCATGATTCTGATATATGCTATAAGCCACTCATTGTGGAAATAGGAGTTACATTAGTGGTGGAAACTATGGTGTCACTCAGGTGACCATAGCAGAAAAAGCTTTCATGGAAAATAACGTAAGCAACAGTGAATATCATCCAACACTATATCCTTTATCAGCATCATCCTTGAAGCTGCCTGCATGGGAGCTGCTCAGTCACATCCTACCTCTCTGCAGTTCTTATGACTCTTGCTGGTTTTTGTCACGCACAAGCCCCTGTGCTGTGCACAGCAGACATCAATCCCATCTGTCAGGAGCGCAGTCACTGCCCACAGCTCACGGGTATGGGCCCACCACAAAGTATTGCTATAGTCTTGAGCTGGGGAATGAAAGAAGACATGTAAGTATGGACCACTCTCCCTACCACAGTGAGGAGTGCCTTAGAGCACTCTTAGCAAAGAAAACGAGTACAGAAAGAAAATCTGGCAATCAAGTGAAACCATTATTTCAATCAGCCACGTACTATCTTTTTCCCAAAGTAGAGACTGCAAGGTGTAGCCCGATATGTCCAGATTTTATTTTGTAACTGTTCTGCTTTATATTTCATTTGGCTTAGCTTTGTTATTTTTATAGTCTACCAAATGCATTGCAGGGGTATAGCAACAATTTTCAGTGTCTTCTGTTTATCCTTGAGGCAGTTGCCTCCTGCCTGTTGCTAAACTGCTTTGAGTAACGTGGTTATTCAAAAAATAAATACATCTCTGTGAAATGCATCTAAATGTGTTCCTCTTGGAAATGTTATTTAAATTCTGTACTACATCCTTGGCTCAGAGGTTTGGGGATATTTTTTTAATCCCTCTCTCTCTAGTCTTTCAATCACAGATGAATTTTCCAGGAATAAAACTTTCAAGAGTCTTATACGTGTTATGATGAAATTCTGCAACAGAAATGACACAAACTTTTATTCACTTTCTGGAGTCAGATTATTTCAAGAAATATATTCTGCTCAAAGTACTAGTCATGTTCCTCCGCTGTATGTGTTTCTGAAGTAGTCACAGCTTTCATCACTTTACATTTAAGAGGTCTTATGCTATTTCTCTGTGTTCTGTACTACAAGCAGTGAGGACCTGTCAGCTTGAATTACTTTCATTCTCAGAGTCATTATCAGGAAGGGACTAGAAGAAAGTCTTGTTAAGAAATAGCATCCTCTGCCTTTCCACGTAACCACCTTTATGATATGTTAAAAAGATAAAATCTTTGAAGACATCTGCCTTGAAAGACATTCTGAAATTAGTACAAAAGAGCAGTGAAAGCAGATCTTCATAGTTTCCCAGTTGCATCTGCTGAATTTCATGACTGAAAGCTCTGATTTCAAACCAAAACACTAAAAAATAAAATAAAATAAAATAGAGGCATAGCTCATTCAATGGAAAGATAGCGATCCCAAGGAAAAGACTTCAGTTAGCTGACTGGCCTGTTTTAGTTCTCTTCCTTCGGCCACTCTTTTTACTGTGCACCGTAAACCAAACACCCTTCTCTGCAACCACTTTCAGTAAGTTAGGCTTCTGCAGTCCCTTATTTCTAACTGTTGTGTTGACAGGGCTGCAATGCCCAGTGTGAAAGGACCTTGCACTCACTCTCCAGTGCTGGAATAGTCTGGCAAGTGGGCATCACAAGGAGATGGCTCTGGGCTAGAAGAAAGGGTCTGCAGTTCAGCACTGCTCTGCAAATACAGTGATGGTCTTGGTTTGGGTAGAAAGAGGGTGACGTGCAGCAATAAGAGCATAGAAAGCTGTGCTGGAGAAGTGAATCGTGTTTTAGGTGGCCTAACTCAACATCTCCTCTATTTTACAACTCTGCGTATATAGCAGCTACAGCTATTTTACAGTGGAGGGTTAGTGAATTCATTTCCAACATTTTTTTTTTTTTAAATAATTAAGCTGCATTGGAGAAAGCATGCAGAGGTATCAGGAGACAATTCCCAGAGCTATAGCATAGATGTGCAATTGCTAAGGAAGTGGATTTTACCTGCTAGAGGAGGGCAGCTGGTGATAGAAAAGATTGCATACACTGGCAGTTTGCATTTCTTTAGCAAACTTCACTTTCTGGCAACAGTTGCACAGGAAATCTTTTCCACTGTGGGATACTATCTGACAGAAAAGTGTAGTTACTGATGGAGAAAATGGTATGTGTCCAACCAGAAAGGATTTATTCATCTGCTGCCCACTGCTAATAAATATCTGATTATAATGGTGAAGGTTTAAAAATATTCCTAAATTTTCAATTAAACATTCCACTGCACAAGGCACTACACAAGATTTTCTTGGGAATCCTCCTCAACTTTTTTTTTTTTCTCCAAATGTAGAGACACACTTCTTTTATAAGTTATTAAGTGCCAAAATAGAAATAAAAAAGAAAATCTGACTATAGGAGGCAAAGTTCATCTGTAATCCAATTGCGAACAACTTTTAATAACCCTTTAAGACAAGAAATGTAAAAAAAAAAAGTAATAGAGAAAAAGCCATAAGGTTAATAAGAAGGTTAACATGAAACTTCACATTGAAATGCTGCTCCAGTGTTTAGAGAAGAGAGAGCTGTGAACATATATTGCTTTTGGCCCACAGAGTTAAACTACTCACAAAACTAGAATGATCCCAGATAATCCAGCACAGATTTTTAATTGAGCTCTGTGCATTGCTGGAACAAGGGTCTGGGAATTTAGTCATTTCTGTTTGATTAATAAATACCAAGTTAATGGCCAGAAGGGACCAACAGATCAATCAGTCTGACATCTTGCAAAACAAAGCTCATGAGATTTCACCCACTAGTCCTGCAGCACTTCCAGAAACATATCTAGTCTTGATCTGCAGATAGCCGAAGATGGAAAATCTGTTGCCTCCTTTGGGAGCCTGTTTCACTGTTAAAAATGTATGTCCTGCTGGAAATTTGAATACCTCTAGTTTTATTTTTCCAGCTGTTTTTTCTCACTAATAGTTTCCTTCCTGAGTAAAAGATATATTTTTTTTATTTGGCGTTTTCTCCGCACTAAGCTAAGCAATACTGATAATCACGTATTCTTTTTCTTTTTTTCTCTCTCTTTTTTTTTTTTTTTTTAAATGAGAGAGTCTATCAGTGTGTGGCACTTCTCACAGTCCTCAAAAACTTTTTGCAGCTCATTTTTTATTTCTCCAGAATGGTCCCAGGAGACTCTGCATAATGTGGACACCAGCCCAGTAATGCTCCAAATGTATGTGTTAGGTAGATGTTGACAAATTTTAGCTCCTTTTTTGAAGGGTTTCTTCATTATCCAAAGACACAACAATGAACTCTTCACATACTCGGTGTTACAATGCGCGTTACATTGCACATTTTGCATTCTCTTATCTTATTTCATGTGACTAAATGCTATATCACTGGCACTTAAAAGCTTAATAAAATTAAATAAATAGTGCATTATTTCAACTCAAATAGTAATTTAAAGATGTAATGGGATGCATTTACTCATTTGCATTGCATTTGTGACATTGTACCAGGTAATTATTCTAAAAAAAAGTCAGTTCTGATTTAGACCTCTGCCTTCCACCTTGGCTGTTCAACTTGAATTTACTGATCACATCATCTTCCTCAAGGATAAGAGGCTGCTTAACAGAGGCTGTACTTTCTGATTTAGAGTTGACTTCTGACACTGCAATCACAGTTCTCATTGTAAAAAGCAAACTGTAGCTCGCAGTCACCCTGATGGTGGACTGAATCATGTTACCCTTTGTGCATACTCACACCAGAGTTTAAATACTCCCTGGCTATGAATATGATTGATAGCCTAGCCACAGGTGGCCCACAGAGCCTCTTTCTTGGCCTGTTCTGATCTTCCAGAAATGGTCTCAATTGCCATAAGAAAAGTATTGTTCCCACTATTGCTTTGTCTGGTCTGGATAACAATTATGGGTAACATTTTACACAAATGCATTCCGTCTGCCTGTATTTCATGAAAATTAGGCAATCGGAATCTGATTCTTTCCCCTCTGCAATTTTCTCACGGGGTTCATCAAATCCCATTGTGTCCTCACTGAAGAAGGCACTTCTCTTTTAAACACCGCAAGTGCATGACAAAAAGGTGACAGTCAGGGGAGGATCAGAAATAGCAATATCCAGAGGCTTGGTAACTGTCTGTAGGGAGGAAAAAAAAATGAACAGGAGAAGTTTCCTAATATGACAGAGACAGTTTATCTATAGAAAACCATTTTGGAGACTCAAAGTCAAGGTGAAGTTATTGAAATGGACAGCTGGTTGTCTCGTCCCAGCTCATTGTTTTCTTAAGGCGTTTTTCCTCCCAGCCCCTAGTTAGACATCTACCTCTAACATGCCAAAATCTAAGGTGGTTGCCTTACCTTCCTTAACCTCAACAGGAAGAGGTAAGCAATTCCAATGTAAGTCTTTTTAAGACAGGTATCTAGGTGGTTTACTTTTAGAAATGCATATCTCCCTCCAGTACTTTGAAAGGGAGTCAGGGTAATTAGGCTGAACTTACATGCCAAGCTTTTGAGTACACAGGTTAGTGAAGAGGCATTTGATCTTCTGGATGCCATGTTGTTTCAGGTCTCTTTTTGGATACTTGCTGGCACGTTAGGGCTGGATTTGGCTAATTAAATCTCAGTCCCCCTAAGAATTGCTATTCATTGTGACTATCTCCAGTGTTCTGGCAGGCCCTGTGCATAGTTAGTGCTTTACAGGCAGTTTGTAATTGCAGAAAATTGTCAGGTGAAAGAGGGTTGGCTGAACCTGTGACTCATATTCTAGCCTAGTTGTTCCACAGATTGTGCTCAGAGAAGACTGACATGATATGAAGATCATGACATGAAGTCTTTCATCTGCAGTTGGTTAGTTTGGCAACTGGGCATCCGGTCTGGAAGATTTACAGGAGATTCGTGTCCGTTCTTCATATTACCACCCAGTGAATCCATTCTACATAAACGGCCTACAAGAGTGGCAAACCATCTTATTTGTTATGGAGAAACTGGCTGATGTTCCTGATCCATAACTAACTAATCACAGGCTTTCTAAGAGGGTCCAAGCCTTTACCGTGCTTACTACATCCCAGACTGGTTGCCCTTATAGGTTAGACCTTAGTGCCGCAAATAGTCTCAAGGCATTGAGAGGCACCCATGATCTCAAATAATTTTAAAGCAAACTGAATGTTGCAGAGGGATTAAAGTCAACAGATTATCTATAAAATAAAATGGAGGTTGCAATGTGTCAGAAAGACAAACCTCAAAATGTTATTTCATGCATGTCTGATGGTGATATGATGTCCGTGTGTTCAGCTGATCTAGGGAGTTTACCATTGGCTCTCTATGGCTAGCAGAGACACACAGACATTTCTACTTAATGATTCATCTCTTCCTAAAATAGAGAGAATAAATTATTTTCTGTTGCACATCTTTCACTAGTTATAAAGAGAGTCTTGATAAACAGGTTACAGCATGCAGATGACTCTTAGTTGACTGGTATTGTGAATGGAACCCTACCTAATATTTGAATGCAACCAATAAGAATAGAGGAGTGACCACATGAGGTGAGACCAAAGGTAGTCTGTCTCCAATAATACCTAAAAATATCTTTCTGTGGAAGACTACAAACCCAAACGAAAGTGGTATTTTTCCCAAGCAATATTTCTCCCATCCTCCGAACTTCTCGAGTTCGACATGGCTTCTGTCTGCAGGTTTTATTTAAGGTTAATAAAAATCTGAAAATATATGATAAACTTTAATAGATTTCTACTCCATGAACTTGTCAAATCTTTCCTTGACTCCTTGTAAACTTTTTGTATCCTCATTCCACATCTTAACTGCATGTTCTGCTGTTTCTGCTTTGAAAATGCTTCATTAGAGATGCTCACTACCCATGCATCCACCTCATGCCACTCATGACTTTATTGATCTATATCCTACTCCTCCTTAGCTGTCCTTGTAGTCAGAAAAGTCCTACCTTATTCAACCATTCTTCATATAGAAGTTTCTTTTATTCTGCACAATTGCCACCAATTCAAGAGAATGTGAAGTCTGTTGTCTCCTTTTTATTTCATATCATTCTCTCATGGGCAAGCCAGCACCCCTCAGGTGACTCTTGCTTTTGAGTGTTGCTCCCTCATACCATTAATTCCTGATGCTGGAAGAACATGGAGCGGCCTTGTGAATCAGAGCAGGTAGGTGACACAGAAGTACACACTGAAGATTTTTAAGGTTACTCGAGATTTTCTGAGCAAGCAAATGCTGCAATGAACATTTATAATAAAGTCTCAACACTGTTACATGAGCTTTCTTGCTGAAGTACCTATCTTTAGAGTTAGGACATAAATTTTTGGAAATACTTTTTATGAAGAATGATGAAGTAGAACAGATATTTGTGAAATTATGCTGTTGTAAATTAAACATTTATATAGATGTGATGATTTTTTGTGTGTTTTGAAAAAGCAACACTCCAAAAGTTTCTCATTAGAATTTTAACATAGAAAAAGTGTGTATTATGATACACACACATTAGCTAGAGAGGAACTGTTACTACTTGCACCAGAAAAAAACCAGCAATTTATATGGCATTTGAAAGTTGCATTTTATTACATTTCCTTAATAAAATCACCCCTATTATATGCTAATAATGAAGAAAAATCTATCCTGTTTTTCTTTTTCAAATTTTGATTTGTTCAAAATGTATTTTGTTACTGAAAATATTTATAGCAAGAATTTCAGAAGTCATTGTGCATACCAAAATTCATTGTTTCCTGAAGTCAGTGGCAGCACCTGCTAGTTCCAGTGAGAACATGATGTGTCAATGCAAAGCAGTTTAGATATTGGGCTTTACATATTTACTTCTTTCCCATCTCTATACTTTATTTGTCCTCTTTTTATCTTACCCTCTGCACCCTAAAACCGCTCAAAAGCACCCATGATTCAAAGAATTACTTGCACTAAACCACATTCATGCACATGATACTGTATCATGTGTCTGTATTAGAATAAATTAAGGCTTTTGGCATCAAGCCCCTGCCCACAAGAATTCCCTATATCTGCTTCTTGTTACAGGCTGCGCCCCATCCAAATGCCATGCTCACAATTTCACAAAGCCTTTCAGTAAGCACAGCGGAAAATAGTCATTTAGTAGAATTTTGCTATAAATCTGGAGAAAATTTTGTGTTTGGAGAGTTACTGATCATTGAAACTTTGAATCATGGACTGCTCACCCACATGAAAAAAACAGAATTTTTTTAATCAGAACTGTCCTGTTGAAACCATCGTATTTTTTGCACATTCTTGGTTTTTACCATAAAAATGGCTCTTTTTTTTTTTTTTTTTAGTGACAGAAGCATTTTATAAAGCAGCTGAAAGACTTAGAACTAAAGAGAAAGATGATTTAAAACAAAATATAAATCCCATTAGATATTACTTCATAATTAATGAAGGATTTACAGGTTCATTTAACACCTACATAGATGAAATCGTCCTTCTGCATGGCTTAAATCCCTGGTGGGGTGAAGACAACCCAGCTGACTTTTGTATTTTATGTGTTCAAAGGGTCTTTGTTAAGTATCTCATAAGAAACTAGCTGATTAATGAGGTCAAACCAATACATTCATTGGTCAAATGCAGTCTTGTCAAAGCATTATTTGAGAATTTAGAAAATGTAACCTCAGGTCTGATTCTGTCTTAATATGAGCATGCTATTTAGAGCAGTTTTGTTAAAATAGTTAAGCATCCTACAAGTGCAGATCTTTATTCACATTACATGTTACTTGGGTCAAGGCTGGCTTTTACTGCAAACCTCAATATTGGGCTTCAAGATCCAAATAGGTCTTCAAAGACAGCCTTGTTCCAAAGGCAGCTTTTGGACTGGAAATGAGCTTGAAGGACAACTTTGGAACTTCACCGGAAGACCACCTCACATAGTAGGTGTCCTGTGGGACCGAGTTTCAAAGGAGCCTGAATAGGGTGGTCAGACTCTTAAAGCCACCCAGTGCTGTGAAACATGGTTCAGCAGAGGAGACTGGGGAAATGGAATCAAGGAGGAAGCCAGGCCTGTTCCCCTACCTCCCTCATCTCTCTCACAAATGCAGCTTCCATCAGCCCACTTTTTCAAACTTTTTTGTCTCTGCACCCATTTTTTTTAATCTATACAAGAGTTTGTCTTTAAGCACTGCCATGCCTTTCTACTGTCTTCACAAAATCTTGTAAGAGGGAGTCGTTTTTTAGGTTGTAAGGAAATTGCAAATACCAAAGAACGTTTGTGGTTTGCTTGCGTTTTCTCTCTCTCATTTAAGTCTTTGCTGAAGAACGAGGTGCACGTTATTGTTATAGGAGGAATAGAAATCTAACACTTGTCTTGGCAAAATGATAAAGGAGTGTCCTTCTCTTATTCTCTCCCAAGAATTGAAAGACTAAAATTTAACAAAAAATTCTGCCTAGAGAATATGCTTTGTTTGTCTGCACACGAGAAGCTGAAGTCATAGTTTTCTGTTCGATAAAGGGCGCTGCTGGCAGAGGCAGTAAAGGTCTGTCAATGGATATCTGATGGGAGAATGATTCATATTTTCCACAGGAAAAAAAAAAAACAAAATAAAAGTGGGGAGTGGATGTAAAATGGAGAATAAAAAGAGATTTCTCTCTGTAAAAGCTCTATGCTTTCACTTGAGGAAGATGAAGAGATACTTTTACTCAGAAAGGAGAAGAGCCAAGGACACTCGTTATTCAGGCAGAGGAGGATGTTAAGTGTTGGGGTACTTTACAGGCAAACCTACTCTGATTCTCAGTTTAAAAATTTGTATTAGATCTTCTTTGGGTTATCCAGAACAACAAAACAGGTTAGCTGGAATTTAGGATGGTCACAGAAGAATAAAGCACTGAAATAGATTGACCAAGACAGCAGAAGCATCTTCAGCCTCAGACACTTTTAAGAGCAGACACAGTCTGACAGGACATGTTTAGACAAAGCTGAGTCCATCCTAAAGCAGGAGGATGGACAAGTTGATTTTCCAAGCCCTTCTAGCCTTATTTCCCCAGCTGTTATGTTTCTTGTATATAATAAAAGGTACGGATTCATTTGAATACACTAATGAGAGGGTTTGAGCTGGGAGCTGAGAGCCAGGTCTGCCAGGCTCTCTTCAAGAATGCTTTCTTTTCCTGCATAGCATTTTGGGGTGAAAGGATTTAATTGATCTATTAAACGAGAAGCCCTTTGTATGTGCCATCCACTAGTTTGATGATAAACATCATCTTTAAATTTTGCGGAAACACCACTAAAATTACAGGCCAACTGGAGCCAAACCTTCCTTCTCTACTGTAAGGGTTATGTGGCAACATGAGAGAAAGGTGAACCAAGAAGACAGCCCGGTCAGAGAGTTGAAAATAGCTAATCTAATCACCTCCTAGCATTTTATTTTCTCATTGTTTGAAGAAAAAAAAAATATTAATTCCATTATAATGTAATTCTGCTTTCAGGGTCACATTTAAAAACCCCAAAGAGATGGTTTCATCCACAGCGCACATTCATTCTGTCAGTGTCAATCTCTTTTCCAATTATTACACTCTAAATCCTTTTGCAAACAAAATCAGTGCATGCGACTGACTGCGAGACTGTTTGGTTACAATGAACAGAATGAGGTCTCGATGAAAAGGTCAGTCCAAATCCATACGTGACATCTTTCACTTTCTGTTCTGAAGCTTCTGTGAAGGGATTCAAAGTAAGACAAACTTAAGTGTGAAGTCTGACCCTTTCTTTGGGTGATATGGGGTGACACATAAGGAAAGGGGAAGAAATTAAAACCTTAGCTATGTTTATGGTAATTTTGTAAAAATTTATTTGCTAACATAAAAGCTGCATTTTTAATTCATATTTTTTTTAAGGATGAACCTCAGCAGATTAACAGAAATGCTTTTTAGATCTTTTTAATTCTATTTAGTTATAGGATGTTTTTTCTTGTAGTGGTACTGCTGGTACCCGGAAACACTTCCTGGGAATCGGAGAGGTTTTGGTAGGATATTAGGAAAGAAAAAAGCAAAGATTAAATAGATTAAAAATTCCTGAGAAACAAAAAGACCCCATGCTCTGAGAAAACATCGTTGACAATTTTACTTTAAAAGCAACAAATAGTCTTCTCCCTGGGAAGAACTGCTCCTGCTTTCAGGACTCTCTTGTGTCTTCCTCATTATAACTCATAGGTTTTTTCTTGAAAGACAAGGCAAAGATAATAGACTACATATGATTCTGCTTCACCAGAATAAGTCAGTAAAAATTGTAGGGATGATCTATGTTGTTTTCAACAACAGAATGTCTATGTGGGAGTTATTATATTCTTTGCTACTTTGTACAGAGAAGATAGTTAAGGCAGGAAGGCAAGCAATGGCTTTCAATCACAAGCACAACAGTTCTCAGAGAACTTTACTCCTAGAAGCCGCTGCTTGGACTTCATAAACCGACTGGGTTGAGTCTGGTGCCTCAGGGCAAAGAATGGAAATATTAGGTAGTTAAAAAGCAAAATCTGGGAAAGAAAGAGATGCCAAATGTACAGAGAAAAAGGTGAAAACCTATACCAGTTAAGCAGTGGCATGTGGAGAGTCCAGGTCCACCTTGTTTTTGAGGGAAATGGTCCAGCATCTGGAAAATCATACTTTTGTATGCACTCAGGTGCTTTCACCTTTCTTTCTTGAATGTTACCTTCCTTTTAGTACATAAAAATAGTGCTATGTTTCAAGGAGACTGCTCCAAGTGAGTGCTGACAAAGGAAGAGGCTTTTGTAGGCTCCAAAACCTGCTTGAGCTGCCCTGAAAACACATCCTATAAACCAGGGTAAAGCATCTTAACGTGCTGTGAGAGCCAGAAAATTGTTGGATTTGGGCCTAATAGGACAGCGGTGACAGGGCTCAGTCGCCAGAGAGGGTGCATTTCAGAGACACTGAAAAACTGTGACAGCTCATCCTGGAAGTGCTGATGCAAGGTAATCATTGAACTCAGTATAAATATAATGAAAGGTAAGATCTTTTCTGGTTCAGTACTCAGTATTATCTTTTGATGGATTTGTTTCTGCAGAGGGTTTAGTGTGTGGATATATATAGTGCAGTCCCCATCACAATATAGCCCCCATCACTCTTTTCCCTTTGCTATGGGTCCATTTGCTTGCAGATCTCGTTTTATTATTAATTGATGTCACGTGGTGTGCTCATCTACACAACAGAGAAAGACACAGTCGCTGCTTAATGGAGCATACAATTGAAGATAGACAAACTGATAGATTGGAAGGCCTGCAGTTGAGGATCCACACTCAGTGTTAAGAACTTTGATTACTGTGGCAAATTTTTTTTTCTTTCAGTATGTGTGTCGTTTGTAGGATTGGGCACTGTTAAAAGGTTTCACAGAGACATCTGAATATAACCATCATAACATAACCTAACCAGCTGGATGTTTTTGATGAGATTTATCTCCCTTCACTTTAGCTATCTATTTTGCATTGAAACCTGAAGAGTGGTGGACCTGAACACCACTGTACCAGCTGCGGAATGGTCTTATACAAGATGGGCAAAAGCAGAATCCAGGGCAAGGTCTAAGGAAAAATATAAGATCAATGCATTAAGTTTTGTGAAAATTATTGAATGAAGACCAGACATCTGAACCACTCTTCAAAAGCCAACAAGTTTTGGAACACCGTCTTTCTATCTGAAGAGTAGGAATGAGATATATCGATACATATTTATGTTGAGATAGATGGAGATATATTGAGAGGACCTTTTGCGATCAGATGGCTTTACAACAGAGATGCTCACAATAAAAAAACAAACCTCATTGGGATTGCGAAACCCATTCAAACCATCCCTGGTATTCAAACAACCCTGGTCAATTCAAATCACAAAACACCCTTACTGCAGAATTGCAATATTATGGAGATTTGCACGCTCTTGATCATAGCATACAGAGTGGGGAACCATATGAAAACTTTCACAGTCTTTGCTCATGTTTTTCCAGAGTTGTAGTTAAATAGAGGTATTTAATCTCAAAATTTCTATTTGGCACAGTTTACTAATAGTAAACTATACTGCTGCAAGGCATGAAGTGACTACCACAAATCCAAAGAAAATGGAAAAGTAAGGGGCAATTATAGGTATGTGGATGTTTTTACAGTCTGTTTGGGAGTGTAATATTTAAACAAATTTGTGGTTTTTTATGATCTTCAAGCAGACCTGCACAGAAATAAAGGAGTGTTAACGATTTAAAAAATGGTGCAATAGAAAAAAGAAAAACATGGAACCCAATGAAAAATGTCAATAAATTTAAGCTTAAAAAGTACTGCACTTCAGAAGCATGGTTTGGGGGTTTTATCTAGTTTGTCAAGAGGAGGTTGCTGTTTATTTGCAAATGAGCATTACGTTTTCCACCAGAAATATCTAAATGGAGATTCAGAAAAGTTAATATAAACAGACTTACACCATGTGTCAGTCAAATTTAATAAGATTTCAGCATTGGCATTCATTTCTAGTTACATTTATAGTGCTTTTCATGAGCTAACCTGATGTGGTCCAGAAAGCCAGATTTGCATGCTGTATGGACTGCAATGTTTTGAAAATCCATGCTCAGCCAGGTGCACTAAGTTAAAATGCTCTCAGACCTCCAGGTTGCCTAGACACTGTCCAAAGGAAGAAAATATGCAGTTGGGCTGTGAAGCATGATGATCTGTGGGACAGTGTTGTACCCAGCCGTAAAAGATGAGGTAGTGTTAAGGGGATCTGGTCTGAGACCAGAACATTTGACTTACACTAGGCAACACCCCTTACGCTAGGTCTCTTACAGAGACTATCCTGGGCAACCTCCTAGGCAGCAGATATGTCAATGGCTGTGAATACCCAACTTGAAGTGAAATAACCCAAAACACGTCTCATAAATCAAGATAAAAGACAAATAAGCCATAGCTTATTGTCAAAAGAGCTGTTCCAAATCCTCCTGAAGGTCATATGTGGACTGACCACACTGAACACAGGATTAAATCAGTGCTTTGCATTTTGGCATGTTTTTATTTGTTTGCTTTTAAATTATATCACCGCATCCAGGAACTAGTAGGAGGTGAGGATCTAGCTTGCTTGCTGTTTGAGGACAGTGCCTAAAGTCCTGCAGCTCTTTCTCAGTGACTGAAGATATACCATTGCATCTCTTTCCACAGCAGTCTTGGACACTCACTATGTACTGGAATGTGGCTGCACACACTCTTGTGACTTGATTAACTGTATTGTTTCCTAGAGGTCTATTCTGAAGCTCCTGGCAATGAGGAAAGCACTGCCAGTTCTCGCTATCTGTTTTGTTAATGGGTTGCTGACTCCACTCCCCAGTGATCTTAAAAGGGGCAAAGGGCAGAAGTCACCATTTTCCCTGCTGAGCTCAGCTCTTGAGGCATCTAAAAAGAAAGCTCCAGAGAGCTTATCACATCTCTTACTGAAGATTTATTAACTGCAGAAGCGTAAATCCCATTCAAGAATTCTGACTTGGCTCTTCCATTGCAGATATTTGTGAGCTATACTGGTGGACAGGGGGAACTGTTGACCTAGAAAAAACTGCAACTATGAGCATCAGGGGAAGGCTATCAGTCAAACTTTCTACAAATATTATATGGAAAATCTCTTGACCTGCATTCACATAACGGCTTTAGCTGTGATTATCACTGAGCTCAGACCATTCTCACATGAACTGAAGGACAGAATCTCAAGAGTGGTGGCTGTAATGGATGCACATGCTTTATCCCTAGACACAGACACGGATGTGAAGAGCTCACTAAATAACCATTCACTTCTCTGAGGGTCCTTAAATGCTAAAATGTTCACACAGGATTCTACTTCCTGCAAGAACAACTTAGGTTACCTAATAAATAGCTTAAGGTCCCTTTTCCCATTTTTAACATCTATTGGGTTTTTTTCCTTGCATTGTGAAGAGAAGTATTAAACTACAGTATCAAGCTTCTGAAATGTAAGTGTTTTCAGTAACACCTGAGAGGGCAGAGCCAGGCAGGGACAAGGTTACTGTGGGAAGTTAATTAGCTAACCAATTGACCCCATCTACAACCCAGAGTGAGTTTGTGTATTTAATTTATTTCACACATGACTTGCTTTTATAATCCTTTTCCCACAATGCCAACCAGACTATACAGTAACCTTGGGCTCTGCTTCTGATATTAACTGCTCTGCAGTGTGCTAAAGTCAGTACCAGATAGATGTGTGTGCACGCACATGCACAGCGGCTGGGATGAGGATCATCCGTTGTTTTAGCAAAACAGCTCATGTTTCTGAGGCAAATTGTGTCTGGTCAATGGATTAGCAGGCAGGAACTTGACTCCTTCTGGGTCTATCCATTTACAAATGAGGCATAACCACCATTCCCTCTGTTACCCTTAATCAATGCATGCAAAACTGGAGTCAATACCACATTCAGCTTAAAAGCTGTTGCACTGAGCATCTTCTTTAAATATCCAGGAGCCACCGGAAGCAACAGTTAATAATGACCTTATTGTACCAATGGCTTGAACTGCTGGATGGAGAGAAAAGCAGCTGAGAGTAAATTGTGGGCCACACAGCAGCCAAGCAAAGAGTAACGCATCGTGTGGTACAGGAGTGGGCGTTTTTCCTGCCAGGATGGAGAAGGGAGGTGTGTTTCCTCTGATCCTTGCAGGAAAACCCACAAGTCTCAAATCTTAATGATACCACCAAAACTTAATCACTGATGGGCATTAAAATACCTTTCCTGCACTGCAACACATGTGCATCATGTCGAACCATCATCCAGGAGAGAGAACATCGCACCTTGAAAGTCTCCTGCCACTTTTCTGCCTTAGTTCCCTTCCAAAGAGAAGCGTGCAGTTGTCAGGGGGGATGCAGAGCTCTCCCTGATACACATTCAGGCTTCTGCCAGAGTAAGCAACCATGCTGCTCTGCTCAGAGCAGGCCAGGACCTTAGTGAGGACAGTGGGGTGCATGTAGACACACGTACCAACCCCTTTCCAGGCTCCGATTTAGCAGCAGTTTGAATGGATGGTTTAGGCCCCGGAACCAAACATCCGCAATTTGCATGACAAGAGAAGTCAAATACTGACACCACACACTCACATATCCATGCTTCGGACTTGGATTATTCTACAGCTTTGCAGCTTCTGCCTCTGAGCATAGTCCCACTGTGCTGAGCTGTATGAATACAGAATATAAAGATTATCTTTTCTTCCAATCTAAGCACACAGCAATAAACAACAGGCAGGTGAAGAAGGAGAAAACACTGTGACGGTATTACTCAGTATGCAAGGGAAGACAGATGGCTTGTTTCATATTACCGTAAAGGGGAACAGGCACAAATAAGAAGTGACATACTCAGATGGACTTCCCCTAAGTCTAGCAAAGTGTGGGAGGGGAAGATTTTGCAGATGTGACAACCTGCAACCTTCTTACTTTGTAATAGTCAAAGACATGAAATCACAAGAGCTTTAGCTCTCTCGAGGTCATGGCAAATTGATTTAGAGATATTATACTGAAAGCAACAGCAAGTGCCAGATATGAGCTGGGTTGACACTGAAGTCCAGATAAAAGTCCACATGTTTTATCAAATGTTACTCTGTTTACAGCATTCTCATGCAGGGAGAAACAGCTGTAAAAGAATTAATGCAGCACACGGCTCACCACAGACTAACCTCCAGGTCTTTTGCCTTCCATTATCCAGTTTGACTGCTGCAGATAGCTGAGCCATCTCATTTAAAGGTGGTTTGGCTATGTCTAAAAACTCTTACCTGTTGTAAGCTCTACGCTGCACCCAGTGACTCCTGAGCAGAGATACTCCCAAGTAACAAGTGGAAGTTTCCAAGGGATTAAGGAAAAAATTGATGGAAGTGTTCCAAAGGGAAGTTAAACATGTTTAGCATGAACTAATGATCAGACACATGCAAAGAAAGCCACACGTAAGAGGTAATTGAATGAGGTTCTTGCAGTATATTGGCTGCTTCTCAATTCTGTATCAAATGAGGCACATTATACTCTTAACAGGCAGCTATTTTTCTTCTACACGTCTAACTGAGCCTAACATCAAATACAGAGCGAAGAGCACTATGTGGCGTGAAGCATTAAAAACAAACGCAAACAAGGAGCTTCATTTATGCTATAAATCAATTTGCCAAAAAAAAAAAAAAAAGGACTAAGCCTAACAGGCTTCATGGGAAGTAAACAAGCACACTGTTTACTGTTGGAAATTGTTTGCATGGTGTAATGTGTCCTTTAGGGCACCATGCCTGCACAGGTAGTTACAGTGAACTGCTCAAGTTAGCAGGTTAAGGATACATCTGATACATACCGACACCGATTCTCACCGCTCCATCCCAGAACTTTAAACAGCAAAAGGCTGGTGAAATGTGTGGATTTTTAAAGAGATGGAAGTAGAATAAGGACATCCATCAGTAAGAATTAAGGCCATGTGATTAATCTGGCTACAGCACACCTTCTTCCCATAGCACAGAAAAACATCATGTCTAAGTGAACCTGTTCTTCACAAACCAAGTGATCAAGGGTCCATTCTACAGCTGGGATAAATAGAAAGGGTCTAAAGGAAGCTTGGAAAATGCAGTAGTTATAATTTATTATTTTAATTGGCTGGGCACTTCGCAGCCAAACAGTAAGATGCAGTCTTTACTCCGAAAAGGCACTTTTCATATCACACGTTTTTTAGTGGGTCACCCTTTCAGCTACATGATACTTTAGGGTCCCTGAATATAACAATCTCTAAAGTACAAGTAAGGGAATAGAACAGGGGTTATGTTCTTAAAAAAAAAAAAAAAAAAAAAAAGGAAGACAGTGTTTGTATGAAAGGATCAAGGCAGTGTCAAAAGAGAGAACTGCATATGGTTCTCAAGTGAAAGTGACAGTGAGATTGTAGGAACATCATGTAGGTTAAGAATAACTCATTAGGAAGTTGTGTTCATTATTATGAATTACCACAGCAGCACCTAAGACCCTTAAATGAGGTACCACTTTGCCGTGCAACCAACAGAGAGAAAAAACACTGGATCATTCAGAGAATTATTTGGGCCAAGTTTATGGAGAAGGCCGGTTCCTAACCTCCTAAAAAAACTCATACTGTGTGCTTGATGGAGTACGATAGAGTATGAACAAGAAACATTTCTGGTTTCAACCCTAGGGAATGACTGGGGCCAAAAAAGACCTAAGGATCTGCCTCGCTAGCCTCTGACATTCAAAACCTCCAAATTAAAAAAGAGGTAGCAAAAGGGAATTGGTTCTAAGGCATATTCTAGAGTCAGCCATTTATGTCTTTAAAATACCCCTCCCAGGCCTCTAATCGCGTCTTCAACGTAGCAGGATACGTCTTGTAAACAGATGAAAATTAATCGCACTGAATTGTTCAGGAAGACATCACTCCCAGACAGCTCTGCTTGTCTCTTAAGTGCTGTGCAAACATCAGATGATTACAAAGGCTTAAGGCTAACCTCTCTGGGCTAGAAAGCTGCTTTAGGAAGGCATGGCACAGGGGGCTGTGGTTTCCTGAGCAAATGTATTTGTGCACCAGGTGTCAGCACAGTACAATATTTCATTTCTACGGAGATCAAGTCTGAATAATATGACTCTGGTTGCTCAGTTGTTAAATTGCCTCCTGATGTGTGTTTAATGCAGTCTGTAACTGCCCCTTTTTGCTATAATTTCTTTCATTAGTGCTCAGTTGTGTTTTTCTCTGTTTGGTGAAATGGTTCCTTGCCTTATTAGGCTGTGCAACTGCTTGATTGTTTTTTCCATCATTTTCTCAGAAAAAAAATTATGTAATGTTGCAGTAAGAACCTAGTCTAAAAGGAAACTAACTCTGCACCATGTAACTCAGAGTTATAAATGTCTTAAAGATATTTGGAAACATGATTCAGTTCTTATATGATGTTTTAGTTATTTGTGTTCTAGCTCTTACAGTCTTAAGTAAAAGGAATTTAGGCAACTTATTTCCAGTAAAATCAAAACAAGGTGCATCTACTACCTATCTTCCAGTACCTGTCTTCAGATATTCAGATTTTCGTCTCCGAGCTCTCAGGTGGTGTTGAATGCTAAAGTCAAACCTGCCTTTACCCCTGCAAAAAGGGAGCAAGCAGGGGGAAAAGGAAGAGAAGAGATACCACTTGGAAGGCAGAAGACGTGCTCTCAAATCTCTACTCTGCTCAACCTGGAAGATACTTTCCTAAATTCCAGAAAAGAACCCTAAGTCTCAGACCTGTCTGTAAAGATATTTCTTAAAATCTCTTTGCCTGGAGCTATTCCATTTTGTGTTAGTAAATATTAATTGGAACAAGTGTGTGACCTTGCTTCCCCCTCCAGATCCCTGGACAATACTCTAACGACTAGACAATAACTCATTTTTTGGCTTGTTTACTCTTAGGTGCATTGGATATCGAATTATTTATACAAAACAGAGCAACTTCAGTAGGATTAATTTATCCAAACAGACCCAGCAGCCTCCTGATTACAGCAACCTCTTCGATGGCAGGAAACCAACAGTTACATCTCTGCTTCAAAGCAAACAGCAAGGGGAAACAAAAACAGGTTTTCCAAATCACAGATGAGTCTCCTGACAACTGAACAGTGGGGAAAAATCAAAGAAGGTCCCTGTTGAAAGGGCTTATTGCAGACTTTCTCTCCATGTACGATGATGTCTTAGCAATATGTTTGGGATCCCCTAGAAGGTAAGATTTTTCCAGGGCTGCTGGGATGTCATCAGAGTTTTAGAGCAGCGTGAGCAGTTGGATGATCCGGTGCGTGCCCACTGACAGACAATAGTACCTGGAAAATACTGTCAACAGAAAATTAGGTACTACAGGAATACGTCACAATGAGTTCACGTGGGAAAGAAGTGGGAACTGGAAATCTTGGCTGCACCTAAAAATCAGGCTTCAGTATCTTAAACAGCTGTCGGATATCTCTCTCCCTTTGCTATACCCATACGGATTAGGTGCAGCTTTTTGTTGTGTTTATATCAACATTTTTTCTATCTTAGACTGACTTGACACCAGAATGCTTGTGACGCTGGGCCTGGTGACCCAAATTGTAGTTTTCTGCATTTTATCTGGACAGTTTGTTTGTTAATAGGCAGCCTTGCTGTTCCCATTACAAGGAGAACTTGACATTGCCTTGGGCTTTTCTTTTGTTGCAAGGCTGCTTATTTACAGAAAGCGCACGCACAGTGCTATTTCTCTCCGCTCAGGAGAAATTTCCTCTTCTTTCCTTTGTTCCTGAGGACCACATGCTGGCACTCTTCCCGTAAACCTGGTCCAAATTGTCTCTCTGATCCATCTGGAAGTATTTCTGCTAATCCACTGCTTTCTGCTGTGTCCTGTATTTACTGGTGGGCTGTTTCTGTTCTGCCATCCCTATACCTCTATAATGGCACTGATATGTTCAGCAATATTCACCTGTGATAGTGGCTGGTGGCTTCTGTTGCTCAAGATACTTGACACTGCAGAAAGTTTAGTGGTTAAAGGAAGGACTGACGTGACCATCAGTTTCTGCATATTGCTACCCAATGCTCAGCATAACAGTACTTGAAATAAAAATGACACCAGGATAAAACCAAAATGGATCAATCTGCAACTTTGTCATTCAGTGCTGCTTACCAGCATTATGTGAGACATCTAACTTTCTTGGGACAGGCTGGAAAGAGAGAAAAACCAAAAGAACTTGATCTTTTTGAGACATTTTCCAAGTTTTATCAGAAAGGAGCAAGAACCATTCTCTTTAGTATGCCCATGGCTACATGAAGGCCTTAAATTGCTTTTTGATCCATTAAGCCACAGGGGACATTTTTACAGATATCAGTGAACTCTGGGTAAGAATTTGAGGATGCAAGCAGAAAATCCAAGCATCTGCAATGAATGTAATTGAATAGGGCAAAGGAAACTCTGCCCATGAATGCCACAGCTCGAACTGCTGTAAGGAAGGCATTTATTTTGACACTTAGAAACACTGTTTTGTTTTGCTTTTTTTTTTCCAAATCTACCCCTCAATTAGATCACAAAAAAATTGCCAGTCTTTCCTCAAGTTTTGAAGCAGTTTCTTATCCTTAGAAATGTTCTGGTAAATATTGGCTGAAGTCTGGAGCAGAGTTATAGGAAACTGGGTGTTTATTTTTTTTATTTTTCATTCCTCTGAGAACACTGCACTTTTTTTTTTTTTTTTTTTTTTTTTTTTTTTTTGTCATGACAATGGAATGCAACACTGCATCTCCTTTGGAAGTGGGCTGGGATTTTTTTAACACTGTTGTCTTTTTCAGGCACAGTGAAGGCAATAATATAGATCAATTTCTGCACTTTTTTGCTCTGAGATTCGGTGTAACGGGATAGGAAATCCTGCATGCTGTTTCCAATAAGATACCTTCAGATACTGCCACATATAATCCTAAATGTGCCTAGAGCAGCGGATGTTCTAGGACAATGTCCTAATATATTACCTTACTATAGAAGTCACTGAATCTTTGCTGGCACTTACAGCCCTTCTGAGCATTCACCTTTCTGTCCACTCTTGTTACAAATCTGCTTAGACTGCAGGATTTAAGTGTTAGGGGCTTTCTTTTTGTTATGTATTTCTATGCCACCCGCTACAGAGGGGCTTTGATCCATTTTTGTGGCTTCTAGGCTTCACTGAACAAAAACTGTTAAGAATATAAAAAGATGATAACGTAATGAGCCAAAGAATAAGAAAACATATGAAAGCGTGTTCAAATCAAAAGAAATCTGGTAAAGCAGACCCAGAAAAGCCCAAATATTAAGAACATATAAATGACAGGAATATCCTGGCTTGTTGTGGTTTATTTTCTGGTAATACAAACAGTCATACGATATAGTCTTGTTCACAAACACATCAAGCTGCCTCTTAAGACCAAACATGTTTCTCCTACCAGCATGTAAGTTTTCCCAGCTTTAGGAATAAATATTTATTAAGGCCATTTTGCTGTATTTATAGCAGGTTGTACATGCATTTTGCGTAGCTTGACAACCTCAATCATCTGAAAATGCTGTGTTAGACTTTGTCAGGTTCTTTTAAAGACAGTGTGGTTGCACAGCCCCAGCACAATGGTTTGTGGATGTATTCACTTCTCTAAATGAGAGTTCATCCAGGTACCCAAATTGCAATCAGGTTTTCCTGAAAGGGAAAGTGAGCAGGGGCATGGCCAGTAGCAAACATTGCTGGCATCTGGCTTAGTGCATCCTTGGTCTCCCTCTTCTGGCTCAGCTTGAAGGAGCGCACTTCTGTGATGTGCTGCAGCTCACCATCACTGCTACTTGCCAGGTGAAGGGGACATTTGTGAAGAGGATATGACAAGAAGCCGCTTTCCAGCACGTGGCTACGAGTAACAGCACGGAGAACAGAGCAGTGGGCATTTTCAGTCTAGCTCTCCCAATCTGCTCCCATTTTTTTGTGCACTGGCTTGAACCTTTGAGAAAATCACCAGGTATTTCTTTAATACACACAGCAGGGGGGAAAAGGGGGATGAAGGAGATTTGGAAATATGAGTGGGTAAGAGATTGTGACTCTAGATGTTCTGATGTAGCTGTTAATGCTCAGCTGTGGCTAATTTACACATTGTACAGGCTTGCCAGCACTAAGGGCTTAGAAATTCTAAAACTCAGTTACTAAGTTACCAATCATTAAAATAGCCACAAAGACTGTTCTGCACATTTTTAGACTGTTACAAGTTTTGTATCAGAAATAGTGTGGAGGACAAGAGAACTGATTGTCCCCCTGTACTCGGCACTGGTGAGTCCCCGCTTCAAACACGGTGTTCAGTTTTGGGCCCCTCGCTGCACGAAAGACACGGAGGTGCTGAAGCGCGTCCAAAGAAGAGCAACGAAGCTGGTGAGGGGTCTAGAGTAGACGTCTAATTAGGAGCTGCGGAGGGAACTGGGGATGTTTATCCTGGAGAAAACGAGGCTGAGGGGAGACCTTTTCACTCTACAATTCCCTGAAAGGAGGGTGTAGTGAGGTGGGGGTCAGTCACTTCTCCAAAGTAGCAAGCTATAGGACAAGCAGAAACAGCCTCAAGTTGTGCCAGGGGAGGTTTCGATTGGTTAATAGGAAAAATTTCTTCACTGAAAGTTTTGTCAAGCACTGGAACAGGCTGTCCAGGGAAATGGTTGAATCACAATCCCTGGAAGTATTTAAAAGATGTGCAGATGTGGCTGTGTTTAGGGACATGGATTAGTGGTGGACTTGTCTGTGTTTGGTTTATGGTTGGACTTGCTGATCTGAAAGGTCCTTTCCAACGTAAATGATTCTATTATTTTGTAAGTGATTTTGTAAGCAAAATCAGATGGGAATTTGAGTTTCCTCTAAAGAGATTTTGATGTGAAGGGCACATATTGTATTCTTTCAATTTACCTTTGACTTTCTGGGACTTTCTGCCACAAACTAACCTCTAAATAGTTTTCTTTCTTTCTTAACAAAAAAAAAAAAAAAAAAAAAAAAAAAAAAAAGTGAAGAAAAAGGTGAAGGCTACAGCTGTTAACATCTGAAATGTTAACATAAAAAATAATGTTAACATAAAAAAATGCAACATCCGTCTTCTGTGCCTCACAGTACCAAGGTTTTTCTGTGTTTTGAAGTCAGGCATAAGACTGTGAGAAACAGCATCACCCATTTGAATTGGTTTCCTTTTCCCAACACCTGGCTTACAGATATGTGATATTCAGAAGGGAATTTGTCAATAGACCAAAAAAGATGGATGTTTGTAGGGAGAAAAAGCTCTGAGACACAGAAATACAGACCACCAGGGAAATGGTCTGTCTATATTTTGAGATTGCTACCTTTGAAAGACAGGGACTTCCAACAGTCCTGTTTCTGTAAAAACAGACATCTTTGGGACTTTGTACTTCAAATGGTATGCATGAAACATCTACCTATATATATAATAGCAATATCAGAAAAGTTGGACTTGTTTTTGCTGTGCTGCCTGATGTTGCTTTTGAGTTTTCTTTATTGTGTGTGTCCTTGCTGATGATTTATGCGTAAAAAAAACCCAAGACTACTGAAGTTTGGAAAAGAGCCTGTTCCGAGTATGAAAACTAAAACTTCCGTTGTAGTTTTCTTTCTTTGTGCTTTAGGGAGACATGTGGCACACACGGAAAAGTCCTGCAAGAACCTGTGTTTGTCAGGAACTGCATCCCAACCCAATATTTGGTGAACCAGTTACATTTTTAGGCCATTATTAGGATGTTAGAATTTAAAAATAAAAAAATAAAATTAGGATAAATAAGGGAAGATAATTCTCAGCTTAAACCTGACAAGGCATGAGCCACCAGTTGCTATGTGCAGCTGCACATTGATATCTAAAAATCAGTGCCACTTGCTCAGCTCCCCACCTCTGTCAGCAGGACAGAGAGATTCTTCATTGCTGCAGCCCAGATAAAAGTTAATAGCAAGATTAAAAATTAGAAAATTAGGGGAAAACCAAACCTGTAGCAGGATTAGAAATTAGTCTTACTTTGTTAGGAAAGGTGAAAGTTGGCTTTAATACAGGATCTCTTCGAGTTGTGGATTTAGGAGCACAGGGATGTAAATCGTGCCCTTTACAGAAGCAGATTTCTGAGTAATTGTGTCTGTAGGCAAAAGTGCCCGTGTCCAGCCAGCCAACTGTGATGTGGCACAGCTTGTGAGCTGTTTCTTGTGATTCTCTGAAGTCTAATTAGAGCACCAGTGAGTGCATGAACTAACCCTAGAGGGCTCTCACGACTAAGAAACAGACTGTTCATAGGCAAGAAAGGACTGGAGTATCAGAAGAGAGCCTTTTAGTTCAAGCTGTAAATTTTCTCTTTTGAAAAGAAAACACCTGCTACTGCTGTGGGTATATCTTTATACTTATTTATGTGTAGTGCAAGAGTTTTGGTGCAACATTTCTCAGTTTGAAATATAGTTAGGAAGTCTTTGGGGTTTCACTATGCTTTATTCCTTTCCTTTTCTTTTTTATCCAGGGAGAGAATTTTATGAAACAGTAGACAGGATTTTCGAATACATTTGGCAAATCTGTTCACAATTTCATAATAAAATATTAAATGTCAGTTCATGAGCTTCGATTGTTGGAGGCCTTTGGGAGAATTATAAAAATAACGGTAAATTGGAAGATGCAAAGGTAATACAACTCCCCTTCATTTGCTAAGAAAGGCAAATACAAATATAAGATCAGTGATAAAATGCCACAAGGGCTGCAGACTTTCAGAAATAGCACATGATGTGTATATTAGACAAATTCTACAAAGCAGAGCAACTATATCATCTTTTTAGGCTTTTTGACGTACAGAAGCAGGAAGACTACAGCTCTAACAACGGAAATTATGCTTGTCTGTATGGGCCATGTATTTAGTAGAAACATTTACAGATGGCTTTTTTTTGAGCCATCCTAACAGCTGCTACTGTTACTTGGAGTACAGTATGTCATCATTGCGAGGGGCTGTGTCAGTAGATGATGTAATATCCCATTGAGGACCCCAGCATTTACAGGAGCAGGTACATCACTGGAGCACAAAATTTTTGCCAGGCACTGTGGGTCAGTCAAAGACCTTTGTTATTCAAGCAGAGGGCTTCATGTAAGGGACAAAACAGCCGTGCTTTGCCAGCTTGCACCAAACCATTGCAAAACACAACATGTTGACAGGACTGCATAGTGAAGATGAAGCCTAAAAATGGTGCTAAGCTTATTGGTTAAAAAGGTGGTTAAGCAAGTAGCAGTAGTTGCCAAGGTCATGGCAAAGGAGAAAAAGGAAGCATGGGACCAACAAGGAGGGTGAGTAAGAGTTAAGGTTTGGTGCATCACCTCTGACAGTCCAATAAAACTTGGTGTGCCCCAGCCAGATGCTTCTCAGCTTTTATCTCCCTCACAAGCATAGAATCACAGAATCATATAGGTTGGAAAAGACCTTTGAGGTCACTGAGTCCTCAGTTAGGTCCAACCTAACACTGCCAAGTCCACCACTAAAGTATGTCCCTAAGCACCACATCAACATGTCTTTTAAATATCCCCAGGGATGGTAACTCAACCACTTCCCTTTAAACATACATTTGAACTACAAATATTATTTAATACATCCATACCTTTGAACTTGTGGAGCCAAGGATAGGTCTCATTAATCAGATTTACTTAACTGATAACATTCTCTTAGTACCTTTTAATGTGCTGGGTAATTTTTCTGTATCTGCTGACTATATCTGCAATTAAAAACTTGCACTTAAAAGTGCTCTGATTAGGGAAATAGTTCTGTAGCATTAAGAACACTTTACATTAAGTATTTTCAAGTGAGTATTCACACACTAATGATTTTAATCCTAATGAAGACATTATGTTCTGCTCCTCCACAGGAGAAAGCCCTGGTCTCAACACTAAACTAGTTGCAAGCTTTTATTTTTCCTGATGTTCTAATTATATATGAGAACAAAAACAAGAGAGCACTCCTGGCATCTCAGATGGAAATTTTGCTCCTTTTTTAAAAAAGAAAAGGATGGCAAGAGTCTGTTTGCGGCCAAGCTGGAAAAAAACCTAAATTATTATTCAGGTTTGGCTTGTTTTAGAAAAAGCAGAAAAGTATTAATGCCAGGCATATTACCTTGATTCAATTATATTGGAAGATCAGAAAATATTTTAATAATATGGTTAAGTCATTAAAGATAACTTTGTTTGGGTACCAGTGTACTAAAACCAAGAGAAAGTGTAAAATAAAAATAAAATAATAAAAGTAATCTATCAGATAAATAGTATTTTTTATTTTTTTTTTCAGAATATGTGAAACTCCTCAGGAATAAGAGATGCCTTATATTTTAGGGCCTGGAGTAAAATACTCAAAAGCCTTTTTGCCTTTTGAAATGCTCACCCTCAGTTACTACTCACAGGCATCGTAAGTTGCATAGCACTAGTAATGGCAAAGAGGAAAACTTTTCCCCTCTGTAGCAATTTTCTCCCATTAAAGAAAACAGTATCAAGCAGAAAGCAGTAGGAGAAAGTAGCTATTACCCTCTCAAAGTTAGCTGAACCAAAACAGCATGATGCTGTTGCTCCTGGAGGTTAGTGAGTCGAATCTTACTGTGATATCCACTGGGGTATGTCACAACATTAAACCGGAATTCCTATTAAAGAGACCATTCCTATAAAACACATGGATTTAATCTGAAACAACAGCTGGGATAGGAAAGAACAGCAATCGTAGTTTTTTCTCCCTAAAAAGGAAAAAAGGAAATTTGCTCGTAAGGGATATTATTCCACAGCTTAGGAAGGACCGATTGGGAAAAGGAGCTGATTCACACACACCCTTGCAAGAGTTAAGTAAGGTTTGACTATGCACTTCTAAAAGCATCAGTCTTTCCAAATGCCATGCATTGGAAAGGAGCAATTATTAAAATTAAGCTAAAAACCTTGCAAGTAGCAATCTTGTAACTAATTGCTCCTAAACAGCAGAAGAGGCATTGTGCAACGCCTAAGTCCTTGGGCATTTATTTATTCATTTTTCTTCTGTACATCACCTTCCAGCCTCCAATCCTGCCTACCTTCCTGCAGGATAAATAAGATACAAGTACCATCCACTAGTTAAAATGCTACACAAAAACAAAAGAATGACCAGGTGCAAAATGAAGACTCTTAATTTCTGAATGACCCAGGTTAAGCATCCTGAGCAAGCCTTTATTTGAACCCTGAAGTATGATAGTATTACAGAATTAATTATATAATCTCAAATTAATTTTTTTTTTTTTCCTAGAGACTATTAGTCCTTTGGCAGCCTGAAGTCCAGCTGTAGAGAAGATTCAGCTCCAAAAAGGACCCAATAAGTCTGTGCTGTAAGTATAAGATAACTCTTTAAAGAGGTGGTGAGGAGATACAGGGTACTCCGTGCAGGTTGCTATATTTCATTGCTGGATTCAAACAAGTCTCTATTGAACAGGCAAAAAAAAAAAAAAAAAAAAAAAAAGAGAGTTTTTAGAAGCTTGTAACAATGTAGATTGTAGGAGAAGAGCAAAAAACCAATCTGACAGATTTCAAGTCTTTGCTTCAAAGGATGAGGCAAGATTAACAGCAAAAAGATTGTGGCTTTGGTTTTGATTTTTTTTTTTTAATACTGTTTCAGGCTAGGCAAACAGAAGATAACTTCTTTAATTAATTTCTCCTGAAGCACATAGAGCATTTTAGAAGAAATTAAGAGAAAGAAAGAAGCAATTGTCCCTTCCTCATCTTATCCTTTTTCTGCCCCTAAGAAAACAAAATAGAATTGCTAGAGGCTGCTGGAAAATGCCAGCATGGGAAACTTCAGCCCAAAATAATTATAGTTCTTATTTTAGATGACTATTAATTTTTGCAAGGTACTTTCTGCATTCCTGTGTAGTGACTATATCAATGTCTCTGTGGTAATATCTTCCTACCTACACTGCTTTAACAAACTCTTCACAAAGGACCATTATTGGACACTGGTGGTACTGCAGAATATAAATGAAGAATTAGCAGGCTTTTCTTTCTCTTTATAAAACCAGACAATCTGTTTGGGAGCTCTATTCAGGTATTAGAACAGGATTTTTTTGGTGCTTGTACTCATTGTTAGAGATTTTAGACATTGTGAAATTTCAGCCACAGCTGCGATAAATGAATTCCTGGAACTGGGGTTCATTTTCTGCTTTCCTGCGATATTTTCTCACTGCACGTCCTTTAATTTCATGCAATTGCTCCAAGGTGAGGCAGATTATGGCTGAGAACCTTTGTAAAACTGAATATTTTGGCCTGGAAAACATGATAGACCACATTGTCAGTAAGAAGAGTAACCTCAGGTAAGACTGAAAAACAAAAGAGGCAAGGGAAGTTTTTAATTACAAGTAAACTCCTTTTTTTTTCTTTTGTTTAATGAAAAAGCATCTCTTTAAAAGTACAAAACAATAATACATCCCTGTCTCTGCATGAATTTGCTTTAGCTCCATCAGAATTGGTGGCTTTTTTGACCCATGAGGTCCACAGACTGCAGCATAATCAGAGGATTGATTCTGGTCTGCAGACAAAGCTGACGTTGAGAAGCAGCTAACCCTACAGGTTGCCAGGCTGAAAACTCCTGGAAAACTTAGCAGGTTATTTCTAGTCTTAAGGGAAAAGCAGAGGGTGGTCAGTTGTGCGTAGGACACCGAACTGATGCGCAGAAGACTTGTGTTTCACGTCTTGATTTATACTGAGTGACCTGTGAACACTGTTTAATTTGGGCGCCCTAAGTATTATCATCCAAAAAAACTTGAGATGTGCCATAAAATGGGCTGCACATGATGGGAGGCAGAGAAAGTCCTGCAAAGTGCTCCCAAAGAGGAAGCATAAAAGACTATTATTAGTCCTTTATTCCATTTCTCAGTTGAGGCAAAACAATATATTGAGAGCCTTTTGCTCTCATCAGTCCTTATGTGTGGCAGTTTTCCAGTAACAAATGGAAACAAAATTTAAGTGCACCCAGTAACAGGCTAGGGAGAGGCTGTTTTCCATACCAACATCCATACAAAGCCTTGGGCATTTTACCTGAAACCTCGCCACATTACTGTAATGCAATGTTTGATAAGAAAACTCCTTAGCCAAGACCTCAGATCTGTATCTTCTCCAGTGACCTTGTCACTGTCTTTAAGAAATTTCCTTCCCTTTGTGTACAAATCTGCATTTTACGCTAACTTTTTTTTTTTTCATTGCATACAGCACTATGGATGAGTGGGAAAGAACCAGTAAAAATGGGTAGGGCCATGAAGCAGTTATAAAGCAATAATAGTTCAGGCAGCCTTGGAGTGGAAATAGAAAATACATATTAAATCAATCAGAAGTGACTCTGGTCAACAAGAATGAAAAACAATTCTTTGGGACTGTGTCTGTCAATCTCTGGTTCAGTGTAAAGTTTTTTTCATGGCACTTACTCTAATTCACTGTTAGAGCACGGTCAGATGTGGCACAAACAGCTCGCGTGAATTGCAGGAGCTTCCGTGCCTGCGGTGTAAGCCGCACTGATCAACACCACCTGAATATTTGGCCCCATGATTGTGTTTTCTGGGGACAGTTAATCAGATTTCAAAGCACGCTGTGTAAATTCATTTTAAAGTGTATTATTTTAGTCCCTTGCAATGCAAAACTATGCAGGTTCCCTTTTTTTCTCTCTCTTTTTTAACACAGCAACAACAATCCTTGCCCTTAGGGACTCGTTTTAATTAACAACATTCTCTGGTTGCACATCAAAGAGCTGGGGAAAGAAAATGAGTCAAAACCCGAGCTTTTGGACCCTAGGAGTTTCGCCATCCTGCTGAAATTGCAGGAAATTAAAGTTGTTTATTCCTTTTATTTTTGCCCATATTATATTCCAGAAGAATTCAGATGAACCCAGTTTCTTGTTTCGGATAGATCATTAACAACTATTTTTAAAAAGCATAAGAAAGTGGGCAAGTGCGGACTTTTTTTCCTGCATGTCTCCTGCCATTTTCCAGCAATTCACCATTTAGGAACATCCAGGAATATCTGCTTTTCTAGAGCTGCTGAGAGCAAGAGTAGGAGGGCAATAGGACTCAGTTTGGTGTTCCTCTGTAGCACATGAGCCAAGATCTGGCTGCCACAACTCTCTCTGGAAATTTCATATTAATTGCAGTAATTTCATTTCCACTCCTGCAAATCTAAGGCTTTTATTGTTGTGAAGAAGACAATTTATTGTTCTTCAGAACATAATGATTTCCTGATTCTTCCTTCTCCCTTTCCCAGATTTAGGCCCTGTAGGTATCCATCACAACCACCTGCTTCTCCATAAAGGTCTCTTTGAGGAATTCAGCATATTTTGAAGGTCACAGAGGTGCCCGCTACGCTTCCTCCAACAACCTCAGACAGGGCCGTGGCCAAAAATTTCCTTCCATGTATTTCCAAGTGGAGGGACTATAATTTTCAGAAACCCAACTGGGCATATTTGACCAAATTTGAAAACTGAGTTTACTTTTCAATGTTATCCTTACAGTCCCCTTCCAGCAACTTAATTTCTTGAAAGTCTTTCTATATATTATCTGATAGAGGACTTCTTATGCTGTCACTGATTTTTATCATGCTAGTCCTTCGAAAGCTGGAGTCTGGTGTTAGTAACATATCAAACAAAGTCCATCCATACTACTCAACGTCTCAATTCATTTCCTGGGCAGAAGGAATTTTACATGATTAGAACAAGTGAATAAGGAAAAGGAAGGAGAAAAGGAGCATAAGGAAAGGAAATAAGGATGCAATGAGGAAGGCTAAGGCCCACTTGGAATTAAACCTGGCAAGGGATATCAAGGGCAACAAGAGTGCTTCTTCAAGTATATCAGTAGCAAAAGGAAGACTAGGGAGAATGTGGGCCCGCTGCTGAATGATGTGGGTGCCCTGGTGAGGGAGGATGCAGAGAAGGCTATGTTATGACTTTTTCACTGCTAAGGCCAGCCCTCATGAATCCCAGACCCTGGAGGTAGGAGAGAGAGTCTGGAGAAAGGAAGATTTTCCCTTGGTTGAAGAGGATTGGGTTAGAGATCATTTAGGCAAACTCAACACCCACAAATCCATGAGCCCTGATGGGCTGCACCCACGAGTGCTGAGGGAGCTGGCAGATGTTATTGCGAAGCCACTCTCCATCATCTTTGAAAGGTCACGGAGAACAGGGGAGGTGTCTGAGGACTGGAGGAAAGCCAATGTCATGCCAGTCTTCAAAAAGGGAAAGAAGGAGGACCTGGGAAACAACAGTCCAGTCAGCTTCACCTCCATCCCTGGAAAGGTGATGGAACAGCTCGTTCTGGATGTCAGCTCTAAGCATGTGGAGGAAAAGAAAGTTATCAGGAGTGGTCAGCATGGATTCACCAAGGGGAAATCACACTTGACCAATCTGATAGCCTTCTATGATGTCAGGACTGGCTGGGTAGATGAGGGGCAAACAGTAGACGTTGTCTACCTCAATTTCAGCAAGGCTTCTGGGACCTGGGAGGCCTGATAGACAAGAAGTTGATCATAAGGCAGCAATGTACCCTTCTGGCCAAGAAGGCCAATGGTTTCCTGGGGTGCATTAAAAAGAGCATGACCAGCAGGTCAAGGGAGGTCATTCTAGCCCTCTACTCTGCCCTGGTGAGGCTGCATCTGGAGTACTGTGTCCAGTTCTGGGCTCCCCAGTTCAAGACAAGGTACTACTGGGGGAAGTCCAGCGGAGGGCTACAAACATGATCAAGGGATTGGAGCAACTCTCTTATGAGGAAAGGCTGAGATACCCGAGTCTTTTTAGCCTGGAGAAGACTGAGACAGGATCTTATCAATGCTTATAAATATCCAAAAGGAGTCAAGAGGATGGAGCCAGGCTCTTTTCAGTGGTGTCCAGTGACAGGCCAAGGGGCAATAGGCACAAACTGGAATGCAGGAAATTCCATCTGAACATGAGGAAAAACTTTGAGGGTGACAGAGCACTGGAACAGGCTGCCCAGAGAGGTTGTGGAGTCTGCTTCTCTGGAGATATTAAAAACCCATCTGGATGCGTTCCAGTCCAACCTGTTCTAAGTGACCCTGCTTTGACGGGGAGTTGGACTAGATGACCTCTAAAGGTCCCTTCCAAACCCTACCATTCTGTGCAAATTCCTTCTGACCCCAAATTCTATTAATAAATATATATTTCCATGATCATTTCTTTGTAAATTACAAACATTATTACTAGCTTGTCAAAGGAAACAGATCACTACAGTTCATAAGTAGCTTAAAGCATGCAGCAAACATAGCACTGTTATCGAGGCACAGACAGAAGTCGTATTCATCAAAGTAATACTTTCAGGATATTTTTAAGTGGTCACACTTCTAATTTACACCCTACAGGCATGAATTCTGTAAAACCATGAGGAATTAAAGTCTTACTTTCTTTTTTATCATGTGCAAATAATTGAAGTTCCTTCAGCTAAAACTGAGTAATAAAGTCATTGCTGAGCAGACTACCAAGGTCCTTTTCATGTTATTCCAAGAAGCCAAGAGCTCATGGCGCCATAGGTCTTGTCCAGAAATCACACAATTTAACAGCTTTTTTTGCACAGCACAAATGTTTAGATTTGTGCCATTCACATCTTGTAAGGCCAGGACATCAGCTCTTTAGGGATAATCAATAGGATTGTCAGTAGGTCAAACCCTCCTACAAATCAATTACTTGCTCACAAGAGCTTAAAGTCCCCAGAGAAACTTTTGTGCTATCTTGCTCACAGTGTGCTGCAAAATCCAATGGTTAATCTTTGACCAGAAAAGCAGCTCACAGACATCAAATTGCTGCATCCCAAAGCAAAGACATTCTGTCCTCCAAAGAATGAGTAATTGCAGCATAATTTCAAGCATAATCTTTTTTTTGTTTTGTTAAGATATGGTGACAGTCAAAGGTAGTCAACTTCAGGAAGAGGGATAAGGTGTGATAACATCTTTTCTTTTGGACATGTGCCTTTTCAATAATTTGGGGATGATCTGTCCATAGTCTCAGAGCTAGGCAGCCTGGAACTTTTATTGCTTGGTGTTGTCACTACACAAGAAGTCTCATCTGAAACATTCACCTGAACAGTTACTTTACCAAAACTTATCTACCTGTCTGTGTACAGATAGGTATAGGTGTATGTGTTTTATACACAAACACATACTCACACGTCCAAAAATTCCAAAAGTGGGATGGAGATTGCAGAATTTCTCTGGTTTTCAATGTTTTCAGGGGCCAGGATTGAATCATAAACCTACCAAAGCAGAAGATGTTCCTTTTCTTTGTGCAAAAGGACAAGACCATTTATTACGCTTATTGCTTGATACAGTTTGTGCCACCAGGTAAATTACAAACTTCCAACCAATCAGTCTTACATTCTCCTATTACCTGAAGAGAGTCCCCCACAACCTGAACAAGACATCCTACAGTTAATATGCACATCAGGAGAGAGCCTGCATGAATAACACTGACTGAGAATGCTTCTAACGAGAACAAAAGATTCTCATTCCAAGCTGAAAATCTTCTTTTTTTGTCTCAGTTTCCTTTTGAACCTCTCTGAGAATGCCAGTTAGCTTCTTTTACCATCAACAGGGTTTTTGCAGCTCCCATCATAACAGCTAGAAAAGGCAGTGTCATCCAAACCACCCTATCCCAGCTTCACCTCTAAAGTGTTTGCAGAGTTTTTGCCAAAATAGTTGATGGTTTTTCTGTATTCTGCATGAAACTACATGTTTTTATCCCAAATATAAAAAAAGAAAAAAGATTTATCTCATGCATGTTTCCAGATTCCTGCACTGTTTCCAAGAAACAAATGAGCTCTTTCTATTCCTCCTGCCCATACATTTATAAGCATAAGACAAACTTGAATTTAATTCTAAGATTTTTATAAAGTTGATTTCCCAGTATGTCCCCACTTTTTACCCTCACTGGACGGTAATCTATCCTCCACCAAAGTGCAGATAACACCCCTGGCCTGTCTCTAGAACAAGCCAATTATTGACCTTTGCAGTCTGACCATCTTCAGTAACACTCTGACATTTGCTAAACATTGTTCTCCACAAAACCAGGTCAGATTAGAAGGGTGAGTGCCGTGATCTCAGTTTAGTTTGAATGGGTAAATTGCTTTGAGTTTATTGTTGTTTTTCTTTTATGTGATGGAACAGGATCCTGGTATTTGGGCATTCTAAGCTGCTATATAATTTGGAATTCATTGAGAAAATATTAACAAGGATGAGAAAATTTCTACCCTGTCACTATGATGTCCCGCAGTGATGCATTGCCTAAGAAAAAGGTATGGTTGCTTACATGAAAATGTTTACTCTCCTTCCAAGTACTGTAGAAGCTTGAATCCCGTATTTCACTCCCACATTTTTTGGTCCTTTACTATTCCAAGCATCTCTTTATAAGAGAATGGAGGATAAATCATGGCTGGTCCATTCTTTATGGCTCTGGGATCATGTGTGTATATATATATCAGAACAGTATATTTTCTCTTATAGAGAGTGTTGGGTAAATAAATCTATTTCTATGTCATGGTCACATGCTCAGCAGTCATGGTCTCCATACCAGGTAAATACCTCAAAAAGGCGCACAGTCTGTAGTGGTAGTTACTCACTGCTCTCCCCATCAGAAGTCAAGATTTCCAGTTTTCCTTAACACTTGGTTTGAATTGTGCGTAATTTGAAAGAAAAACTGAAATCCAAATGCACTGCCGTGAAAACCAATTGTAATACATTATTATATTTGTTGTATGTTGATATTTTTGTAACTTTCTCATTTATAATCCATAGACAACCAAATCTGTCATTAACTAGTCCTTTGTATAAGCTTAATGACTTGCATGAGTGAAACAGGATGTGAGTCAATGCAGAATGTGATTCCTTGAGTGTTGTTCATTATAATTATCATGCCCCTAGCAGCTTTGCCAATTCTTGCAGAAATATTTGATGTTGCATTTTAGAACCCCAGCAACTTCTGTCTATTCATTAAATGAGAATAGGAGAGGAAGGGAAAGAAAAAAGAAAGGAAAATTTTCTAGCTCAGGTGTTGGTATAAAAAGCTTGTGTGCTTCCTGAAAATCCCACTGCTTCCTAAAGGTTGAAAAGGATCTTGAAGGACTTGGATCCTGGAAGATTCATCCTCGCATCCTTGTGACAACAAGAAATTAATTAACAATATATGCAGTTTTCTGAAAACGTAACAAAAAGCCAAGCACAAGCTGTAGAATCTAGTATTTTCTGGAGAGAGACTTTTCCAATTAATATGTTTGTGTTAATCCACCTCCAGTAATTACGTCATTTTCTAATGGCAAATAATATTTATCTCAGGAGTTAGTTCGCCCTCTTCCATGTAATGCTTATTTTTCACTGATTCCACCGTTTCCACTTCTGGATCTAAAATTCTGTATGCTTTGTCTTTAATTCTTTATGTGGATGAGTGTTTTAGTTTTGTTTTTCACAGTATTTCAACAAAAAAAAAAAAAAAAACAACAAAAAAAAAACCCCAAACGCTCTTTTAAAAAATTCTAGCCTCATTCAACCAAAATGTGTGTGGTAACCAGCCTATGTCTGAACACTCCCATTTGATTGCTATAATTTTCCTTAAGGGCAAGTGTCCTTGGTTGCAACAAAGTACCTATTTGTTTTAATGAACAGGTCAGGAGTGCAGAAAAGTGCGTTCTGAAACCGCGTAAGATTTTCTCTTTAATCAGGAAGTTGTGAGGTTAAGTAAGATGCAATATGCTTTCAGAGTTTGTCCAACAGTGCAGTTTTCACCTCAGCCTTTTGCTGTTGGAAGTCAAACTAAACATCTATGAGAAAAAAACAAATTGGTTGTTAAATGAGTATGAAATAGGATTATTGTAACTCATGCCCTTTCTCACTCTTACACCTACCTACCATACACTGCTTTCTCTTTCTTCTTTAAGTACAAAGTCTTATTCTCATTCTTCTTTTTTTCTGTGGTTTTTGCCCATCTATTGAAATGTAAGACAGGGTAAATGCAAATGAGAAATAAATATATGTTCATCTTCAAAGATGACAACTCAGAACAGTACTGAATTCCCCATATGAAGAGAGGATGCCTTTCTGGAAGGTAAACTTCAGCCAGAAGCAGTGCACAAAAGAATGGGTGAGTATCTGGGTAACGCTATAGCAGAGGTCAAGCAAGGTATTGCCTCCTGCTTTCCCTCTGACTTGCATCTATAAATTTTGCAAGGCTTTGCAATGGTAGTAATCACCATCTACATAATCTTTATCATGTGTTCACTGCTCTGACAACTTTTACAGCAGCAGATGGCTTTGTTTCACTGCTTGTCTACAGAGTTCGTAGGCACTTCAGATGTGTCACTTCTAGTATTTTCTGCATCATCTAAGGTCATTGGAATTACATAAATAACTGGTTTGTTATATATTCTATTAATCATTCATCATCTTGTGAAAGGCTGTAGGATCTCTGCCTGATGGCTCCTAAGTCATGTTGAAATCAGGCTTCAGGATAGGATCAGAGCATAAACTACTGAAGGGACTTGAGAACTTGTCTGAAATTTCCAGGGGTGGCATGAAAGAGAACACTCTAGACCTTCATTTCTATTATACCAGCTCTACTGTATGCTTTATCAAGGGCGTTGTTTGGCCTTCCCTTTTGGCAGCACTATAAAGCAGTCCTCAGAGATCTGCATCTGAAAAGATTCAGCATTTTATTCAGTGTGCATAGCAGTGGAGTGCACTTGTCTGAGGGCTGGTACAGTTAATTAAGCTAAAGGAAATTTGTTTTAGATGTTTGGTTCACTGGTTTTCACAGTTGAAATGAAGGATAAAATCAGCTTCTTTATGTATTTGTTAGAAAAAAAAAATCTTTCTTTTTCTTTGTATTAAATTAAACTTCAGCTGAATGAAGAAGTGGGTTGTCTTTATGTGCCCCTTTACCTTAATCTTTCATGCTTGTATACCATGGAAAGCTGTTTCCAGGTGGAAAAAGTACTGAGGTAAATGTTACAGTTATTTCCCAATAACAATTATCTTTTTTACATGTGACTTTTTTTCTTCAGAAGAGCATAAACTCATCAAAAAATAAACACAAGGACATTAAATATAAACTTGCCTATAAGGCCATATGAGATCTGATTTTCTACTAAAATGGAAACTTGGCTGGGAGACATTCAAGCAAAACTGGAAGGCTTACCAGAAGTGCAGAAAGCAAGCAGAAAGAAGACATTCTTATTCCTGATTGTTAGGCTAGAACTACCTGCCTTAAAGTTAGAAAATGCACTAGATAGATTATCTCCCAGGGTCTCTCTTTCTGCTGGCTTTCAAAGCTTATGTCATTTTATTGAAGTAGTGCTGTGATATGGCTTGAGGAAGCAGACTTGCTGAAGGTGACGTGAGCATTTGGTTAAGATGGCGTACACAAAATATGAAATATTGGTGGTCAGAATAAGGCGCTTAGATAGCTGTGTTTATTGTCTATATCCAATATATTTATCATAAAGAAATTACATTTTTCACTCAAGCATGATCCCCATGGAGTTACATTTGAGATCTGGATTGTCCTCCTCATGCTATATTATATATTACTAATGTGATGGGCACTATGGCACAGATTCATCATATCTAATTTTAGGTAAATATTCCTAAATATATGGCCAAATATAGCCAAATTGTGGTCTAAGTGCACTGAGTTGCTCCCAAACTCAATGGAGAGAGGTAAGTCCCAGAAAATCTGCCACATCTTAGGTGGACTTAATTGCCCTGTGTCTGTCTACCAGCTATAAAGGAACCTTGTGGCAACTGGCGTCTAATGGAATTGGGTTTGGTAACTGCCTAATATCAAATAGACCTTCTACCTTAGATTTTGAGGTACTGGGGTTTTGTTTGTGGTTTTTTCTTAAACTGCTTATATTGCTTTCAATGTAATTTTTAAGTATACAGTAGGCCCTTTGATACTTCCTTCCTCTGGATAAATTTTAATGGCCATTTGATAACTTTTCTGAGATTAACACCTAATTCTAATCAAGGTATGTAAGAGCTTGGAGACAAAAGACAAACACAGAGAAAGTTCTGAGAATTTCTCTCAGTGTCTTGGAAAAGTCTTTGCTTTCTGTCCGCTAAGCTAATTGCAGCTCCTACTGATTTGTACAATAAGTTTATGAGTAAAGAATCTTAAAAGTTAGACAATAATTTTTGTGGCAAATAGTGTCATTACAAACCCAGTGCTTTCATGCTTCAAATTTACATTCCACATCTGCAAAGTGCGTTCCTTAAATTATAGTATTTAACTATTCAAATCAAGATACATCACTCCTCTACGCTCAAGAGGTATGAAAATATTGGTGACATTACCTAATGAAATATGCATTTTTGAGCTTTGCTTATGGTGCAAGAGATGCATACTTTGTTAAGGTGTTAACCATTTCCTTGCTGTTAAGTTTTTGGGGTTTGCAGCTGATGGAATTAGATACTTTGCTGTTCCCAGGCAACCTCAAAGGACTAGAGCAAAAGGTCTTTGATGTGGAAGTAAGATCAGAGTATGTTTTTTATCTGGACTCTTCAACCTGCTATTCAAGCTGATCCTCAAACCGGGTTGTTACAACCCCGGCTGCTAGCTCCAACAGTGGTTCAACGTGCAATTCTGTTAACATTGAATGCTTCATGTAGTGCAATTTAAAAGTATAAGCCAAGAAATATTTTGCATTTCTACAGCACAGTCTATCTAAATTTTTTTCGTCAAATAACATCCACTAATTATAGATGCTCTATTTAGTGGACTCAACATGCTGCCAAGCTGATTTAACATCAGCAAACTCCACTCAAAATCAAACTTAAAAAGCCTCAGGTTAGTCATCCAGACAGATCTTTCTCCCTAGCAGATGAAGACATATTAAGATTTAATGGCTGGAAAGTAAATCTAGGAAAATTCAGACCTATAAACAAGTCTGAATATTTCTTACAGTTATTGCAATTAACCATGGGAATTTCTTAGTAAGGACTGTGTTAAATTCACTGTCACTTGAAGTCTTTCACTGAAGCTTGTGGCTCCAAGTAAATCACATGATGTGGGCTTGTTGAAGGGAGACATAGGAAAAAGTACCATAGTTTGTGTTATTTAAATATCAGATGGGATGATCTAATTTTATAATCTGAGAAACACACCATCAAAAAATTAAAATATAACTGAATTACTTGGTCTAATAAATCAATACTGAAAACTTGACAAAATTACGTATCTCTTCCCCTTTAGCCTGAAAGAACAACAAAACTCAGAGTGTGTAAAACATATATTCAGGGCAGCATAGACCATAAAATTGAACACATATCTCCCTCTTTAGTGCCTGTGCTTTTCCACAAAGCCCTATTTATTCACTGTGTCAGAAATCTGTTAAAATTAATGGGAATTGCCATTTATCTCATCTGAAACCACTACCCACAAGGCCACCACCCCTGCTCTGAAACTCAAAAAACCCCAGAAAACCCCAAGTGATTCTGCATCTGCTAAAATTTCTCCTAGTTAGTTCTAAAATAGCAGAGCAGATTGCAAGGACAGGACTACGGACTCTCCTCGAGTCACTGCAAATACCTGTGACGTAGTGGCTCCTGAAACTAAGACCAACAGTTAAGTTCTACTGTGATTTATTAACTTCCTCTGTCATCAGTCATCCATGATTGGAAAGTTTTTGGCCCTATAAACATCTGCTTACTTTTGCTGATCATGTTTTCACAAGTTCAATCAGAATGTAACTATGGCAATTCTTTTTATTCTATTTTTCATCCTACCCTGTCACAATTCAAAGATCTTCCTAATATATAATTTTCCTGAGCGTAGACAGCCCACAGAACATTGGATTCATTTTATGCCATTTAAAAAAAATTGTCAATGATGCTATTAATTGGTACTGTTTAATTCAAGTAGGTCTTTCCCTGGTTGCCATTGGAGGACTATATTCCAGTGTCATAGTCCCTTAGTACAGTTGGGTGGGACTATTCTATTTGGTCTTTATGAAATGCAAGCTAATCACATAAAGTCATTAAAATGTTATAACAATTATTTTGCAAATGTTAAAATGTACCTTTGTATCAAATGCAATATGTTATATTCCTTGAAAGAAAGTAAGTGGGGGATGGGAGTGGGAAAAAAATGAGGAGTAATACACACTTCATCTCATCTCAGGAAGTGTTTCATTATCAAATAAAGTGAAGAACACTTCATTTTCATTCCAAGTAGCTGCAAACAAGGGCACTGTGCAAAGAGCTCTTCTAAATTAATAAAGGTATATTAACAAAAACCATCCTTAATAGACCCTTTGAAATGTCATTTACCATTAATAGCACTTGGAAAGATTGAGAGGAAAAGAGCCTTTAGGAGAAATCTGAAAGACACTGGTTGAACAGAAGAAGTGAGCAATGCCTTGAGTCCCTGATATGCCTCATAAAGTACACTCAGTAACTGCTGGGAAAAAAAACAGCACACACACTCTGAATCTGTGCTTTCTTATTTCTCTCTTATTTCTCTTCCAGGTTTGTTATACTAAATATAGTTCTTTTGCACTGCTAGAACAAAATCCCAGCTTTCTTGTAGATTGTGTTTACTGCGTGGCCAAGTGACAGACCGTGAGCACATTGTTTTTGAAGAAGCAGCAGATCTAGACAAAATGGTGTTACGAGGTTTCACTCTCTCTGCCAATCAAGATAAAGTGAGTATCACGGAGTCATGAGGATATTTTCCCAGGGAATTTCAAGAGCTGGTTTGAGGGGTGAAAATCTTCCAGGTATATCTTCATTAAAGTACCACAAGCTTGGGTGAGAAGGTATTCCAGCAACACACGGCAGCAGGAGAAACACGTATTGTAAGTAAAGTAGCTGCCAACAGCAAAAGCTTTAGCTCAGATTGTCAGAATTTAAGTGCTGAAAGACACATGTGGTAGAGCAAGTTGAAGATGTTTCCTGCCTCATATAACAAAAATGAAATATTTGGCTTTTCTCATCTTAATTACCATCTCAGTCTTCCTGATACCCACAGCCTATGCTTGTGTAACCCTCAGCAGTGTGTCCTCTTGGGCACATTGTGTCCTCTTCCGTTGGAGCCAGGGTGCTGTTCCGCTCTCCTTGAGAGGTCAGCTTTTCTGCCCAGGCTGCATCAGAAAGTAGCTTTACCCTGAAGTGAGTGGAGCTTTACACCACTCTGGACCTTGCTATATCAATAAAGACAATATGTGTCGTGATGGTATCTCACCCAGGTATCAGAACTGTAGAAGCCTTCACACAGACAATGTCCAAGGCCTCCAGCCCTTGATGTGTCCCAAAGGGCTGCTTTCTTCCAGTAAATTGCTTTGACTAGCAGGAAGAAAGGTAGAATAAAAATTAAAGTGAAAAGAAGTGACTGCTCATTCATTGCTACCAGATATGTAGAATTAATATGCTGTAAGGCTTGTTTGATCAGTGTTAACATTTTCTGGAAAAAGAGTATTATAATGAAAATGAGAGCATTTGCTTCTCTGATACTTTGGACACAAATATAAAATACAGACAGGAGTACATAAGATGCCCTGACCAGTTTCCTGGGTTTTTTTTGGCTGAGTACTCTCTGGTGTGTTGAAGATGTAACAGTGCAACCAAAGATGATGACGGAAATAGAAACAGTGGAGAAGAACAAACTGTATTTGCTCTTAGTGCTCATTTGCTTGGCAAACTTGCATGGTCATGTTCTGAGGATTTAATATCACAACTTTGGCTTTGGCATTGTAATTTTTTAAAGTAAATGTCAGGCAGAGGTGTGCAGGGGAGGAAAAAAAAGCCGTATTCAGAGAGTTGTTATAAAGCATTCAGCAGCTATGCCCCAAATCATCCCTGTCATCCCTGCACACATACATATTTTTATAGATATATTTTTACAGCTCATTATAGAGTCAGTCCAAAAGCCACATTGACATTGTGAAGTTGTAACATCCCTGAGGCATTCTAAAGACCAGACCTCCTGTGTGTCTACCACCTTATTCAGTTCATGAAGTTTTTTTGGTAAGCCCACAACACTGCCATTCTAGCTGGGGTGTTACATTGGTTGATTCCCACACACCCCACCAGCATGCCTCTTGCGTTGTCTGGTTGCCCATACACCAATAATTCTGTCTGGAGCTCCTGGGTCCACCCTCCCAAGACAGCGCTCTGCATCCCCATCCTCTCGTGTTAGGCCTCAGATCTGTCATGTAGGACATGCCTCTCAAAATACTCTGGAGCAAAGCCACAGAAGCAAAGCTGCTGCCTTACAGAAAGTATGTTCTCTATGCTAGAACTACCCATCCCTTCTCCAGACTCATGTTAGCCCGTGCTTCAGTAATCTTCAATCATCCCTAGCCTGACCAAAGGCTAGGTGTACTGATGGCCAAGGAGACACCAACCCACTGCAGCATGAAAGCCCGAAGTTTTTATGCTGGGGGGGGGAAAAGTAATCCTTGTGCAAGACTATGAGAGGAAATTTTTTACACACTTTAGAGCCCTATGGCGATTCCTAGAATAGTGCAGAGAGGCTTAGCACCGCCACACTGAGTATCAGCTCTTCTGAGTCTCAGGCTGAGTTCAGTTTTCAGAGCAAATTTTCCAAAAAAAGCCACTTATTTGGAAGAGCCTATCGTATTTGAACACCAAGTCCAGCTGGTTAGCTTGACCTGTGTTAGTACATATCTTCCACTGGATTTGAGAGGCACCTGATTGGATTTTAACTGATTACAGAGAAGGCAGTGTGACAGGTTTCTGAAGCTGCTCAGATCTCACCTAAAGTAGGAATTACAAGCCAGGATATAGATGTCATGGCAGGGGGTAGAGAGAGCATTTCCCTGAATGTTACATTCAGCAAATGCATAGTTCCAGGGAAATTGATATTCACTGAACACAATCAGAATTTAAAATTAGTACTAAACAAAAGCCTTCTGTGGAATATTCTTTCGTATGAAAATTAGTTGATTATAGTGTCACATCTCATTCCAAAAAAGTGCCTAAATGCTTAAATTTTAATGTAATTGAAATGGAACATTTTGACTCTGCAGGAAATAAACATTTCAGTGTTTTGTTTTACACTGACTCATTTCAGAATGCTATTATATATAAAGTTATTTTAAATTCCAACTCTTTTTCCAAACAGAGTTGCATATGTATTTTCATATAAATATACACATATGCACACATATTTTATGTATTTTATATATATATATATTTAAAATCTTGGTTTGTGCTAATGTGTTAAAAAATAAAGTCTTTTCTTCCCACTCAGAATAACAATGAGCAGAAGCAAATTTGAAACATGGAATGAAACTGGATAAACCAAGATACTTTTCATTTAGATACAACATATTCTTCTGCACAGCAGCATGATCCAGTTCAAAGATGAAAGCATTGCCTTCCTGACAACAAAAGGAATTCACATGCTTTGAAAATCACCTACACTTCTTCAGTACAATGATCAGCTTATCGAGCACTTTCATGGTCCTAATAAATGGGATGGACTGAAGCCAGTTGTGAACTTGCTGAAAGCAGTTTCTTCATCCTTGTACTGTAAGCTGCAAAGAGCAGATCTGTGAGAAGTGGCGTCAATTGGGCTGTCAAGAAATATTTCTGAAGCGTTTGCTAGCAAGCCTCCAGCAGGAAAACCACCAAGCGGTATCAGAGAGAGGTGTTGACATTATCCGAAAGAGGGCTTCTCTAATACGATTTAGGACTTCTGAGTACTAATTTTGCATTGATCGTTAGACTAGGCTAAAATTCTCCTCTCCCCTCTGCTTCTTCCCATGACATCTATAGGTGAGAAAGACCGCCCATAGATGAGTGAATCCTTCCCCTATCTCATGTTTGGAAGCCATTTCAGGAGCTTCATGGGAAAAGATGCCCCACTACTTTTGTCAGGAAGGCATTTAAGGGTCAAAGAAGGGTGAGAAGGTAAGATGTGGCAACCAGCCCTACTTACTGTTTCTCCATGGGAAACGATATCAAGCGCTACACTTACACTGCATGTTCTCTCCTAGAACCTAAGTTTTAGCCTCTGACTTGCTTGTAAAATTGCAGCAGGGCCAACTGGGATGAAGTTCAGCTCCTCTTCTAAAAAATTCTGCTGTTGGCCAGTGCAGTAGTGGTAAATATGATATTCTGGATGGCCAGAGACAGACAACAGCAGGCTTGGAATATGCATTTGCTAGAAGGTTTGGATTTTACTTAAGTACTCTGAACTTCAAAATCCAGCATTAGATATAATGCCACTGGCACAATCTGCAAGTGAGCGATGTCCCTGGGTAATGCTGCAGTCATTTTGCTATTATTTTGGAGTGCTCTTACTTCCATAAGTCTGTTTTGCTAATAATTTACAGAACTATGGTAAAATATTTGCTTTGCATCCCTGGGGGGTGTTTTGCTGAAGGATCCAAAGCTCAGTGAGTCATCTCCTATAACAGGTATTTTGTTTCTCCTTGTTCTTTTCAGATCAAGGTCATTTGTAAAGTAAATGTGGGCTGGCAGCACAGGTACAGAATAATGTCTTTAAGTTTCCCTCCGTGTTCACCACTATCACAGATTTCAGAAGATGCAGTATTCAGTGCCCACACTTTGTCCGTGTCTCTTTTGCTATTTCTTGTCCCTATCAACACATGCTGCAGTCATACCTAGTGCCAAAGTCTCTGTATAGGAAGACTGTCAACATACTTTGCCAAGCCACCATTAGTTTCCACTGAATCCCATTTCATTAGGGGATTCCAAAGAATTTTATTTTTTCTGACTGCCACTCTTTGCCCTGCAGCTTTAGGCAGATAGAAAGTCCTACTTGATGCTCTGTCAGTTGCAACTTTTGATATCCTTAACTGACACTTCATTTGTCTTTCTCTCTCACTATATCTGTTATCTTTACCTGATTTTGGTTTTGATTATTCCATTATCATCTGAAACCAGAGGAATACATTATTTAAGACCTGAGTTGTAATAACTGAAAGGACAAAGGTACTGCCTACTCCACCTTGATTGATAGAGGCAGAAAGTCTGGCCTCCTGGATCTCTGCTGTGTGTTAGGTGGGAAGCTGACATCTTTGGGGCCCTTGTCTCTAGGGAACATTCGGAGGGAATGGTGTTGGAGTTATTCGCCTGGAGAAGAGAAGGCTCCAGGGAGATCTTATTGCAGCCTTTCAGTACTTCAAGGGGGCTTATAAGAAAGATGGGGACAAACTTTTTGGTAGAGCCTGTTGCAATAGGACAAGAGAAGCAGATTTAGACTAGATATAAAGAGGAAATTTTTTGCAATGAGGGTGGTGAAACACTGGAACAGATTGCCCAGAGAGGTGGTAGATGTCCCATCCCTAGAAATATTCAAGGCCAGGTTGGATGGGGCTCTGAGCAACCTGATCTAGTTGAAAATGTCCCTGCTTACTGCAGAAAGGTTTGACTAGATGACCTTTAAAGGTCCCTTCCAACCAGAACTATTCCATGATTCTGTGATTCTATTCTATCCTTAAGCTTTATGCTGTAAAGGCATACAAAATTGTAATGGAGTATTTGTAGGAGTTTGTCAGCTTTCTCATTCGTGTATACACTGCAGAATGCTGCTGTCTCCCCATGTGTTCTTCTAGATAGACATTTCTGTTGGAGCTTGATCAGTTTGATCAGCCTTAACTGCAATGAAGATACAGCTTGGGAAAAATGTGTGTTGGAGTGGGGGTGGTGAAGATTAGGAAGTTATTTAAAGCTCACTGCCTGAGGCAGGCACCCATGGATAGCAAGGGCTGATTAGAAAGGGCCTGAGACCACTTTCTGAGGACACCATGGAGCAAGAAAAACAAATCTCTGAGTCTAGGGACTGCCCTGGTCCCTGCTGAGTGAAAAGCCATTTAAAACAAAGCACAAGAGTTTGCCCATGGTATGTGCTGTATTAAAATCTACTTCTTTTTCCAGAGTGAGTCCTTTGTGTGAGCTGGTGCTAGTCACATACATGGGTATCATGATCCCCAAAGAGGCAAAAAGAATGGCAGTAATTTCAGTTTTATTTTCAGAAAAAAATAAAAGAAAGGTGGTGGCAACACCTGGGAATATTAACTCATACATTTAGAGGTCACTTGATCACAGCACTACTGAAATTAAAATAATTTCCTAAACTAACTTTTGATCTTGCAGAGAATTTAATTTAGACAGATTTAAGCAAGAGGAGACGGAATGACCTTATTTGTAACTGCAAGATGCTGCCTAAATGTGGCAGCTTGAAACTACGCTACCCGTGATGAACCGTTTATACAGCTGTGTGCCTTTGATCTGAGAGTCTTGAATGCTTCAGAACTAGGCCATGAGGTAGGAAATATTCTGAAGGTCAGTAATGTTTACTCTATTAGATAAAAAAGGAGTGTTAGTCCTGGCAATGAAGTAGCCATATTTTCAAAAGTACATAGGATAAATTAAATTTGTTTTGAAAAGAATTTAATTTATTTTTAAAGAATCTGAAAGATATTTATAAAATATCTACAACTCTCCCCTTTTCCATTTTTGATACACTTAAGGCTAGAAGCACACAAAAAAATCATTGTGTGTGGCCTCCAGAGGTTGCTCAGAGCCCCATCCAACCTGACCTCGAATGTTTCCAGGGATGGGACATCTACCATCCCTCTGGGCAACCTGTGCCAGTGTTTCACCACCCTCATTGTGTGTGTACCTTGCCCATCTTTCTGTCCCAAGGCAGAAGCAGGTATAATTTCTGTTCTCAAAACACTCTATCGCGTGTTTTGCCCAACATGCTTTCAAAGGACTCCAATGACAGAGACTGAGAAACGTCCCAGACAATTTAAATGCTTCACTATCCCTACGTTTAGAAAGTTCTTTGTTGTTGTTGTTGCAGTTTATGCTTCTCACTTCTTTTTCTGTGTGCCACAAATATGGAACCAGATGTCTGCCTTTTCTTTGCTGGAACACTTTCCATATATGAAAATTCATGTCTCACGACAGAGCATGCTGAGTGGTGAATGACAAGAGGATGTCAGCTGTGGATGATCTTTCCTCTGTGACACATTGCAGCGAGCTCCTGAGGTCCTAGCATTAGCAAATGGCTCATGCAAGTCACTCTGCTGGTCCAGGAGTAGTGGAAAGCTCAAACTGGGCACCATAGTTTTTGATGCTTTCCTCACTCTTAGAAGCCTCTAAGATTTTTCACTGAGAAGGTGATTTACTTTCCTGTGATAATAATTACTTTGTGCAGCACTAGATGGAAACGGCAAGGAATGTACACCTGTATATGTTCCCTAGGATGGCTATAGTGGTTTTCTTTATTGCAGTAAGATCCCTATGAGTGTGAAGGTGGTATAAAGGAGACTACAAAAGCACCCTCACAGTACCCACAGAGGTGCAAGAAGGAAAAAAAATAGATGCAGATGACACTTAAAAGCTCATAGGCAGTGTCTGTCTTTATCTTCATATGCCCTGTCAGAAGCCAGCTTCTAATATCATTAACTACTTTAAGGTCAAGGTCAACAGCAGCTGAGCTGCTGAACCTACAGATAGAAACAAGCTGTCATGCAGTGAATAAAGTTTGTTCCTATAAGGCAGGAAATGCTTGCAGTATGGCAGGAATTGCTGCCAGTGCTCATTAGATGGCACCCTTCCTTTACGTAAGGAAGGGAAGAACAGCCTGGCTAGTTTTGACTTCACCACAGTCTCTCTAACAAGTTTTTTAGAAAATAGATTCTTCCCACTTGTTGTCATTGGCAAGTTTTTATATTAGTTTCCATGTCGACCCACCACCCACACTGAATTCACTTCACCCACCCAAACTTTCCCTCTAATAGCAATCCAAATCCATCCCCCTTTCCGCTCAAGTATGACTCACAATGGTGCTGCAAAAAGCAAAAGGTGAGCATATTCCTGCCTCTGAAGACACCTCCACATCACCCTTGGTTGAAGCAATTCCTAGACAGAGTTGTATATAAAGTGATTGCTGGAATATTTCCAATGCGAGAGACTCAATCAATGCATAATGATGTTATGTAATTTGGCAGAATAATATGCCATGACTGGAAAGGGCTTCAGTAATGGAAAAGAGCCCTGAATTGTAATGCAACATATAGTGTCAGCAGAGAGGGTCAGTCTCATGTTCACGAAGCATCAAAATCATCTTACTGACCTTGGTTTGATGCTTTGTCATTAGACATCAAATTCTGCTTTCAAACACTTAAGGAATTTTTTACTTTGCATTAAATAAATGACTTTAGGATGGCCATGCTGATGATTTTTTTTCTCATCCTTTTTTAGCAACAGGAGACATTCCCTGATCATTAGTCGAAGATTTAAGCTCTACAGTAAGCTCTTTTAATTGATTTTGGCATTCATCATGCCTTTAATTGACTGCTTAGCCAGTTCCTTATTTTAATGCCAAGTCTTTTTTTTAGGACTTGTTCCTTCTATTATCTAACTTTGAAAGGCATGTTGTTAGCTTGCAAATCAGCTTTAATATTCTAGATCTCAGTGAAGAGAACTTTGTTAATAGCACGAAAGCTAAAACAAAATAAGCACCATGATCTATTAAAAACTAGCACTTTGTTTAAGACACATAGAAATTGTATTATAAATTGCTATGAAACTGATTAGGATGAGAGCAAATCACAACTAAAATACATCTCTAGTTTCATGGCACTCACAAACGAGGCAGAATTAATGATATCTGAGGTTAGTAGTCCATGCTTATTAGAAATCCAAATGATGTGCTTTGTAAATTTATTGGTGCACCTAATATGTTGTTAAAACCAATAAAGCAACTGACATTACTAGTTGAAAACATAATAACATATGATATTTCAGTACCTGCATTTTAGCATTTCTCAAATTGATGCTCCTGCTGCTGTAAATTACTCTGAATCATTTAATTCCTCCGAACACCTGCTCTGCAGTTTATTTGCAGACATTTTGCCACGTGAAACTAAAGAGCTCATTCATCTGTGTTCCCATTTGTACCGGAGTGAACCTTCCAGCTCACAAAGATAAAAGGAAAAGGGAAGCTGGCTGACCCACTCACTCCTTTACTGCTATTACTGCTTTTGATTATGTTTGTACTTAAGGACTTAAAGGTCCCTGTTGTGCTTGGCATTGCACTAAGAGGAGCAGACAGTGGTGCTTCTAAGGAGCTAATGATCTAAGTAGAAATGTTACAGCCAGGATGGAGGGAGAGTTATAACACATAAACAGAGTGTGACAGCAGCTAATTTTCTCTCATTCCTGCCTGGCATCTTTTAGAGTGAGGGTTTTTTTACTGTGTGTGGACAAACAGACAGTGAGAAATAGGAACAGGCTAAAGGATCAGGTAGAGAAAAAAGGAAAGAGGGAAGGTGGAGAACTGCAGAGGAGGAAGGACTGAGGTATCAAGGGAAGAACTGGGTAAAAAAGAGCAGAAAAAATCAGTTGCATGCTGCAGACAGCTCTCTGGACCCAGATGACTCAACTCAGATGGATTCCGACTAATTAGACATTAGTCACTTCACCAAGGCACCTTATCTAGTGACCATGTTGCCTTGCATTTGCTATAGTTAATGGATGGAGACGGAGGCCAAAGATATCAATCTTCCTTCAGAATTGCTTCTCTGCCTCCCTTGGTGATGGACCAGTTCCAGGGGGGCTACAGCCTGCCTGACACAGGTGCCTCAGATGGATATCTAAAGTTAGACGGGATCAGTTCAGGCCTTGGTGCTTTCAAAGTGTTTGTGGCTTGGCTAGAGATCTCCCCAACATCATACCTCACCCATTGGGTTATTGGGAAGAGGGATGACCTTAGCTAATCACTTTTACAACCTTATTTTTCCACTGAGTCTTTGCTTTGTCTGCTGCTATTTCTGCAGGATGGAGAATTTGGATGTTTCTTTCTCTAGTTCCCCAATAACACAAGGTTCAGTCCACTGAAGGTGGGACAGTATCCTGGTGTAGCATGGTTAATCTGTTCTTCCTCCAGCATCAGCTGCAATTCAAAATGGGCAGTCAGTTCCCAGAGAAATGAAACAGAAAGCTCCCCATTAATACTATTTGTCAGAAGTCCTTAATATCATACTTGCCTTTTGGCCTTACTCATCAACATCCAGAAGGGAAAAAAAAGCCCCACCAAACACAAGAAACCTTCTGATTAAATCAGATTTGACAGAACTTTCCTCAAGAACAATGGCTTTAAAAGCAGATAGAAAAATACTTCTAAAAATAGACCAAATTTATCTGTCGCCTTTGAAAAAAAATCAGTCTTAAGATGAAAGAAAAAAAATCTATTATTCCCCTTTCACCTTCTCATAATTATTTTTGAAGTCTGGGTTTCACCAAGAAAGCCATCTCAGTCAGTTCTTTTAAAATGGGTTAGAAAGTTCCTCATTCTTTTCTCTTATTTTATTCCTTAGTGTGGAAGCATATTACAGAACAACTTTCATGTCTCTACTGAAATAAAAAATACAAATCTAGGTTCCAAGACCAAGAAAATGTCATGAGGAAGAACTAGAAATTGAGTGTATTCCTACTGCTGCCAAACAGACTATTGGAGTTGCTTTCATTTACTTACGTATTCATTTATTTTTTAATTTCCCATTTGCTAAACAAAATCGTGTAAGATATGTAGAGAAACTTAACAATCACTTCTCTGTGAATCTTGGCAAGCTCAAGGTAGATATATACATCACTGCAAGTCCAAAATACCCTCAATAGGAGATATATATATATGTATATATACACACACACACACATATACATGCACAGACTTTTTAATAGGGGCTGTAGTGATAGGAAGACCAGGATGGATCAGGGGCTTTGAGCAACCTGGACTAGTAGAAGGTGTCCCTGCCCGTGGCCAGTGGGGTTGGAACTAGATGATCTTGAAGGTCCCTTCCAACTCTAACCAGTCTGCGATTCTATGATTCTATGACAAGGGCTAATGCTTATAAACTGAAAGAAGGTAGATTCAGACTAGATATAAGGAAGAAATTTTTTGTGATGAGGATAGTCAAACACTGGAACAGGTTGCCCATGGAGGCGGCAGATACCTCATCCCTGGAAGCATTCAAGGTCAGGTTGGAAGGGGCTCTGAACAACGTGATGTAGTTGAAGATGTCCCTGCTCATTGCTGTGGAGGCTGACCTTTAAAGATCCCTTCCAACCCCAAACATACAATGATTTTATGATTCTATGATTCTATGAATTCTGGTAAGCTCAAGGTAGATATATACATTACTGTAAGTCCAAAACACCTTCTAGAGGATATATATATCTATATATATATATGTATTTTGCACACCCAAACTTTGGACCTAACGTTCACCCAAGTCTGTGGAAAGATATAACGTGCTTTGAATAAGGATTTGTAATTGAATGCTACTGCTAAATGTATCTGCCATCTCCCAAAACAGACAAATGATGATTAGAGAAGAGAGGTTTCTCAGTCCTCAGAGGCAAGCAAGGGAAATACAAATACTTATCTGCAAAGCTTTTGCGGGAAACTCATTGACACACACTGGTAAACTATTACTAGAATCTTATTATTGTGTCCCAGCTCATTAGTTCCTCAGACAAGGAACTAATAATCACTTGGAACCAAAGATCCTTGATGCCTGACTTCAAGCCCATGAATAACACAGCTTAGCCATGCACCCAAGCTCAGCGTTAGTGACTTGCCTGGGGACCTTGCTAAACTGAAGCCTTGATGAAGCATTGTAAACCGGATCTCAAGCTGAACCAGGTCACTCGCTCATTTTGTCTCATAGCTTTGAGAACAGTCAGTCGGTCAGTTTCACAGGAAACTGCATGAGAAAAATTCAGAATAGACTTTTGCATGAGAAAATTACAAAACAGACTATCTCCTGAGAAAGCCTTTTCCTAGCCACAGTTTATGGAAGCCGCTTTAAATCCTGAGTCATTCTGGGGAATTTTTTTTGCTGGTATAACTGTAATTATTTGTTACCTGACTCATTCAATCAAATGAATATCTCTCTGCCATTTAAGATACACTTTTTTCAATGTTTGTTTGCCTTATATGACAGGCTCTGTAATGAGCCCTCTATTATTTCACAATGTAATTATTACATTAATCATCAGGTGAATACATTAATCAGCAAATGATTACATGATGTGGAAGCCTTCCAGACAACACAGAACTATGATTTGTCTGTCTTCTGTGCTGTTACAAGTTCTCATGGTTTGGGTTAGGATTTTTTAGTCTTTAGGATTATTTTTAGGTTATCCCTGATTCTTTTCCCCTTTCCTTTTTCCCATTTCCTCTCCTCAGAGTGTGTTAGTACACACATTAAACTCTCACCCCTAGCAGCTTTTGTCTGTATCCCAGGATAATGACATAACATTGGATAAATCCTGGTTTTAAAGATTTCTTATTAGCAGGTCGAATTTATGGAGGGATGCAAAGTACTGTGTGTTTATTCATCAGTATCCTTCATTTGTTCTTAACGTGCACAATATATTTTGCCTGGGAACATTTCATTGCATTAACCTCCTCCTGTGTCACTCTGAATGTATGTAAATACTTTCTCTTGGAAGCTATTCTAAAAGCAACATTTTACACTGGGCAATGTCCTTTTAAATTTATTGCTTGTTTAGCAGGCATGGATTTACCCTGTGAGTAGAAAAAGCTAGGAGAAGGGATAAGGGTTTTAAGGTGGCTTTAGTATTGGGTGATGTGACAAACCCATATCTATAGTTACCTCTAATGTACAGCTCCTCATCTAGTATGGGCAACGCCTGGAAAAATTTGAGTGTACGTGATTTGATGAACACAAATTCAAGCTTCTTGTTGAGCTGCAGTGTGAAGTATTATGTACATGAAAGACTTAAAGAAAAGGCAGTATCTTCAGCAACTGGCAAATGGACAGTGATCTTGGCTCAGGCAATCCCCATCTGCATGCCTTCAGAGGAGCTGCTTCACCTCCCTGTGCTGGTTTCCCTTCCTGCAATGTGTCTATGCTTCAGTGGGAAAGTTCTCACCTCCCTGAGGGCACTGGGCGGGACTGATACGAAGACAAACCTAATTTTCTTATAAGGGTCAACGTTTGGTGGAATTATGGAAACTATGTTGTAGAAAGCAGAAAATTGAAATGAGACTTCTGGCATTTGTGTGTGTGTGTGTGTGTGTGTATGTATTTTCCCATTCTTTTTATTCACCTACATCTTCCCAGGCTATTATTTAGAATGATGAGCTTGTTGACCCTAGCAATAGAAATAAAGGGATAATGGAAGAAATTTGCTGCAGAGTAGGTCTGTTTCTTTGAGATAACTCTTGAGAGTTGTATCCTCTGACTAAAAACCAAAATTGCTTGGTCATTAAGAGCAAACAGGTGTGAATTGATGGATTCAGAGCACATGCGAATTTTGATTTATAGATGCAATCAGCTAGTCCTTTATGTTCTTGACAGGACATAAAAATGCAAATACTGAAGCAAGCTGAGAGCAGCTCACATTGATCAGTGCTATCAAAAGAAAAGGATTTAGTAACATTAACATAGTAATATTATCTCCTTTACGCTTAATTTCTAAGAACTCTTCAGGTAACAGTCTTTCAGGTAGTGATATTATTAGTGTTCAACTTGCAGAGGAATCAAAAAAACCCCACAAAATTTAAATGCTAAAGACCTCAAATACTTTGGATATTATCAATGAGGATAACAGTTCAAACACACAAATATAACTAGAAATGTAACCATCTCCAAAACAAAACAAAACAGCTTTATTGATGGGCAAGACTACTTCAAAGAAATCTTTGAGAAGTTTGCATCTAGAAACAATTTTTGGGTAATTCTGTGATTTTAAAAAAAAAAAAAGTAAGGGACTGCATAATTCTTGTCAGGCATAAATGTCTAAAATATTGAGGCTGGGAGAGGCTTCACAGCACGTGGGATTTGCCGTTCTGTACCCTGGGGTCACTATTGATTCATGCCCAACATAATGTGGGGCTTGTCCAGCAGCTTATTCCAGTTTTATCTGCTTGCTACCTTTTAGTTCATATTACTTTTGTTGCCTATAATATTTTCAGTCCCACTCTTCAGCCAAGGGCACAAATGATCACAACATACCTATGAGCTGTCGGGATTGCAGTTGTCTGCCCTCTTTGTTACTTTCAGAGTGAAAACAAAGCATAAAAGGGAAATGGCAGAATATGAGCCTTGGCATGAGTTTCTGGAAAGAGATGTTTGATAGTTTTTTGTTTTCACACTTTCATCAGAAGAATTAGACTTGTCCAAATCAAAATGACTACCCTATCTTCTTTGGTCAACAAGGCCAAGTGCCACGTCCTTCACTTAGGTCACAATAACCCCGTGCAATGCTACAGGCTTGAGGAAGAGTGACTGGAAAGCTGCCCAGTGGAAAAGGACCTGGGAAGTTGGTTAACAGCCAGCTGAGTATGAGCTGGCAGTGTGCCCAGGTGGCCAAGAAGACCAACAGCATCCTAGCTTGTATCAGAAATAGTGTGGCCAGCAGGACTAGAGAAGTGATTGTCCCACTGCACTCAGCACTGGTGAGGCTGCACCAGTTTTGTGCCCCTCACTACAAGAAAGGTATTGAGGTGCTGCAGCGTGTCCATAGCAGGGCAACGAAGCTGATGAAGAGTCTAGAGTATAAGGTCTTATGAGGAGCGGCTGAGGGAACAGGGGATGTTTAGCCTGGAGAAAACAAACCTGAGGGGAGACCTTTTCACTCTCTACAATTACCTGAAAGGAGGCTGTGGCGAGGTGGGTGTCAGTCTCTTCTCCCAAGTAACAAGTGACAGGATGAGAGGAAATGGCCTCAAGTTGTGCCAGGGGAGGTTTAGACTGGATTTTAGGAAAAATTTCTTCACTGAAAGTGTTGCCAAGCATCAGAACAGGCTGCCCAGGGAAGTGGTTGAGTCACCATCCCTGGAGGTCCTTAAAAGATGTGTAGATGTGGTGTTTAGGGACATGGTTTAGCAGTGGACTTGGCAATGTTAGATTGATGATTTTAAGGGTCCTTTCCAATGTAAGTGATTCTATTATTTTATTCTATGAATCTGTGTTTATATGTCTTTTTTTTTTTTTTTAATCTTTGGCTGGCATGGCAGCCATCTAACTGGATGGCATCTTCACATTGTCACATCTTCACTGGAAAACCAACAAAGTGTGGTCACACCGTGTCCATGCAGATATTCCCTAAGAATCAATCTTATCTGGCATTATACAAATGTTAAGGACATTTATCTGGGAATGAAAAAGAGGAAAGTGGAAGATGACTGTGAACTTATTATTTCAGCATACTAAAAATTCATACTAAATTTTATGCATTATTGAGATTTTAAGACAATTTCCTGTAAATAAATAATTCACTGTTTTCACTTGAGGCTGTGTTTACTAATAACAATGTTCAGAGATTATAATTCCTTCTTTGACTGGAAAAAAAGTTCATCAAATATTCAATATAAATTTTTATGAACCAAATATTCAGTTGTGTGTATATAGTCTTGTAATTGCAAAGTAATGATGTATTTCAATGTAAATTTCCTCCACTTTAGTATCTAAGTGCAATTTAAAAAATAATAAAAAAGTTCAGGCAAAGTTTATGATGAATATTCAAAACATAAATAGCATTTTAACCAGATGCGTTTTCTTGCCAGCTCTTGTAAACATGTCGTTTCAGGTAATACTTTAAACTGATTTAAATTAATGTAATATGCCCAGTTTGGAGTTTGAAGTATAAAATGAACCAAAAGACTTTATAGGAAGTTTACTTTACAGAACGTATACAGGGAAACATTAAGACATCTTGTATTGATTAATACTTCTTCTAACTCCACACCTCCAAAAGTGATTTTTTTCTCACATTTTATTGACATAACAGACTGCTGTTCTGCCACTGAATCACAGATACAGTAAAAGATGGTTTCACAAAAACCCTCTAGTCATTCTGCAAATAAATATTACAGTTATTCTTTGTCTGCATGAAAGATTGAGTAGAAAACTAATTTCCCTTTGGAGAATAAAGCAGAAGTTGCACTGAGAAAAATGAAAACAGAGTCAAGACAGCCCCCACAAAATGTCAGAAACAAAACTCAAAATAAAAATCAAAGCATGTAGACCACACTTAATTCATCAAAAAGATTGGATAATTGGCTCCTGACTTAAAGAGTATTGATTCTCATGCAGTGCACGCTGCGTGGATAATAAAGACAGGTTTGCAACGGTGAAAAGCCAGGCAAGCTGCCCAGGCATTAAAATGTAATCCCAGGGAATATCCGCTGGGTTAAGTACAAAAGCTTCTCTTTGGTATGTTAAGGAAAATAAGAGCAAGGAGACGAAGACAATACAAATTACTCTGTCAATCTATGATGAACGCAAATCAAGAAAAAAGAGAATCATCGTAGTTCCTACTTACAAAAGACCACATTAGATTTCCACATCTTTGTTTTAACTAATGTTGGAACTGCTGATCATTGTAAAGAGAAACAAAGCAAGCAAGCAAACAAAAAACGGACATTTCATTCTTGACTAATGGACATTTAATTCTTTCCCTCTGTCCCACCTTTTTTGGTTCTTGTGCAGGAGTTTGCTCTTTCGGATGGACACCGAAGCTCAGGTCTGGGTGTAAGTGGAACCAATATGGCATATACACACGACCAAACCGAAGTGCAGACGGAAGTGTTTTGCTGAATCAGCATGTGGGTTTATTTTACCTTCTGTTTGTGGCATTAACCTTACTTTCACAATTTAAAATTTAGGAAAGGCAATTTCCTCAGCCTGAAATGATAGATAATGGATAGGGAGAGGCACCTGCATGATATTCTGAAACATATGTTGACATTGCCATCTAGAGAGCTTTGGTATTATTAGGGGATTTCATATAAATAAATACGGACAGTGCAGTGCAGTGTTGTGGCTATTTTGTTTACACTAACGGTTCCCCAGATTTTCAGAAAATGTTCTTTTGTTTTTGTCTGTAAAACCAGTTATTTTTCTCTTACATAACTTCAGTCCAATTTTTTCTGACTTGGTACTCACAAGCTCCATTTAATTTCATTTTATTTTTTGATAGATAAGATTTTCCATTTATCATTTCTGGGAAACAGGTACAGTTTGCAGGGGAGAGAAAAAGACACACAGATTGCCCAGTTTTGCAGTCTTCTTATAATTTGCGATGCTGTGCCTATATGTAAAGAAATGATCCAGGAAAATGCCAAACACCTTCATTATTTTTTATTTGTAATGACTTTTAGGAACCTGTCATGTTAATGTGGGAGCATATAACAACAGTTTAAACCAGCAGTTGAATTAAACCAAGAAATAGAGGCCTCGGCTTCTATTCCGTGAAACGTTTGGTATCCCAGTCCTGTTTTTCAAAACTCCGTCTCCGACCAAGGTGAGGTCAAGTGCATGTGACTTTCAAAGTATGCAGACATAAAGTATTAACTAGGCCCCAGAACCATGATTATAAACATAAGAAATATTAACTAATCCACAGAAGCATGACTATGAATCCCAGCTGCAACTGTAGCCCAACAGACGATGCAACTCCCTCAGCTCTGTAGGGGTGGGAGTACCCAAGGAGGCAGGGAAATGTTCATCTTCAAGATCTTCCTTGGAGGATTTACTTTCAGACTTATTTCTTCAAGTTCCTTTTTTGGCTCTTATGTCAGGTCAGCTCAATGCAAGTTAGTAGAGGAAGGAATGTTACCACTGAATAAAATTTTAAGCATGCCTCCCACCCCTTACACCAATTTTGCTATAAAACCTGCAATAGTTAAAACAAGACCATGGCCCTTTACAGGCCAAATCTGTCCGAGATAAACCCTCAGAACAGATAAAAGGTATTTCCTAGTTTAAAAGACATAGACCATTCTGCCCCCTACCCTCCAAATATGATTTTTTTGGGCCTTTTTTTCTTTCTTCTCAATTTCTAATCCCTAAATACTTTATTCTTCCCCAAACTCTGACATCTTTTATCTTTTGCCTAGGCTGATAGACGTTCTGCATATTTTCATTGCCTCTAAATCTAGTTCTTGTAATCACAGCCAGCTCTGAGTAAAACCAGACTGCTCTGCGTTGCGTCTGTAAAGCAGGTTTCTGCCTTCTGCAATTCTGCTGTGTAAACCATGACAGGCATCAGGCCCACCTGAAGCCTTAGCAACTTAATATTAGAGTTCCACCAACCTCTGGATTGAACGTCATCCAGTACTGGAGTTTAATGACTGTCTGTTCCCTATTATTTGTTGAGAGATATAAAACAGTTGCACTGGTGCTTCTGTTCAGTTCAGTGAGAGTTTTACAGAAGAGCAAAGTACGTCTGGTAGGAACATCAGGGTTTCACATTTGTTCTCACTGGTAGTTCAGATTACATGACCTTAGAGTAAGAATGGCAAGCCAAGCAACACCGAAATGCCTTGGTGAACATATGGTATATGCAACTAAGACACTGTACAGTTCTTCTTACTACAGTAAGACACTGTACAATTCTTATCTAAGCGCTCCACAACCCCTATGCATTTATCCTGCTCAGACCATAAACTCTTTAGAACAGCTTCTATTGGCTGTTCAAATAATGCTCAGGACAGTGAGGTCCTTCTCCATGGATGACATTGCAAAGGGGAGACTGTACTTCATAGAAAACAGCATTGCACTAATGCTCCCATTTCACAGGGAGGAACTAAGACACCAAAATCAATATGAGTGCTCAACCTTGCTTACACACTTTGGAAAATAACTGTAGAAATGCCTAGCACAGAATCACACAAAATGTGTATGATAGACTAGATAAGAAGCCCAATGCCCCAAAATCTTTCCGCGTCCCTGGCTGCTGGGTACTGCTCTTGTCTCATTCTGAGCTTCCCAGATTGCAGTCAGTGGGCTACTTTGGATTATTCTCCTTGAATTTTGTTTATTTTAGAAGTTATTTTGAAGGTGTCTATATTTAATATTGTTAGGCACTCATTTTCAATATGCAGATGTATTTAAATTTATTCATACTCCCCCACCTTTCAGTGTAGTGACTGTCAGCTGTGTCTGCAAAACCTGCCAATTATTGTAACTTACAGAACAATAACAACCTAATTGATAGGCAAAGTAAATGGAGGCACAATGAAGAGATCATCAGTGCTGGCAAGCTAGTCAACAACACACAAAGCACTCATCAGGTATTCTGCTACATAAAGGACTTCAAAGCAGCTAATAGAAATTAGTATTAAAGTGCACAGAGAAGGCAGTCTGTGATCCTGCCTGCTTCACTAAGGTTGGGGCAGAGTGGAGAACTTAAAACTATGCAGGATTTTAGAGCCTAATGCACATGTATTTGAACTGTCCTAAGTCTTTTTTTGAGGGAGTACCTTATAGAGAGGGATCTCTCACAGAAGTTTGCTTGAGCCGTGTAGCTCCATACTGCCTTCAAGGGCAGACAGTGCCCAAACAAAGCAGCATAGTCCTTCATCTTGGTATAAATCTGTATCTGTTCAATGTTTTCAGTCTCATTACTGCATATCTATGTAGTGGAACCTAAGTACCCAAATACTCCAAGTACGGAAATACTTACCTTATTCTTACAAAAGCCATGAGATCAATAAAAACATAGTTCCCAAAAATGGGTCTCGGATGGCAGATAGACTCTTCTCTTGTCTTCTGGGGAGTGGGCAGCTGATTTCTACTTTCAATAGCATCTGCCTCCTACATTCTTTCTAGGCTCATGGGTGGATTTCATGGGCTCCAAGAAGGAGATAACATCCTGGGCAAAAGATTTATGGAACAAGTAATTTCTAAAATTTGGGACAAATAGCATCCTAAAGACTTTTTGAGCATGCTAGAACAGAGGTCTCGGTTGTGGACCTGTATCAGTTTGTCTGGGATATACAGGTAGTGTTTCATGTTACCAAGTGATACTATTATATGCATGCTTTTAACTTGTTTTACTTTAATTACTGTTTTGGCTTTTTTTTTTTTTTTTTAAACCTATGAGGAAGACTTTAGGACAGTAAAAAATTGCTTGCTGGGTTATTTACACATGGTTCTGGGAGCTGATATTTCTCACAAGAGGCTGTGCCTATCTTTCCACCGTGACAAGCTCTATTCCAAAATATATAACTATGTAAATAAAGGAAGTCACATTTGTAATAAACCCAGACACTGAATCTTTGATTTCAGGATGAGCTGTCCTGCCAGTTTCCCACTGTAAGGCAGTGCTGTGTCAGGAGAAGATGATGATTTTAGCAATGGAACAGTTTTCTAGGAGAAAAAGAACATGAGTGCCTATTTCTTTTGGACCAAAAGGAAAAAAACTAAAGGAGAAGATGGCAGAAATCAAAGCATCCTAGGCAGCCAGGAATATGAATCCTTAAGGGATGCATCCTCAGATGCTTGTTTTGCTGTCTTAGTTACTGAGTCCATCACAGAGGAAGCATCACTTTAGTTGTACCTACAGTCTAATCTCGTGGGCTCCTCTGTACTGGAAGATGTTATGTGCCCAACTGCATCATGTGGAAATTCACTTAAGCACTGCTTTACACCTTATTTTTTTTTTAACCCAGAGCTGTACAGCAAACAACACCTAGATTGTTGAGCTGGGAAGACATCATAATTGAAGGTAAACCTACAGGTAGCTCCCATGGCAGCAGACCCAAACCATAACACTGATGCGGATAGATCTATGAGAAAAATAAATACACCCACTTAGAAGAGAGAAGTACTGACAATGACAGGGAAGTGAGAGAGGCAGCCACCTCCTAAGTGGATGCACTGAATTACATAAAACCAACATTATAGAAAACACCTTGGAGAGAAAACACCTTTTTATTGTCTCTTGGAGAGAATAAAAATACTACGACTTTAAAAAGTTATTAGCAGTCTCTGAGAGGCTATGACCTTGATTGCTTTCTAATGATCTTGTCCAGTCATAAAATGAGGTAAAAATCACAAACACAGGAAGTTCAACAGGAAAAGCTCTTAGTTTATGAATAGGAAACATGGATACTAACATATTAGAAATTTACAAGATGAAATGGCAATTTTAGTAGCCATTTGATGTACTCAATAGATATAGAATCAGACTAATAATTCTAAAATAATAATAATAACATCAATAACAATAACAACAATCTAGCTCGTATATTCCTTTTCATCAGAAAATCACTAAGCACTTTACAAAGGAGGTCGACACCATTATCATTATTTTAGTTTCTAAAAAACATCTAAAAGAGAATTTTAAGCAGAAATCCCTCAGTAGCCTGCCCTTGGAATTTGCTCACGATGCTTTCCTCTTTTGTCCATCAGCAGTATTCGCAAGTCTAAGCAGCCTAGCAAAATTGTACGAGGTGAATTTTTCCCTTTTTAATAAGCGAATGACACATCTTTTTCTTTACTGTGACTCATCAGAGCAAAACCATGAAAAACAACTTTGCTTTTACAAATTTCTATAGCAAGACAACAAGGTTTCTTTAAGATTTTCCTTGGAGGCTTTTTCCTTCCAAGTAATATGGAATGGGACAACGTTGTCCATCCTGAAGTGTTTCCAGGTAACTCAGAATGATTCCTTGATCATGTATCAGCCTTTTGCCCATGGTTTATTTACCTAGAAATAAGCTTGAGTGTGATCATCCTAAGACAATAGTGTCTGTAATTCAAAAAAAGAAACCATGATGATATCCAATTAATTCCCTGTGGTCATTGGGATATCTTTAGCCAACCAGAAAATAGATTCTTCATTACCATTTAATTGGATACATTTACAGTATTTGCACAAAGGTTTTTATGAATGTCTTGAAGTGGACGTCAGTAGCCTTTTCAATTGCTATGTCAAGCTACACAAGAAAAAGACTTAAAGAACTTGCTTGATGAGAGGAGCAACTACTCTGTGTTTATTCAACCAAGGAAGAAAGAAAGCAATTTCCCCCCCCCAAAAAAAACCACAACCAAACACAAAAAAACCAAACAAACAACAAAAAAAGCCACCCTCTGGCTGAATTTTTCTTATTTATTGACTATAACATGGTAAATGATTGCTTTAAATATCTGAGTGCTTGGAAGCTTGGAAGGTTGGAGGAGGAATTGCTCTGAGCATGCCCTATTTATCATTTACCTCCTGCAACTCCCTTTATGCACCATGTTCAGAGGTGAGATGTTATACTATGTGGTCCTTTGGTCTGATCTAGAATGAAGGTTCTTATATGCTTTTGGGCAGAGTGAGGAGAAACACTTGGAGTGAAGAATTCTTATTATTCTCTGTGGCAGACAACAATTTCAGTCAAAAACACTAAACTGTTAAATTTTATATGTGGCTACATAAAGAGAGGGACAATATGCCACATTTGGCTCAATTTCCTACTGTTCAACCAAACTTCAGATCAAAGAGGAATAACCCACATTTCCAACATGCTTTAAATTATGAGAAAGTGCTAGTATTCCACATTTAAAAAACCCACAGATTAAACCATTATTAATCTAATTTTGAACATGACTGCCCTAACATCAATGAAATTAGACTTCTTTATGATTTTAAAAACAATATTTTGGAAAGCTTGAAAAAGATTGTGGAAGAGATTTGGGAGACAATCATTTTTCAAAGAGTAGAAAATAACACTTACTGTATGTTTCCCAAAATTTACTCTACATGTTATAATGTCACACACTTAAGATTTGAAATTTAACATGAAGTTTTCATCTCATCGGCATAGTAAAACTCTCCGGGTCTCTGTGCCCAGGTTTCTGTACATGCAAGTGTATGTGCATGCAAACACAGAGGCATATGGTTGCTTTTAAAGGTTTCGGGTTAAATCTGAAACCTGGAGAGTACTTGAAATTTGAAACTTAATTTAGCAGTTAACAAACACCGTTGTTTATTTTTTAAAACTCTTCTAACTTTTGAGTGCTCCTCACTCAAAAAAAGAGGGAAAAGCAGATAGAAACCATTTCATTGCATTATTGCTGCTCTGCCCCAGCACATATAGTTTGTGAATCTCAAGAGTTCTCTCTCATACAAGAAAGCATTCCCAGAATGATTTGTAAAATAGTCCAAAGAGTAGAATGAAACCTTAGTGGAAGCTCAACAGAAATACACAGAGATTAAAAAGAGAATCCATTTACATGGATAACTTGCATGTGCTTCCATCATGTAAAATGCTGCAGGGCACAGAAGAAGCCAAGCTCCCTTTGGACCTGTTTATTCAGGTATCGGAGGAAACACAAAGCACAGCAAGATGGACTGAAACCTGGGTAAACATACCCCACGAGGTTCTCGCCATAAATGCGAGCTGCTGCCCACTAGACTGCACTTGCCTGCAAGGTTCAGGTTTACATGTTCAGGAATCTGCTGACCCTGAAGTGACCTGAGACACTATCAGGCAGTCCTCATGATACCTGAAATTACCACCTCTTGTTTTCATCAAATAACTGTATTTTCTTAAACTTTGGAGATCTACTTCTGCTTCCAACCTGTTTTAATTAGGAGCTGGTGTAGAGGAAGATTGCACATTTGGGAGCTGGACCAGGGTTCGCTGCGAAGCAGCTGAGGATCCTCTAAGAAAACAAGGACTGGGAGAAGGTATTAAACTTCTTGTCCTGGTAAAAGGCTGGTTTTCTGGTGTAAAGATCACTTCCACAAGATCACTTTAGCATGGAGGAAAATGGGGCCATTGCTGTCACTCTTACTGGGAGAAAATTGTCTTGCACTTTTGTGGTTTGGTTTTTGTATCAGTGTCTTTGCAGCACCTGTTGCCTTTGTTGGCAGGAGATATGACTAAACCACAGGGGTGGGTCAACACAATAAGGTTTCTGGTCTGCTCAGAGTCTGGAGCAGATTCCCGTTCTGCAAATGAGAGATGTGTCCTTTGACTGTGATTTCTTTAACACATCGCATGTAAAAGAACTGCAACTTAACAAAAAAATCTTCTTAAATAGCATATCTGTAGCACAAGACAAAGTTGTACTTGTAAAAAAAAAAAAGATAAGCCCTAGGGAGAATTGACACAATAGCACCTGAAATAGCATGTGCCATAAAACTGGGATAGTTCGAACTCAATTTAGCCACCGTCTTCCTTCCCTGCAACCCCACACATCCTTCAAGACATCCTGAGATGCCTCTGCCTGTCTCAGCTTTCACACCAGCTCCAAACTCCATTGTTTAGTTTGTCCATCAAAAGCATAGTGTGGAAGAGGGCTCTGAGCTGATAGATCAAATACAGCACAAATGAGTCTCTGGCAGAGATCAAACTCTCATTTCCCCATCGTTCACTGCAGAGGGTGCTCTCTGCCCACATTCCTGTTCCTCAGGCACAAGGTGGTGAAAAACCAGGTTGTGATCTGTTTAAAAGTTGAAAAGGCAGGTCATAGGATATTATCAAAATACACTAAACATTTCCACAATTCAAGACATAAACTTACATTTCAGAGTCGTGACAATGTAAGCCACAGTGGAGCAAACCTGCCATCCCAGCCTGATTGGTAATCTAAACAGCACAAGGCACGGTCAGCCCTGATTTATAATGTAAACAAATCAGGCTTTCCTCCCTACCTTTAATGAAGTCTAAGTCTTTCTGAAGTCATGCAGTACTAAGGTAAAAACAGCAACTCAGTTTTTGAAATCTGTTTTCATATTGAGTTTTCACTCCAACTATGGAAACCAGTCGAAACATCAGAATTTTGTTATGAAACAAGAAATCCTGAAAAGATATTTTCTCAGTGTACCTGCAGTTTGGTTTCAGTAAGGGTGGGGTTTCATTCAGAGAGTTGCACACAGTACTCAAAGCAAACCAGTCAGTCATGTCCTTTGCATGTATGCAGGGATGTCAGGGAAGGTCTTGCTTTCAGCTTAAGTCACTCATCTCATAGCACCAGAAATCAGGATTTTGGTCCCTATATCCAGGAGTGTTTATGTGTTGTTGTCTTGTTTAATCTGTAACAGTGTTATTTAAACAACAGTATTATGATCTTTGGTACACACAGAAGATGTCAGGTTTTCTCTTACTTTTTCTCTTCAGGTCTCATGCTTTTCAAACTCCTAGCTGTGAAACAGGCTGCTACATCAGCAGGGGTGAACAGTGACCACCCTCCCACCACCTGGTGGGAAATGAATGCTCTTGGGTTAGAGGGAAAGATCAAGAGGAGAGATGTCCCATGCCCTAAGTATGTCCATGGACCACTGTGCAATTATGCACAAAAGGTGGAAGTAGCATCATCATTAGGAGATGAAAAGAAACTGGCTCTGTTCATTAAGCTGTTAGATCAGAAGACTGTGTGGGCTGGATGTTGGCTGGGGGAAAGCGTCTAGCATTTTTTTTCCCCTACAGTCACTGCAGCGACAGCATAGATCTCCCTTCAGAGATCATCTGTGGTGCTACGGTCTTCTTCTTTGACTTGGTAGGAACAGCATGAGAAACACCTCTACAGAGCAGGGTGAAAGGCAGCTTATACCTAGTCATGGGTTTCTGCACAAAGTCAGCGTGAGCTTTTGTGACCTTATGGTCCAAAGTACCCTCATCAAGTATGGTAGTAAGAGTCTTTTGTGGAAAATGAATCTTGGAAAATATGATAAGGTGGACATTACTCCTTCCCAGAGAAAACTCTCTGAGAAGATTCTTCATTGGTTATTTTTCCTTTTGAACTAGTTTTACTACTTCTATTTTTCAAAATACAGGTAGACACCTTAAAAGCTTTGGCCGTTCCATGGTAGATGTGTTGGTATGCTTTCGCACTTAAATACCTTTACATATCAGGTCCTTTATGATCACTCAGTGTGGCCAGCAGATCCTAACACTGAGTTTGGGGCTGACTATTACCTGTGCAGAAGCAGAGAGGATAAATAAATCTGAGCTCCAAGAAAAACAAACGGTCATGAAGAAAGTCTGACCCACATCATCAGGAGATCCTTTTGGCTAGCAATTAAAAGAAAGATGCAACATGAAAATAAAGTGACTGTACATAACACAACAGCAGGTATTTTGCTACAAAGAACAAAAGCAATGTGTCAGCGCTCATGGCTCTAAAAGAGAATGACCACACTAGTGTTATGAGAGACCAATTGTTATGAGAACCATTTTTATTTTGGTTGTGACAACAAAGTTAAAAACAACACCATATGTTGTCAAGTGACTTGGTGACTTTGAACGAGAAGCTGAAGTCTAGAGGTACATAGGATGGACTAATGTGGTAGTCTTTGGAGTCTTTTTGAGAAGCAAAGAAGAAAATTCTAAGTGTAATGCAGGAGACAGGAGCACACTGGAAACGACAACTCCATCTGAACCCTCCTCTCGATCAGAAATAGATAGAATGATCATGGAGAGAACAGGACGGGTTTCAACACAGAGATGGGTCACAGCTGATTCCTAGGAGGACAGGAGCTGCACCATTCATAAATAACCAATGAGCACGGCTGCTATGTATGACATGGAAATTTTTTCATGATTTCTCATGCTGAACGTGTCTGAGTGAGCTGAAATGGACTCTTTTTATCAGGCCAAACCAATCATCAGGGTTCAGTGAACATTCCTGTGCTTTGCTTAACAGACATATGTTCACTTTGGGGTTTTGTATTCACATTGTTAGAGGAAGATATGTTAGCATGAAATGTTGTGTCTTGATCTGGAAAATGTGGGGTTGGGGGAATTTTATGAATAAGGTCCTTTCCTGCCATTTGATAACAGTTCTGCAGGTTGAGTCATGGTGTAATTGTTCTCCACCACTGAGATACATAATCTTCAATGAAAATTCATATCCTTTGTTCCAAAGTATGCGGCACTTCAAAGCTCCATCCTGTTGCCAAGGCTAAGTGCTGTTGAAGTAGTGATTTCCCTGTGTGAGAGGAGAGCAGTGAGCACAATGAGGGAGGGCAAGTTTTAAAACCGAGAATAGCCTTAACAATCATGACAGCTAAAATAAGGACAGGAGGCAAAATGCATAATTCTGACTGTTGTTATCCCTGGTCTTTGAGTATTTTTTTGAGAAATCCTTGGATTCTGCCTGCATGAACCTAAGGACAGAAAAGATCAAGGTGTGACTGAGAGAAAAATTAACTCCTTGAGTACAGTATTAAAGTCAGCTATTTACTCATCTTCCAACTACTAAATTTCCCTTGATTGCTTAAGCAAAGGTCATGAATCTTGAGTTGAAACAAGTGAGGAATCTCTTGCCTCTCTACCAATCAATTTTTTCAATGTATTAAGCTAGTAAAAGTGAAATCACAAAATTTTGGAACCCTCACCTGTTCTAATGAATATAAATTATATATTCAATGATCAGTACCAGTTCATTGAATTATTTAACAGCTTTCCCTCAACTGAACGTAAGTACAAATCAAATTCAATCAACTAATCTTTAAAAAAAATTAAATGAAAAACCCCACTAAAGTCCACAGTTTTATTCATTACATGCAATAAATATTCCTCATGGAAGGCAACAAATGATATCTCCTTGGGGATTTGCCTTTCCAAAACCTTGCTAGCAAGAAGTTATTGAGCTGAATGGGGATTTTACCTGAGCAAAATTTCCATATTTCAGGTCAGGATCAATCACAGAAAACTAGTCAAGCAAAATGATGATAAACAAGTTGTCATCATGACACTCTGAATGCAGGGATGCCGGCTCTTCTTAACAGTCCATGAGCTGATATTGTGTCTTCTGCAGAGGACATCATTGCATTCTTTTAGTTAACTGTTAGTATACAAGTAAGTATTTGGACTATCCATAAACATTCATTCTGGAAATGTATTTTATTTTTCTTTATGCAGAAGCCATCCTCTTCTCTTTCTTGTGCATAGATGATCTGTGTATGACTGAATCCTCTATAGCCAAAACTATTATGAGTGAAGATACTGTGCAGTGGAATCAGTTGGACGCAATGTGCATGAACAGAGTGTGTTTAAACTGGTCAGAGAAAAACACTAAAACCTTCAAGGACTGCAGGAGAGCAGGACTGCTAGTTAATGGCTGTCAGAAGATAGCAGGATGTCCTGGACTGTTAGGCAGAGCAGCACATCTGTGATTTCTATAAATCCTTTGCCTAAGGAAACATCCGCATTGTCTCAGTATCACACTGTTCCTTACCAGCTTGCCATTACGAAAAAACAGACCGAACCTGCACTGAATATATTTACACCTTTGAAACATTAGGGTTTTTTACGCATCTGGAGATAGTTCTCATAAACCCAGGGCCAAAGGGAACTTTTCTGAATACGTAAAGCTGACACACACCAGACATACTATAGATCATCATCCCACTGCCTGCTAAGCAGCATGTCTAAGCATCCCCTGAGAGATATGTCCCAGTTCACCCAGAAAAGCCATCTAAGAAGCAGCGGTGGTCATGTAAACATAGACATGCAAACCCATTAGTGATTCACCATGATGCCTCAGACAGGCAAACAGGTGACTCACACAGCCAGACAAGATGCTCCAGGGTGTCTATGATTTGAAATTAAGCATGTAAAAATGAGATAGAATTCAGGCAAGATATTTTTTTGGTGTAAGCTGTTCCAAAGGTCAATTAACCTCAAATTTAAAGGATGTATAATAGAACATTCAGCCAGATAAACTCTTAGGAAGTGATAACTCCAGGGAAATTTTGGGAAGATATAGTAGAAGGTACAGTGATATTCTCAACTTTGGAGAATTAAAAAAGAAATCTATGAAATAACTTCTATTTTAGTGACACTGCTTTTCACAAAATAGCTTTTTCTAGATAATGTGCACTCTACAACAGACATATAGTAACTCGTCTTCCATATCACAGACTTTTACAATCTTTAAATTTGGCCTAACTGATTTCATTAATATTTAAAACACATTGATGTTCCAATGATAGCAACTCTAGTACCCTTTCTTTTCTTTTGTGGTTTTTTTTTTTTCTTTCTGTGGAGGACGGACACATTCTCCACTGAACCCATAGCAACCTACCTTTGCCTTTCATACCAACAAGACTCACCAGTCTTAACTTATCAGCAAGGACTTACTTATAGCAGTACTAAATTCATCAAACACCATTAAGAAAACACTGAGTGCGGCAGAGTGTTATAATTTTGATGCCATGTTTCATATAAAGAAATTCTATGCATTACGTTTGTAAAATTAATTATAGAATTCAAGTCTGACAAGATCCTGGAAGATTTTTCTGGTCACTGGCTCATGCATCAAGATTCAACCATGTTGAATTTGGGTTATCTTTAGCAAGTGTAAAGAAAGTAAGTGAAATATCTACTGTGACTCTCAGACATGCAATACTTATTGCATGGAGATATTGGAGAAATGAAGATATTAAACTAGATTTATAATTTTGAAACATTCTAACAACTGGGAAAAGGAAAACTATATATTTAACATTTCAGCATTTGCGCAAAGATTACTGAATCATAGAGCAGAGACACAGGATGAAACGGAAACAACTAAGCTCCTTTGATCTCTTCACTCACTATGCTAACAATAATTAGCTCACTTATGAAACCAAGGGGATAACATTTATAGATGTTATTAACTGCATGACAGCCCGCCACCACTTTATAGCATTATGAATTTCTTTATACTATTATGAAATGTATTTATGCCTTGTAGCATTATCAGTTGCTATTACCTTCACTTATGACTTTGAGCTCAGGTTTGTACAGATAGCAAAGAACAACTGTAGACCCAAGGGCAAAAATTTTGGAGATGCAAACCTGTGGAGCGTGGCTGACCTTCAGGATAGGTTGTCATTTTTTCTAGATAATAAAGGCAAAGGTAATCCAAAAGTGCATTGGAGAATTTTTTTTAATATGAGATATCTCTGGGAACAGATACGCACCACGAGGGTAGAAGCTAGTGAATCCTCATAGCCTCCCTGTGGCTTGTGATTTAATATTCATTCATTCAGTACAGATATTGGATTATTTGTGTAAGGTTCAGACGTACTTCTTCACAGAACTGACCACAATCACATTCATTACTTGGCTTTCATGGCATTTCTGAAATACTGTTATAAGGTAGAAGATGAGTTTCTGTACTGCTACACTGTCTGATCCGGATTCTTCTTCAATAAATGGGAAAAAATCCTTTAGGTTATTTCCTTATTCTGGAACATTACATTAAGTTTTTCTCCCACCTTACAGTTCTTTTTCTCATTTACTGCACCACTTCTCAACTTCTCACAACACCTGACTGTGTTCATTTAAACATCTCCTTGTTAATGGTGCATAAATAGCTTTTAGTTTTACTTCCTGTCAGATTTAATTACAAGCTTCATGTTTCCTTCACTACGCTTGCCTTTGCTGATGTTTAACCAATCTCTTTTTCAGGAGAGAGTAAGGTTTGCACAAAAGCTCTGATTATGTTAGAGATAATTGCATCTCAGTTTTTGGAAGATTATGCTGCTAGGCATGTATGCCTATGTGCTTACTGTCACTGCGATGATCTCCACAAACTGACAGCCAAAAAAATATGAATGGGTAAATAACAGTAAGTCACCAATAATCTGATCCTCCAAGATGCAAAATGGTCTTTTAATCCTTCCTTTTAACTTGTTGAACATATGGTCTAACATATGGTCTAATAAGTAGTTCTGAGTAGCTTATCAGTGATTAGTTGTATTTTGCTTATACACATATTCAGGAAGCAAATATCCTTTTTAAGCTAAATTCTTTCATTCTTGAACTGAATTCTGTTTTCTCTTCCCTTTTAAAGAACTGCAGTGGCACTTCCAAGATCTTTGTCACCTTTTTCCTTTGTTTATTTTATTTATATTAGTTTTATCCTAGGTTGCTCTGCTTCTTTTTTTTTTTCCATCTTCTTGGGAGATTATTTGCATGTTTGGACACAGTTGCAAAAGGACCAGTGACCTATACAGTCAATGGCAAAGCTATTTTGGTTTGGTTTGGTTTGGTTTTTTTTTTTGGTTTTCTACTTTCTGTATGTCCTGTTTGTCTCCTGACCTTCACTCTGGAATGTGCCTGTCAGTGCAAATGGATTTGCTTTTCCCTTTTTCAGTCTTCCGTATTAATTTCCTCTGTGTTGATGTCCTCCAGCACATTGGCACTGAGGATCCTACTGTGTCCCGAGAAATGAGCTGAGAAAGAGGTAATTAAACAATGCTGCAGTGTTTTGATGCTGCAGACTTCAACTAGGCTTCAGTGGCTAAAACTGACTTGCAGGGAAGGAAGGAAGCAAGCAAGCAAGCAAGGAAGGAGAAGTATGATCTGGTGAATATTTCTTTATTTTGTAAAATTAACACATTCCAGAACACTCCAGTGTAGAGTACAGTTTCTTCCAAAAAGAGAGTAATTTCCAGGGAATGATAAGGTGTGTTTGCAGCACGTGAATTTAGCTCATTGCTTGAACATATTTCTCCTAAATTCGATAGGATAAATGTAGCATTTACATATGTGGTGGGGTTTTTTTTCCTTCAGTTAGTCATGCTCAGCATTGCACAGAATTGAACAAGTTCTTACATTAGACAGGAAAATAAAATATTTCAAACATTGCTGAAACAAAAAGTTTAAATATTTTTTAAAAGTTGTAGAACAACATGTTCTGAGAAAACTCTCAGAAACATTTTTTCATCAAATAGTATCTTCCTGTACCAGAGCACTGTAACATACAGAAAAGATTCAGCCTCTGATAAGGAAGGGACTCAGCTGTTCTTTTGTACATTAAATGTCTTCAAATAGCTTAGGATAAATTAACTTCACTCTACAACACTTACAGAACTAAGACTTTAGAAGTTCTTTCTGACTGCTTATGGATGATTGAGCTTTCAAACATGGTAAAAGCTGCCATCAAACTGGAGAGTATGCATGTAGAATAATATATGTTTCTACAGGCAGTACTTCCCACTCCCGCAAAAAAAGATTTTGCACTGGAAAACGGTTTTGGCAGAAAGCTACTTTTGTATATGAGTAAACTAACATCCACAGTCATTGTTGTTGTTGATGTGTCCCTTGCTGCAGCTTGGATGCAGTAGTAAACAACTAGTAAATGAAGTGTTTGATATTTAGTCTTTGCAGTACCTAATGAAGGTGACTGCCATCTATGCTCAGTGCACCTGTTCCTCAGAGTCTCTCAAAGTGAACTGGGGTCTCCCGTAAGGAAGAAAAGAGAAAAAAAAAACGTCACTGAGAGCTTTAACGGCAAGTTTCATCCATGCAGATGCTGCAGCAGCAACTACGTACCCTGAATGACTTGGAATACGTGCATGTATTTGGACATAAGATAGTAATCTGGCATTTCCAGCTAGAAATACTTACTGCTCCTGCTGAGTCCCCTGATGAAAAGTAGGGATCTATCTGCTCAGAATCTTATAAAACAGTTTGTACTGTCATTTTGTGGGAATGATGAAGATATTTGGAAAGACCGGTACAGTTTCTTTCACTTTCTTGGCTATGCATTTGTTATTTTCCTTTAGAAACTCAATTTGGACAACAACATAGAGGCTTTTAATAAAGTATTATTAAATCTTTTACTTTATGGACCTCAATAATACGAAGTTATTTCACAAAGCAGTTGCTTGCCCATATCAATATAGATGGAGCACAGTGCAAATTTTAAAGCGGATATGCTGCAGATCCATCTAATACTCACTTCAGCCAGAACTCCTTCAAAAGACTATGACTCATCAATGAACAGAACGATTTCCAAGTCTAAAGCTCTTTTTTATTGTATCTCTAAGTACCTCACAATCAGTGGAGAATTGTCATTTTCCAACCCACTTTATGTCATGAGCTAAGTGACTAACCTATTCGAAGTGTTTAGTGTACAACTTGGAAAACACAAAAAGATCCAGACAAAATGAGAAAATTAGCATCCTGAGGAGTACAAAACACTCATGTAAAGCTGAAGATTCAAATAATCTCCATTCTAATCTTCTCAAAAATACCCAGAGGTCCATGAGCAAAGATTTTCACTAAATTTGTGGTTATTTAGTACATCTGATACTGAGTTTTCCCTAAACAGAAAGTTTTATCATGCTTGAAAATTTGGCTTTTAGACTGCATGAAAGTTTGGAGGAGTCTTTGGAGCATTGTATGTGAAGAGATAGAAACAAATGAAAAACAAGATAAAATGCAAGCTGAATTTACCAAGGTAGATGATGTCAGAATAACTTGATACCTTTCTCTGCAAATGTAAGAGATTTTCCAGGAAAAGTGTTACACATTTAATCTAGCTGAGTGTGGGTATAGCATCATCTGATGCAATGCCATGGAGACACTCACAGAAGTCTGGTGACAAGGCCAGGTAAAGGGAAAATGACAAGAGGCAGTAGGTAAAGAAGTCATTGTCAGAGTTGCCCAAGAAATGAGACTCAGGCCTCTTTTTATTTCATGGTTTCTTTTATGGATTGGCCCAAAATGAGACTATGTTAATTCAGTTTCCCAGTACCACGAAGATAGATTTCTCTATCTTCTCTTCTTTCTCTATAAAGAGAAAAATCAGGGCTTTATATCCTAAAATCTGGATGACCTCAAAGACTAGAATTAAAAGAAGTCTCAAAGGAATTTAATAGAAGAAAATGCAAGATTGCATATGTGGAGACTGACCATAGGCATTCCTGTTGTGACCTGTGGGTTTACGCATTGGAAATGAGTGAGAAAGGAGAACAGTGGCGTAGTGCAGCTGATAGAAGAGTGACCATGAAATTCTGCTGTGATGCCAGCAATGGGGAGGCTGAATGCAATAGCCAAGAACTATTTCTAATAGACTCAAAAAAAATTAATGCCCTAGTGTAAGAAACATATAAGAGATCTCATTTGAAATGTAGTGTTCAAATCCGGCTATTCATGGTCAAAAAGACTGAGTCTTGAAGAGACGTAAGGAAAGACTGTCTTGATCAGAGAGACTGATAACCCTCTTATGGGATGAAGGAGTGAGGGGAAAACAGCCTTAGTATGTCAAGTAAAAAGAATGCCAAGAAGAGATGTGACTGTCCTCTTTCAGTACCTCAGTGGAACAAATTCCAGGAAAAGAAAATATCTTTTTAAACTAAAGAATGATCTTGGAACAAGAACAACTGGTTTTAACTGTCCGTGAGTACCTTTGAGCTGATTTCATACTATAAGACTCTTGAAATTTTGGAACAGTATTTTAATAGAAGAGAAAGAAAGAAATCAGTTTTGTAACAACTGCCAAGTGGTATTCAACTGTGGTTTTCATCCTTTTCACAAGAACACAAGACGGTCTTTCTGAGCAAAGTACTGTTATATCTTTTTTAGGGATTTCTGGCTAAATGCTTCTCTCTAAATCTGCAGAGCAATGAAACAATTATTTTTGTTCTGTCAGATTACAGCATGGAAAATAATGACACCTCCAGAACTTTTCTTTTACCCTCTTATAGCAGGGTATGATGAGAAAAGACTCCTCTCATGAACCCAGAAGATGGGTGCACATTTCTTAGCCATGCTGATGAGTTCTTAGATGGCTCACCCTGATCACCTGATTGAGATGTCCTCTCTAAATGCACAAGAAATTCAGAAGTTTATACCACTGATCAACTCTAATAATTTAAATGCCACTCTTCTTCTAACGGCTTGCAATTTTTGGTGCATTTTCATAAAAAATAATATTGGCTACATATGTCCCCTTAGTCACTGGAAAAAAACCTTATGCTTAACCCCTAGTTGTTGCTGAATGAAGACAGTGGGTGTGAGTGATTCCACACCTAGACATGCAATTGGATTTTATTCCTTTTTTTTTTTCAATTAAATTTATTGATTTGCCTTTAAGCTCATTATCTTAAATTTCTTTAGACGGTGCTCATTAATGCTTATAATGCTACTCCACCTAACTTTAACTCCTGGCTCTTCTCTATTTAAATGAAAATTGTCACTGTAGGCTTTTAATGTATAGAAACAGAAAGGTGCTTTGTGATGTGACCTTCAAGTTTCACTTATGACAAGGAACAAAACCTGGTGTTCTCCAGGCAACAAATATTGGAGGTTCTCACTTGGACTATGTAGATGCCCTCTCATTACTATATTTAAACATGTGCAACACAAAACATATAGCTAATCTAGATTTTTTTTCTTCTCAGTCAGAGAGAAGCTTTTAATTTTAATGCACTTTGACAGCTGTTCACTCAAAAGTTACTTTGCATCCTTTGCACCTCCTCCATTTTAATGGATCTGCTTGTGTCTCGTCACCTGTTTGTAAGATGGCATTTAGTGTTGCAAATATCTCCAAAAAGTGCAATTTATCCTTACCAGACATTGCTCGTCTTCAACTTCATCTCCTCTTTTTTCATCATTATTTCCTTGTTTGACAAGCTCAAAGTCCTGCTGCCATGCCCATGTCTCCTGATGATCAGCAATTGGAAAAATCTGAATGTTTAGAGGCAGGTTAACAAAGTAAAAACCCTTACCAAACACTGTCCTGTTTCCATCTTTCTCTCCATCTTTGAAGGAAGGACTGACATGATTGCTAACTGAATTTAACAAAGCAAGAACCTTTTCTTGTCACTGTTATTCCAGGTGAGACCAACATTCAGCTTGAAGCTTTGTTTTAGCAGGATGACACCAAGAGGAATGTTGTTTATGGTGGGAATAAAGTATGAAGGATCTGGTTCAGAGTAAAACCAGAAAGATGGGTCCTATTTCATTGTTTTGTTTTGAAGGATAACTCATTTGGACCTAGTTTCAAAGGCAAGTTTTAATTAAAAGCACATTGTGCAGATTTGTAAAGTGGCTAACTGTTAGAAGGTCAGCTATCTTGTAAGCAGCAAGTCATGGGAAAATTGTGCTATTATGGGTTACATAAGCATAACAAAGCTTTCATGTCTACTTACTATTTAATTTGTCCTCTTTGAATAGATTGCATATTTCTGTTGGCCTTCAGGGCTTTACTTAACATGTGCTCTGACTTTTTGCTAGTGAACGATACTTTCCAATCAGAAAAGAATATAATGAGACCTGTTTTTTTCACTTTCAGTGGGGGGAAGAGAGAATATAGTACAAAAGCAAAAGAACACAAAGACAGCTGAGGCCCAAGTTGCACCAGTTAAAGGTCAGCTGGGATTCCAGAACAGAACAAATTTAAGTCCAGAAATTCTTTGTTAATTTAGGACACATTGAAGAAGGGTACGTCCTGCAATGAGTGCTAATAAAATGGAACATCACTTGTCATCTATGAAGAGTAGACAGGTCTTGGGCAGTATGTAATATTCAGAGGGAGGAAAATGATTACTTATCATAGCTGGTCCAGAAACCGGACCAAGTGATTGATCCATCCTCAGGTTCAAAGCTTGGAAACAAAATGAGCATCACAGAGATTGACCATTAGCTGTAGAGAACAAGATAACACAAGCAGACAGCTAAAGTGTGGAAAATGAAACTAGTATCACCATATATCAATATGCATTTCTAGGTATATACTATTGGACACATTGCAAAATGCAAGAAAGGCTTAGATGGACTTTTGGCTATAGTTATTTTCATGTGGTATTGTTACAATCTAGAGCACAAGAGCTCCTGTACACATACGCATACTTACATACATATATATATGACTATAGCTTTGATGTCTTTCACTGAGACACATTTGCTTGGGTTCTGCTTAACTCATTCAGCTGTCTAAATGTCCACTGACCAACGTGTGGCATAACGCGTGCTTGAAGCTGGACGTTGTCTCTGAAGCACTTCTTAATACACTGTTCTTAGTCGCTTCTCCTTTTAAAATCCTTAACTTTCAAATTGACAAGTACACTTGCGGATCAAAGTGAAGTGGTTGAAACAAGTTTAATCTGAAGGACTTGGCATAACCCCATCCAAACTGAACCATAAGTGCAGAAATTACCCTGCTGACTGGACATGAAAAATGCAGTCTAAGGTCTATCCAAAAGAAGTTGCATTCAGTGAAAACATCATTAGCTCAGGTGTAGCATTATGCAAGGCAGCTTCACTGACACTATAGTGACTTCTGGAGCAAAATTCTTTATTTGTAGTTATTAGTATGTCCAAGTCTAACACAGTAAACTTCTGTGTAATTGTGGGAGGTTTATGTGTTGTAATAAAGCTAAAATCTTTTCTTTGACAGAGCAGGGGATTGAGACATTGCTTCTTGAAATTATTTTGGTCTAGAACTATGAGTCTTTTAATTGTTCCTATTTTACCAGTTGGGATAGTGCAGATTGTATTGTAAGTTTTGAAAACAAGTCACCTAAAGAACAGAATGTTGCCACTGGTACATGACCAGGCATGTAACGACTGCACTATTATGATGCTCTCTGGCCCATCAAAGTTCTCTGGAGAAGTTCATCACCTTTTATCCCAAAGACATACTCAGGTTCTCCCTCCTGCATATCATCTTTCAGACATTACTGTGTTAATTTCTATAGATATCTATTTTTACTGTAAGCTTCTTTATTTCCCTGGATATTTTTCTATCTTTTGCAATAGCGTACATACAAATGATTATACCTTTTTCTTTATTAAATAGCACAGAGCTAAAAATCTGCTTATCATATTGATTACACGAATTTTTAAATAGTTAAAGATACATTTTTTACCCTATAATGCTTCAGTAGATATGTAGACAAAGACATGCATATGTTCTGGTTCTAAGAAGACATAGACATGCACCTACCTTTACAGATAAATGCAAGGGGATCACCTGTGCATGTGTTTTTGCAAGACTGGAAATTTAATGTGCCATATAAGAATAGCTGAAATAGCTACCTTTCAAGGAACAAAACATGGAAGTGTGTTTTCCCAACAGGTCTATTTTCGTTAATGCCTACTGTCATTTGCTTTGAAGAGTAAAAAATGGCTCTGTGAAAATGCATTCTCAGATTGAAAATTTAATCACTAGGACATGTCGCATATGTTCTTTCATCATATGAAAACAGAATGAAAACACTATTTTGTGCATAAATGTCTGGGGAAACATCTGCTGTCTTTCTTTAGAACTAACACACACCAGTTCCCTCATCTTGAATTTTTCTGTCTCAGTTTCCACTGCTCGAGCAAACAGATAATTTGTGGTTGACTATTGAAGCCTAACATTTCACGTATCTTTCTTAGGAGTATTTTTTTTCCCCAGTTACTCTTGGTCTTTTCCCATATCGCAGTGTTTATCTTTACCTGCAAACCAACCAGTTAGTGCTGACTATTAACCTGCATAGTCCATTTTTTCATATCTTTGTCTCTTCCAAATAATATTTAATTTCTCTTTCCCTGCTTGGCTTTCAGTTTTGGAAGTACTTCTCCAGTGATTCTTGTAAACTTATGACATTGGAATGAGATTTATTTCTCTATCATATAATCCACCAACAGGATTTCCAAGGCATGTATTCCAACAAGCTGATGTAGGAACTGGAAAACAGAGAATATATGGATCTTCAGTGCTTCTAATAATTGAGTGTATTTTTGCCTTTGCTTCTCACACTTACAATATATGGTTCAAGAAAAAAAAAAGGATATTTGTTTGAAGAATATATTTATAAAAAGAGTATATTTACCAAAAAAAGCATGATGATTCCTGTCTTTCAATAAGACCTATGTGTATGTAAAACATATTTCTTCTTCTTAATTATGAACCTTGAAAATTGAGGCAAAAGACGTGAATGAACACTGCTTATTTCACGAGGGTTAAAGGGCATCTATTTCAGTGATACAAGATATGTTGTAAATCCAAACTAAAGATGTCTTTTTGAACAAGTTTTTTAGATCTATACTTAGGAGCAGAAAGCAATAATTACAATATCCCCTGGCGTTACATCAGTTCCTGGATCATAGTCTATTTTGCTCCTTATAATGCATTGAAGCGGCAGAATTGCCTGCTCTCCAAATTTTATTAGAGATTTCTTAGTGTTATAAACCATGCCTGAGCTCTAAAGAATCCTGATATCTTATAAGAAATATGTATTTTCAACTGTAGAAGGTCTTGAAGTTGGAAAAAAAAAAGCTGAAAACATGATTCTGCAAATGTTAGTACAACTCAGAATGGTAATATTAATCCAATCTAGCTAGCTGATCGTGATTTATGAAGATTTGAAGTTGACTGGACCAGAAAGATTAAATAAAATTGGAATAATGTTGCTTCTTTATATCCGCTTAAAATAATCCAGGATATAGGCTTAATCAAGGTTAGGTTTTTAGGTGATGGCTTAGATCCATGCACTTTCACTCATGCATCTGTTTAAAGTTAACAAACACGGTTGTGCTTTGGTCAAGGGAAGGGGAATTGGCATTGCTTTTCAGCTACATTTTCAGTAGGAACTCACTTAGGGCCAAATGGCAAACAGGATAAAGTAAGGATTGCAATGAACTTTTTGGATTGGTACAACCAAGCTGTTGTAAAATACCTCTGGCAGACAGGTGCTGCATCCAAACAAAATTTCTGTCTTCTTGTTCTCTCTGACTTGGATCAGAATAGAAAATCCTTATTTATGGGGATAACAAGTATTATTAACGATCATCCTGAAGGTGGCCCAAACATGAAGGATTTTGAGTGACACGTGTGCATTTGTGATTAACAAATTTACACAGTGAGAGTTTCAAAAGGACCATTTGATCACCAAGGTCACAGGCAAGCCAGCTTTTCAGTCCTGAAATTTTCCTGTGACCACGAGACATATATATTTCAGAGAGCTGAGGGGAAGGATAGTGCCCTTTAACAAGTCGGGCTGCATTTACATGGTCCTAGGAGCTCCTCCTGGATTTACTCCTTCTCTCAGAAAGTAATTAGCCAAAAGCCACTTGCCAGCATCAACCTACCCAGTCCTGGCATAGGGGCTGTGCTTCAAAACTGCTTGAAAGTCTCATGAAACCATCCTGAGATACCACTTGGACACATCACATTACAGAAGATATGGTAACCAATAACTTACGGAATCAAAATCCAAAGTGAAAAGGAAAAGCAAAAATAAAGGACCTTAAGGTTACAAGTTGGCTTCAAACCAAAGTTTGAACTGCAGTTCAAAGTGGAAAACGTGGATTTATCTCAAGAGGCCACAGATTAAGATCTGCCACCTGCCCTGAAGACTTTACACTCAAAGTAAATCAAAATGAGAGTCTCTTTGGGAGTTGCTTAGTGCCCCTAGAAGAAGCCTTATGATTATAAGAAAATGCCGTGGGGCATTTTGAGTGAAATCCCAGTTTAGAAATAAATGATCCAAACTCTGTTTTCTGTTATCCTCCAATAAATCCATCGTAACTCTCCTGATAAAAACTTGGCTCATGTGTCTTCACCATATCTAAAATGTTAACAAACTATGATGTTGCCAGATTGTAAAAAAAAAGCTGTAGAAAAATCCTCTCCTGGCACAGTAAATCTAGGAAGATTAGCTAGAAACTCTTTAAATTGTTGCCCGATAATTTCAATTTCTGTAGAAAAAAAACCCAACACAGAAATACAGAAACTAAGGCAAAATTTCCAGCAGAATGAGACTGATTTGTGAGCCCTCCTCTCTCCCCACATGATGAAAAATAAAGACAATGTGCTGGCTTTTGAGAAATACAGATTTTTTTTCCCCTCCTTCATTAATGGTTATATAGCTGTCCTGAAAAGTACCAGTTTGACATCTCTGAACACTATTTATTCCCAGAACACTTTAATCACTCACACTAATTTGTTTTTCATGGTTCAGTTCACAAGATACATGTAAATTTGGGGCTGCTGCTCTTGCAATACTGATGGCAATGAGAAGAGAGGAAGGAGAACGAGAGTGTGTAAATAAAATTTACCTTAAATCAATGATTTTTCATTTTTTTTTCTCCAGGAATTTTGTGCAGTCCCAGAACTTTGCTTGAAAGGATCTCTGCATGTGGGGTAAAATCCCAATAAGACTGAGGAGCAGCAAGGAGGAAGGATGGATTTTGACTTAAAGACACATATAGCTGAGTGCCATCCTCATACCCAACTGACAAGCACTGGCTGAGCCTGATACCTACATGGGAAGTCCTTCTTCCTGGTCAAGAACTGCAGAAGGATCAGACTGTGATTCAGGATCTTGCTGTGCTAGCACGCCCTGAGCTCAGGGGAGAAACCAGCTCAAGCCAAAAGGAAGATTGTGCAGACAAATAACTCCATCTCTTGTCTCACTACACACGGGAAAACTGTCATAAAGCTATCTGATGGAAACAAAATCTGATCCGTCCCTTTGTGTAATACTAGTGCTGGAGTTGCCGAAGCTTGTCTCCCCCTTGTAAAACTGTCCCTGACCTGTAAGTCCATGTCTGCATGTCATCAGTTCCCATGGTTTAACTGGAACCCAGTAAGAGCAACACCCCAGGGCCCACAAGCACCGGCTTGAGCTCCCAAACCCTCTGCAAGTTTCCTTGAATGGTTCACTGTGCTTTCTTTTGCTGTTTGTAAAATGGGGATAACAATACTTCCTTTCTTGAACTCACTTCCTTTTTAAAAATTGATTTCAAATTCCCGACTCTCCCCATAACACCAGTCCTATGGATCCCTTTCCGAGCTTTCCTGGGGCTCTACTGCGATGGCTAATAGAAGCAAGAAACAGATATCTGGCATCAAAAATATCTTTACACTAATGGAGACTCACAGCAAAACGCAACTGCCAAAAAGAAAAACAGAAGAAGGAACATAAAATAAACATGAAAGGGGGAAAAGGGGGAAAAAAGAGCAATAATTATCAGAAAAATCGTCAGCAAAATATAACTCATAAGTTTTACTGTGGCACGCAGCAACCTAAGCTAGTGACTTAAAAAGTGAGCAAGTGGGCAGGCTACAAGAGAAAAGTGTTATCCTTGAGATCGTTCAAAAGGAAGCTTTTAATGATTTAAAATTTCCAAGATCCCTCAGAGGTACAGGATTTCAGAGCATCTTTTGCAAAAAATTTACTTTCTTCCCATTCAAAAAGGCACGTATATGTGTTTTTTGAGGGGTGGGGGGTAATAATTGATAAATGTGAGAAAGATACAGGTACTCAATGCAAACAGGTGGCTTAGTCACACACAACGATCTCTGAGGTATTAAGCCTGCAGGTTAGAAAACCCATTTCCTGGAGACTTATTTTGCACACAGGATTATTTCCACTAGGGCACTGTTCATCTTTTGGCAGGCTGACTTGAGGCACCAAAGCATCTGGCAGAGGAGATGCTCAGGGACAACTGGCGCAGAGCCAGGAGATGCTGTCATAGATGGCACTGCCCGTCTCACCATGTCCCCACTGCCTCTCCAGAGAGCAGGAGACTATTAACACGGGAAGATGTGTCGGGGAATGGCTCACAAGAGACAAGGGTACTGCATTAAAACTTCAGTGTAAATCAAGAGGGCCAGACTCTGTATTTCTCAGAGGCAGCATCTTTTCCCAGTCTGACATTCGTTTGCTTTGGCATGTTGCAGGTGCAGTGTCCCATGTGCACACTTGGCTCTTCTTGTCCATTGAAGTACTATTGTACCCATGGTGAGGGGTTCTAAACATTAATTCTCTTTGAAAAAAAAACAATGACAAACTCAAAGAGGTTTTAATAGGTATTTTTTGCTCTATTTTCTTACCTCATCTTGGAAAAGGAAGTCTGTGGGACACCTTTGCTTCCAGAGGATGCCACTATTCAGTTCTTATGCAGAGTGTTAAGATATGCAGTGCAGTGTGGGACAGTTTAAACATATACACCAAATTTCTTACCTATGTGTTTGTTGCAAATTTAAAAACTGGGGCTGAAAACTGCCTCTCCCTAGTATATTTTTCAAAGCCTTCAATGAACATGAGTAAATGATGGGAAGAGATGCTACTCTGCTGTTACACTAGCACAGGTGGAAAAGGATCTACAGAGGAGGTATGGGATGATGAACCAGACAGGAGTGAGATGTCACTTGTTCACGGCTGGGAGTGTTTGAGTAAGTGATCCAAATGAGGAATAAGTATGCAAGACCGAAACAAGTATTTCTCACGTCAGTGACTTGTAAGAAAAAAATGGGTGGCAGTTTGTGTCAGTTTAAATACAACTCCAAATTATAAAACTGAAAGCCTTACATACTTTTAAAATAGAGTTTAATCACTTTACATAAAGGGCAGTGTAATGAAGTTACCTGGGCTGTAAAGTCTCTGCTGTACCTAAATGAGAAAATCTCATAAGTGGAAGCATGCCCAAAGAATCCCCTCTGAGAAAGCACAGGGAAGAAAGAAGGATACTGCAAATTTAAACTGAAAAACTGGAAAAGTTGAGTGTGCCCCTTTAAAATAACACAGTTGGGCCTCTGTGTCACATGTATTTCAACTGGTTTGCAGCAGTAGATATCTGCTAAACAAAACAGTATTATTTCTGAATATGTTTGGATAAGTAAATGACACAGTTATTATGACTACAGTACCCAGAGTGTGTTCTCGCTGTAGGATTTTGTCCAGAAAGGCTGCATACAAAGCACTGAGAAATAACTGCAGCCAGATGAGAGCAAAACAGCAACAAATGAAGGCTAGCAAAACAGAAAGATGAAAGCTTCATGGCAATACCACTGTCCTACTTCTCCATGCCTGCTTGCCTTCAAAGCAAGCTGAAAGCAGATGAACGTGGGAGCAGACTCCTGCTCAAGACTGTGGGCTTTGCTGCAGGGAGTGAACCACCTCCTCAGGGAGGTGGAAGAGAGTGGCTCCATCAACCTCCTTCTCCTGCAGAGGACTCACTGTTGTTCTCACCTGAAGCAATTCAAAGGATTTAGGCACACTGGACCTCCCCATGCCACCACAAGGCAGGTTTTTATTTTATTCTATGGCTGAGAAACCAAAGCATGTGGAGGTCAGTTTACTCCTGACAGCAAAGCTCCTCATTCCTACAGAACATAACCCCTCTTTTCCAGCACACTCTGTTCTAGAAAGTTAGCTAGGAAGATATTAAATTAAATATTTAAATGACCTAAATATTTAATCAATCTTAACACCCATGTCTTCTCTGCTATATTCCACTTGTTCATTCCTTCTCTATTTCATGTGCTTCTTTTGCCTCTTCCCTTCCTGCATCCCCCCCACCGTGGTTTATGCCTACCATTTTTACCTTGCCATTCATACTACTCTTGCTTCCCCCTTTTTCTACAACCCAAGTAGGATGCAACGTTTTCCAGCACACACTGACTTTATGAACAGAAGTTCCTGAGACACAAAGCTTCTAATCTGCTCTAAGTATTCCTCCCCCCTACCCTGCTTTCCAGTCTGGGGGCTTATTTGGTCCCCACATGGCTCAGTGCTGTATAAGGAGCACAAGAAACTACCATCTCTCATCTGATGGGATGACTGTGCTCAGTCGGTTACTATAGCAGCTTGTGAACTGGGTGACCCAAACACCACTGCAGCATTGCCAGATGGACCTGCTCCAGTTCCTGTGTGAGTGGAGACGTGATCACATTTTGTAAAGGGCCAGAGAGCTGTTGATACTTGAGAGCCACTTCTGAAGACTGACATCTTGCTCTCTGCTGGTACCCAGAGATGTTAAAAGGCTGCTCTGTAAATTACTACCTCTCCTTCTTCCCTACAGGGCTAATCAGATGAGCAAAGGATGAGGGGTAATGAAGAAAGCTCATCCACCTTCCAAAGCATGCAGGAGAGGGAACTAATTTGACTGTGTACAGATGTCAGGTCATGCAAGTGAAGTATCACTGGAAGAAGGAAGGCATCGCTGTCCTCACTAAAACAAGGAAAAAAAACCTGACACAAAGGTGATCTGAAAGTTAAAACTTGCTATTTTTTGAAATGCTTTGGAGAAAGTTAAACTTTAACCGTTTCATGTTTATTATAATTTTGCAGACTTTCAATTGGGTTCTGCAAACATCTCAGAGAAAAGGGCTAGTTAGTTGTCACTTATGTGACAGTGTCTGCAGTTACTTCTCTTTTATTCCTCTGCGAGTTATCCTATAATTTTTGAAGTTGTAGGTTGGTGTCAATAAGCTATTTATTCAGGGCTTTTCTATTCTCTAAACTTCTCCTATGTTCTCACCCACTCAGAGACAAACAAAGGCGTAAGTGTCCAACTCTATAAATTGCTCAGCTATGGTATTTCACCACTCTATCCTGGATAATTGGATATTAGTCACCTTATGTTATGTTTCTATTCTCTGGACTTCTATATGGAAACACAGTGAATAGTCAGTAATAGACAAAGACTTTTCTTGCTTACAGATAAATCAGTCCATCTACAGCTAAACAAAAGTGTTTGTATGAAAATCATTGTTTCTTAAGCCCTTGACTTAAACAGAAAAATGCATCTACAAAAAGAATTACAGCAACAGAATATCGAGAACAAGCAAGTTTAACCTGAGCAGCTGTTAAGAATTGGGCTATTGTTAATTTTGGATATTTGCAACCAAGTCATGCAAAACTCTCCTATTTGCAGACTTTGTGTGAAGGGGAAACTCAAGCAGGCTTTACTGGGAGATTCAAAAATATTTCCAGTGACATGGTGGTTGGATTTATGGCCCAAGGATTATTTTAGCTTTTCCTCAGAAGTAGGCAGTATTAAAAGCAAATCAAAACTAACCCTGGAGCTCCAAAGAACAGTACAGCAGAGCTTTTTCCTGAGCCAGAGCGCTGTGGAGGGTGTAAAGCATCAGGCACACGCTGCATTAATGGGAACAGTAAGGGACCTCAGTTCTCTTTAGTCCTCTGAACCCCACAAATGTGTGTTTATTTGGCAACCTGGAGCATTTCAGATCCTGATATGAGTGTGTACTTAACCATTGAATTTAATTCCCTTGGACTCTGGGAAATTTCCCTTCATCTTCACGTATTGAATATATTTCTTACAGCAGGGTCAGTCTTTTTGTCCCTGGTTTTTATAGTGCCGGGCACCCCTGACTTCTGAGTAGGCTGCTGAACTCCTACAACACTACAGATGATTGCTACCATCAGTCCCATTCCTGATTCAAAGGAGACGTTCACAAGTTCTTATTCCATTTCAGTGCAATCAGTTTGGAGCAATTGGGGTAGAAAGGATTTTAAAAGGCAGGCTGAAATCAGCATACATGTAACAAATCAAGGAAGATGACAGTCAATGTCCAAAAAAGAAAGAGATTGAACGCTATTCTGCTCTAAATAGTAGGACACTAGGGGGAGTGTCTGTCCTTTTCCTGCCAAAGACTTCTAAGAAGACTAAAGGGAAATAATTTCCTGCATGCAGTGAGTTAAATGTAATTCATATTTAATTGCACAGAATCATTTGAGGTGCATAAAACCAACACTGAGTCATCACATTGACATATCACCTTGACCTCTGGTCTCTGATAGCTTCTTCCACATACAGTGTGTGGTTCTCTCCCAGCCTCTCCCCCCACCCCCCCACCATGTTTTCCATTCCCATGTAGGATTATAACCTGACTGGAGGAGGGCTGCCATGTTCTCACTCTTCTGTTCTGTACTAAACTACTCTTTCTTCCTTAAATAATCATAATAGGAAACCGAGGTACTAGTGTATTCATCTGGTCAGTCGGGTTAGCTGATAATCCCAAATAAGTCTTTAAATCAACAGAAGATCTTAAACTAGAGGTATAAAACTTATAACATTCCAGTTACCAAAAGCATGTAATAGTATTGAAAACATTAAGGAAATACAATTATATATACCTTTATTTAGACGTGGTTTATATACATATGTTTCTAAATCTGGTTTTACATATATATGCGCATTAATACATAAAATATCCAAATAGTATCCAAATAAAAATAAATTATGTTAAGTAAGACTAAGCATATGTTTTGGTGCATGTTGCCTGTCTTAACCTGATGCATGGCTAAAAGTTAGGGTAAACCAGATATTTATCTCAAAGTAGCTAGCTGCCTATCATGCCAAATAGCCCTTTGACCTCCTCTTTGTGATGCTGTTCTGCAAACAGCATTCAGAGGAGAACCCATTAATAGAAAGGGAGAGCAGCAATGCGTGGACCATGATTTGCAAGCTCACTCGACTACCAAAGGGGCCATGAACACAACAGCTATGTGCATAGGAACTGAAAGATAAGAGGAAATTTCTTAATAAGCACATGTCAGTAATTTGAGAGGCTAATTGGTGTAGGAAGCAACATCCTAAAAGTTCTTGGAGAGATTACATGAAATTAATTAAATTGATTTAAAACCCTTTGGAAAATCAGCTATCATAAGTGACAGTCTTGGGTTGGACCACAAAATAACTGATTAAGTGGAAATAAATGCAATTGGATTTGGGTAACTAAATCATAGACAGCCAAAAGGGGATGGATTAGAAAGTGATTAGACCAATATTGAAGGGTAAATTAAATGAGAAGAACTTTCCAATCCTTAAACGCTGTCATTATCTTTGTTAATGTGGACAGTATTTGATTTTGAGAGAAGTGGAGCATAAGAAAGAGGTACACAAACTAATAAATTATTTAGCAAACAAAGGCAAGACACTCGTACGTATACCCTTTCTTACAAAAAGGAAAAGGAGGAAAAGCAAAGCAATCAGAAGACAACAGATAAGTGGAAATGTTTCCTTAGAAACCGTGCTTTTGCCGAGAAAGGTGGGACCAGATGATCCTCAAGATGCCGTCCAACCTCGTATTCTATGATTCTGTGATTAGAATACTTAACAATATCTTTAGCTTCCAAATCTTTTCACAATTCCAAGAAGGATTAGACACTCTTACAGACATCGCAAGCACGAAAAGTACTGCTACGTGAGGAAAAAGAAGGTGTTAGAGGAGCCCTTAAAGGTTAGAGAATCCATTCTTTAGAGTTAGAATCAACTGCATCTCTCTCATCCTTCTAAATTTCCTTATCTCAGGAAGTGCTTAGTAGTTTCTGTGCAACATAGATTAGTGTATTTTTTCTGTATAGCTTCGTGTTACAGCTTTCACCACCCTTGGAAGGAATAAAAACTGGGTAATGAAGGATATTGTCCGTTGTTCTGTCTGGTCTGACGGTTCCTAGATCCTAAGAACAGATACAACTTTTACAGGTGTGTACAGAAATGGAGATAACTTTCCTTTGGATATATGATCCGGCAACTCACAAGGTGGTCATATTCAGATCTGCTGGCATTTAGATTAAAAAGGGATAAAGATATCCATAAAAGGTTTACAGCCTTTTCAAATACGGCATAAGGAAATATTAGGGGGTGTGCAAAACTTATTGCAATAATTCAATGTGACACATTGCTCTCCACAACAGCTTTTGGAATCAGCCTTTGAAAATATACAAGCTTTCATGATCATGTCATATTGCCTCTTCTTTCCCCAAGGTTTGTGACTTTACAAAGCCACTGAAAGAGAAAATGCAGTAACTCGAGTGTCATTTGAGAGCTATTATTCACAGGACTGAATAGTCAAACCTATGAGAGCACTACAGACTTCAAAAGCCAGGAATACAGAGGGGAAAAAAAGAGGAGCTGAAATACAATGCTGTTAGAAAAGGCTCAAAACTCATGATAAGATATGACTTAGAGGGTACTAAGAGGCTTCAGTCAACGCCAGGATTTTCCTGTGCTTAAGTAAAGTGCAACGAGGCACACAGAGCCTTCCCCAAAGCTGCAAAAAACCAAGATGACAAGTCAAACACACAGCATGTGGTGGCACTCAGAAAGAAGCCTACACCAAGTCCCAACATAGCTTATGGACAAGCAACAGTTACTCACTTAGTGTAAACATAAGACCTGCAATCTCCATTCCCATATCCAGAGACAGTGTTAGCTCTCAACCACTCACAGATGAGTAATATAGAGAGATGTGATGAAAGGTTTGGCCGGTGCTTTGCACATCATGAAGGAAGACGAGCCATCCTTGAGGTGTAGATCTGAACAACCCACCCAATTAAATATTCTCTGCCCCTCTTCTGACTCTGCATCTTGATGTTTTACCTTAGAACACCTTGTCTTGTCTAGGGTGCCAGCCTTCACATCATTCCTCCAACCTAGCTCCAAAAATACCACTATGTGGCTGCAGGTCCAGTTATAAGGTTGAATGAAGAACATACTCCCACCACCTTTGGCAATGAAGTCACGCAACCTTGAGCAGCTGACACTTTTGGAAACACTGGTGCCTTTATGAACAAAAAAAGCAAGAGCAAGAGTTTTAAAGAAAGCTAGCTGAATACTTTATTCCAACATGTTTCATCAGCGAGGTCTTCACTAGGGAAAATAAAATGGTCTTCACACAAGTTTCTAAGTTTAAGTTGTATAACAATGTAAAATCCAAACAAGTTGAAGACAAATCAGTGTAGATTTTTCACAAAACACAGCAAGTTCTGCACAAACCCCAGACTCCTCTGTAACCATAACTCTGCTTGCAAACACAAATGAAAATGAAAATCTGTCTTATCAGTAGAAATCCGTCTGACATTTATGGTTTCATGCTAAAAATACTTGAGAAAATCTGAGTGAAAAGAAGGCCATTTTCATAATTGGCAATGCTGAAGGCAGTTAAGTATGGTCACAACAGGTGACAACTACAGGAAATAGGGAATAGATGGGAGAAATTAGATTGGAAGAAGCTTGAATAATCAAAGTAGGCATTTGGGGGGAAATAAAAGGAAAGGTTTTTGGTGCTTGTTCAAAATCAAAGGTGTTAGGGATTCTGGGAAAGAAACCATATGGATATAAATTCAAAGTAGGTAAGAAGAGATGTATGCTGCCTTCATGGTTCAATCTGTTTAGGCATCACTTTAAATGTTTGGGGACACAAAAATACATAAGATTCCGAAACAATAAGCTACATGTCTTTTCAAAGAGGAAAGAAAAACTGAAGCAATATGTTAAACAATGATTTGCAAGTCTCATATGATTTTAACCGCAGAAAGAGTAAAAAGTAGTGCTGCCAGAGACTCAGAAGATCATCTCAATCGCTACCTGAGAACTGCCAACCTAGTATCCAACTGATCCTGAGAGAAACACTTTCACACTGTTCCCAAGGCTGCTTTTTGCAGGAAATGGTGCAATTTCCCACAACACAGCCTTTTCTAGGGTTTAACTCTCACTACTCTTAGAAAAGTTTCCTGGGTAGCTAATACAAATCACTCTTGCTGTAATTTAAACTATTTCTCCTTTCCCACATACAGCGAATGAGAAGAGCGTGTTTCTACATCTCCTGCCTTTGACTTAGTGGAAGACCCTTGCTACATTTTAATTCTATCTTCATTAATAACCACAGCTTTAGGGCGATTTACTAGGCACTTGCATTGATTTTTAAAATGTTTGAGACATGTATGGCCCAAGTGTAGCTCATCTCATTCAACTACACAATAGCACCTGCATTTCAGCTAGTTATTCTGACCTTTCTTTGAAGTCAGCACAGATTAATATACATAAATGGAGCTCTCTGTTGACTACAAAGACAGACAGCCATGAGGCAATTGCTCACGTGGAGGTATCTGCACTGGAGAAGAGTGATTCAGCTGTCTAACAGGTATTTGGTACTAGTCAAGACATTTCAGAGTATATTAGAAATCTGCATGGAGCTGGCAGATATGCACAGCCTATGGGATTACTGTGCCATTCTGCACTGTTCACAAAATTTCCCAAATTATTTTTGCCCTCTTATCTTGGTTCTCCAGTACATTCTAACTCCCTCTGCTCTATGAATCTCTACTAAAGTACAGATTTTTTATCACCCTATTGTCTTGTAGAAAGACTGTTTCAGAATTCCAGAAATTTAGGAGGTATGAGCCCTCTTCTAATTTCTTCCCAACTTTATCTAAGATCTTTAGGTCACGGAAAATGCTGTAACCTTTTGCACTTGTGCCAACACGTTCTTTAGCACCAATAGTTTCTTTTACTTTACCTGTTGTTTGTTGTCCTGACAAGTGCAGAGAGAGTAATTGTATTTTCCCTTGTTCTCAGGTAAATAGGCGAAGTTCTTTTGATTTCCTCTCAAGAAGCTTTCTATATTCACGATACTTTTAGGTACAAAACTTTGCAGACTTCCATAGTGATTTTCACCTCATTTCCATTATAGCAATTCTTCGATCTTTGTCCCATTTTTAATGTCCTTGCCTTTTCTGTCTTAGTCATGTTTCTCACTTCTTGATAATACAAGATAATGGTCCACCTATTTGGATCATGTCGCATTTTTCATCTACCACTGTTGTGCCATTTTCTCTACTGTCATTCCTGTTATCTGCCCTCTCATTCCCTTACGTGGCTTTCTTGCAAACTAAGGCAGAATATTTATTTTCTCTTCTAGCCATATTCAACATCATTTGTGCGTGTCCCTGCATAGCAACCTCTTTTATTCCTTCCTCACTTTCTTTTATTTATAGGACTGAAGTACCTCTGCTAATTGTTTCATAAACATCCACTTGACTCTTGGCAATTTACATTACAATTTTATCCTTCTTGACCCCAAGATCTTACCATTCTTTGCCGATCAGTCCGTTTTTCTATTACTTTTAAGCTCTGTTCATTTTTTTTAGAGCTAATCATTCAGAGAGAGAAGCCTGGAATTTTTCTTTACTGTACTTCTTTTTGCTTAATTTACAAATTCCTTATTATTTTTGCATCTTTGGCTTAAAGAATCCTAGAAAGCTTGTACATGCATGTCTTCAAACTTTTCAGTTGAGTTAACACCACTAGGCACTTCTTTCAGCCATCATTAGTTTTGCTTTGGAATTTTAAATCTTATTTGCAGTCTACGTTTATCCTTGCATAAGTGTCCCAATGCTATCTTGACATCAATTTTTTTCTAAATGATTTTTGCTGAACCAGGCAATTAATTCTGGCTTTCAATTCCAATTCCTTTATCAACATTTTTTTGCTAGTAATGTGTGTTATCCCTATAGCTTCCTGCTATAGGTCTTAACCAGCAATTTGTATTGTCTTTTTTGTGCCTTAGTTTCATGCATATAGTTGTTTTGAAGAGACCATCCCCAATGACACAAATGTCCCCAGTGACATAAATATCTGGGAATCTGTCAGCATAATTTGTCCCAGGTGATGACTGGATTCTTCTTTGCTCCTTTCAGGGTCTTTTCCGGACTCAGATTTGTATTCTTCCTCCTGAGGGTCTGCACGCTCTTATTTTGAATGCACTGAGAGGCTGCAAATCTTATTTATTAACGGGTGCCTGGCTAGCAGGTTTGCTTCTTCTTCAATTTGATATCACCTTTGCAGTTTTTGTTTCCTTCCATCTGTAGTTCCTCTGTTGGTTTTGTGCTTCTGGTTCTTTTTTGTGCTCTATATCTGGTAAGCTCTATTTTCTCCTGTGGGTGCGGAGGCATCTCCTCTCCCTTGGCACTGCCACATCTAGCTGTTTTTCCAGTGCAGCTAATCAATGATTTTTTTTTCTTAGCCTTTTGCTTCCTTTGGCCTCATAATCATATCTTTTCCTAGGACACCACTGTCAGGAATTTCCTCTAGCCCAGCAAAATGCTTCAGCATTTATAGTTTCCTGTGCAATTGCCAGATGGCACTTCACACATATGCAGCTTCTACCAGCACCTGTTCTCTTGGGTGTAACTTTGCAAGCCCCACAGCTTCTGCATCAGGTCATCTTTTAAGAAGGAAACTCTATCCCTCTTGCAAACTCTCAAACACCTTCATTGCTGTGTGAAAACAGCAACAGCATTTAAAAGTGAAAAGTGCAATTGAAATAAACACTCCCACTGCATGCTGTACCCCAACAGCTCTATGTAGAAATAAACATCTTTCCATATGGATAAGATTGAATCATCAGCTTGAACACTGCACCACATTGCTGGAAAGGAAAATAAGTTGTAGTTCATGATGTTCTCCAGGCAGAGTGTGAATAATCCCTACAATCCAGTGAATAGCTTGCTCTGCAGCACTAGATAGTTAAAACAGTTCACTCTTAGTTATTCTTCTTCTCCTTCCTTGCAACAGAAGCAAGCACCGTGGCAGGTCAGCAGGAGATCTACACAAGATTCTTCTTCTAAAAAAAAATCATATTAAAAATATCAAGGTGGCAGCCTGAGGGGACAAACCACCTACTGTCTATTCTCTTTTGCCTTCCTCATCTGAACATAGCAGGTTTCAACATAGTCCAGGGGAACATTGTTTTTCCAGCAGAAGAACAAATAGAGACAGCTGGGAGACAAAATAAATCATCAGAAAAATAGAACAATAATATGGTTAGCATGTACCTGCTGGTTACCTCCCAGCTTCACTGGAATGTGCATATAAAAAGCAATGAATCTCCCAGCCCGTAACAAGATCACAGAGTTTCAACAGGGTTGATCTGCGAGCTCTCTAGCGCAGCATAAACCCTCTTCTGGAATTATTACCTGTAAAATTAAACAACACACTCCAGGAAAGAGATCTTGACTGACTTTTCAACTAATTTGGATCAGAAATGCTTCTGTCATTAATCCATATGGAAACCTCTCCATGCTTCCTCATCATCATCAGTAAATTCCTGGAGTGCTTGAGCATGCAAGCTGTCCAGAGCCCACTCCAAGCCTTCTGGTGGGGATTCACAAACCAGCCTGAAAAGTAGAAAACAGGGCTGGAGTGGCTGTGTAATGCATCCCCTCACTCAACCTAAGATTAGGTTTATTTCTGTCATTCCTGGTCAATATTTGTCTAACCTGTTCTTAAAAACATATAGTGATAGACATTATGCAAGCTTTCTAGGCAAGACCAAGAGAAAATTCAGTAGGTTTTTTCAAACTTGTGCCTTGATCCAGATGAAGCGCTGTGATGCAGCACATGCTACCTTGTCACTAATTAACGCCACTCTTTCTATACAACATTTTGAGTGAATGTCTGTCGTGCTAAGCAATGGCTGCATGGCGCAGCTTGCTCGTGCTTCATTAATGCAATCTTTCATGAATCCTAAATATCACTTATTTTGTTCTCAGTGACTTCAAACTCACGGATACTTGAGTACACGCTCTTTGCTTGCTGATAAATTTCCATTTTCACCACAAAGGGATTAACAATGTTTTAAACCCCTGCTTATAACACTTGCTCCAGACCTGCAGCTGCTTCCCAGCTGGAGTGATGGCCAATACCACACTGCTCAAAATGCAATGTAAGTAGGCTTCATTGTGAATGTCTTTTGTTTAAAAGTGTGTGGGTTTATACTGAGAGGGAAAACAACAAAACCAGCAAAAATCCCACGGGCAATGGAAGTTTCATAGTCGTCTACCCTGATGCCCCCAGAAACCTTGTCATATTGGCTGGAACCAGAACATCACTGGAAAAAAACAATCAGTCTTACATATTTTATAGTGAACAATTCAATTTAAAAAGTATTTTATGGAGAAAAAGCCCTTATGCTTCATGAGGGATGGATTATACAGAGGGATAAGACCTTGTAATTCAAGCATAGACTTCTACTATTTGAGCTGACATGTTAATACTTTCTTTTAATGTCAGAGATGTTAAATTCTTAATCTGTACGTAGAACAACTGCTAGACAGAATTCACATTATTTTTCAGCAATATTTATCATGTAAACATAGCCATTTTCATTAGTTTGTGCGGAAGTTCTTAATCTCTCCATTCACTTTAAGCAATATTTAGTTCACTTTAGTAGATGAGTACAATCACTCATACGTACTATAAACTTATATGTCGATCATAAATCAAACCTGATGTGATTAAATTATTTTGTTTTCATGTCCTAATCCGAGCAATGCTAGGAAATGAAAAGACAGAACAGCATTTTATATAAGTATATAACACAGTCCCAGAACTGCCTCAGATCTATTTGCTGAAATGCTTTTTCTTCTACTTAAAATCTTACAGTACTTAGCAAAAACATTTCTCATTCTAAATTCTGAATGCCTTGAGGGAATATTACCAAATGTATCTACATCCCAGTGCAATTTTGAGTTCCTTGACTCTTGACAAATTTAATTTTTTTGCCTCCATTAGCTTTCGTTAGCATAAAATTTTATTACTAAGATATAAATCTGTAATTTATACTCATGATATTAATTAAAAAGAGTAAAAGAAAACCTCTTTGCTTGAACTGATTGAAATTTTGAAGATAAATATGCAAGCAATTTATTCCAACATATTTTTTTTCTTTTTTTTTTCTTTTTTTTACAGCTGCGGTTAGTGCTCACTAAAGGTATCAAAATGTTTTCTGAATATTTGGGAGCAGAACTTTGCAGCCTTTCTTGAAAAAATGAGTCAAGATTTATTGTAAAAGAAGAAATCAAGCAATGAATTGAAAAAAAAAATGTTTTTACAAGCTGAACACTTTCTAAGAAAGATAGGGGATGTCTTCCACCACCTGTGGTGGAACTTAACTTTGTAAGATACCATGTGATTTAATAGACATGTAATAGGATGGAAATATTCTCTCTGACATTTATGAACAGTCCAATATATTCAAAATTACATGTCCTCTTTGGCCACAGAATCATCTTTCCCACAAGGCAGTAAAATCCTAACACAAAAAAAACCCCAATTTTAATCTACATCCTCAGAAAAGATACATACCTGAGAATTTTCAGATCAGAAGTTCATTTTCTGCACCATTTGAAAACTAAAGAGCTAATTTAGAAATTCAGATAATTGGCTTTGTTTCTTCACTTTGCATGCCTGCATTTGAAAATGTGGTTCTGGGACTTGATGTTTATGCATTTCTTCTTTTGGTTTTATAAGTCATTCCCAGCCAGAAATACTAGGCACTTAGCAGTTAGCCATCCTGTTATTTACTGCTGTTCTGTTGACATTACATCAGCCTCTTTTCACTGGCAAGTCATTCATTCACCAGGGAAAGAGAAGTCAGACTCCCTGTTAGGGGTTATCTTGAGAGCTGTGACAAAGGACAAGGGACTCCTTGCTAAGGCCTCTCTCTCCAAGTCACATCCCTATTAGTGTTATCCACTCTGCAGTTTATGTACTCCCAGGGAAGACAACTCATCTCTGACCCTCAATCATGCCCTTTGGTAACGTGCTGCCAGTACCAGTCCTTCCTATTGTTGTTTGTACTTTTTGCATTTCACTCTTTCTTTACCACAAATTCTTTTTTTTCAAGGTAATGATGATAATGATGTTTTCACCCAAATGACACTGACTAGGTGAACTTTTCATTCTCTTTTCATTCCTTTCGTCCTCTCGGCATCTCAAAGGGTGTGTGCAGAATAAAGAATGATACAAACCTTCGACTGGAGGTGGCAGGATTTACCATGAATGATGTGAAGGTTGATCTTGGATAAATCATAGAACCATAGAATCATAGGATGGTCTGGGTTGGAAGGAACCTTAAAGATCACCTAGTTCCAACCCCCTCCCCGTCATGGGCAGGGACACCTTCCACTAGATCAGGTTGCTCAAAGCCCCATCCAGCCTGGCCTTGAACACTTCCAGAGATGGGACATCAACGAGTTCTGTGGGCAAACTGTTCCAGTGCCTCAACACCCTCACAGTAAAGAATTTCTTCCTTATATGTAATCTAAACCTACCTTTCATCCTACCACTACACTCCCTGATAAAGAGTTGCTCCCCATCTTTCCTGTAGGCCCATTTGTGGTACTGAAAGGCTGCTATAAGGTCTCCCTGGAGCCTTCTCTTCCCCAGGCTGAACAACCCCAACTCTCTTAGCATGTCTTCATAGGAGAGGTGTTTCATCCCTCTGATCATTGTTATGACCCTCCTCTGGACCCGCTGCAACAGGTCCCAATACCCAGAGATACAGGAGCCACTTGCCCCTCCTAGGAAATTGGCTAAGATGGATGGGATGAATTAGTTTCCAGTTCTGTCTCTCTCTTTCTCTCTATTGAAGCTAAAGGAAGTTTATAAGAGTAACTTGTATCAGACAACAAAATTTCAAGACAGGAGAGCTCTACTCACCTACCATTAAAAGCCACGAATAAATGAGTTGCAGTATTACTACCTGGCAAGCATATAAAGCCTAATATTTGACAAAGTGCTTTTCAAAATGCATGAAATGCCTCAGCATGCAAACACCTCTGTTACCACAATACGAGCCAAGATCTATTAAATCAAGATGTTCTGCCCACAGTCGAACAAAACCACACCACAAGCTTGACTTCTTTAAACCGTAAAAACCTGAGAAGAACCTGCCTGGTAAATCAAAACAACATTTTGCTGTGAGGAAACTGAGCAGAGAAGATCATGGTGTGGAACTCAGAGCTGTTTGGGTTTGTCACAGTCATCCAACATGTTGCATCCAGTGTACAAATGTGATTTGTGTAGTAAGACACATTTAACTGGGCCATTACCGAATGTTTCAAACTCATTCACTCCCATGTCTCTCTGGGCTTCTTTTGTTTGACCCTTGAAATTATAGCCAATGACAGGGTTATATTACCAAAGATATACTTTGTAAAGGGCTTGGAAACACCAGTCACACTGCTCAGGATGCAGCCAATCAGTCATGGAGGGTGGAATATTACATTTTTTATATTATTTTATTATTTTTTATTGTATTTTAGTACTCTTATTTTGATGTTCACATCCTTTGGACTGTGCTGGTTGTGCATAGTTGAGCACTAGACCCATTTTTATTAACAGCTTGGGTGCGTACAACAATAGAGTGGTACAGCAGCAGATAACCAGGGTATAAGAAGGGTACACGGATGGCTGAATTCTGCCATTGTTGAGTTGTCAATCAAAACCCACATTATTATACAAAAATAGGTTGTTGCATCCGCAGAGATGTAACTTGCCTGTCAATCTAAAGTATTATACATAGACACAGCCCCAGACCAAGGTCTAAAAATGGTTTGACTGACAACTGCACTCCATAGCAAGAGCAGAATTCTCCCCTCCCAGTTTTAATTACATGTCTCTTGCAAATACATGTATTTAAAAATATTAACTAAGATGCAGCTGTGTTTAACTATGATTTTCTTTCTGATCTTCCAGAGAGTTCCTTAGTGTTTGTGTAAGACTTTGAAGAACTGCATGACACGGTAAGTATTATTGTTAAGCTGTCTGCCTCTCATGAAAATTACAGCGTAGCTAAAAGAAGCAAGAGAGTTTCCAATATAATACAGGACTGTTAGATGCTGAAAACTTTCAGAAAACAAAAGGTCTTTTAGACATGAAACTTTTCCTGTCTCTCTCCAAGTCAAGTAATTTGAAAGGAAAATGCGATCCACTTTTTCGTTTGACATTTCCATTCCAGCTCATTCTCTGACTTCCTCTCTTCTCACATTGACTCAAACAAACTTACTTTCATAGCCATGAGTGCATCTACAGTGTCCTGACTCTGAAAATCTGTGTACATTCTGATAATTCAAGGACAATTTTGGCAGAAGACCAATTGGATATAAACTAACCTTGAATATGTTTAGGCTGGAAAAGAGAAGAATTTCTGCTAATTCTATATAGTGTATGTTGTTCTGTATTAGCCAATGAGATATATTTGAAGGCTGTTTTAACAAGGATAGTTTATAAGGTTAAAGAACTTTTCTATCTTATGTGAAGCTGGAAACAAAATTTTCTTGAAACTTTGTGTCAAGAAGACTAGCTACATTTCCAAAATGTTTAGTGATTTTTTTTTATAAGTTCTTTGCCTTGAACTTTTCACATTTCTGCTTCTACAATTGCCGTATGGATTCCAGTTACGATAATTTGTGTCTGGTACTTAGGTATTTTTGTACATCTGCTTTTTAAAGAGGCAGATGGAGCTTAGCTGAATTCTGCAGACCTATACTTGATAAACAAGTGGGTATGAACCAGGGTGTGTGAAAGAGGATGGTAAGCTTGCTCCAGTTTGTTTGCTCGACTGAAAGAGAAGATCAAAGCTTCTTAAGCCATACTTGCATCACTGATTGCTTAATAGAACAAGAAGGAACGTAACAAACCTATTGAGACTGCTTCACACCGAGTAACCTTTACAGACACAGGAGGAGAGCCTGCTCTATAGAGGCTGCCTTGCAGAAGTGCTAAACATAAAGGAGTGCATTAATAATTAAAAGCAATATAAGTGAAAAACAATTGAAAGCAAGGATCTTCCAATAAATTCAGCAGACTAGCCAGACCAACTGTGTGCTCAACCTGCAGATTCTGGATTTTGTTAACGTTTCCAATGTGCTCACTGTGAAGATATTGTATGTGACCAAAATATTTTGCTTCCTTCCACCATGACAGCATGCAGTAGCTACCAGCTTGAGATGCTGAAAAGCCAGGTGTCCAAAAAGACCGGTCTCAGATCAGGTATGGGCAGAGGACACTTAAGCTCCTCACCACAGCTTCATGCTGTGTCTTGGTTTCCCTCCACAATTAACCATCAGGCAGGAAGTGGGCAGAAATCTTTTTGTTTTCAGAAAGGAAGATAATGACCGAGACAAGGCTGATGTTCTGATGTTCATTACCCATATCAGGATGACCTCTGTGGCAAGGAGAGGAGAGGTGAATTGAAGTTATCTGGTGTGAGGGAGCAGGAGGCTAGCAGCAGGTTGCATTGGGCTAAGAACAAGAGAAAATATGGAGGCTTTGCTATTATTGTATGGTCAAAGGTACCAGACGTAAGTATGAATGGTATTGAAGAGGTGAAAAATACTGAGCCCAGGGACAGCAGAGAGGTGATAGTAGGAGGGCTGAAATCGACTGTTGTATCTACCCCCTTTCTGTCAACGTCAGGTTAAAATGCGACAGCAAATACTTGTTCTGCAGGCAGACATGGAATGACAACTGGGTTTTGATTTTGACCCTACCAGGGTTTGATACGGGTATAGAAAAAAATAAGCCATCATGGGCTTCCGAGTCACGCTGTGCATCCCTTCACCCACAGAGGAGTGGGGTACTCCTCATTAGTAGCCATCAACTCCCACTTCTGAGCAGCAGCTAGCATCCCTCCTTCCATTACAGCTCAGTGCTTGTGGCCAGCTGAGGATTTTAGCAGCAATTTGTGAAGTCAGGAGGTTTACACCCCAGCACTCACACTGACTCTAGTTTATTCATACTGGGAATTCTGTGGGAGAGTGGCTATTGTACCTTGTGCCCGCAAAGCACATGATACAGCAGGCCACAGTCCCAGCTAGGACTCCCAGATGGTACAGCTGTGCATAAATAAAGGGTTATTTCAAGTACATAAAGCCATGGGTGTAACTTATATTATTACCCTTTACCAAGTAATTACTAAATTCCATAGTCTTTCAATACAATTTCTTGTGCTCTTGTGTCAATTTTTGGAGTGTTTTAAGGCACTGAGATTCATTATAGATATGGCTGCAGTGATATTTGGTTTAATTAATTTCTCTATTATGTCACAGCTTGAATGAGAAGCAATCAGATATTATTAAAAAATGAGAGCACTATGTTTCTTTCATACTTTGGAAGAATCTTCAATCTGCTTATGAAACTACTGTGGAAGAAAATGCATAAAAGTAAATAGTTCTCCACTCCTGACTAGGATTGTTAGGTGTTTTTTTTTCATTTTCCTTACAGCAGAAAATGGTGTTGATAAAGTCACAGTGTTGCTAGTGGTAGGGCCTCCGTGTTCTCATTTTGAACAGGACCAGGTACAATGGGATTCCTGTCTTAAGATGGGGCTTCCTTGGGGTTGCTGCTGAATTAATATTGATTGATAATTATCAAAGGGGAATATTGGGTTTGGCTTCTCAGATGATGGACTTTTCTCACTTCCAACAAATCAGGGGTAAATATGACAACAATGCTGTCTAAGCCCAACAGTGCCTAAATCCAGAGCTCCCTTTCTTTTGCCCCTACATTTTCTACAGCCGTACATGTGCAGAATTGCTCTGGTCCAATGACATGCCCAATCCAGGCAAGTCCCAGTAGCCACAGTGACAGGATTATAACTGGGAACAGGGGCTGCAGAGGCCACTAGTAAAAAACAAAACAAAAAAAAACAGTAGAGGAAGGTTTCCCATCGTGGTTGTTACTCCATCCTGCCAGTGACACATAAACCAGCAAAAGCAATTGTTGAAGAGCAGTGAGGAACGCTGCTGTCTGTCAAAATCATGCCAAGAAAATTGTAGTGAAACCCTGTCCTGGTACTGCAGCCCTTTTCCCCATAAAGACTAGGCAGAAACCACTTACAGGTGCCTCGGAAGATGCTAAAAGGCAGACTGCAGCCCCTTCTCCATCTGAATCAGACTCTAGCTGGCATCTAGAGTGCTGAGACATTCTCCCAAAATACAACTACTCTACAATAAAACTAGGCTTCTTGCAAGATGCAGTGTTGGTCATTATTTTCGTTTTAGGACAGGGGCTGAGCTCACTTTTTAGGCAATATGCAAGAATGTAGGGTATTTGCCTAGAAAATGGGACACCTAGATTCAGTCCTTTCTGACCCTGAGAAATCTATAACCTGCAGATTGTTCTTTGAAGAGTGATTCCACAATCAAGGTGTGCAAAATAAATAAATAAAAATTGAGGTTTACTCAGTCAAAGACCTGAGACATGTAGAAATACCTCTGTATTGAAACCACTGAAACACCCACATTTCAGGGGATTTTTAGATGCTGGTCACAACATTTGTTTTACAGTTTACCTGGTGACTTTTAAACACAGCAGTCAAAACACTAATATCTCCCTTTCCTTGCCATAGGTTGGCATATTCCTGCTCCACGGTGATTCATTTGACAGCAAAAATTAGCAGGTAGATTGAAGTAGAAGAGTTTTAAATAGTAGTGATAAATGGCAAATACGGCTTGGATGGGAAGTAACTAACACTGGGATGATATGCTTAGCTCAGAAGGTGGGGAAAACACCTAGTATTTGCAGTCAATAAGCACTGAAGCGTTTTGTCAATTAAAATCCTACGGTGAAGACAAAGCATAAAGTACATGCCAGATGATGACTCATTTCTTGCTCAGACAAACCTGCTAATAAAGCATGTTGCATGCTTTCACAACTAGATTTCCTCTCACCTGAGCCCCTTGTAGTAACATCAGATTTGATTTATGCCGAATTAAAATATCCTGGGAGACAAATAATCCTAATCCCTTTCGAAAACCACGTGTACCTGGACAACGATTTCAGCTGCCACTGTTGAGTTACGTCATCCAGAAAGCTAGAAGATGATGATGGATATTTTTAGGTGCTACATGGGTAGGTTTTGGTGTGGTTCAGACCATGCTGTCAAATCTATGTCATAGTCTGGGACAGTCTGACATTACTGCTAACATAAGCATTACATTAGACCAAATAAAAAGAAGAAAAAAAAGAAAAAAAAAAGAAGAAAAAATATGCTAAAAAAAAAGAAGAAAAAAATATTCTTGCTACATAAAAGCATTGCAGTAGATAGAGAATGAGTATATGCCATGTAGGGGTCATTTTACACCAAGGAGTGAGCAGCATGAGATTTAGGACTTAGTTTGACCCAAGCATGATGCCTAGCTTAATTTCAGATGCTTTGATTATTGTAACATTTCCCTGCCTTAAAACTGTCTATCCCAAGTCTGATAATATTTTGGAAGGCTCCTAAGAAGAAGGATTGCCTTTATGCTTTGTTTTCTCCCCTGTCTAGGATGAAATTTACATGGAGCTCTGAAGTAGTAATACAAAAGTGGGAAAGATAAGTGCAGTAGCCGTATTTTAGACCACTATTTAAGAAACAGGCTTTATTTTCCAGCTTTACCCTGCCTTCCTAAAAGCAGATTAACTGAGTGTATTATCATTGGGTTAATAGTATTATTACAGAATCACAGAATGGTAGGGTTGGAAGGGACCTCTGGAGATCATCTAGCTCAACCCCCCTGCCAGAGCAGGGTCACCCAGAGCAGGTTGCACAGGAATGCGTCCAGGTGGGTTTTGAATGTCTCCAGAGATGGAGACTCCACCACCTCTCTGGGCAGCCTGTTCCAGTGCTCTGCCACCCTCAAAGTAAAGAAGTTCCTCCTCATGTTTACGTGGAATTTCCTATGTTCAAGTTTGTGCCCATTACCAGTTGTCTTATTCTTCAGTTGTTGCACAGGCACTCACATTCAGTGTCTGTTGAAAACCCACTTGTGTTTTATGAGATCTTTGCATAGTGTGTCTTTGCATAGAGATCTTTGCTCAGGACATACATATGGCTGGGTGGTGGTTCTATGTTTTCACATTCATGCATAATTTATTGTTATTGATTATCTTAAAATGCATGCCAAAGAAACCTCCTAAATATCTTAGAATCCTAGAATTGCCTAGGTTGGAAAGGACCTTTCAGATCTTCTAGTCCAAACATCAACTAAACACTGACAAAAGCCATCACTAAACTGTAGCTCTAAGCACTATGTCTGCCTGTCTTCTAAATACCTCCAAGGATGGTGACTCAACCACTTCCCTGGGCAGCCTGGTCCAATGAAAGGACTGTGCTACATGGCCACTTCTGCAATTGCAGGAAGAGTTGTCTTTTGTACATGGCCTGGTCGAGACAGCCAACTTCCCACCAACCTTTTCCTAATATATTATCTGCTGACATTAGAGTGTCACAGACAAAGGGTAGAAATATATCATTCCAGCCAACTGATTACAGTTACCTGATCATCACTGAAACCCAAAAAAATGAATAAAATTTATGTGCTGTACTATGTGTTACTGTAAACATCCATAGCTAATGTAAAAAGCCTGCTGAGATTCTGCAGTAGTTAAGCAAAATAAGTACCACATTTTGCACTGTACTTGTTTGCAATACACAGTTTTAGAGTGTAAGTTCTCAACTGCCTTCTGCCTTCTGTTTATTTTAAAGCAAGATATAAGAAACCAATGTTCTCTTCCTATCTGCAGCTTTAAAATGTGGAGAGAAAAGAACACCAAAATAATCACAAAATATATTGTAATCGACTGATAATCCAAAAAACTCCCTTAAACAGATTTTTTAAGACATCTGGCAATCTAAAGGTTATATAAACTTCAGCAAAGCCTCTTAATATAGGTGTTTAAGCACTATGGAAATTCGATTTTTAACTTAGCATAGTACAAAGAGACCTTTATCCTAGCAAATAAATGAGTTAAATTTGAATGCTAAGCAGAGATTTTTGGTTATTAAAGCCACCAAAAAGTACAGATATATTGGTAGCTAGCATGAGTCACAAAAATTAAAGACTTTAGGCACAGATTTCTTACAGAATATCCATGTTTCTATGAAAAAAAAAAGAAAAAGAAAGTAGATTAGCGTGTTTCTGGAATAAAAATGCATTATCTACTCACATAGTTAGCAGTAAAGTGCTATATTCAGATAATGTAGAGTGCCATAGAGAGAAGGATATTACTAATTCTTCTCTGCCCTACAGGGTTTAATCTTTCCTTATTAAAAAAAAAAAAGAAAAGTTAATAGATCATAGCCTCTCTGCTACCCACCATATCATAAAGACTTTGCGAATAATTTGGTTTAAATAACCATTTACCAATATCTTGGAAGTGGAGGTGTCTCTCTCTGAGTTCAGCAGCAAGAGCACAGAGTGACCTGTTAGTCACGAAGACTAAAATTTAATCTTTTAAGATATTAATTAGCAGAACAAGAGGGGGTTCATTTGGTTGCTTGTCTGTTTGGTTTTTTGTTTCTCATTGGTGATGAGTTCCTTAGAGGCATTCTTAGAGCTCGCAATACAACAACTACATGTTTTAAAAAGTATTTTGAAAAAATAAAGGAAGCCAAAATCAACTGCTTTCAAGAGAAAATCAAAGTATTTCAGAAGAGATGAGATAACATGCTCACTGCACTGCAGGAGGACGTGTAGTTTACTTTGACCACAGACTCTGATCGGGAGGACGCTGGTGAAAACGAGGAGGAGACACTTGCTCCTAACAACCACTCACTTTCCAGTCCAAGTCCTCCAAAAAGTGACAGGCAAGGAGGAGCATCAGGAGCTGAGATCTAACATTGGTCTTGCTGTATCACGCTTCTTCCCTATGTAATTTTCCTATTTGATCTTATTTAGACTTCATTCTCAGAGGGATTTAATTATCTATGATCTTTATCAAATGAAAGCACTTAAAGCTATTACCACTGAAAATGTGTTTATTAACTTTTATGGTCCTTCCCAAGAAGTTTCCAGCTTTTACAGCAATTGAACTGTAGGGAAAATAATTTTTTTTTAAAACAGGATCTTTAAATCTGCACTTGGTTTCTTTCAACTATGAAATGCTCCTGCCATGGAGATTTGTATCATTTAAAAGGCCATCTACTTAAGTAAAGAGTCAGATTTCACTCTTTGCCAGTTTCAGGCTGCTAAAAATGCTATTTGTCCATTCCCAGCTCTTTCTGCAGAAATACTGTCTTGTACAAGTTGGGTAAACAACAGATTTAATTGTCTTTGTGGTGATAAGTGGAGCATAAAGTCGGTGTGGGGTAGCATTCATAGCTATCAAAACAGCTCCCTGGAAAAGATTTCTATGTTTTTTTATGGTACGTGTCTTTTCTTAAAATGTCATTTGGCTTTATGTGAATCCTGGACTGTAACTTTTCAGGGTAATGAATAAAAGACCTGACTTATGGCTATTTTTTTCTTTTTCTTCTGGAAATATTTTATACATTCAACTCTGAGATATTCTGGATAACAAAGATTAGGAGCTGAGAAAGCAAAGAAAGACCAAATAGATAACACAGAAGTAGGCTAAATTAAAACTGTATGGTTATATATAACCATGTGTTTAGTATATTCATGTTTGAAGAACTTGCTCACGGATTTCTTTAGAAAACAACTTTAAGAAGCAGGAAGCAGAGTAGTCCTGACATGAGTCGCCGGTTTCTCTCCAAGCAGTCCAGTGCAGAGATGCTGGGGTAATGGAAGTTGGTTAACAGCAGCCCAAACGTCCTTCTCTTCCCACACAAAGAGCTGAAAAAGGGTTACATTAAGTTTAAGGATCTGCATGAAGCAAAAGACCAAGACATTTGCTGAGATGAAAAGTGGAGTCCAGGAACACAGCTGCCAAAGCTCCTGCTTCCATGTGCTATCACCTCCAGCTTTGCTTACCTAGTGAAAGACTTCCAAAATTGCAAAGACACCTTTACAGCTGTAGCTTTACAGCTACTACAAACTGAAGTATCTCAAACCAAACCAAAATAATAGATTTTTCAAAAGTGTCCAAAACTTTAAATCTTATGACATGCTACTGAATTAATTTCCACACTGGTACATTTTCATTTCTGTATTCCTAAAAAGAAACAATAGGCTCTCTATAGCCTTCTGTGCAGGAAAAGACTACGTTCTGAGTTTTCACGTGGCTGTTGCTGTCACCTGGTATTTAACTTAGACTCCAGGACCTTCTCCATTATTTTAGCTTTTCCATTTTTTTTTCTGGGCAGACTAATTCTCATTCCTAACTTTCTTAATGCTTTAATTTACCACTTGTTTGATTTTGGTAAAAAGTACAGGGTAAGTCACCTAAAATGATGTGAAATAAATTTTGAAAACAGTTGCAGTATTTAGAATGATAATTGGATTGGCCAGAGATTAGTCATAAGTAACGAAATGCAAAGAATAAAAATTTGATGCTATCTTGTTTGGCTGAAACAGGGTTCTATTCCTTCAGGCCAAACTGAGTTAACAATTATCTCTTGTACCTTCTATTTTTATGATTTTTTTTTGGTTATTTGTTTAATACAATGGGATTATGCATCATGATAAAAGAAAAACATGGTTGTTATTAGCTTGCTCTAAAACATAGCTATTTTTGGTTATGACCTCAGAATTATTATTTTTAAGTTCAAAGTCAACACACTGCCTGTTTAACATTGTTACATTAATGTCACCTGTAAGATTTATAGAAAATAGCAATGAAGTAATTAATATAACCCTTTGGATATCAATCAGCCTTCACAAGGGATAATACAAGAAACATCTCTTATTTTTACAAAGGCAGGAGCCAAAATGTGAAGTTTCAAAGTCAGATTTAAGTATATGCAAGGTGAAATAAATGGAGGGAGAAACCCCAGCTCTGTAGTACACATATATAAACACAATCAAGGATTCAGCTGAAGAGCAGGAAAGATGTATAGAATGTAAACAGAAGAAAACAATCATATATAAATGGTCTATTTTAAGAATTCCTTTCCAATCCTCTATGACCAGTTTCCTACCCAGCAGACAAATATCAGGAACCTGCCAGGAGCTGGGATTCCTGGAGCAGGATCGACGGTCACCATTCCTTGTGGTACACGCTACCCCTAGGTAACCTTCACAGAAAGGCAGGGTGGTTCAAAACTTCCATGGTAAGTCACAAGCCACGTCTCTGCATCTCTGCCACTGTTGCTGACTCAGAGCCCCTGGCATGGTGCATCAGCCAAAAGAAGTTTGCTGCATCATAGCTCTCTTTAGCAATGCCAGGGGAACATCTCTTTCCGTTACACAAGGTGATTGCAACCACTTGTCATGCTAATTATACACACAGCCTTTATGATAAAACTCCAGCGTGTTGAATGTTAACAGTTGCAGCTCTTGGGAAAGTTCAAGATGTAAATCATATTCTTCAATAATGCACTTCCATGTCCATAGCTTAGTGCTGCCTCACAGTCCTCTCAGTAAACTTAAGTATTTAACAAATTGGCATTTATTGGGTACAGCCAGCACCACGATCCATAGCTAGACTGTCTGTGCCACTGCTCAGACAGTGTTACGCAAACACAGCAGGCTTTCATCCACAGCCACGGCTGGAGTCTGTCACGTCTCATACCCCGAAGCCTTCAGCCCTCCCAGGTCTAAGCTCCCAGGAAAGGAGCATGCTGGGCTGCACCCAGCACAGAGACACCCAGGGTACTGGGGCTATTAGTTGTCAGCCCACAATTCACTGAACTTGTAAATGTGGGCTCAAAACCAGCCCCACCACGGTGCACATAGGAATGGGGGCAGCAGCCCTGGTGAGGAAGAAATCTTGGCGTTTTTTCCTCTTCCCTGCAAATGCCTCTACCTTTTGGGGTGTAATATTTTTATTTTTTTTTCAACAAGTAAGAAAGAGTTACCCTACTTACACTCTATTCAAGAAAAATCCCAACATATTGGTCCTCTCAAAGACTCGTGGCATTTTAAGAACCTCGACAATAAATCTTTCATGTTTATAAGGCTACACCTTCAGCAATATTTAACAATGTGGCTCTGCTGTGGATTTACATGATAGCTAGAAAGTAAGAATACTTAACGAATTGTCAGCTCTCATTGAAATACCTAGACAGCTCTTGGTAGTTGTCCATTTAATCTCAGCCACTCTTTTTCCTACAATACTCTGAGGCACAACAATGTGAAGACGGAATGGAGGGTACCAACAGGTCAGTACTGAACCATTTTCACTATGTTCTCATCTTAATCCTTTGCCCTCTGGCACATATTTTCATTGTGTAAATTTTATGACCAAAGCCTGCAAGATTTAAGCTCCTTACCCTTTTCTGTAACAATTAGACTTCTCCTTTGCTGTGCTGTTTACCTCAGAGTCATTAATTCAGCACAGGTTTTTTTTTTTTTAGACAGACTCTATCAAGATGAAGCCCAACAGACGCAGCAGTGATTTATTTTTCCTTTTTTAAAGAATGAGATCTTTTTCTCTTTTTTCTTTTTTCTTTTTTTTTTTTGGCAGAGCTCAAAAAAGCAAACAACAGAAAGGCGTATGATTTCCAACTGATAAAGGTATAACAAAAAAAAAAAATTACATTCAAGGTTGCTGCAGTCACTGCTCTGGAGTTAAAATTTTATGTAGCCCAAGCTGATAGCACACAGAAACTTCAACGTGTGACAGCAGAAGATCTGTGCGATAGATGAGGCCAACAAAAGGGTTAAACCAGAAATAATGATTTTCTTTACCTCATGCTGGAAGTGTGTGCTGTGTTTATGGAAGTGAGAAATTGGGTTGCAGTTTTAGCTTCACACATGAAGTGCAGAGGTTTCTACTACATTTATGTCTGTTGCTTGCAGGACATACGTTTAGTTCCAAGCTGAAGCCATTGCAGTACCATGTCCCCTGTGGTGACTCCCTGTGGGAAATGAACCTACATCACTTTATGCTTCATGATATTTTTGTACTTCTTGGAACTTTTTAAACTTCAAAGTCCTAGAAAGAGAGGCTATTATAGCAAACCACAGTGATAAGGATATGGAGAGATAGTGTTATACCTCCTTTTTTCTACATTCAGAGGCCAAATTTTTCTCAGTATGCATATTCAGCTCATGAGAACTAACGCTGGCATATAGGGTAATTCAAATAATTATACAGGGGTGGTCCAACTTCATTTTCCATTGGACTAGTGTCTAAATTTGCTGTAATTTCCAGAAGCCCATTATATTAATACGCATGGACTTGCAAGTCCTCATTATGGGCTAGTTGGTCATTCCAGATTAATTTAGGGAGCATTTAAATGATAAGAATCTGCCAAGAGGGGTTAATGGTTTCATTAATGTATAGCCAAATACCTTCCTCTTCCGAGGCACACAAATATACACACACACCCACTCTTCAGAGTCAAAGTCCCACTACATTGCATGCTTTGAAAACACAGTGATCAATAAGACTGATTTCACCTATTTACAACATTTTGGAGAGGTATTGCTTGCCAATAGTGAGTTAAACCCTGCATTTCTCAACCTTAATGCACAGCTTCTCTGTCAATGAATAAACAAAAAGATTTTGTGAAAACCATTTAGGGGATGATTTGCATTAAGCAATTCTGAGCATGTTTACGTAGTTTACTACTAACACAAATCACAGTAAAAAGATCACATGTTGAAATGCTTGGAAAAGTTTCCACATGGAAAGTATTTTGCAGAACTATTGTATGGAGAGACGATATGAAAATCATTTGGTTTGTGTCTTCCAGAAGACTGTGATAGGCTTCATTTATCCTAACTGAAAATGTCAAGATTTGAGCCTTAGATCTAAACTTTCTCTCTAACCATGGGGAAAGACCTAATCTTATAGTGGTAAATCTTACCTTGGGAGGAAATTAATTGTGTCCTGGAAGTGTCCATTTCTCTCCACCGTGTAAAGGCAATCTAAGCTCAGACGCATACATTTACATTACAGACACGATGAGTTTTATAAGATGAATCACATCCCACAGATCAGGAAGATAAGTCACTATAGCAACACTCACCTAATTTATCTCTTTGTACTACTAAATCAATAAATATTTACTACTCAAATTACTATTAATATTATTTCTTTTACTCTTAAATTTTGTATCATTATAGTTATATTATTAACTACCTTTTATATTGTTGCTGATATTGTTATTGTTAATTATTAATATTTATTACCTTATTAAATATTTGCTACTCACATAATACAAAATATTTGTGTGGGAACAGACCCTAGATCTTCTAAGTTTCTTAACTCCTATAATTTTTTAACTCCAAAAGTCCTGGAGTTATGGTCCAGGGAAATTTATTGCTTGCTATTTTACAATATTCTGAGATCACAGATTTATTGCCCCATACGAGACCTATCCACAGCAGGAGCCACAACTTTGGTAAGATGCCCAACATATGCAATTGAGTGATGATGGAACCAAGATTGCAGTCTGTTTGGCAGTGCTGGGATCTATCTTTACAAATAGAAAAGCCAGGATGCATAAGCTTCACAGAGATAAAAGGAAAAAGAAGAAACTAATTTGATCTAGTTTTTACCCATAGAAACAGCATTTGGAAAAAGCATGCTACTGACGTAAGACGAAGAGCTCTGTTATGTGAGTATCAACCAACTTGAGAAAAATTTAAAATAAAATAACAATTTAAAATAAATTTAAATATTAAATATATTTAAAATAAATAAAAAATTTAAAAGAATAATTAATTCTGGCAGCAGAATATAAGGCAAACAAGTCCCGATAAGATGTTATATACTGATCTACATGATGCTATAATAGGTCATACATCCTCAATTCCAATGTTAAAGAGTCACTAAATATATACAAAATACTCAAAAATCAGGAAGGTACTATTGTATGCTGCCATCTGCCGTATTATAAACATTAACACTCCTTGTTTTGCTGAAACAAATTAAAAGAGATTAGAGTAATTGGAAAGACAATTTTTATAACTTGAATGTTGGCACAGTGAATGTTATCAAGATAAATGCTCTGTTCGGACTTAGTTCTCTCTGTTCTGTCCACTGATTGCCTTGAGCAGAGAGAAAACATTACGAGATATCCAAGTGGTAACTGGCAAATTTATCTGGAGTGAAAAATTCACTGGAGTTGAAAGGAGAAATCAACGTCCAGTCCTTCCACCCTTACTCTTCTCAGTCCTTCCACAAATATCAAAGTACAACTGAACAGGAATCAATGCTGCCTGCCTGGGTGGGAGCGCTGCAGCAAAGTGCCAAGTTCCATTGACTCTCAATGGGGTTAAGAAAAGTTGAAGGAGTTCGATATCTCTTGGCATCAACACCTTTCAAATGAGAAATAAAGACCTTTCCTTCCAGTCAACATGTCCACTGTACCTATTTTCAGACCCATTATCTTGATTTGCTCAAATAATTGCTACAATTAAGTACACAAATTGGGGAAATGCAGGCAAAGAAAAGCCAGTTTCAAGATCTCAGTTGTATTTATTCTTACCATGAAGAGTGACTCATCTTAAGGTTGAAGAAACAGCAAGATGAAAAATCGACAGTTCACCAGGTACTTACAAGAAATAAAGAGGTTGTTAATGCTTGATATTTAGTAAGTACGTTAAGCCTTACCTTGGAAAATAATGATAGGGTTTGTTCCTTCTTCTCTGTATCTGAAAGGAATTAACAAGTTCGGGATATTTCTGTAGAGGAAAAACAAAGTTAGGGCTGTTAAGCAGAAAAGAAAACTTGAACTGTGACAGTCTTGTAAATCTTAAGCTGCAGATCCTTTTCTGAGAAGGTTTCTATTAGTAGAGGCACCCATTGCCATGAATCAGCATGTGATTACCCCCGAAGCAAAACTCCCTCTTTTGGCTTTACTGGTGGGAAGCTTAACCATTGTTCCAGGTGAAGAAGTCATCTCTAAATGTGAACACAAGGACAAGAGTCAACTGTTAGCATTCTTTCCCAGTTCTGCTAGATAAACATCAATACTGTTCAATAATGTTACGGGGTGGGGGGGAGTATAAAAGTTCCTCTGGAATCTTTCACAGCCATTGACCTTCCCATTAGGGTTCAGGGTGGACACGAGGAGGATGTCTTGGGCTGATATCTCGAGCTGTTGATATCTAGGACTACAGAGATTCTCCTTAAGAAAAATAATGCCTGCGGCCAGCTGGCTGGCTAGTCTTCTGCCTTGCTTTCTAATGGGTATCAGGAAGAGGGAACCTTAAGAGATGCAAGAGGTCCAAAAGAAAACCTCAGAAATCTAGAAAACATCATCAAGCAGTGTTTAAGCGCATTCACTGGAGACGTAAAATGACAAAAATGACAAAATGACAAAATGCCACAAGCAGTTGAGTCAGAGCTTTGCTTAATGCTGTTCCTTCAGTCATGCTCCAAATAACTCCAGAGATTAATGTGACCTTCTTCACCTGCACAAAAAGTTGAAAGCCTACAAGTAGTCATTGGAGGAAGGTCTGTCTGTTGATATAGGCACAGGAGACCAGTCTGAAGAGATCATTTTCCTTTGTTTGGGGACTGCTGGAAAGAACTTTGGCCATGATGTTAATACAAAACCTGATAATTTTCAAAAGAAGCAAGGGTGCATATTAAGACATCCAGTTCTGGACACACAGAAATCTATAAACATGGAGGTAATTGTGGATACATACCATGAAACATCTTTATTCTCAAAGTGAACCCTACCAAAATTCATCCTTTTATTAGCCTTGCATCCATGACTTCTCTGGTTAGCAGCAAGGAACTCGGATGCTTGATATGGACTCGGAAAAAGTCATGGAGAGGACCAGCTATTTAGTGGCTAGCACTCTGCCCTGAAGGCATTGAAATGATGTCAGAAATAACTGATTTCTCTGACAAAAATAAAGTAAGAGCCAAAACATACCAGTGGAGTAGGCAAAGGCAAATGCAAGGGAAAGAACTGAAAAGAAACGTAAACATTATTCACTCTAGGCTATTTATGTTATAAATACTAATCGTTTAACTGTTTTACTCAGCACTAAGAATAAGTTGTTTAGTGGCTCATTATACTTTTTTTTTTTTAATTGTAAGAACAGAGACACAAATATAACATGGCAGATTTACTGTTAGAACTCTGTGTTTAGTTAAGAGTTTCCTTACTGACCCTGAAGTTAAGGTTTCTAAAACTAGAAAATATCTTATTTTGGCAAACTCTTTTATTAAATGGGGAAACTTAGAAGGCTATACAAGGTTTGTACAAACAAATTACATATTTGTTTTGTTGGTGGAAAATAAGATGATTCAGACTTAGAAGCAGAGTGGCTCCTTGTAAAGGAGGAATCTGGGCTTCAGTGTGTTCTTCAGACCTCTTAGCTCTGTTTCAGCAAGTTGGCAAGACCTGAAGCATTTGAGAAAGACACAGCACTGGTGAATCTTTATAAGACCTTTCATAGCCTGGAGCAAGATGTTTGTTGTTCTGCCTACTATGCCACTAGAGCTCCAATAACTAATGTGAAAGCCAGCATAGGTAGAGATTTCTATTACTACATTAATATAAATCAAGTTTCACCTTCACTGTCAGGTAAGCATTTGAATTCAGAGATTTGAGGCTGAGCTCTAATCCTTTGCAACATTTGTGTGTTGAATTACTGTTAGCCTTAAGTCTGGAATGGGCCAACTGGATGTTCAGGTGAACAAAACCACACCAGGGCAGGCATGACAAAGCTAGTACAGACTAGCACTCTCTTCAGATCCAGCTTCATAAAATCTTCTTCTTTCACCTCACCAGACCTCAGTACAGGAATGCAGTCCTTCCTGCTTCCTTCTTTCAGCCGCACAACAATAGCAACAACCCTGCAGAGTTCCTGAGCCCCATCTCTGCCCTTCTGCACACAAGTCACAGCAGTGAGTCCTTCTGCTCTCATCTCGGTGCCTACTCCTGCCTCTCCTTAGTGCAACCCACATTGCACATTAAGTCTGCCAGCATTTCTACTCAGTAAGGCATTAATTCAGGAGCAGGTAGTAAGATAATGCAGCAGATATTAAGACAACTCCATTTTGCACTGGAAAACAATGGGAAACCAATTGTTCTTCACAGACCAGCCTGAAAAAGAGCAGATAATTAACAGGTCAGTCTGTTAGCAAAAAGCAGATAAACAACCTGTGCTACCCACGCACTGCTTTTTTTAGGTCTTCCTTGTGATTAAGGTGGAGGCATATGTTTTACGGTAGAAAGCACAGATAGAAAACTATATTGGTAACAAAGAATTAATACCAAAGGGTGCTGTTACATTTGAAGAACACATTGCCACGGTTGCAATGCTGCATTGAGACAGGCATTCATACTTTAACATTCAGGAAGGTTATGCAAATGATTCAAGGTGAGGAAAGCATGCCCTCACTGAGAAGGTGTTTAGTCCAGTAGTTCAGTTGGTGGAGAGGCTAAGAGGAGAAATAATTCCCTTTAAGGAGGAACAAGGTGCCCTGATACTAGCAGGCTTCTGAGTGGGCATACAGCAGCATCACAAGGCTGAGAATTTGGGGTTACAGCTAGGAAAACTGAATGTGGCATCAACATGCAAATTTTTTAAGAAATTAGCTAACCACTTAAATCGTTCACCCCATTCATTTGGCATCTTCAAGTTGAGATTGAATTAGGAGAAAAGGTCACTGGAAGTAATTGTTTTACACTGTGTTTGTGACCCTTCCAGCACACATCTCAGTTTAAGCCTAGCACTGCCCTATCAATATAATTGAATCAAAGACAGAATAATTACTTCAATCCATGGTTTTAAATTAATCTTGGCTACCAGCTAAGTTCTTTGGACTAGAGATGGAACAAAATATGCCTGCATTACCCTCAAAATGCTCAGGGTATTTTCTGCTGAGCATTAAGATAATGATAATAATGAATATTCATGTTTCAGAATTTTGTGTCTCCTGGGTGAGTTGAGCAGGATTTAAATTTCCCTTGGTATAAAATCAGGCCGACATATTTGTGTATCTGATTTGTTTTGGCTTGATTTCATTGCCTGCATCTGGAGGCAGGGCAGGGAACAACGCAGGTCAGCGTGTGCCAAAGCAGACAGAGAGCATATCTTCTGAGAGACTTTATTCATGCCTGTGTTCACATCATGCATCAGGCTGGGATTCAGGAATAAATCACAGGGATTTCTGCCACCCACCCTTTGCACCTTTTTTCTTTGCTCAGATCCCACAGGCACCCCCCACCTCCTCCTTTTCAGCAGCAGCCCTGGCTTTCCCCACGCCCACAGCACAGTACAGGTAAGACTTTTGAGAAATGAAAAGCATCTTGTTCTAAAGTTACTGGACTGATAGGACGCTCAAAATCATGGTGCATGGTAGGCAGATGCATCAAACTAGCTGGACATGAGCAGGCCTTAATCCCAAATGTACATGGTTTCCGTACTTGAATTAGCATAGCCTAAGCACATTGCTACACAGTCTAGTGCGGAGCTGGCTTGTATCCTGCAAACTGAAAAGCGATTTTGCATCTGCCTGAAATCTATTCTCTATACATGGAGTTATCCAGGTAAATAACCTACCTTTCCATAAAGTTCAAGGCCAGGGGAGACCATGACATTTATTCTGACCTCCTTTAGATTACAAATCCTAAAATGAGGAAACCAAGTTAGTAGATACATTTGACCTTCATCTTCCTGTGTTTCAGTTTCTCAACTGCAAAACAAGTCCAGTAATAAGGGAACCCATTTTCACTGCAGTTAGGCTTTGTGAAAATTAAATACATACATATTTTGAAGGCAGAGCACTGTATCAATAAGGCTCACAATAAAATGCAGGAGAAAGTTGATGGTTTTGAACCATGTGTTGTACACAAGGCAGGAGCATCACTCGTGGTGGGGGTGGGAAGATAAATAATGAATAGTTTCTCTTTTAGGGAGTGCTATCCAACTGAGACCACAAATGAGGTGGAGCTCCTGCAAAAAGAAAAGCAAGACGTGATTCTCTAATTCCAAAACACAGACACATAATGGATTCCAGAATTAGATGACCAAGGAATCCTCCCTTTGTCTTTTTCCAGATGCAAATTTGCACCTGCAATGGTTTTCTTTGAAAAGTAAGAGAAGGAGGGAGCTGAGTGCATGTGCTATTATACAAAGACTATTGTTGTTTGACTGGGTTTCTTCCCTTTCCCACAACTCTTGTGGCTGTGATCCATTACTGGCTTTTCTCTTCTGATTTTTAGGTCTGCTTCTGCATCTCTTTCCTGTGCATATCCAAAGGTGCATGCATTCTTAAGTGTAAAGACCAAAATCATTTGCATGAAATACTTGTTACAGATTAAATTAAAGATCATCAGATCAACATCAGCTTTTACTTAGATCAACATCAGTAACGTTGTTATTAGGTTTTGCAGCTATGTAAATGATTTACCCAATAGAGCTCATACTATCCTAAATAGCTAATCCTGTCAAATTTCAGTTAGTTTTGGCAATTCTCTAATACTGCAAGAACAATAAAGTCCATCCCTGTGGGTACTACTATGATGCCTAAACATTTCAACCTAGTAGTGAACTAGCATTTGTGCATGATAGCAGTCTCCTTGTCATTTTCATTAATCTCTGAGACACCACTGAAGGTCTCAGGCAGTGGTTTTGGTGTTCTTTCAGTTCTTCCTGTTGGGATTTCAGCACAAAACAGGGAGTAGAGCCAGTATCTCCAAGGACTTTGGTTTTCCTCCAAGACTCTTCCCTTGCCCGACTGGAACATATGTTACTAAACTGTGAGTGGGTTGCTAAAAGCGTGTGTCATTGTTCCTTTAATTTATGCATATCCACAATGCAGATGATTTTTAAATAAAATACCTCCTTCTAGGTTACAGATTTGCCATTTAATGCCTAGGTGGGTTAACTCATGAGTAAAAACCATTGGATGTGTTTGCTTATTTAAAATATTTATGTCAGACTAGCTGCAATAGTTATATAGCTATCATATTTAGTGTTTGTGTTCTTCTGTGAAGAAAAATCTCTAAGTGACAATTAACTCCAAAGGAAATTTTTGATTTAGTTTTATCCTTAGTTATTAGAGAACTTGATACAGCTTTAAATCCACTAAACGTTCAGTATTTGAGGGTACAGCCTTGCACCACCCCAGCTCAATCAATTACCAGCAGCACCTTGCTTTTTTGACTTTTAAAAAAACTTAAAACCTATATACTAATGAGAATTTCACTGTTATTTAACTGAAAAAAGGGTGATGCATAGTTACCATGGAAGTGAAATACATGTGTCACAACAGAAGATACAGACAGGATGTGAAGATGAATATGTATATGCTACTTAAATATATGCTGGGTATATATGTTGGTAGATGAAATGCACAGAGACCCAAACTTGACTTTCCAGATCGCAGGAAAGAGTACTCCTGTAAAAACCAACCAAAATATGCGATCGGTTCCTTAATGAACACAAGAAGAAAGATACTTTAATTTCCTGTCGTTTCTGAATAATAGCACTGTGTCCCAAAGCAGTAGGCTTTAAGTCTTAATTATCCTTAGCACACACGGACACACTGGAGAGCGGAGACGTCTCTCTGATACACAGAGGAAAATGTTCTTGCCATTAGGATGTTAACCTGGGACATGGGAATCCTGCATTTAATTCACTTCTCAATCACTGTCTTCCTGTAAAGCATCTGACAAGTTACTAAGCACTAGTTTTATTACTCTCTTGAGACCAATGGAAAAACAACGCTCTTCTGTCTTCAAGAGCTGTTGCCATGATAAATGTTTTTAAAGTTACAAAGTACTTTTCTAATAGATATTCCCTACAGTGACTTCAGAAAAATCTGCTAACTGTGAGGGTAGCTGAACAACTGCAGGAGAACACTTCATAATACATATACTTGCTCAGCCAGAGTTCACTTTAAAAAATCTGTCATAAAACCAAAAGTCATCATAAAACTTGTCCCTGAAATTTATCTTTATAAAGAAGATATAAGACATTCTCATAGTTCTTCAGACAGCCAAAAAATGTTTAGTCCAAAAAGGTGTATTTCTTCCTTTCTATAGATGAAACTAAATGGTTTGAGGTAGTATCAATTTATTCTTATCTCCTTTATTTTCAGCAATGAGTCTGACGCAACAGATACAGAACATTAAGAAAAAAGAGATATAGGTCATTTTTCTCGAGTGTGCTTCAACACCAGATTCTCCCTTTTCTCATAAAATGAACATTTTCTCTCAAGTGTTCTTCAAATTCTTTTATTAACCGGAAAATTTCTGGGAAGTCAGAATAAGTCTTCAAAATAAGTTAACTGCTTATACAAAAAGAAAATGATGATTTTTTTTCTTATTATCTACTGTAGCCAAAATGAGCGTAAATGTCGGTTTGCTTGGCACAATATATCTAAGTCAGATTAAGGAGGAGGGCACATTTCAAACAAACACCACTGAATTATTCAGACCTCCTGACTGTGATTTCATGGAGCATAGTTATGGAAAGGATTCAGCCCTTCACTTACCCCTTCTATGCAATGCTTCCATCCAAGGGTAGGTTTTGGTCAGCCTGTTGGAGACACCAGACCTGCTGCTTGTGAAATCAACTGCTATACCAAGAAACAGCCTCCTAAAAAGCAACATGAACTCCTGGGTTAGGCCACCCACTGCTTCTTAGCTCTGCGAGGACAGGCATTCGTTTTCAACCTTCTCCTGCAGGACTTCAGCATTTTCCCATATTTCTTTAACCATTTGCTAATGTGACCTATAATGGTCTCGTTCTGGCTATTTGCTGCCCCAACTCATGGATGCTGTGAGGACAAAATTTGAGGCACAGACTCAGTGAGCAGCAGAGGGTTCCAGGGATTTTACTTCAGCATATTCTGTTTGGCAATAGGAACCCTAAAACTAATTTTAATACATCTTCAAGCACACTTAAGGAGACTGTTTTTCATGTTTTATCATGTTTTCATGGCCAGAGAGCAACAGTCAGGGTTTACACAACGTCTCCACCACTGAATTGACTCAGTCCTAACCTGGAATCAAGGACTTGCTCTGCAAGGAAAGAGTATCAAGAGGAGATTTGCATTTAAATCCTTGTGTCATAATCTGTTTTACCTATTTTTCTTTTTTTTTTTTTATTTTAAATTTCAGAAGACCCTTAAGTGCCTAATTCACATTCTAATAAAAGTGGCTGGGTTTGTTTTTTATTGCTTTACAACTTTACGGATATTTGTGGGGGATATTCACAGTGAAGGAAAAGGTACAAGCAAGTCGCCCTGTCGGGAGTTAAATGGTAAGAGTAGATGTTGCATAAGGAGGTTTTGACATCGCTGTGACAGTGATCAGACACTGCCACAGGTACCCGAAGAACCTCCATCCTTGAAGATACTCAAAATGCAACTGGATAAGGCAGACAACTGAAAGTTTGAAGTTCACCCTGCTTTGAACAGGTTGGACTAGAGAGCTCCCAAAATCATGCAATAATTCAGTATGAAGTTGAGCACACCTGGCTTCCAAGATGAGCCTTGTGCCAACTGCCCTTTGAGAATGGCCTTAAATTGCCTAAGGGGCTGGGGAGTGGCTGTTTCTAGTGCCAGCGTGGCAGCAGGACAGAAAGTGGAGAGTGATGGACGTGCACAGCCCAGATGTCAGAAAAGCTTTCCCAAAATGCTGTGGGGCAGGATGGTTGTCATCACCTGCTCATTTTTGCAGCTCCCTTCTGGGCACGGGAGTGTGATAGGAAGAGTTTCTACTGCGGAAGGACACAGAGAGCCAAAACGCATTGATCAAACCTCTGGAAAGCACATTTTACCCAAGCACCTTGTCATCTTTGTGCTTCGTTGCCCCAAGCCTGTTGTTAATGTCACCTCTAGAATCCCATTAAAAATAGAGTTCTTCGGGGCCTGGGCTAGGTCTCTTCAGAGCTATATGTAGCACCAAGCACCCTTTCGAATGCTATATAAACATCCCTATCAGAGCTTGAATGAAAAGTTAATAAATTGAATATGTTGTCCTCTGTGTAACAGAAGGGGACTAAATGCAGCATCCATTTAAAGCAAATCATGATGAGTGATCTGAAAATATCCAACAATAAGCATAGTCATATTTTAAATAGCAAGAATCACTTTCACAGGACTAGAGAGGTTATAAACCTTTTATGTTTGTATTCCAGGAGCCCTTACAAAGCTTTGTTTTGAAAGTTTTATATCACCTTGTAAAATCAGCTCAGAAAAAGACATTGTTTTGTCATTGTCACTACAATGGTGGCACCTACTTGTCTGCCTCTGTGCTTTGCTCTGTTTACAGTAAGAAACAAAGGTCCCATATGCTTTCTACTTTTCTTAGAGGCAGTAATTGGGATGCAGACCTACTCAATGGGAATGACAATAGCTCTAAAAAAAGTAAAAAGCTCTAGAAAAAAAACAAAATGGAATTTTCCTCTGACAAAGCAGTTCCTTACTCTGCCCAAAGCTCTATCTTCTGAAACCACTGAAAAGGCACTAAATTAAGTGTGAAAACTGATGGGAGCGTATCTGGAAGTGACTGGAGGAGGAAGGGAAGAGGTAGTGCCAATGGGCTGGTCAACAGATGTTTTTATGAAGAGTTACCACCTCTTCAATCACAGTACATGATCTACTTATTTAAGCTTCACAGTTCTGGAGGTGTACTGAAATTTGTCATTTTTACACAAAGCTAGCTGGATACTGAACATTATTTTGATGATGCTGACATGGCTCCACTGTACTCGATTTCCAAAAGAGTTTCAAGATTCCACAAGACACTTGGCCTGAAATGCAGAAAAGATCTCAGAAGGGCAACAGCACTGCTTACTACTGTCTAGTTTTGCTTTACTGATTTTCCACTGTGTTCTTTTTCTAACTGAAAAGAGACTAATAAGTCTGTCTTTTTATATGTGTATTCTTTGCACTTACTTAAAGAAGGAAATATTGACAGCTACAACTTATCAGCTCTTTCTCTTCTGCCCACTTCTGGTTCTTAATTCTTACCTCATTAACCTTTAACATCAAGATAAAAGGGCTTATTGATTTATTTGTTTATTTCTTTACAGTAGGTGAAAGGTTTTTGAACCTGTTTTTGTAATCTCTGTGGTGAAAAAAGAGATTAATATTAGTGTCCTTATAAAAATCAGGTGATTTTCACAATGAAAAAAAGACTGACATCAGCAGCATTTCTTTACAGTGGAAAGGTGTCAGACTGCTGACCCATCCAGAGACCTGACAATGAGTCACATCATTGTCTCAAGGGGCAGAAGTCACAGAAAGTGGTATTGATTGACTTTAGTCACGATGCATAATGCATTAGTGAGAGTGTCATTAACATGCATTGCTCCTGGACAGCACATCAGTTATTGCAGCAAGTGCTCATGTAACCTTACATTTTGTTGTTTCAGAGCCTGAAGGTAATTTAAACCAATATATATTCCTTCCCATTTGCAACAGGGCTAAGAACATGGCCACAAGCATTTGCTGTGGCCCAGATGAGGACATGTGATCCATTAAACTGAAGTAATTTGAATGCTTATGGGCCTAAATCCATGAAGTTAGGTTAGAAGAAAAGCAACAATTTTGAATTTTTGTATGCAGCACAAAGTTAATCCGGCTTGACAAAGTGGAATTAGATGGGATGTCCATATGGATATATGACTCTTTTTGGACTCATTTGATGCAGAGAGCTGGAGTAACGCTCCCACGTTGCTCCATTTTGTCAAGATACAGTAAGTTTCTTTACTGAAGAAGTCTGTAACAAAAAGTCAGAGTCTACTACTACAGCCCAAATTTATGTGCTGAACTGAGAGGTACATGAGCTTATTAACATTAGGCTTCCCTATACAACCACTGGATGAATTCAGGCATCTCCAGAGACTTAGATCATAGAAGGCCTAATTCAATCACCTGCCAGAGGGGTGTTCAGTAGAGAGAAAAAAAGGAGACCAGCTTCCAAATTAGGCATCTCATTTTGGATTTGGAAATCGGAAGGTGGAAGATGCATCATTTTCCTTGTTGATTTGCCAGAGTAACTCATCGCTCTGTAACAAGTTTCATAAATCCCCACAGAGCTCTGAAGTAGTTAAAGCTGAGGGCAGCAGCAAGAAGAAAAAAGGTCTGGATGCTGGGAATAAAAGAGAACAGAGTACTCAAAGCGGGGAAAGGAAAAGGTGTTTTTTTCCTCCGGAATGAAGATACTGGCTCTTAATTGCTTTTAAACTGAGAAGTGCAGCTCATGAAGGTAATAGGAATTTCCTCGCTTCACAACAACTTTCTAGTTGGCCTGATTTCTCCCAATTTTCCCCAAAATGTGAGCAGAAGCAATCAAACAGACTTCTTCAAGTCAAAGCAAAGATGTGGTACATGACCTGCCATGTCACTAGCTGTTTTCCAGCACACAGTGTCAGAGTTACAATGCCACCAGTTAGGTAAGTCTGAGAGTCATGAAATGAAACCCCTGGATAACTGAGTAAGTAATAAAACAGAGACAGTGGCTTATGTCAATGTAAGTCAGTAGGTATAATTGGCTTGAACAGTAGTTATAAAAAGTCTTCTTTTTTCATCTTTGAGCCACATTCCTCCCTGGCTCCAGTGGTAAACTCAAAGTCTCACAGGTTTATATATAAAACATATTTATTTTAAGATTTCTAGAGAGACTTCAAGGAGACAAGAGAACCAGTAGTGCCTACCCGTGCCTCACAGACTTTGTATTTGTCATCATAAATAGTTAATTTTTTTCTTTCAAATCCATACCCAGCATTACTACAATGATTGTGTTAATGTCTCACATTCCTGCTCAGGAAACTAGATTAAAAGGCTACAACTTTCAGACCAATGAGAAACCTTTTCAACTTGTGCGTAGTACATAACACATGAAAAATAGGAAATACAGTCTTGTGTCACTTTTTAACAGTTCAGGGTTTATGTGCTAGAAGAATTCCTTGAGTTTTCAAGCAATTTCAATAGCCTGCAGACTGCTACAAATGCCCATTTGTGAAGGCTGTGCTTTAAATAGGAAACAAAAGTAATGAAGTGACAATACTAAATTTATGCCGTGCCATGCTAAGGAAAATCTTAACTTCACACAGTATTGCTGACTTAGCCCACAGTAGCATGAAAAGTAAGTTAAAACAAGTTTAAACTTGTTTTTAAACTTGGACTTTCTTTTGGAATAGGAATGTGGGCTGTTGCAATTTGCTTTAAAAATTTTCTTAAGCCAAAATTTGTAACTCACTTTATTTCACAAGTTGTAGATTGTGAATTTTTTTCAACCATATGAGAGAGTCATGCAGAAAAGGCTGCACAGGATATAAAAGAGAAGGACGGATCTTTGCATAAAAGTGAAACTCTTTATTCGAAAGAACTAGTAAGCATTAAATCACATTTGCAAGAAGTATATGGAATAGATGAGGGTAGATCTTTTAGTTCCTTGTGCACAAACAGTATGACTTTAGTCTCATGGCTCCATGGTACAAAACCTTTCAACAAGATATATTCAAACGAGGATAGCAACAGAGTGACTGATCCCAACCACAAAATGTAAAAGACCAGTGTTTCATTCTGCTCTCTCCCACTTAACGAGCAGGAGATTTCCACAGCTGTCACATGCCCTGATGATCATCCAAAATTTCCTGAATGAAGAGACAATTAAGACAACTGATGAGTGCTCCAGTATGTGATGATCTTAGGATAGGATGGAGATCTGGAGTTAAGTGGAGATCTCAAAAGAGTTCATGCACAGTGGAAGACGAACTCAAGAGTTAATTTTTTTTTATTTTTTACAAAAATATATTTTTTTGTAGCAATTTGATTCTGCACCTACTGATGGGAAGTTTCTTTCTGTCCTGATGATTTTCCTAAAAAGCAGTAAATGAATATTCAGGTAATACCCACTGACCCAGCTGTGGGACAGTGCAGTGGCAGGCACAGAAGGGACCAGCAAGACCCTGCTATTGGATCTCTACAGAGAAGGGATAGGCCTTGTTAAACACTCACAGATCTGCAGTGTGACACCAAACCAGCAGCCGTCATGAATCTGGCTACTGGGCATGAACAGGTCAGTCTCCTCTGTGAAGGAAATATCGCACAGAAGACCACCAGTATAGATGACAGAGCCACTGAAGGGGTTATTGTAATGTACTTTCAGCAGTCCCGCATTGCTCCATGCACAGGATATCTGCTCCTCTCTTTTCTTAAAAGAGGACAGTCATACAGAACACATAGATGTCTTTTCTGATGCAGACAGGAACTCCGTACTGGAGCCATTAATTCAATACCACAGCAATAAACTGATAGATTTGCTACAAGTCCTTAAATCTTTCCAAAATGTTTTAAATTCTGGTCAACCCTCAATCCCATCTAGTCTTGATAACTAAAGCAGAAACAAGACCTTATCCAAATGGATCAGCAATTCGTCTATGTGATTCTGCCGAAATCTATGCTCTTAACAGTGTCTTTACTCACAAAAGACTCTGGAATCGGCCATGACCTGTGCTGTCATGAAGCAACATGTTGAGGGGTCATTTTCAGGGATGTGTTGCTCTTATGGAGCTTACAGTGAGCTTATGTGACAGACAGAATAAATGTCAGAGGACAGCATGAGATCTTTAAAGCCTGTCAGCGAATTCAGTATTTTACCAGTCATTTTCTACTCCAAAGGTTGTTCTGTGTGTCTGTCTAATTATAGCAAAGCTGTACAGATTGTGTCAAAACTGCCCACTATTATCCAAGCTGCAGCAGCTACGGCTGACAAAACATTCACATCTCCTAATTAAGAACATTTTAACATCGACTTATTTAAATTAAGAAAACCTCCCAATCATTACTTTTTGACAACTTATTCTGAAATTTTTGTAGCAGAAGGAGAAGGAAAGAAAAAAATATTTTAGATTTCTTCCCTCATTTCTTAATTGTATAGAACACTAAAATAAGTCGCAATGTGCAAACAATATGTCCGAAAGAAAGCCTTTGGCTTGACAGATTGCAGGGCACAGCATAAAATAAGATTGTGTTGTTCTGAAGATCTGAAGTACAAAATGTAACATGCTTTAAATACTTTGTTACTTTGAAGATCTCCAAATGTTTGGACACCTCAGGTGATAACTTAATTTATTCATCCATTTAAGTTAATGGCATGTTTCTCCTGTCAAGTTCTTGTGTAAGTGAGCAGAACGCACCTTTGCTAATGGTACAGAAGGACTTCTAGCTTGGCTTTCCAAAATTGCAGGTGTGCTGGGAATAACGTGAATATACAGAGCAATTCCACCTGGCTTCCTTCTCTAAATAGTGCAGTTCACTTTCATTTTGTGGCTGCAAATGTACTTTCAGAGGTAGGCACTTTTTCAAGCACTTGCAAATTTTTTTGCCAGCCCTAGTTTGGAAGTCCTCATTTCCAATCAGCTTGAATTTGATGAAGAAGAAGGACCAAATTGTATACTCAAAAGGACTTAAACTCAATCCCAGTTTACTTGTGTGTGTTCTAATTCTCCAGGGCCATGACAAATTCATTGGCCAAAACCATAAAATGAGTGAAAAATGGAGCTCAACAGAGAACCTAAATGCAGGTTTCATGTCTAAGAACTAATGAAAGGGCACGGAAGGGAAGAGGCTGTCACTCACCTGAAAAAACCCAAAATATATTTAAAGATTCTATTGAACACCAGAGATGTTTTTACAAACAGATTAAAATTATTTCAGTGTCACTTCCAAGTCAGTTGTAACAGAGACACAAAAATAACAAAACTCTGGAGATGTCAACAACCACCCCCAGAATTTGCTGCACCCTTGTGTTCTCATTTCAGTCGTTTCTGTCATTTGTGAACTCTTTGGAGTCAATGAAGTTTTGTTTAGTTTCAGATGTGAGTTGAAAATAGTCATCAGTGTAGTAAAAGTAGCTTTGCTATAGCAGGAATGACTGACTAAAGCTACCTTCCCAGAAGTGTCACAAAGTAGTATGCCAGTGAACACCAGTATTGGATCATCCTCCATTTCTACACTGTTATTCTATTTTTTTATTATTTTTTTATATTTTGAGACTTTTGAGCACTGTGAAAAAATAACGAGGGATTGATTGGGATAAGCAACTACTGCGTTCAAATATTTTGGATCCAACACTGGATGCATGAATGGAGAAGGAAATTCCTCCTTCTCCAAAGTAGGTATTTGCACATGAGCCAGTTGTTCCAGGCTCCATTCGTCATTAGGAAAGGTAAATAAGTGCTTTTTGACCTCAATTCCCGCATTATATTGGCCAGCAAAAACCTCTCGCCAAACTGTATGTTTATCTCATAAACTCTTAGGAATTGGACAGTTTCCACCTGAAGAAAGAGAATGAATTTGTACAGTCATGAACACAGGGTTTAAATTTAGAAGACACAACACTGCAATAGTGTGACAATAGGAACCTGAAACACCACCCATGTCTTTCCAGGGTTCTTTATAACCTCAAAAAAAAAAAGCTGTAAAAACTCTAATTTAATAACTTGACATTGATGGTTCGGTTACAGGCAGAGTAGCTTATTATTGGACTGGTCTGGTACTGAGGGGGATTGCCACATTTAATGGTTTTGTTTGTCATAAACCTGAAAATATCTTAAGAGGAGACACTCACTGTGATGGTCAGGTCAGCTGCTACTCACAAACGTACTGTACATTAAAGATTCACAGAAAAAAGTGATTTCTATTTCCAATGATGCAATTAGCTGATCCAACAATATAGTTTGACCTGAAATGTCTCTTTCAGGGACTTTCTGAAAAGATCTTTTTCCTTCTTGGACAATCAGCTCTGACAAAGGCTCCTTACAACAGAATGGCAAGACATTTGTCAACAGTTCCAGCCTACCTGCTTGGCAGGAAAGTCAACATTGCAACAGAGCTCCTTGACCTACAGAGTTCATGGGACAAGCCTTCATTGGCGTTAATTGTACTAGGTTTAACCAAGTAGAACTGGACTTCACGACACTTGAAGAACAAATCTAGGCCCTCCTCAGTATAAAAGCTGCATTAGTATCTTTGATCATCAAGTGGGTTTTTTACCTACCTTTCACAGAGGTCGCTGCATTTTTAAGTATAAAGCCACAACCACCTTAGTATCAATACATGGATTAGTGCAGCTTTGCAAAGCTTAAGAAACCCCATCTTTAAAACACTCACCCAAACTAGCTTGTGTCAGAACTTACACTGCAGTTTATTATTCCATCATTTTTAATATCAGTAAAAAAAACATTAATATCACACAAGGTTAAAAAAGTCTGATCAAAGAGGCCAAATCAAGGAGTTTTCCTGGACGACCCCTGCATCATAGGTGCTTTGAGACTTAGTGACTTGCAAAGAATAAGGTAATTGTCTATTTTAAGTGGCTGAGCAATGTGGAATTTTTCATAGGTGAATATAGCACAAAGACCACCACCAACTGGCAAACCCCCTGTAAATTCTAGACTGCCTTTTTTTTGGTAGAGAGACACATCTATATTTGCGTTGTCCAATTTTTTCCTATCTTGTTTTTTGGGCTTATAAACTCATGGCTGTTGCAGAGGCCATCTGCCAAAGGGAGAAGTTACATGCTTTCCTCCAACATCAAAAGCTAACTCAAAGAATGAGGCAGCAGCAAAAATAATGGAAAGTAACATGATGGATTCATCCAAAGATTTTCCCTCAAGAAAATGTTATTAATTTCAAAATCCCCAGTCAAAAAGACCTCAAATTAGATTGCTGGTTAAGGTTTTCACTGGTGAAGGTGATTAATATGGGCTTCAAACAAGCACTCGGCAGAAACAGATTTAGAATTAAAATCTCCAGGCTTCAATCCATTGTCTTCCAGAACTCATTTCAGCAAGAGAGCAAATGTTAATTTGAAATATTTTGCTGAAAGGCAGTTGTCCAACTTCAGGCTTGTTACTACCTCACTGGCTTCTACAGGTTCATTTTTCAGCCCTTAAATATGTGGAAATCCAAGTACAGAGCACGTGAAATAGATAGCTGTAATAGTAACCTGTTATTGGGAATAAAAGTAAAGCTCCAAGAAATATTTAAATTTTAAAAGCTACAGAAGTCAAAGTTTATAGTGATATACAATCAGAATTTGGAATGACCATTGCTTAGCGAGGAGAAAAGCCAATTTTTAAAGAAAAATTCACATAAATGTGAATAATACTAAATAAAGTAAATCTGTTAAATCCTAAACTGCGTACTCTCTGAAAGTTTCTGATCAATTATGCTTTTTCATTGTATTTTCCAAGCTCTTGATCTGTAAAGACTGCATATGTCTAACAAGGAAACAATCTAAGAACAACGTTAAAGGAATTTGATTTTCAAGAAGGTAGAAGTGTGTGGGGAAAAAACTGTGAAAATTCAATAGCCTTTTGATAACATTTTGACCTGTAAATTAGTATTAAAGCAATTCAGAAGCCTTGATGAAAACCACTTTGAAATCTAGGTGAAGAAATTTTCCATTTTTGAGACGGATCAGGGTCCATCTCAATTAAAATGTGTGAAAGCATGATTTAATGAAAAATAAACCTGCCTCATTCAGAGACTAGCACATTGTTTTAGTCATTTTCTCTTGTTGTTTTGAATAATGTATTGAGTCAACCTGATGTTTGGGAAGAGTGAAAATAGGTGGGAGACACTGAGACTCTTTTTGTAAAATATGGTGATTTCTAGTCACAGACCATGCAGAACAGTAAATACTGCTATTTCACCCCATCAGAAATAATGTTTAACTGAATCACTGAAGATGGCAAGCATTACTGTCTAATGTGGCAAATTACAAAAACACTTTCTTCATTATCATTCTTTGTTTATAACTTAAAGAATCAAGAAACTGCAAAATGAATTTTATGTAGTCTTGAACACTGCGAGATCATATTTAAGACGGTCCTTACTCGAGGACGCATATCTCAACTCCTCCTTGCCCTGCTGTTTTCCAATGAAGACATAAAGTTAAGCTTTTCTCTAGTTTTATTTATTTTATTTTATTTTATTTTATTTTATTTTATTTTATTTTATTTTATTTTATTTTATTTTATTTTATTTTATTTTATTTTATTTTATTTTATTTTTATTCTAAGAATTAACTATGCAATCTGTTTTGGGGCTTATAGTATGTTCCTTGCCAATTGCATAAGCGTACTGATTTTGAGCAGTTCTCAGTCTTGCATAGGCTCATGATTTTAACACTCATATTACAACCACTGAAAGACGATAAAATCTTTTAGTTGTCATTCTAGACAGTTGATTTCCTTTTGTCTGAAGAGAAAGAGCATGACTTTAAGTGCAGAAATGAATCATTTAATGGATTTTATCATACCTGTGTAATACCAAGCCATAAGTAGCTATGAAAGTATCTTCTTGAAGTATGGAATCCTGATACCTGGAATTGGAGGTATTTCAAATGTTCAAAATGTCAACGTGTTTTTTCTTCTTATTTGCACCTTGAAGCACAGCTGCCAGGCTCACAGAAACAAATATTTCCTTTTGGTTTTGCATATCTCTTTTTCAGGCTGTGATCCATACTGGTACTTCTAATTAAACTGTGAAGGTTTTCACAACTGCTACTAACAAGCATGCGGAGGACGAGATGTCTGCATGACAATTTGCCTTGTGAACTGCAAAAAAAAAAATTACAGCTTCTTTATTTCAATTGTTCCTGAATTAGCTAAGCAACTTGTCTTGTCAACCGAGCCTCTCACTTTTGAGGTGCACAGAAGCAAGAACAGCTGTTCCTTGGGCAGTGAATATAAGCAGTCTGAATTTTTCCTCCATTGTAACCTCCCTGCTAGGAGCTACGTACAGGATTTTTAGGAAGGTGAATGCTTGCCTAAGTTGTTGCTGTCCTGTCCCTACCAGCTATCATGGATAGAATTGACAGTCCAAGCCATAATTAACATATGTACTGCATGCAGGAGGCCAACATGAGTTGTATTACATCAAAGTGACATAACTTGGGAACTAGCGATCAAAATCCTGCTGCTTCTTAGCCAGGAAATGTTTTGTTTTCTTGATGCATTCCAAATACTTTATTCAGAGGTCCTGGAAAAAAAAAAAATAAAAGGAGTACCCTTCTACAGTAACATTGATTAATCCCCCCCCCCCCGAGTTTTATAGTTCCGTCCATGGGCATATGGAGGAAAGCACCTCAGCAGGGCTTGGGTTATGGATTTCCTGAGGGTCAGGGGCATACTATCCATGCTCAATACGGTAGTTCCTAAGGACCAAATAGATCCAAAGTCTCACTGTGGTAGGGACAACCCTTATTACAAAGAGATGACACTGAAGTAAAGATGACTGTCCTGGTTCCGCCGGGGACAGGGTTAATTCTCCCCAGGCCGGGCATCCCCTGCCCTGTGAGCCGTGCCCGCCCGGAGCTGCCGCGGGAGGGGGCGGGAAGTCGCCGCTTGGGGCGGGCTGGGGCGTCCCGGCTGCGGGCGGCGAGCGGCGGGTCCGGAGCCGTGTTTGTACAGTCCTCTGTCCGCCTTATTGTTGTTGTTTTCGTGTTATTGTTGTTGTTTTCTTGTTCCCTTTGCTGTCCTGTTAAACTGCCCTTGTCTCAACCCAAGAGTTTTGCCTTTTTTTTCTTCCGATCCTTCCCGTGAAGGCCCGCGCGAGCGGCACGTGGCTCTGTGCTGCCGTCTGAGGCCAAACCACGACAATGACACAGAGAAAAAAGAAAGGATAGAAATTGCAAATGGAAGAAACAATGCAATGATGGCGGATGACATATTGGTCGGATGAGTCTGGTTAGGAAGTGAAAGGACACGGAAGGCAAGGGTGGGCTCCGGCAGAGCTGAAGTCCCAGGCCAACTCTGTAAGCACACCGTTGCCTGTACTGTTTTTCCAAACAAGGGTTTAGTTTTCAGTGCAAGAAGGATATCTTGCACTGAGAAGCCGAGACAATGAGGGGTTTGACAGAAGCCAGGGGTGTATCTGACCTGAGATGGCAAGCAGCTGTCCAAAGATATGTTCATATTGGTCTGAGCTGTAAGAGCTGAGTTGCTTTGTCAGCCGTCATACCAATTTACATTTACAAGGTAGGTTTTTAGCTTAGGGACTTCATATTCAATTGGTTTAATGTCAGTTTGGATCATTCTTTCTCATTATGTTCTCTTTCACAGTGCCAATACTAACTGTTGGTGTCAGCCACAGATAATTGATCTCTCCTGTTTAAACTTCAGTCTGCTCCAGATTGCAGTGGTGAAATCTTGCAAAGTATGCGTTAGCTTAGAGACCTGGGAAGAAGGATTTAGAGGAGTCAGTACCACATCATGAAAGTGGCAAATTCTGTAAATATGCCTGAAGGTTTCTGCAGCAGATCGCATACTTCTTTGGATTCTGTAAGATTGAATTCAGAGTCTAGATTTAGAAACTGAGCCCCTTGTTGGGAGTGCTTTCAGAATTGCTGACTCACAAATACAGGTAGACAGAAGCTCAAATGACAAGCTTAGGGCTTCTAAATCTTGCTGAAAAACTTCAACATGAAAAAGACTCTCTTCCTAGTATTTCTGACAAAACCCCATCGTTCAACATGCTAAACATGCAGTCTCTATGGAGAATTGTTTGCAACCCTGTTATTGAAATTTGCAATATACTGCTGAAAATGCCAAATAACAGCATTATAATAGAAGAAAATGCCTTATCTTAAAGCAGGAAAGGCAAGCATGGAAAATATTTTAGAAGAGTATTCATAGGCTCCTCTGTGCTCTCAGGCAATTGCCAGTTTATACTGCCTTGCTGACAGAGATCCCCTGTGATCATAATTGCTGATTTTCAAGATCTGAGCTTCCTAAACATGTCCCTAATTTGCCCCGTGCCTGCATCCTATAATTATATTAATAGAAAAGCCTATTTTTTCAATGTCATAATGAGGACCTGCAGCCTACAGTGGCAGATTTCTTCTGAAATGTAAGATGCATGGGGTGGTTTTGTGTAAAAAATGATTTTGTAGAAGTCTAGAATATATGCAGTGGAGACAGTTGGCCCCTCTTCCTGCCCAGCAACATAGATGGAACATTCTTTTGGTAATTACTGATTATAATCTACTAAAAGTGTCAGAAATTATGATGGTCTTAATTTAGAAACCTTTTTTTTTTCTTTTCAAAATGTATTTTTGCCTCAGTTAACTGAATGGTACTTTAAACATGCAAGCAACCAATGTGTTTGTGTCTAACAATGTCTTTTGTCATACAATGATCACTGAGAAGTTACAGCTCAGCATTGCAAATCTCTGCTTAAATAATGATAAAAATAAAAAAATTAAAAAAAAATAAAAATAAGGTCTCCGGATGGAATTAATCTGATCTAACCTTTAATTTTTGCCTTTTCAGACAGTCACACATGAGCTAGTCACCCAAGGCTCTCTTAAGAATTAAAGGAGAGAACTAGGCAATTTTAAATCATGAATCATCAGAGTTACTTTCCACACCTCCGTCATGAGCTGATTCATCCTCCAGACTCATTTGAGTATATTCACTTGATTCCCATCAGCTACTAAAGGATCCTACAGAGATTAGCCCTGAGGTAGATATTTGCATTGCACACGTTCACATATAGTTTGGCCATGGTGTATTTCCTTTAACAGGAGACTGATTGCAAAGCTGAGATTCCCACTACCCAGGTTTTGGTGTTTTGTGGAAAGGGCTGAAGAGAAAACACGAGGTGTACAAAATAGCATGCAGAGAAAGGATCAACAATATTTTGGTATTTCTTGGATCAAGCTTGAAGCAGAATGTCCAGGAGACTGTGTAGAATCCATCTACTCTCCATAATATACAGTTTCTGAGAAATAAACCAGGGCTTCTATAGCATTATCAGCAAAGCAGATAACATTAGATCCAAATATTTCCAAAAGAGCAATGGACAGTTGGTCCTAGAGATTCAGGTGCTAGCTTTAGAAGGCTTGGAACTGAAATTGCAGGTGCTTCAATGCACTTACGCATTTTCTCAGTTTCATTGGTGGGTGTGAGCTCCACCTGCACAGAGAAAACACTAGAAAACACTAGGAAGACAGAGAGATAGTTATTGTGTTAGATGGACAATTCAGATCATAAGGGAGGAGAAAATATTGGCGAGACTGCTTCAGAAGAACTTATCTACTTATAACTCAGTTAATTAAATGGTATCAAGAACACAGCTTTAACAAAAGCTTTTAATCAGTGGTTATCACTTCAATCATCTGTTCTGAAATTGAACTTGTTTTTTCTTTGAATCTTGGCAACAGTTTGGAGCACTGTGTACATGAGTGAAAAAAATCTACATTCTTGAAACTCCTAAACTCGTAAATTTCTAAGGCCATACATGCTTGGTATTTCGAGTAGGTTTAGAATGCCATGGAACTATCCATTTTATTCATTAAGCATATACAATTGAATGTTTTTCATGACAAACTGCAGGTTTACAAAATTATGAGCTTTCTTTCTCAAAAATTACTCATCAGTAATGCACTTCGTGCTACAGCCAAGAATACATTACATTACCTCTTCATGAAGGTAGCACCCACATTGTGTCTTCTGGGAAACCCCATCATAGTGAGGCCTTATTCTTCATATAGCACTAATTACCATCCCAGAGCAAACAAGAAATAAAGGAGAAGCTTGATTTAATCAGCTTGCAGGAGTATGAGTGTAAAGAATAACTCTGGGAATCCTAGGGAAATATCTCAATGTGAGATTTTTCTCACATCCTACATGAAGAAGTCTCACATATTGGAAAGGGAAATCTTGGTGAGATTCATAGTTCCCTATTAGTAGCAATATATCCAAAGCTACCAGGTATGTCAATTTATCCTTCTGTTCCTCCACTGCTAGGTTTGGCTTCTTAAACCCCTCTTTGGAAGAGTGAACATGTGGGTCTACAGATGAAAAGAGATGAAGGTGCCGCTGTTAGGAAGAGCCTTTCTCCAAGAGCTTGACGTGTTCTTCCTAAAAGCAGAGTTTTAGAAGACTAACTGGCATGCTCAGAGACCAGGCATGAGGATATCTGTTGAGTCCTGTATGGGTTGTCTCTGGAATGGATATGGAGATCCAGCCACTAGCAGGTGTGCTCAGCATCTTCTCATATCCAAAGATGAGCAGTAGCTGCAAACCAGCAGTAATGGGGCTTTCTTCCTCCTGTGCTATGTGGCTTTTTTTTCAACATTTCCATTATGATCGCAACTTCAAAGGACGTGCAAAACCCCCTCAATTTCTGCCTGGAGAGTAATGAGAGTGTTTCGGGGATGAGACTCAGCCTTCAAAAACCAAATAGGTAAATGAGGTGAGAAACATGGGCTGACCTTTCCCTGACTGAAAGGTCTGCAGAGCCTGCAGTGTTAGCTCGAAATGCTGGAGCTGTACTTTTGTGAAGGAAAATAGAGCGCTTAAACTAGGAAAAGGTGCTGGAGATGGCAGGTTGTAGAAAGCCGTAAAAGTTGGTAAGTGTCACACATCTAAAAAACACAGGTTACTTGTCAGTGTGCTTCTTGCACTGTGAACATGTTTAATTTTCCACCACTGGACTGAATTGTGAAGGAATTACTGAATTTGTCTGAGGAGAGTTGTGTGTGTACAGGCACAAAGGAGAAGCTGTTATTTTCTGATGAAATAGGTCTTATTCTATATGCTGAAGAAAGAGAAGTCTGGAATTACAGCAAGAGACAGTCTAAAGCTTTGGAAACCAGACAAACTACACAAATTATTAGATGGACTTTCAAAAGTGATTTTGTAGAAAGTAGACAGAAAAGAAGCAGCCATTGGTCAAACTTGTTGGGTAAGAACAGAAACTGTAGTCACAAGTCTGTGTGCTCCCTTCAGCCCTCACTTTCAGATCTGGAGAATGGTTTATGAATAGTTATGCCAACAACAAGCATTGTGCGGCCTAAGAGTCACCTGAAAAGAATCTCCACTGGGGAGAAAGAAAGTTTGGTGCTAGGATAACAGGGCTTTTTTGAGGTGACGTGGTGCCATTATACCTGGGGCTGTGCAACTCTTGAAGTTATTCATCTTCCTTTGCTATTTCTGTATACAAGCACTTGGGAGAATTAATGCTGTTATTTCTTGTAATAACCTGTGGATTGCTCTGACTTAATCGTACTTGTGTATTGCCTATATGTTTCCTAGGTGTAGAGACTTTGAAAAGCCTTAATAAAAGAAACTAAAGCCTGAGATGAGTCACAGATGATTAGTCACAGGTGGGATTGGCTTCTAAAGGTTGGCTGCCCTCTCGAAGACCTGCTCTTCAAAATTCCCAGCAGTTGTCATGCTTTCTCCCACGCTGCCCTCAAGAGTGGGAAGTACTCAGTAAATATCCACACAGTCACCTTACTGTCCTCTAAATCCAGCTCTCAAAATGCCTAGAGAAGAAGGAAACAAACTCAGCAGGGTAAGTCCATTGCTGCATTATAATTGTTATATTTTATTACAGGAAAATTGTAAGTTTTATTGTACTGTCCCTGTTGATTATTTTGCGACATGTTCTGCTTTGTCTTGTGTGAGCTGTCTGGGACAAGGACAGTCATATACAGGCAAATTTACGTATTGCCCAGCAAAACGGTGCCTAAAGTCTATCGTATACATAAATAGCACCAGGCAAAGCACCACATTACTATGCCACTGTTAAGTTGTGAGCATGTGTGAAGAGTATATACATTAATTAAATCTGGATTATGCATGGGAGCTGTATCAAATCTTGCAGTAGATGAAGAATAACCCTTCTTCCCTTGATGGTGGCCTTAGCAGCTATTTGGAATTGAGCAAAGAATTCTGAATTCAAATAGTGGTTCAAAAGAACATCGTTGGTACAAAGCCCATCTGCACATACTCCAAGAAGGCTTTGCCAGTGTCATCAGCAGTGACCAGTCAGATTGGAACAGAGACAGCTGGGCCGCTGAGACAAATGAGCAATTTTCAGAGTGTCTTCAAATAAGACTGTTTCTCCTTAAATTTCCTTCTAAATTTAAAATTGAGAATGCTTGCCAGTACCTTCTTAAATAGGTACCTAAATCTTTGATAGGGATGGAGACCCTTTCAGCAGAAGGATCAGGTAAATTACTTGGACGTAAGCCCACATCTAGTTTGATTAAACATATCAGCACTCTTTTTTAAGAAGTGCACAGAAATGGTGGTCACAGTTGCTATAGAAAATAGCTTATACCAAAAATGCATGTCTGTATATCCCCCAACTATACTACTGCTGCATCCTCGCCAAGGAGACCAAAGATTCCCCTAGTGATACTCTCCAGTAGTAATCCAGCTCATCCAATATGCTGAGACTTGGTGAGCTTTGCCTTGGCTATGCACTCAGGAAAAAAGCCATGGTATTGGGGATGTCCACTATGTGGGGTAACTGATGCTCTGATGTCCATTATGTGGGATAACTGATAAAAACCATCATAGCTTCCTCTGCCACATCCCTAACCATAGGGAATGATATCCAGAGGAGTCAGCTGGTAACTACATGTATGTGATAGAAGATTCTACAACAAACAAAGTGGCAAAAAGCCCAACCACCTATCTTTTCAATCCAAATTCATCATGTTCATGCCAAATGTTGCAAAGAGCTCTCCCAAAGGAGGGCACATGTAATGACTGAGAACCTATCAATACCACAATCAAAGATGGTCTTCAAGATAAACGTTTTTGAAAGACTCAGCTATAGTTTTATAACAAAATTACACAGAAAGGCACTGAAATGTTGTTGGCCTACAAGTGTTCTGATGTCCAGCAACTAAGCCTTTAGTCATAAACACATCTATTGACATCTGATCTGATTTCCTTCAAGAAGTTATTCTGTAAAGGGTTGAAAAAAAAAATTGAAATTTGACTTTTACCTGTTGAGATTAAAACAAAAAAAACAACTGAGACGGTATACAGTAAACGCCATTGCCTCTGAAAGGGGTTTCTTCAGTATCAGATGAAGAAATTTGGGAAATAGAATTGAAATTCAGAGAAAGCAGTAACATTTCAAAGCCTAAAATTGTTTTCAAGTCCCAATGTAGTTGACAATTCAGAAACCAAATCTATAATTACAGCAAGTTATGGGAGAAATGGAAAAAAATTCAGGACAAAAGCCATCTTAAAAATTGTGTTTTAAGAGGACCCTAAAGGCAGTGTTAGCACATTTATTCAATATATGCTGATCACAGTCATGATTCCTAACAGCATTAAAGGGTGCTAATTGCTAAGACAAAGGGAGCTGAAAAAATAATCTATATATATAGAACTAGAAGCCAATCACCACTACATAGATAATGCTGCAAATAGTTCCATGGATACTTTCTACTAGGTTGGCAAAGACATGCCCCATTAACTTTTGACAATGGGAGATTTTATTGCTCTCCAGCTGCTCAGAAAATAAAGATCTTGCAGCTCACTATGCAACATGCCAAGAAAAAAATAAAAGCTATTGGTTATGTTGTTTTTTGACTTAATGTATGAATACCTCTCCTGACTGTTAGAAGGGAAAGGTTTTGACCAACACATAATCAATGTCATTGAAAACACCTATCAAAGTCTTATAACTGATCTAGAATGGTGAAAGGAGTGTACAGAATTAGTATATCTCAAAACTGGGGTCAAATAAGAAGATACAGTATCACTATTTTCCCATCTGGCAATTGATCTGCAATGCAATTTTTAACAAGAAAACAGTGGCAGTGGCTATCAGTAAGGAAGACCACTGCTATGGAAATATCAGATTATTTGGTTTTATTTGAGACAGTGGTTGGGCATGGGAATAGGTTCCCTAAAGAGATGTTAAATCTCCACCCTTGGGGACATTCAGAATTCATCTGGGCAAGGTTTCAGTCTGCAGCTAGCTTTGACTTGTGCAAGAGAGGAGGTTTGACTAGGGATCTTCAGAGGTTCTTTCCCATCTGATTTTTTTAATTATATCTATGAAATGTGATGTCAGGGGGAGGGAAGATGTACATTTAAAAAACGCTAAAATTTATTTTTACAACACTACTTATAATACCTTTAGTTTTGTAGTTATCACCTGATTTCACTGTAAGTTACATTTAACATCTTTTTAATCTTAATTTCTTGTATTTCTAAATGCATTCTTAGCTCCATTTTCCTGTTGTGTTTTTTTGTTGTTTTTTTTTTTTTTTAATTTTGGAATTTAATGCATCCTTATTATCTTTTTACTGTTTTTTTAATTGCTGTGTATCATCATTAGACAATATTATTGATGCCCTACACAGCTACAACACAACTAGACAGGAATCCTGTCACACCTGAAAGGAAGGTTGAGCTGGGTCTGGAAGTTGATGACTCATTTTTGGTAGAAATAAGCTTCTTTTGTTTTTAAAAAACAACAGTAAGGGGCCAAACAAAAAAAGCAAGACGTTGACTTTTGGAGCTGATAGTTCCCTCTTACTCAAGAGGGATTTGTGTCAATCTATTTTACCTTTCCAACTTTTATATAAATTTCCTGTATGTGAAGTGGCTCTTCTCTCCCCCAACATTTTTCACAGAAAGGAGGGGTCCAGATCTGTTAGGACTTTTTCATAAATTTCATTAGCATCAATTTAAAACAGACACTTTCTGAGACTGGATTTTACAGCTTCTCTTCCTCTAAACTGCTTTATTTTCTCTGAATAAGAGATACAGCAAGTAATAAAAGAGAACCCAGTTTGTGTATTCAAGAATAGCAGAGAAATGAAGGGGATCCTTCAAATTCCTTTTAGTACTGCCTATGCCAGAAGAGAAGTAACCAGAGATGGAAATACAAGCTATGTATCTCCATACAAGATCCATCAGCCAACTTCATTCTGTTTCTGTTTCTCATTTAAAATGCAAGCCCCGAAGGTGGTTTACCTGAACAAAGGGAAAGATCAATAAATAATAGCACTGAGACTGGATGGCTGCTCAAAGAAGCCTTGAAATCATTATTATTTCTTCCCTGTTACTTTGACTACAGACAACCCAGAGAGAACTTGCTTAGATCAATATCCGTGAAGGCAATAGTAGTTTTGAGCTTTTGGAGTCTTGTTCTGGGATTGCCACTTATTTCTTTCACTTACTGAAGTTTGTAAGCCCACACACACGAGGATTGAACAGTGTGAGAGGTCTGAGTAGAGAAAAACAATCCAATTTACCAAAAATAGCTGCTGGGGTTTATGGTTGGACCATGGGAAGTGGATGGAACAGACTCATCAGTGCTGAAGAAACTGAAGTGTGCCTGAAGGGAGAGGCAGGACTTGAGAGTCCTGAAGGCTTCACTCACCAGGTGAGAACCAAACAATTCTTCTCTCATGTACTCTTTGAATGCTTCCTGCTCATCCCTGCTCCTCACGATGTGAGAAATTAATATAAACTCCTACAGCTGCTGCTTATGCTTTTCTCTAAGAACAGAACAGGGACTTATATCTTCAGGGGAGTCTTCCCATCAAAAAAAATCCATACTACTGACCTCTAAAAGCCTGTTAGGTGTTTGCCAAAGTTAGCAGAGTAGGTATTGAAGATCTACAACTTCCCATTCTGGTCTGTGCTTCTACGTAAAATACTACCTTTCCTGACCCAACAGAATTCTATGTGGACTTCAAAGTATTATATACAGTGATCTACTCAATCTGCAAAGGGAACTTAGTGAAAATTCATCTGCCATCATAAACTCCATGAGATACAGAATAATTTATTTGAGTTTTTATAATAGACATAGATATTCTAGCATGGATGTGTAAGTATGTAATAAGTTACGTTTAAGTGTTGACTGCAACTGAAAATACAGGAACAAGCTGCTGGATTTCAGCAGTTCTCTCAAGATCAAGAAAAATCAAATCAAACTGGAGGAGGTTTATAGAAGGACTGGGAGGAGGGAGACAGAATGGAAACCCCACCATGGGAAGAAACAAAAAAAAATGTTGTTTATTGATTCTATGAAAGTGACAAGCTGAATGGAAGATCTGATTGCCATCCATAAATGCATTTGGCTAGAATTGAAATCGCTAGTGAAATTAAGATAGGGTAGGAACAAGAACAAACATGCCCAGTAATATATTTGGGTTGGAAATTAGAAAGTTTTTGTAATTTCAGAGCAATGAAGTTCTGGAACAGCATCCCATTAGGACATGCAAAAGCAATTAGTTTGCAAAAGATAATAAACTTTCAGGTCTCACAGGTCCCATGAGAACTGTGGAAGATAGGCATAACATTCAAAACAATCTGAACAAATTAAAGATATGGTCTGAAATAAATAGGATGGTTCAATGCAGGAAATTATTCCCATTTAAAAGTAGTATTTTGTAATCAACTGCATGGAAACAAGATAAAAAATTCCTTGCTACGAAATTCCGTAGAAAAGGTACATGGAAAGTAGAGTGGTTTAAAGAAACCATGAGTCAGCCTTACCAGGAGAACACACACTTCTTACGGGGATGCCTGCAACATAGGCTGTCACTGTAAGGTATGTGAAGAAAAACATCCCGCTTTTCTCAAGCACTGGAGATGTCCCAGTCACCAGTTCAGACACTATGACTGCAGAAATACATGGATAATTCAAAGTCTTGAAAAAGGTGATAGGAATGATGAAAGTTTTGGAAAACAGGGCTTCTAAATAAAAAGCCAGAGGAACTCAGTGCAGTTTAATTTTTGGGGAAAAAAAACGCTGCTTCAAATAAATATTGTAAATGGAGGTTTGAAAAACAGGATTCATCTTTTTTATTATTATTATTAAGTTAGGTATCCTGTTGCTATTAATTTGTTTGGGATTTGTGCCAAGCAAATATTTTAGAAAATCTCAAAACAAAGGAGCAATGTTTCTTAACGAAACTGTGCACAATTTTATACTGTGCTCATGATGCAAGCAAGATAAACTGAAAGAGTCACATCTGGAGTAATGTAGCAAACTTTATACATATCAAAACTAACATAAAAGTAATAGAAGATAGATTCCCAGAAACTGAACAGTCATTGTTAATGAAAACATGGGTTGGCATTGATTATGTAACAAAACAAAATAAAACCCCTATTTCCCTGTTTCTCAAGCTGATCTGCAAAGAGAAGCAGCCCTGGAGATCTTGTGGACGTTTGTACACAGTAACAAGCACTTATCTAGCTTCCTCTGTCATTTCTAATTAGTAATATCGGGTAATGTACTTAAGAAGTTTAATGGCATGATGATTAATTACCACAAAGCAAAGACTCTGTGTGTAGTTATCTCTAAGTTCCTATGTTAATTGCAAACCTGCCACCTGAGGGTGTTATAAATGTTGATTTCTAGTGTAATGTCTCATTCAGCTTTTCCATTTGGACATTTCAGTGTTGCTCATTATCATGGTATTCAAGTGTATGAGGACATGAACTTATTAGATGAGAAAAGTTATGATATTGTTAGGAGGGGAATTTGGCACTGAAATAACCCTGAAATGGCCCCACAGAAAAAAAATAATGTTGTTGTTAATGTATCATTTTCTAACAATGGAAATTGTCAGTGATAATAGGAGAAAATTTGAAGTTAGACATATAAAAACAAGAAGTGCTATTTTTCAGTATGCAACAGTAGATATGTGGATCTTTTCATTGGTACTCTTTGTGCTTTAATTTGTCAAGCAAGCTGGTCTTAGGGAAAAAATCAAGATTTAGAGTAAAACAGAGCAAGGATGACATCATCTCATGTGCAGATGGTGTCATATCTTGCACCTTCCCCAGTCACCACTTTGTACTCAAAATGTAAGCATAACCTCAGCTGTGCTGGGAGGAGATGTGGTGGCCTTTGGGGTAGTTCTGCCCCTATCAAAAGCACAGCAATTTGTGTTGTGGTTGGCGTTAGGGAGGGCAGAGCACTAGAACTTTACTACATTGCTCTGCTCAGTGTGAAAGTAGCAGAGGTGATTTGAGTGGAAAAAAAAAAAAATTCACTCCAACCTCTGAGAAGTAAGTATGTATACAGAATACCAAGAGGACTGACAGATAATAGGATTAGAATGACTCAGAATGGTAGAGATTATTAAAACTTTATATTCCACCCACATAAAGGGGCAAAACAGCTATTTTGCTGGGAGTTCAGAACACTTCTACAGTTAGAGATCAAACATCTTGTTTATGTGTCTTCTGCAAAACTTTCAGGACTTAGATCAAGATACTCAAAAGAAGAAACAAAAAGTGACGTTTTCAAGATTGTCTGTTTGCTTTCCCTTTTGTTTTTTCTATGTTTTTTTTTTTTCCATTTCTTGAAAAGAGTCTTTGCTAGCCTGTACAAATATGCTCAAAGCTTTAAGAAGGTGGATCAGAAGAGTTCATCCCAGTTTGCATTTGAGTCTGGCAAAGGTACAGTTCAATTCAGAGTGAAGATTTGGCAGCTGCTCTTAGGACCACAGCTGTAAGGAACAGGTATCAGCGAGGAGGACCATGCTAAGGCCAGAAGTTACCTTTACGTGGCTTTACAAGATATAGAAAATACAACCAGAAAAGTTCACCTTTGCACACTAAGCCCTCTTCTTTGTATTTGACTATTTCCAGCTAGAGAGTTTAATCTTTAAATCCTCATTACAGAGGCAATCCGTCATAGAATCATAGAAAATTTAGGGTTGGAAGGTCATCTAGTCCAACGTCCCCTGCAATGAGCAGGGACATCTTCAACTACATCACGTTGCTCAGAGCCCCATCCAACCCGACCTTGAATGTGTCAAGGGATGGCACATCTCTGAGCAACCTGTGCCAGTGTTTCGCCACCCTCATCATAATTTTTTTTCCTTATATCTAGTCTAAATCTACCCTCTTTTAGTTTTAAAACCGTGACCCCTTGTCCTATTGTAACAGGCCATGCTAAAAAGTCCCTCCTCATCTTTCCTGTAGGCCTCATTTAAGTACTGGAAGGTTCTATAAGTCTCCCCAGACCCTTCTCTTCTCCAGGCTGAACAACCCCAACTCTCTCAACCTGACCTCATAGGAGAGGTATTCCAGCCCTCTCATCATTTTTGTTGCCCTTCTCTGGAGTCGGTCCAACAGGTGCGTGTCTTTCTTGTGCTGAGAGCCACAGAGCTGGACGCAGTACTCCAGGTGGGGTCTCACCAGAGCAGAGCAGAGCAGACAGGCAGAATCACCTCCCTTGACCTGCTGGCCACACTTCTTTGGATGCAGCCCAAGATACAGCTGACCTTCTGGGCTGCAAGCACACTTTACTGGGTCATGTCCAGCTTTTTGTCCACTGGTACCCTCAAGTCCTTCTCCTCAGGGCTGCTCTCAATCTCTTCATCACCCAGCCTCTATTGATACCAGGGGCTGCCCCAATTCAGGTTCAGGATGCTACACTTGGCCTTGTTGAACCTCATGAGATTCCCATGAGCATACTTCTTGAGCCTGTCCAGGTCTCCCTGGATGGCATCCCGCCCCTCAGGCGTATCAACCGCAGCACTCAACTTGGTGAACCTGTCCTAACCCATCACACTTTTTTCCAATCATTGTTCAGACTTTGGTGTTCAAATGTCTGGAGCTGGTTTTGTAGCAGACAGAAATCTAGAACCTTCCTCACTGCAGGAATGAACACATTTTAAAAAACTTGGTATTTCCAAAATTTGAATTAAAATTGGGAAAGGGTGGACATTAGAGTTTCTACAGTCTGAAAAATTGCAGATTAAATTGAATTTTTTCTAATAATAATGACTCCATTGCTGCAATTTGCAGGTTCTTTTTTTGCCATGGATTTCATCATGAAAGGTGCAGCTGTAGGTACAGCCCACCAGCAGAGAAGTGCCTTGTCCAATATGCAGTTAAGAAAAGAGAATAGAAGAGGACTAGGAAGGAAAACAATAGTGTTCCTGTAAAACAGCTCCTGACAGGCAATGATCCCCAAGAGATTACGGCTGAGTCTTCAGCTGCCTTGCAACAAAAATTGGTTGATCATTTCAAACTGAAATATTTCAGTGTCAGTCATAGAATCATAGAATCTTCATGGTTGGAAAGGACGTTTGAGATCACCGAGTCCAACCATACACACACAAAAAAACCCCTACAATCTCTGTCACTAGAGCATGCCCTGAAGTGCCACATCTAGACATTTCTTAAACACCTCCAGGGATGGTGACTCAACCACCTCCCTGGGCAGGCTGTTCCAGTGCCTGACCACTCTTTCAGTAAAGTAATTCTTCCTAATCTCTAATCTAAACCTCCCCTGCCGCAGCTTCAGACCATTTCCTCTGGTCCTGTCATTGTTCACCTGGGAGAAGAGGCCAACACCCACCTCTCTCCAGCCTCCTTTCAGGTAGTTGTAGAGGGCAATGAGGTCTCCCCTCAGCCTCCTCTTCTCCAAGCTAAACATGCCCAGCTCCCTCAGCCTCTCCTCATATGACCTGGTCTCCAGACCCCTCACCAGCCTGGTAGCTCTCCTCTGGACACGCTCCAGCACTTCAATGTCCCTCTTGTACAGAGGGGCCCAGAACTGAACACAGCACTCGAGGTGAGGCCTCACCAATGCCGAGTACAGAGGCACGATCACTTCCCTGCCCCTGCTGGCCACGCTATTCCTGATACAAGCCAGAATGCTGTTGGCCTTCTTGGCCACCTGGGCACACTGCTGGCTCATGTTAAACTGGCCGTCCACCAGCACCCCCAGGTCCTTTTCTGCCAGGCAGCTTTCCAGCCACTCTTCCCCAAGCCTCTAGCGTTGCTTGGGGTTGTTGTGACCGAAATGCAGGACCCAGCACTTGGCCTTATTAAACCTCATACAGCTGGCCTTGGCCCATTGATACAGCTTGTCCAGGTCCCTCTGTAGAGCCTTCCTACCCTCAAGCAGATCAACACTCCCACCTAGTTTGGTGTCGTCGTGCAAACTTACTGAGGGTGCACTCAATCCCCTCATCCAGATCATTGATAAAGATATTAAACAAAACTGGCCCCAAAACTGAGCCCTGAGGGACACCACTGGTGACCGGCTGCCAAGAAGATTTCACCCCATTAATCACAACTCTGTGGGTACAGCCATCCAGCCAGTTTTTAACCCAGCGAAGAGTACAGTTGTCTATGCCATGATTTGCCAGCTTCTCCAGGAGAATGCTGTGGGGGACGATGTCAAGGGCCTTACCAAATCCAGATAGACAACGTCCACAGCCTTCCCCGCATCCGGAAGGCGGGTCACATGGTCATAGAAAGAGATCAGGTTGGTTAGGCAGGACCTCCCTTTCCTAAACCCATGCTGGCTGGCCCTGATCCCTTGGCTGCCCTGAACTTGCCGTGAGAGCTCACTCAAGATGATCCTCTCCATGATCTTTCCTGGTACCAAGGTCAGGCTGACAGGCCTGTAGTTCCCTGGATCCTCCTTCCGACCCTTCTTGTAGATGGGCGTCACATTAGCCACCCTCCAGCCATCTGGCACCTCCCCTGTTGACCAGGATTGTTGATAAATGATGGAGAGAGGCTTGGTGAGCTCTCCCGCCAGCTCCCTGAGTACTCTTAGGTGAATCCCATCTGTCCCTATAGACTTATGTGTGTCTAGGTGCAGAAGCAGATCATTGACTACTTCCTCCTGGATTATGGGTGGGTTGTTCTGCTCTCCATCCTTATCTTCCAGCTCAGGAGGCTGAACACCCTGGGGATAGTTGGTCTGACTATTGAAGACGGAGGCAAAGAAGGCATTAAATATCTCAGCCTTTTCCTCATCCTTGGTTGCAACTTTCCCCCCCAGCATCCAGTAAGGGATGGAGATTCTTCCTGACTCTCTTTTTGTTGATATATTTATAAAAACATTTTTTGTTGTCCTTAATGTTAGTGGCCAAGTTGAGCTCCAGCTGGGCTTTTGCCTTCCTAATTTTCTCTGTGTATAACCTAACGAGATCTCTGGACTCCTCCTGAGTTGCCTGTTCCTTCTTCCAAAGGTGGTAAAGCCTCCTTTTATTCCTAAGCCCCATCAAAAGTTCCTTGTTTATCCAGGCCTGCCATTTTCCCTGCCCTTTAGACTTGCGACACTTGGGGACAGCCTGCTCCCGGGCCTTTAAGATTTCCTTCTTGAAGAGCGTCCAGCCTTCCTGGATGCCTTTGCCCTTCAGGACTATCTCCCAAGGGACTCTCTCAACCAGTGTCCTGAACAGGCTAAAGTCTGCCCTCCAGAAGTCCAAAGTGGAGGTTTTGCTAACCCCCCTCCTTACATCACTATGAATTGAAAACTTTACCATTTCATGATCACTAAACCCAAGACGACCTCCGACCACCACATCTCCCACTAGTCCTTCTCTGTTTGTGAACAGTAGGTCTGGCAAGGCACTTCCCCTGGTAGGCTAACCTACCAGTTGTGTCAGGAAGCTATCTTCCATGCATATTTCAGTTCATATTAAACTGAAATACATAATTTTAGTATTCAGTTTAGAACTGGGAAATTTTGGTTAGAAAAGTGAAAATTTTCAGCAAAAGTTTATTTTTCATGATCCACCACTGGGGGCAAGAGAAGCAAAACCCAAGGAAAATCCCTCATCAAGTCTTCACTTTCTAACTTCAGAATTGATTAGAATGAACCTTCCAGTGTCGGTTCTTGTCGAGCTTTTCTCCTGGCATAACAGGACAAAATATAGGTGTGTGCACGCACCATAAGGCTTCTCAGGAATGTCTGCCCTGTTTTCTGTTGTTATGTGGAAAAGGAAGAGAAATGCAAACTCACTTCAGGACACAATTTTTATGCACTTCATCTTTCACCTGCAAAAGAAGAGTGGTTAGGATCTAAGCAACTGCTTATGCCTTGCCTGTTAACTTGCTTATTTGGCATGGCAAGTTTTTCCCTTTTCTTTTTTTCAGTTATTTTGGTTTGGTTTGGTTTTTAGGAGGGAATAATTCATAGTGCACAGAAAAAGATTTTAACTGTATTATTCTCAGACTGTTCAGTTCTTGGGTCTATAATCTTTTCCTTGCTGAGGGCTATAGAGGCCTTTCAAACACCTTTGTTGGGTCTTATAAACATACACTTTAGTGTTATTTATAATAAAGAGGAAAAAAATCACATGGCTGCAGGCTATAAGAAATGAAGTCTTAGATTTATCCGGACTCCTCTTATATGTCAATTCATAGCTGAAGTCTCCTAAGAAGGTTATATGGCATTTCTGTACTGAAGGTTTATTTTTATTGGGGATTTTATTGCACTATTAAATTGTATAAGACACTTCTATATAAAATAAATACATAAGTTGAAAAAAAAAAATCCCTTTGGTTTTAGAACAGACTTTTGTTTCAGCTCAAGTGCTTAAGATTTTGGGATGAAGACTGTAGTGATACTGAAGACTGTTACTGACAATATTAAACACCTTTCAAATCTAGCATGTGTTTTTAGACCAAATAACACCAGAGTTTAATAGAAGATGTTCCAAAATATGATTACTATTATTATTTGACCTTGTTATTTACAGTAAAGACCTTAATCATCTTATTATGGTGAAAATCTTTGATAGTCTGTCCCTGCATCCTTCCAAGACCAGCTAGTCATGAGGGGCACGTGGACTGACTTTCTGGAATAAACTTCACTTATTCTGTCTTTATTCCTCCATGTCTGTAGACCTTGCCCAAGAAAAAGAAATCATATGAGAAATATTAACTTCAGTGAAACACAACTCCAAAGCAGAGCAACAGCTGTTGCCCATAGACTAGCACTGAACAGACAAATAGATGGAGAAATAAGGTGCAGGTGAAGTTATGCTTTGTAGCTTTGTTTAATTGAGGCCTTATTTGTAATCCGATCTAATGGACAGATTATGAAAAGGAGGAGCAATTCTAGTATGTAACATACTCCATGGGGGTGTCTTTTATGGGGAGTGCAGAGTACTTGTCAATTCGTAACAGTTTATGTTAAACCAGCTGCCGTACTAATAAAGTCAAAGAAAACCCTCTGGTATTCAGTGTAGAAAAATGGCAGTCTGGTTTCCCAGTTTGCAAAATCTACTTTCAGAAGGTCATATGAGGTGATTAATCATTTTTGGAACTTTATTCTTCTACAAAAGGAGTAACATTTCTCACCAGTTGCCTTTAAATTATTGCTGGAAGTGTTCTGAGATAACTGAAAGAGATACAATTGCACAGCTTTATTATTATTTATACCTTTCTTATTCTTTTTAATTTCAGCTCAAACATCTCAAACATTTTATCTTCAGAAGCCTGAGTCATTTCTGCCGCTTCCTCCAAGATTTATACCTTTCCTGACACTAACAGCCTAATTTTGTCTCCATGAGAAATAAGGCTTACATAGAAACCGATCTCCAAAAGCATTCCTCATCTCAGGTATTAGACACATTGGGCTTTCAGAATCTTTTCTCACCCTGCCTTCAAGACACCATTTTGTACAGATACTTAAGAAATCTGAGTCAGTAAAATCTAACCTTAGAAACTCATGGTTCATGTGACAGGGGAGTGGATTCAAGAGAACAGAAAACATAGCAGTATGTGTTAAAAAGGGAATCAGAAATACCTCAAATTCCCTAAGCTTCAGTTTCTGGAAATAGTGGAATTAAATTATTAAACTTTTCATAAGCACTTACGTCATAGCAAGGTGATAAAAATATGGCCAAAGTGGAACTGTCAAGAATAAATTATGTTAAAGCAACGTAATTTCCCCTGCTGACTGATAATTTAGCCTATGTAAATAGAGAGAAAGAAGAAGGGGCAACAGGTTTTGAAAGTTTTTCATACTGCTCTGGTATGAAGTTCTCAAATAAATTAGGGAAGACGGCCTATATTTTACATATAAATCAGAAAATCACCACCTAAAAACTTGGAGGAGAAGAAAATAACATCCTTTCAGTTTTCTGTAAATGAGATGCTCTGTATGAGCCTGAATGCTGTGTAGAGCCTTCTCCCATTTACTCTTGCCAGCTCAGCTCCTGCACTAAGCAGAAAGTCGCCGTCATTTTAGCAGCGCCTTTGCAAGTTCTTGCTTTTCTTTTACATTGTGGCTTTTCTCTGAAAGACAAGTGTATTGCTTGCTAGCAAATCAAGGGCTTCTGCATTTGCAAACGGCTCATGTAGACTGCTGCCAGTCCGTTATCTAACACAGGGGTCAGAAAAGTACAACAGACATTGATGGAGGTGGATGTTGCAGGGTGGGAGTTGAGACATCTGTTTAAGATGCAGCAGGAGCAAAGAGGAGATGCCGCACCAAAACACGATGTCAAAGATAAGCTGATGAGAAGTGAGAAGCGTCTAAACTCTGAAATGCAATATCTCCCAACCCTATGGGATTTCTAACAGTAAATTTCTAATTTAGAAAGAAAACTATCATCTGATACATGTGTTTGAAAGGCTGACAAATCCTTTAGTGTCAGTGACTCTCCAGCATCCTGTCAATCATAATGACCTTGAGTTTTGAGTTGCTTGGAGTTTCTTTTTCAGTAACAGGAACTTTTTATCTGATTTTGCCATTTCAGTGTACGCGAAGGAGTCTGTCAAGAAGAAGTAAGAGTTCCTCTCAACAAAGAACAGTTATGTTGTCGCATTTTGCCAGGAGATCAGAAGGGGACAGAAAGCCACAGCATATTTTTTTTTTTACAGATCAAACCCATAAATGCAATTTTTAGAGTGTCTTTTGCCATTATTTTTCTGTCCCACAGAAATAGTTAATGGCACAGCCAGATTTCTTCAAAAGTTCTTGAGAGCTCTGGAGATTCATGCCATTTTTTTCCAGTTTGGGCTCTGCAGTTTTGCATACTCTTTTTACTGGTTGTTCTTAATAAGAAAAAAATCCACTGTTTTATGCCAGGAGTAGTTCAGCAAAAAGGGACCTGAGGGTTCAGGTGGGCAAAAAATTGAATGTAAGTCCTTGTGGCCATAAGTAAGTGTGGCTTGTGGCCATAAATGCTCAACTACATCCTTGGCTGTATTAGCAAAAGGGCAGTCAGCAGGTCGAGCAGAGCGATCCTTTCCCTCTTGTCCTGCGTTTTTGATACTGTGTCCAGTTTAGGGCTTCCACGTAGAAGAGAGATGCTAACAAACTGGACTGTTTATGCATAAATTGTCCTCTGCATATAGATAAGATTGTGTTTTGCACAAATTAAGGAACTTTTGGCTCAAGTTTTGCCCGTCACAGACAGAAAATTTAAGAAAATGCGAAAACTCCAGGTTTTTTGAGATGGTGTCTTGAAAAATTGCATCCTCGGTACCATGAAATGCATCAGTACAAATCCTCCACTCTTACAGATCCTTTGAGGGGCAGGTGCACTTGGTCATTTAGAGCAGCACACAGCTCGATCAAGCCTTCCTGACATGTCTGATAGTGGGTCATCACTAAGTTGTTTCCCTTAAATGCTGTTGTTCCTCCAAAGGGCAAATGTTTCCTCGTTTTGCAGTAGCACAGTCTCCCTTCTGTTCTAACTGAAAGTCATCTGCTGACATTTTTTCATGCGGCCTGGAAAAAGGTAATGCTTCATGGCTCTCAAACACAGCCATCCCTTGAATCTGTGTAAGCATTTCAGGAGGTGAAAAACTGTTGATATTGCCATCACCTCTTCAGCTATGCATGCACAGTGGAAATGCTTCAGGAAAGTATACAGGAGCTATGCAGACTACAAAGAAAATCCAAATTCAAACGTTTCAGATCCCCAAGCAGTGGAGGTCAGCAACTCTACTCATTGAGCAAGGATGTTCTGCTGGTTGTTCCAAAACCCCAGAGACTGTAGTTGCAATATATTTGGCAGAAGAACACCACCTCAAAGAAAGTCTTGAGTTGTTCAAATGTGCCACAAGAGGAATAAAAAGGAATTTCATGAACGAAGCTCATCGAGACATGTTTTCTCCAAAGACTGGAGCCGCATTTGAGATATAGGCTAGACTGTGCTCTCGGCAGATAATTCTCGTGTTAAGAAATTATACACTTCTAAACAAAGGTTTCCAAGGGTTTATCTAAGTGTTCTTTTGACGGATCAGTCCGGTAGTGCTCTGAACTAACTAGTGGTAGCGTAAACGGTTCTCAGCCTAGACTAAGATCCTTCATCTCTTGATTAGAATTATTAGTGGAGGCTCTGCAATGTATCTGCACCTATGTGGCTTCCAGCTATCAGACTAATTCTGACTACTCATTCCATATCTGCTTATGGAATATTACTTGCTCCAGGACCCAAACTGTTCCATTATTATTTTTTTTTAAGACTTGAATATCTGCAATTAGTCTCATAAAATTTCATTGCAATCCAAAATTTTACAAGGAAGGCAGGGAATAGCCTTTACACAGGAGTTAACAAAATTTAAACAGTTTTCAGTATTTTTTTCATAGAATCAAATTATTTTATAATTATAAATTCTTATTACTCCCTTTCCACTTTTTTTTAGACCACAAATGTAGAGGTTTTGCCTTTTTGCATTCGTTAAAACTCTGTTTCAAAAGAATAATTACAGAATGGCTGAGATTGGAAGGGTCCTCTGGAGATCATCTGGTCCAGCTGTCCTGCTCAAGCAGGGACACCTAGAGCCAGTTGCGCAGGAAAGTGTCCAGGAGATTTTTAATATCTTCAAAGATGGAGACTCTACAATCTTCCTGGGCAACTTGTGCTGCTGCTTGGCCACCCTCACAGGCAAAAAGTTTTTCCTGATGTTCAGAGGGACCCTCCTGTATCTCAGTTTGTGTCCATTGTCTCTGGTCCTGTCACGGGACACCAATGAAAAGAGGCTCTGTCCTAAAGTTATCTTTCAAACTTTAATGTAGCCAAAGTTTAATCCCTAAGAGATACGAGTTAAAACTAGTACAACATTCAGCAATTTTTTTTTCCACTTTTGTTTGTATATTTGATCAGGTTTTTTCTGAACAACACTGTTCTTTCTATTGCTCTGTTGTTACCATCTTTCTTACTGTACACACAATAGTACCATTTTTTTGGCTTCTCAGTGAATGGCACATTTCCTGTACTTTTATTATCTTTGTGATTGTAAGTTCTTCAAGTCTTACAAGACACCCATTATATTTCAAGATTTCTCCATTTATGTTTAAATGAAACCTGAGTTTTTACTTTAAAATCCCTTCCATCACACAGTGTCTTCCATTTTTGACTAAGTTTCACTGGTCTTGATTTTTTCGATATATATTACTGAGATTTCCAGAGATGTTCCCTTCTCCTTTAAATAATTTCTGCTATGACAGGTTATAAATTATGTCCTAGGATCACTGCCTTCCCAACACCCCAGCAGTCTATCTGCATTTCTAATGCACTCAGAACAATATCCAAATGCCAGGAAAGCATTTAACCTTGTCATTTTGCCTGAAATTAGGTATTCAGATATTTTGTCTTTGTTTTTTATTAATTTGATTTATTAGTGAAACGTTCTGGTTGCAAGTTGCCACTTCCAGGATTGGGTGTGAAGGTGTTTTAAAAGCATCGGAGATGGAAAGGGGAATTTTCTGCCCCAGTAAGAGTTTGCTGGAGATTATCCATGTGCCAAATTAATTGGTATTTGAGACAGACACGATTTAAAAGCTTCACTTCATTATTTTAGAGGTGCATTTAAAATGCCCCTCATTCATTTCATTTGTTTTATTGCTTTAGAAGTTACATCCCATATCTAACCCTTTGGCTAGATCCATATAGAGATATAATGATCTGTTACCACCTACAAAATCCTGATAGGCACAGGACTGAAAAGCGTTCAGAGAACCTGTGGTGAGTGCTTGTCAGTCAAAGTGATTGCAAGTTCTTGAATGACACGAGGAACAAGGACGGGTCTTTTTCCTTTTATTTTTCCATCTTTTTTTGGATTTTGTGATCTCACATGCAAAGAAGTCTATTACCAGCAAGGGTATATTTCACCTTGTCAGACAAGGTCTGTAGGTATGTTCTGTCAAGGCCTCAGTAGGATGTTGTTAATAAACAACTGGGGATGTATTTGAAATTGTCATGTCAGCTCCTCTTCCTCCTTGGTTATCAGTCTTCTCTGTTTATTCATTGGTGTGTTGCAAATTTTTGTACAATTCTTCTGTTACAGAAGACCTTTTATAATGCTGTTACAAGAGCAAGGCTTTCCATATAGAGAGGCCATTCATCTTTGCCATTGAAGAACTCTCAGGAGATAATTCTGTCCTACAGTGTTATGAAGCTCTTTAGAGCCTAAGATGATTGGCACCATTACCCTTATATTGACTTGGTTTAGATTCCTTCTAACTTGAAAAGGATGTCGAATCTTTCTGTCTAAACCTTGAGCATCATTTTATGAAGTTCTCATTCTTACAGAGAGTAGTAAGTTTTGCTCATTTTCATAGAGTTCAGGTATCTCTTCTGAAGAACTTGTACTCTGAAGGAATGTAGTCTATGTTACAAAAAAAAATAATGACTGAAGGCATACAGATTAAGATCATCAACTGCAACATACAAGTGCTCTTCTCCCCAACCTTGAAAGATTTGCTAGACCATTTCTGCCAACTCAAAAGGATCAAGTGTACCCTCAGCAAGTTTGCTGATGACACCAAGCTGTATGGTGCGGTTGACACGCTAGAGGGAAGGGATGCCATCCAGAGGAACCTGGACAGGATTGAGAGGTGGGCCCATGGGAATCTCATGAAGTTCAACCAGGCCAAGTGCAAGGTCCGGCATGTGGTTCAGGGCAATCCCAAGCACAAATACAGGCTGAGAGCAGCCCTGAGGAGAAGGTCTTGCAGGTGTTGGCGATGAGAAGCTCAACATGACCCAGCAATGTGTGCTCACAGCCCAGAAAGCCAACAGCATCCTGGGCTGCAACTAAAGAAGTATGGCCAGCAAGTTGAGGGAGGTGATTCTGCCCATCTGCTCTGCTCTGGTGAGACCCCATCTGTAGTGCTGCGTCCAGGTCTGGAGCCCTCACCACAAGAAGGACATAGACCTGTTGAACCGAGTCCAGAGAAGGACCACAAAAATGATGAGAGGCTGGAGCACCTCTCCTATGAAGATAGTCTGAGAGAGCTGGGGTTGTTCAGCCTGGAGTAGAGGCTCCAGGGAGACCTTATAGAACCTTCCAGTACTTAAAGGGGGCCTACAAGAAAGATGGGGAGGGACTTTTTATCAGGGAGTGTAGCTATAGGATGAAGGGTAACAGTTTTAAACTAAAAGAGGGTACATTTAGGTTAGATATTACAAAGAAATGCTTTACTGGGAGGGTAGTGAGGCACTGGAACAGGATGCCCAAAGAAGTTGTGGATGTCCTGTCCCTGTAAGTGTTCAAGGCCAGGTTGGATGGGGCTTTGAGCAACCTGGTGTAGTGGAAGGTGTCCTTGCCCATGGTAGGGGGATTGGAACTAGGTGATCTTTAAGGTCCCTTCCAACCCAACCATTCTATGATACTGATACTATGAAATCATAATCTCAGTGAAATCCCATGAAGCCTGACATGATCAAAGACCAAGGCTTCTCACTTGTACTTGGGAGAATGGACAAATAAAGTATTCTCTTTTTATATTTTTTCTTTTTTATCTCTAAGCTGCATGCTATGTCCATCAAGGTGCTCTCAGAAGAGACATGCAGAGATTTTAATGGAATTTCCAGAAATAGTCACAAAAGGCTTGACTGTGCCCTCCTGTGAAGGCACTAAGGTACACCAAAAGTACAATCACTATCTGAATATATGATGCTTCCTTGCCAAAAATTACCCAGTAAATTCCTTTGGCAAAGGGGCATCATTTTCTTAAGTGGCTGGTACAGCACAATGAAACCCTTCTTTATTACCAGCACTCAGGCTTTGCCACATGAATATGGATGCAAAAGCACAGGGAAAATGCATACTTGCTTTAGTTTACCTAGTGCACCCCTGATTTCCTTGTGTAGCAAAAGTCACTGTCTAAAATCTCCCAGTTTCACTTGACAGTAACATCTGCGGTGTATGTTATAAACACCTGCCAGCTTCAGTAATTTTGATATCTACAAGTAAGAGAAAACCAAAAGTCTGTAGCAAAGTTTGAGGCTATATACGCCACATGGGATGTGCAGGCATTTAAACCCGAGCAGATAAACTGTGGATTCTTACTCCATTGCTTTTCCTGAAATCTACGTGTACACCTTCTTATTTACTTACAGAACGGCTACCAACCTCCTTTCAAGAGGATGCTCTGGGCTGAAGCTTTGTACATGTCCTGGCTATATTTTTAATATGCCTTTACAGGCCTAAGAAGGAAGCTTTCGTCTCCTCCTTCACCACTGTACAAAGGTTCCTGGCCATTGGCACCCACTCCTACAGTTGATATGTCTCAACTAGAGTTTTTGCTAGGCTGTGGAGAAGAGGCTGATCTGTGTCTTTCTATCCATCTGCACTTGTGCCAAAGCAAATTAGGACTTCGGTTGGGTCCTTGATAACCCTCATCATAATCTCTTCCTGCTAATTGCCCGTGTGTGCAAACAAATCTGCAGCACAGAGAAGCCTGACGCTGAAATCTCTAGTCAATGTGCCTCTCCCCAGCGTGTTATGTCTTCTGTTAGGGTGAGAATGAAAAGCTTCGTAAACCTTCATCATTTGTTTTTGTGCTGCAGCAGTGTCACCAGGATTTCATCCAAAGAATTTCTTGCTGAATAAATCGGCAGGCTTCTCTGACAACTGTCAAGAGCAAGCCTTTGGGGGAGGATCGGAGCTGAGCTATGCCAGCTTCAGGGCTCTGAGTAGCTTTACACTACAGAAGATGCTTTTTCACCCTCCCAATCCTTCCTTGCTGTCAGCCCTTCCCCACTCTATGTAATTAAAATAATGAGTAAACACTCTTCATTAGCCAGCATTTCTTGTGCTAAGTGAGGCCATTGGGTTTCATTCCTCTTTTCTCTTGTTCTTCTCCATTACACTGTGCTTGGGTTTATTCAGAGCTGGTTTTTTTCTGGAACAAGGAATAAAAAGGGACAACCAGATTTTGATATAGGCATTTTTGCATCCATCTAATGTTTTCAGTAATGTTTGACGCTGCTCCTCAAAAGCATACACATACATCTTGTTCATATCATTTACCTAGAGTATTTCCTTCTGCCATCATTTACAAAAATCAAAGACCTTCAGTTAAAAAACATCTGTAGGCAAAGACTCTGTCACGGAGAGACAAGAACATCAGAGAAATTAAAGGAGGACAAAGTTAGTGAGGCTAAAAAGCATTTGAAATCCAGGACAGAATGCGTGTGCGTGAATAAAAGAACAATACACGTAGGATGTTAGTTCTTAGTCAGTTATGTCTACAGCAGCATTTGTCAAAAAAAAAATGATCATATTTCTCCAAACTTCTTCCTCCTCTTTAAATCCCAGTTACATGCACTTTTGCTGTGCACCAAGATTCATTATTCACTGCACTGTCATTGCCTGTTGTTCACTGAATTCTGACCTTTTCTTTTAATTCAAGGAAATTCCCACTGCAGACTAGAAAAAAAGTCCCTGTTCTAGCAGATAACTCATTTCTTCAGTGCCACATCAGCTTCCATAGCATATTTAGCTCCAAAATACTACTGGAACAGAGGAAGAGAAAAGAAAAAGAAGTGTATTGAATGGTCATTAGTAACTAGAGTTCTAGGGTGGAAAAGGTGAATGTCGTGAGACTAAAGATAAAAAAGGGACAAAAAAATGTTCACCGATGAAAATTGAAAGGGTTAGCAGTAAGAAATGACTGGTGATCTTTAAGGGAGATCACAAAATAGAAAAACCAACATGAATGTGTTTAATAGAGAGAACTAGTGAGGTGACCTATCGTTAACAATGTTCTCCCAAGTCCAGAGAGATCAATGCCAAGATTGAACTCTTTGGACAGTACAGATCTAAGTGATACTCTAGGAGGAAGATTATGAAGCTCAACCACAAACCAAACATGAAACGTACCAAGGGCGATGAAAAGATGGATGTCAACACTAAAAACTCTTATTATAGAAGCCTTTACAATATGTGAGGAACCAATCTCTCCTTCTCTCCTTTTCAGCTGTTGACTGTCTAACCACTATCTGGAAGTTCATGTAAGATGATGAGCTTCTGGAAGCAAGGAAATGATACTGCATATTGATCAGAATTATATCTCACAGGCACTGGAAAGAGAGAGAAGACATTTTGGATCCTAGGACTAGAATTATATTTCTTTCTTATTTCCAAGAATCTCTGTGTGGAGAAAGGAAGAAGTCTTCTTGTCAGATGTAGGCTCTATCCTACCAAACTCACAAAACCATTAACCTAACACTTTCAAGTATACCACTAAACCATGTCCCTAAGTGACACGTTTACATGTCTTTTAAATACTTCCATGGATGGTGACTCAACCACCTCCCTGGGCAGCCTGTTCCAACCCTTGACAGTCCTTTTGGTGAAGAAATTTTTCTTAATATCCAGTCTAAACCTCCTCTGCAGTAACTTGAGTCCATTTCCTCTTGTCCCATCACTTATTACTTGAGAAAAGAGACTGACATCTCATTACAACCTTACAATGTAAGATGGAAGTGTGATTATGATCCCAGTGAGAAGTTTCGGGCTACAGTCATATTGGAACGTGTGAGGATGAATTAGCCATACCACTATCTGGAGCATTCAGATGAAAAAAATTATATTTAACAGTCATTTCTCCCACTTGATGACAAAAGGACAGTATATATCTGGAGAAAAGGGGCATACAGAGGAGATTTCAAACATGTCCACTGTAAAAAACACAAGGGAAAAAAAGGCATAAAAACATCACTGAGAAAAGATTATAGAGTTTTAGAAGAACTAAAATATGATCTATAAATCAGTTGGGATTAGAGATGAGAATCATTCCCCTTCTAAACATATAGGAAATTGTTTAAAATTACTTACTCTTTTAACAAGATGAGGTCTGTCTTTAGATATCACATGCTACAGACTGATGTCACATAAACTCTTCTTCCTCTCCCCCACAGTATCTTTTAGGCCTTTAATCATGCAGAAGAAAGTTTAATAAAACTCTGATATTCCCTCAAAATTCCCATTCAAGCCTATTCCCAAACTGCAGCCCATGTGATGTCATTTTCCTCTGTCTTCTCTTAGCACAATTTCAGTTCTTCTACTGAGCCTATTCACAGATTCAAAATGTTTCTTTTGACACCAAAGTGTTCCCTCTGCTAGTCGTTGTTCAGTGACCATATTTGATTCATTAAAATGCCTGAACCTGGCATTGGAGGTCTATTATAGCTCAATCTCCAAACAGAACAAACCTTAGATAGAAAAAAAAAACTTCATGTCAAAAAGCCACTTTACAATGTCTTAAAGTTTTGGCTACTGAGATTTATAGGCACCACTTGAGAGACTTTGCAAGAATAGGCATAACATATGCATTACTATCTGGATTTACTGCATAATATTCCAAAATAGTAAGTTAAAGCTCATTAACTCAACTACACAGGCAAATGAGGTGGCTCCCAACAGCTCTGACTTGACAGAATTCTGCTATCTGTCAACATAGATCCTCACTTCATCAGGAAGTGGTGTGTCTAATGCAAAAATAAAGTCAAGATAATGATGTTGCTCTTTAAAAGCTCAGTCTGTGATCAAACTCTGTGCAAAAAACAAAGGGACCAAAGTGTTTTTCAAGCTGAACAAAATACAACCGGCTGAAGGAGAAAGATCATCAGGGACAATACCTACTAGGGCAGAGATCACTGCAGGTCTTTTTGTGGACTTCAGTGTCTTTGGTAACAGGTCAACACAGCTTAAAGATTTGGATAGGTCAAAACCACAATACCAGGTAATCTTTGAGTTTAGCTCTCATGTGCTGCCTTCACTTGTTCTTTTTCTGATCATCTCTTCTCCTTCCATCTTTGCAAGGCAGACTTTCCAGTTTCTGTTGTTTCGAAAGAGTTTTGCTTAATTAAATAATGTTTGCAAAGGAGAGTATGTGGTAAGTGCTATTATAACTCTTTGGCAAAAATGCCTGATTAAGATTCAAAGCACAGCCAGAACAGCTGTCAGAAAAACCTCTTGTACTGCCGATGTCCTAATATTGCAGATGATGCCACTGGATACAAATTCATCAGCAATTAGTTCTTTCTCGAGCTCACAAACTCCAAAAATTGTCTCAATAAAATTATTTTCTGCATCTATTTGCTGTCACCAGAACCATTCAGTAAATGCTAGTATACAGCTTCTTTGTATAGTTTTCATCTATTCAGGGCAAGGAGTTAGCTGAAGTGTAATCAGATAGGTAATTAACTTATTTTAACAGCCATTTGCTACCGCAAACACTTTCCACTTAGAACAATTGTTCTAGGGCAGGCTTTTTCATTGGTATGCAAAGAATCGGCTAGGCCAAAACCTCAAGTTGATATAAAATCATTGTCTCCCATTGAGTTCAGAGTCATACCCACCGATACCAGCAGAAGAAATGTTCCTTTTTGTTTTCCGGTAGCAATTAAGAAACAGAAAAACTTGCATCATTTGTTGGATCATAAAAATTTCAGTGTTGTTCCCTTTTTTTCTCTATGACTTAAAAATGAATTGAATCAGTATACTATTAACACCATTTCAAATTATTTTTATTACTGCAGCTGACCCATGCTGAAATCCCAAAGCCAATCTGCTCAGAAGTTTTGACTGACATACTTTTGTCTTGGTTTCTCTTTTAAATTGCTGTGAATAGAAGAACAGGAGAATACAGCTTGAAGAATCTGAACTGATACATGACCAATGAAATAATAACCATTATTCCAACCCTTAAAGATCTTTTCAGAAGAGAAGCTAATCTTTACAGGATGCAACAATTCCCTATGAACTTGAATTAAACTTGCCCTGTTTCCATAGGAAGCTTATTCTTTAGGCTCAGGCATTCCTGACTGCCTTTACATTTATTTGCAATAGCACCTGGTCTTCAGTCAAGTTCCCACTGAACAGAAGTACTTGAGAGGCAGTAGAATAATTTTGGGATAACGTGTTTAAGAATAATTGGTGAATGCATGTATTAAAGGCAAATGGCTTTTATGAAGGCTGTGTGTAGACACATGTCTAAGTAACTAACCAACGTTAGTGATGGGGTTCCCTTTTCTTTTTAAAATTGTTTTCTGATACTGTAATTGCAGTGTTTTTCTTACCCCCTGCCTTGCACACATTAACTAACTAATTTCTCTCTTCATTTGATTCCACTGAGCAGAAGTTAATTTAACCCTTCTGATAATTCAGGAGCAATCTCCTCCAAGACTGATACAAAGTTGGAGTATTTTTTCATAGAGGAAGATTTGAGAGCCACGGATCTGAAAGAAGTTTGGATCCTGGGATTTTTACAGCTGCTTTTCATATTATATTTCTGTTGCTGCTGTTACCTGAATGACTAGATTTCCAGATAACTCCCTCTGGGACATCATTATCTTCAGTCACATTTTAAATACTGTAGGGACTCCTCTCTGGTGTCATCCCAAGTATGTCATGTATATATGCAAGTGTGCATAAATCTGTCTGTAAGGTAAAGAAAACTAAATAATTGGTTTTCGGAAAGAAGAACTACAACAAACATTTACACAGCGCCAACTTTTTTTTAAAAGACCTCAAACCTAAACTTTTTACATTGAACCCCAGTGAAGACAAGGACATCTTTCATATTAGACGAAGGAAGGCTCTGGGGGTGTTCCAGCCCGGTTCAAGACTACTAACCTATTTTTCCTCTAGAGAAGGTGGGAATATCTGCTCAGTGGAATTTCCTCAAATGCTGAGAGAAGAGAGCACTGGAGTTTTCAAAAGTGGAATTGGAAATGCTGCGTTCTCCCCAAACTTGGTTATAACCTTCCCCAACTTAAGGACTGACCAGAGAAATACAGAGATAATGTTTAAATTTTGGGGCAAATTCTGATATATATATTATTAATGTAATTTTACATATCATGTAATTTTCATTAAACCATTAGCACAAATATTGAGATTCACAAAAGACAGGAGGTTTGAGACAGTTCTATTTGAGTGAGTTTTCACTCACACCATCATTGGGAGCACATCATAATAGAGCAAGTCAGACCCTCGAACAGCCAAGAGATTTGGCATTTGCCAAGCTCATTTGATTCAAGCCATGTGGGATTTGCAAAAACATAGGAATAATTCTCGGGTTGCTGCCTGACAAAGAAAAAATGAGTCATCATTTATTTCATTCAGTCCTGAAAGGAAAGGGACAAAAATTAAGAGTACAAAGATGAACTGAATCCTACAAGACAACAAAAAAATAAATGTGTTGAGTAATAATCCTTCTAGGTTTAAGGAAAAGGCATCAGAAATGCAAACAGCTTGCACAGACATCAATGAAAAGCAATAAAACCCTGAGAACAACCTAGAATCTGCTCTTGGACAAGGTTAATGCCTTTTTGATGCAATGGAAACCAATGTTATTTATTCTGGGATCTGTTATTCCCTTCAGGTTCTCAGTCACACCTTCATATTTTTCCCCCTTCTGAAATATTGTTTGGAGGTTTAGCTCTCCTCACTTGCAGTAGCATAAGGACAAGTCAGCCTGAAGATACTTTCCTGTGCTGTTCCAACAACGAGGCTTTTGCTCTTTCACTTTTGCCACCAGAGTCCTTTCTAGTGAGCAGGAGTTTTTATTCAAGATCATCTTGAGGAACTGATTGATATGCTTTGTGAGAGCTTCAGATGACAGGCCAGTTGAGCTAGAAACTACTTATAAGGATCAACTTCTGTAAGAGAAGGATTAAGTGATGGGAAGCATCAAAATATATTCTCTGTGAGGCTTTATGGCTGGAAAAAGCATATGCTGATCCTAGTACTGGATATAAAGCTCCTAGGTAAATCCTGGGCTCTCTACAATCATATCCTTGATGAAAAGACCTGGGAAGTTACTCAGTTCTGATTATATCATGCTGTCTTTATGCGCTAGAAAGTTGGCAGATTCAAAAGGGCCAATTCACTGAAGCTAAAATCTTTGAGGTTTTATCAGATTTGCCTGTATGATCTGCAGATTGTTTAGAAATGTGCCATAAAATCTAATTCTTTTTAGAGAGATAAATGACATGATATTGGGTGAGTTACTTTCCTCTTGGTCAGTTTTCCCACTAACAAAATAGCAATAATTATCCTTCCCACTTTGCGTTGGACCATTGAGCTCTGCAGAGGAAAAACATGGTGTCACCAAGTGTTAGTGTTACACTGAAGCTGACTGCAGTGATCAAAGACAACTATTCCTCCATACTTTCAGATTGTTGTATTATTTATCTTTCAGTTATACAAATCCACTCTGAGCTCTACAATTCACACGGAACTTGTAATATAGTCAGTATGGCTGCTCTGTGCTGTCTCGCCACGGTTCCTTCATTATCTAAATTTGAAATGTACATGAGCATGTTCCTCCCCGTGGTCATAAACCAGTTTTTGAACTTTCAGCATCTAGAATCTGCCTGATGTAGTAACAAGACCCCACATTATGAGTTCTGAAAGCAGATACGTTTCTAAAGGTATGCAATTAAAATTCCGTACATAGGATCAGGTGAACAAAGTCGTCAACTTTTCATATAGCTACCACCACCAAAGGAATACAGTGTAAGATACAATTGAGAAAGAACATGTCAGGGAATACCTGCCCACATGTGATGTTTTCAAATATGCTGTATGTGAAGACAATCATTCTAAGATTTCAGGTTTACCAGAGCAATCTTGGTGGTTTTGTTGTCTCTCTTGGGAATACAGAGCAGATAGGGGAGATTTCTGAAGGCTGGGAAAGAACCCAGTGTGGCGCTGTGCTCTCCCCCTTCCCCCCCGCCGCCACCCTGTCTCCTGCTCAAGCCATAACCATCAGTGGGAGCTGTGATGAGTTGCACCTGGACTTTGAGGGATGATTGGCAACACATCCAAAACGCTGTCTGGAGTGGGGACCTAGGTATTTTTTTCCCATGCAAATATGACTATAGGTCAATTATCTTAATAAATAGCAGACAGCCCAAGAGCCCTTTGAGCTCTCCTGCACGGCAGTGGGCTGCACGACAGGACCTCCTGTTGAGTGGGGACGCTCAGTCGCTTAAGGTTCTGCTCCTTGAGGTTGAGAGATTCCTTGCTGCAACAGATTCTCGGTAAGTGACTAATAGCATGCTAAACTGTGAAATCTTAGCTAAGTGATATAAAGGATTGATTGCGCATATATAATCCGTTAGACGTAAACCGTTGATCTGGGACTAGGATTGGATCCAGCTGCACTCAGACTCCTCTCTGAGGAGTTTAGAAAGCTGGGGGTCCTTTCTGAACCTCATGACTCAACAGGAGGGTCTCCCTGAGAGCTTGTCTGACCCTGGCCTCTATGCAGTAAATGATCAAGTGTACCCTGGCATTGCATCTCGTAAAACACTGTCGCATTCACTACTAACTTTGTTAAATCACTGTTTTATATTAATAAATATTTCACTACTTCTCCCTTACAAGTGAAGTTAATCACTCTGCCTGTGACACCCAGCATTTGCCTACCTTAAAACAGGGGGAAAAAAAGAAATAGAACCACAGACTGAGCTTTTTTAACTTCCCAGTAACATGCTAGAAAAAAAAAAATCAAACTGTTTCTAAATACCCAGAAGATGAACCTAAGAAACTACTGAATTTTATTTTATGAAGGGAAAGTCAAGGCTCATTTCTTTCTGGAATGGGTTAACCTAGAGATGACAGCAGCAGCAATGCAATATTTATCTTTAATTTTTGAAAGATTGCTGTCAAGGCACAACCTGATTGTAGCTATTGAGGGCATTGCATGAGGGAATGTTAAAAAATAGAGAAGTGGAGATTAGGTCAGACAACAGGTAAAAACTTCCAAGTGAACGTAGTTAAGCAGCTAAAAGGGACAAGTTGTGCGTTTATCATTGGAAGCTTTTAGTAACAAACATCTAGAAAGTCATCTGCTAGAAAGTGATGTAAATAGAGGTGATCATGTCTTTGAGCAGGAAAGACAATAGATGGTCCCTTATGTCTGCTTTTAATTAGGGGCTCTGGGTGGCAATACTTGAAACTAAATATAAGAAATCTTCAGAATGCTAACATTAAATCAGGTTTTATTGAATGTCTCAAATGGTTTTCTCCTGCTTCTACTTGTCAAGAGTCAAACACCAACAGTTCCTATTCTTAGTTCCAGTTTCCTGACAATATATGCACTAAATGTTTTTCATCTTAAGGTAAGTATCTTAGGCAATTCCAGAAGGTAAATCTATATAACCTCATCTGACTATAATAGCAACTTAGATGGAGATGTCTAACTTCAAGATATCAACAATAGCTGACACAAATCCTATCTTCTATTTCGAAATATAGCAGAGTATGTGCAGGTAACAGGAATAAAATGTCATGAGAAGGTAGTGAAGACTGCAAATACTTTGAGGCTGCAAAGCAGATTAAATAGAAACAACGGTTAAAAATGCTGCTATTCTATTTCTCATAAAAAATACAAAAGAACTTCCTGAAGTATATTATGGAATCACAAAGGGTTCAGAAATTGGTTATGAAAATGATCACGGTCCTGGAATAAAAATTTCATAAAAAGAGATTGAAAGATTGTATGATTGTTTACAGAAGAGATGAATACAAGGAGTTATGATGAAAATATATTAAATTTTGAGAAGTTAAAGGAAGAGATTCCTATTCTTCTTTTTCCCATGTCCAAAACTCAAAGAAAGATTTCCATAAAATTCTCCAGATGATAAATGTTATTAATGGAAATGCAGCTTCTTGAAATATGTAAACCAGTTATGAAACTCACTGCCAAAGTGTGGCATTGAAGATATCTGAAAATAAATATTAAATATTTGCAGGCTATACTAATGATAGCTACAGTAGTTGCTGCTGTGCTTACATCTGAAAAGTTGCTTTTTTTCAAAGTGATAAGCCTTGTTTTGTATCTCTCTCTAAGAATACATGAAATGCAGCAAATACTTATGCCAGTTACAGTGGATTTCACAGGTGTCAACATCCTTGCATACAAATCATGATGGCTGTGTGTAGATGAGCATAATGGACAAATTAAAATGTAGCTTGGTTTTTGCTTTTCTCCTCTGGTATTACCACGGTGTGAAACAATCATGGCCAAGTTCAGCATTGGTTTGATCTGGTGTACTAACCTGTCTGCCACTCAAAGCACTATCTTACTTTGTGACACGTTTTATGCATACAGGACTCCCTTAGGGTAGGATAATGGTATTAATTTCCTCTATTCATATTCTCCTCTGGTCATATTCAAAGAATGAGTAAACAGACAAAATTTGTTCAGGTACCCAAAATGAAAATGAATTAAAACAGTCAGCTCCATAGGGCAGATCTTTCCTTTTTATTTCAGAAAACCATCTTTCATGGGATGAAGATCCTCCCCAAGCTGCCTCTTTCTCCCTTTACCAAAAAGTCCCAGTGCCTTGCCTGGTCTACTTGCCTCATATTTAGATTGCTGAGTTTAAGTAAGTAAAAACTTGTAAAAAGTAAAAAAGTAAACAAAAAAAAAAGTAAAAAGCAGACCAAAAACTTGAATCAGATTAACTGATGATAGCAGTACCAGTAGCTGTTTAACTTTAAAAGTGTGTATCTCCATAATCACAAATGTGGTGATATATTGATTTGCTTCCTGACACACTGACATTCAAAGTACGGGTATTCTTATCACGACTGGCTTGTTCCTGGTCTTAGGTAAATTTACTTATTTTGTTTTGCAAAATTCATTCAGTCATCAGGATAAGGTATTAGGCAATGAAAAGGAATTATTTTTTCTCTTCTTCAACTGCGGCCAGTTGCCTTTGGAACGTTGTGATGCAGTGCTCATTAGGGGTATGGGTGCTTTTGCCCCTGGTACCACTGCTGCAAAATTATGAGCACCAGCACCAAGCATCCGAGTGCACCAGCAAGTGATGAGGGACAGGGATTCTGATGAGATGGAGGTCCTGTCGATACCAAAAACTTTAAGCACATAAGCAAAAAGGAAGATTTTCCACTGTGATGCAAATAAAAAAGGATGCCTGTCTAGCACCCAAAAGGCGGAATGGTTGTGGGAAGTGAACAGCACCAATATTTCTAAAACCAGAAGTCGTTAAAAAAAAAAAGGAACACTGCTCCTGTATCTGAACACCAACAGCCAAGCAGGCTGCCACCCACATGAGATCCTGGGGTGCCAGGTCAAGCCTTGGCATCCTTGTTTGAACAAGCTATGCATAAGGCAAGAGAAATAAGCAATCCAATTTTACGTTGATCATGGAATCAACCCCTACAGCTTTCTGTAGTGATTTATATTACACTGATGAAATTATATTAATCTACAAGATTATGGAATAGTTAATAACATTATTAAATAAGTAATTAAAAGAATGTAATACTCAGGATGGCTTGTAGGTGAATAGCTAGAAATATTAATGTGAGTAATTTATGACAAACAAGATGATCATTTACACAGAAGCTATTTAAAAATGACAACACTTGAGTGTTTAGAATAGTTTTAGTAAAAGATCCTGCTACGAGGCCATCGGAGTTAGACTAAAGCCCCAACTGAACTCCTAAGAGCATTAACGCAGTTTGAAAATAGTGTTTTCCTTAAGAATCAAGTTGCTGAGACTGGCAGTGGTCTCCACTTTGATTTAGGATTTTTAACCTTTGCTACTGAAGGACTGAGTAAATCTAGGAAAGAATAAGAACTACTTCAGAACAAGAAATACTTCACAAGTCCAGTTGCCATTTCAGCTTGAGAAGCTATTTCATCTCAGGAAATCTGCAATTCTTCAAATGCATATAAGATTGATCATTAGAGGTTATCCTTTATGAACTGGTAGAACACAAATATAGAATTAGAATAGCTGGACAGTGCGCAAATAGCATCTAATTCCATAGCAGAAAAGATATGGGTTCTGAAGATTTTAAGCTGTGCTAAAACAATTCTCCTGAAGGGCAGTTTAAGTTAACATACATCAGGTCATCATTGTCACCATTCACAGTTTTACAGCAAGGCTCACAGTTTGATATTCTGCTTTGAACTTCAGCCCTTGCAGTGATACATTCATGAAAAAGGATTTCTAACTGTGAAGAAAAATGTAAAATGACAAAGATACTTATGACAAAAGCTTGATGAATTTTTAATAATAAACTCTGGGCATCTGAAAACTAGAGGTGGACATTCTGCATTGGGCTAAATTTACTCCAGCATTTCCATAAAAGAAAGTAAAATTATCATTTATAAAAATTCCGGCTGAAACGAAAATAGACAAGACCATTTACTCTGATCTCCAGTATTACAGAGATCTTACTGCCACATTTGTACCAGGACCATTCCTTGACTAATTATTTATTTAAAAAAAAAAAAAAAAAAAAAACAAAAACCAAAAACCAAAAACCAAAACAACAGTCTGAGTTTAGCCAGATCCTTACTGCATTATTACTATGAGCTTGTAGCCAAACAGCTGGAGGGCAGATACAGTGGTGAGTGGTGGGATCTGAGCTCCTCCAGCTGCAAAGCTTACTTCAGTCCTCACACTGTGCTGCTCCATGTGTTGGCTTTGGTCAGTCCTGCACCCCTATGTTTTACTTTCTGAGAAGACCACCCTCACCCTGTCACACCATGCACAGTATGGCAGAGCATCAAACATTAGAGACGATTAATGTATTTGAAACAAAGTAGGACTGAAAATTTCACAAGGGCTTGCATGCCAGCATCTTTAGAACAGAAGTCATTTAATAGTAAAAAAAAAAAAAAAGCAAAAGGAGACAGTTGGAGTGTGAGAAAAAATACAGATTTGCAATGTACAGTATGCCAAATTACACTAATTACATTATGCAAATATAATTAGGGAAATACAAGTGTAAATAGTAAAACTTTTTTCCAACAACGTAGCAATTACTCTTATGCATTTGCCTGTAGTTTCAAGGGACTGATTTCTAGGAATAAGATCCTATTGGGCTTTGTGTTTTCATTTAATGGTGCAATGATATTTGCAATGCTCTCTAGTCTCAGCTTGGTGGAAAGCAGGGCTGGAATAATGTTTTGAACTTAATTGAATTTTCATGTACTGACATTCAATACCTTAAACCTAACATTTACTCCAAAGTATGTGAGAAGTTGGAAAGGTTTGTGGTTTTTTTCCTCTTTTCTTTCAATTCCTGGGATGTGAAAACTCCTGTAGTGTGACCTACAGCCAAGGTGTTACAGGTACTAGAACTCAAGCACCAAACCAGAAACATCTCTTCCTCAATTCCTTAGTCAGATTAAATAATTCAGGTTTGAAATAATTCCAGGGATTTTGTAGCCAAGAGGCTACATCCTGATTATCTAATCTAACGTCTCACAGCATCTGAACATCAGGTCTAAAACAAGCACACAGTAATGCAAGATAGCCAGTTCTTACAAATACTTTTTCATATAATTGATTATATGTGAAAAACTATTCATACATAAGCACCTAACTCTATTAATATTTGATAAGGAACTTTAGACCTAAGCTATGAAAAGAAATTATTCTATTATGCTGATAGTTAATAATAAAACATTTGAAATAACTGGCTACAAAATAATGCCATATAAACAAGATGTGCTTACTTGTATGCAATAGTTCTTTGCTATTAGACCAGTAAAAGAAAATTGTATTGTAATTGTGTTTCAGTGTGTTGGAAATCCTAGTTTCAGCCTAGAACTCAGAACATTTTATTAGCTTTGCAACTTCTCTTCCTTACTGTGTTTGCAGGAAGAATTGTACACTAAATGTCATTGACAGATCTGACAAATTGCGAGTTGACTATTATCTGCCGGAGTGTTTAGCCTTATCTTGATAACGCTCAAAAGAAATTTGCTTTGGTCAGGCAAAAAATTACCTTTTTTTTTTTTTTAACAGCAGAAGTTTTTTTTCTTTCTCCCTTGCACCAAAGTTTAGAATTACTGAGAGAGCTTAGAAAATCTCTACTTAAAAGTACAATTCAAAAACATGATCTTAAACAAAAACCATTTAGCAGCAGCTGATATGAAAATAAAATTAAAATACCATAAGAAAAAATAGACCAAATCTCAACTGTTTCTTTTTGCTTCAGTCTGTTCCTAGGCTATGCTGAACATGTACAAATAATTAAAGTATGTTAGATGAAGCTTACTGAGGCAGAAGAACCCATTAATAAAACAAGTGCCTTCCAGGGGAGGGGCTCCACTAATTGAAAATTAAGGCAGGTCATTACATACAGGGAACACCTGCAGTTGTTTGTGGTTTTTGTGAAAGGTATTTCAGGTGTTTGTGAAAGGGAGTATCTGGAGGTAAGCAGAAAAGCAGTATGTTTTTTTCAAGGCTTATTTAGAATGAAAATGATATTCTTAAAAAAACCAAAATCAAGTCATTTTAATCATTACATAGCGTTGCATTTAAGGATTTTTTCAGAACTAGGCTTTTAGTGTCTTTCTTATACCAATTGAGAAAAGATAAGGTTATCTATAATGCAAATAATGTTTTAACATGGCTAGTAACTATTGTTTTTCTGTTAGTATATTACTCCTAATTTTATTTTAGTGGTCAATTGTAACTTCTTCTTGCTATCCATGTACTCTGTGAGTTATCTCAATTTTTTCTAAACTCCAGTTCATCTTGTAGTATCCTATGTAGAATTAAATGGCTTATAACATATTGTTTTCTTTCACAAATACCGTTTCTTAGTTGAGTGCTCCAGTATTTGGATATTCAGTTCCACGGTCCTGAGTGTGACAGCAGGACAGGTTTTTTTCTGGTTGCCTGCAATATATGAAAGGGTAAGATGCTTCTGTGGAACTTTTCCACCTAGTGTTAAAATTCTCTAGAGACTTCCAGGGTTTACATATTATAAAAAGGTCTCTAGGGACAAAGTAAGAAGAAGAGAAAACAATCCCTTTTTTCTCACCTTTGAGTTATTAGCTTTTTTTCTGGCCTGTATAGCTTCTGTTGGTCATGGTGTGCTTGTCTACTTACTGTAGTAGAGAAATGAATATCTGCTAGTATTGTAGGGTCCTAGTCTAGAAATAATGCTTTTAAGCTGGGAAGGGAATATTTTGCCATCTGTTTTTTCTTTTCTTGTTAGTAAGGTGAAAGACAAGCTGTAAAATAACTTTCCCGTATGGGCATAAGAGAAAACACTGAACCTCAAATTCTTTCAACTAGAGTTAAATCAAAAAGGTTACTTTTCATCTAGTTGCCTTGCTGCAGGTCTCTCCAGCAACCACTTTGTTAGGTATGCTCCTTCCTTGAACACCTTATCTGAGGTTGCATCTAAGTGAAATTACGGACAGATGCATTTCTATAATTTGAATTTTAAAAATGTTTTGAAGCTGCAGTGTTCCTCCAACATATATATTCTCTCCTTCTCCAGGAGATAGGAAAGCTACTTGGACTAACAAATTCTGGCTTAGTCTTTAGAAATACAAATGGTGCTGAACTTCCATTCAAGTCATCTCCCAGTATAGTTTAAAAGTCCTGTATAAATTTGCATGTGTATTGCACTGTCTACCTTTTCTTCCGGATTCTGAGGAAATTCCCCAAGGTATCAGGCTGGGGAACAAATTGAGCAGACTTTGGACAAATGTAGAAAATTTTTTTCTTTCAAGGTTCAATTGAAAAGCACTAGACACACTGATGGTAGCAATTAAGGCAGTCATTATCCTAATATCCAGCTTGGTACTTCACATTTCACCCTTAGCTGATTGAAAAAGATAAACATACCTGGTAACTTGTGAAGGACTTGATTAATAACAAAGTCTTCACCTGGTACAGGTTTTCCTCAATATTAATGAGAGTGAGGGAATAGAAAAATGAGTTTCCTGTTTTCTGGCTGTAGGTAGTGAACTTGGTAGTGTCCTGCTTCTTAACTAAGATTAAATATGAATGTGTGTTGGAGGAGACTGAGACACTAGAGTTAAGCAAAACATGGCATCTGGAAACACTCTTGTATCAAGTATGTCTTGAGATTGAGAAAAATGCCGCTTTGCTGAGTTGGTGTTTGGTGCTGGATGGTTCTGCCCTACTGACATTGAAACAGCTCTTCCTGGGTGTGCAGAGGGGAATTCAACTTTAGACTCGGGCACAACCTTCAGTCCCCAAAGTTTAAAGCAAGTGGGTAGGTAACATGGGACTGCAAGTTTCAGTTTTATATGAAATTCAGATGCCTATGTCCCATTTCTGCCATTGTTTCCAAATCCTTCACATCGGTGTTTTTTTTCACTAATAGCTGGAAGAGAGTTGACCCGTCTTCTGCTTAAACGGGTATCTTATATTCCAGGGTGTATTTTTTGTTCATGTTTATATTCTGTGTGAAACTATCTTGGGAATTGAATACAGAGGTTAGAGTAAAGTTATTTCTTACTAAGGTTTTAATCGGTCACTGATTCATCTGAACAGTTTTTACTGACTTGTTGAACTGCAAGTACAAGAATTTGTTTTTTCAAAGCACCTTCAAGGAAACCTGCGTGCAGTGTTACTGATCAGATTGCAGACAGAACTGGCCACTTTGTTCTCTGGGGTCTTGCTAATTGGTGCCTCTCAACGATGGTTAGAAAGAAACCTTGTTTGTTTGTCTGTCAGCACGTCTCCCAAAACAAGATGTGGTTGGCCACGTGTTTTAAGATGAGGGCTGACAGACAGTGGGGAAACAGATGGTTTGTAGAAAGAAGCTGTCACCATTTGGGATTAGACATTAGACCTGAAGTACTCCTTTGCTCGACAGTCTCCCTGGGCCTGAGATTCGTTAACAGTTCATGTCCAACTTCCATTCCTCTGCAGCTCTTCTATAGGAGAAACAGGCTGGATTTATGCTAGCAATCTTTTTTTTTTATAAATAAAATATTTGCCTAAAATTCTCAGTATTGCTGCATATCTTTGTCTTGACTTGTGGAGGATACTTCTCTTTCAGTACTTGCTTTGTTTTGATGCCTCTGTCCCATTCCACATTTGATTACTTCTAATGTACGCACCTGTCCTACAACACTGCCCAACCAACTGGTGGCTTGTCTAAAGAGCTGACTGAGCTCACTGCCATGTGTAAGTCTACTGTGACATGACTACTGTGTATGGGCTGAAGGGCAAAAGAAAGCTTTTGCGTCCTACACCATTTCATGTTCATGTGGATTAAATCAGGGAGTCAGGCTTTTTTCAGAACTAACACTTAATTTCAGTTAATGCCCACCACATTACGTTGTTATGCTTCTTACTTGTAGGCATTGGAAGTGACAAGGGCAATACTTGGATCTTTAAATCCTGCACAAATGACATTCCGTCTCTCCACAAATTCAGTTGGTGGTATTTGAACCAAAAGCCAGTGTTTGTCTATATAGGATGCTGCTTTTAATGGTGTTTGTGTGTAATGCTATTTTCCATCACTGTGCAACTATCAATTGCTTTATCAACTTGCTGAAAACAAGCTGGGTGTAAAATTCCACCATTGTTGACCTAAGGACATTGATCCAAACAATTGCAGTACTTAGTGATAACAGCAGTTTTAGCCAAGCGTTGGAGTTTTGACTGCCTTTTTCCTGCACGTCTTATTTTTTAAACCTATCCTCTTAAATCTGATCATTTGCACTGTTACATCTGAGACTCGTCTTGTTTCATAGCTTTATAAAGGCAGTTTATCTTTTCCTAGAAATTGGTCCAATGCCTTCTGTCACCACCCCATCTGTACTCGAGATATTAATTCTTACATTTCCATATCAAGTTGTTAATATATTATATAATAGCTTAACTTTTATGAAATAATATATTGCTCCTGAGAAACAAAAAACTCTGATATTTTTAGTGGCATTAAATAATTTTTATTCCAACCCAAATTCCAGTTCTATGGCCTTCATACAGCTACTTAAAAATCAACTCTGCTTAATTCTGTCCCTGTGCTGTATTTTTGGAATTGGATTCAAAGGCCTTCTATTTGGGCTGCTACACTGAGAACTTGTAAAATATCTAATGTACCTGATAGGTCTGTTATTTTTGTATATAATCCCTTGCCTTTCCACCATTCCCTGAAATGATCTATTTGTGAGACATGACATCTGATATAATGCCATTCCTTATTGGCTTTAAGTTTCATTTGAAGAACATACAGATTTGAAGGCCTCTATACAGCTGTCTCTTTCCTCCTAACAATGACTGGGGTTTCAAATCAGTCTCATTAACATCTGTTCAGGAGCACAGTATACTCCCCTTTAAATTAGATCCAGATTTTGTTGCGTTAGCCCGATGTTGCCCCACCAAACTTACTTCCTAAATCTAAATGAGCACTGCTATTAAGTTGGTTTTCCCTAAGCGTATTTCTCTCTTGCCGGTGTTAATTTTCTCTTCTGTATTGACAGGTTATTCTTGATTAGTTGAAGTGCCTAATTCTGACTCTTCCACTTAAGAAAATGTTACATCTTTTGCCTTTTTCTTGTGAAAATAATCTAATTTCTGCAGTTTGTTTTTTGCTAATAGAAGTGATGGCAAGGATTGTGTTCTCTTTGGCTTTTAACTTCAGTTGATCAAAGTTTAGTTGCATTATTTCATCTGCAAGAATCAGACCAGGTTTTGGCAGCTTTTCTCTCCATTACAAATTTTCATGCACAGTTTATACTTTTCAAGCTGACTGCATTGTTTCAAAAGTTGCTCTGTCATTCCTTAGCTGCTGTTTAATCATGGTGATGGTCATCATCTTTACCATGATGTTTTTTGGGAAAACATCCGTGGCCAGTTTTGAGTGTCCTATTTGTGCTCGACATTCCTGTCTTCCTAGCTGTTATCCAGGCCACCTTGCAAAGGATAGGCTGTGTGAACACCCACACCGGGCCTGTCTGAAACCATGACCAGGGGTAGAAACAGACTAATACAGTCGAGAGGAGAGGAGTACTCCAAAGGCTCCTTGCAAACTACCTGTTAATAAAAATGCTGTCTTTAGGCCATAGCTGTGCATTGCAAGGCCAAGACGCTGTCATCTTACAATCTTTTCCATTTAGGGACAGGTGGGCAACTCAGTGAGATACTTATGGGAGATGGTGAATAGGCCCATATTAACATATTGTGCCATTGCACGCTATCTGGGTGACAATAATTGATGTCATGGAGAAACTCTCATACAGCTCCAGGCCTCGGAAAAAATGCACAATATATCTGCATTCTCATCAGCAAAACCACACCTCTAAAGTGTGAATGTGGTGCTGCTGTTTAAAAAGAAACCAACCCAGACAGCACCCAGTCAAAGACAGATGGGCACCAACACCAAGTTGTGGCTGGGAGCAGGCTCCCCAGGATCCGTCTCAATGTTCCTACACGCACACTCCAAATCCCATATATAAATGCAGATGATATCCCTAGTCCACCAGCTGCTTACACCCAAACAGTTCCTCACACTTCAGCAAAAACCAGGTGTAGTGCATATGGCCCTTCACAGTGCAAGTGAAATGACGAAGGGTATGGGAAGGCTTCATAGTTTAAGAACCTTTTGGTGGCACACATGGTAGGTGACTTCCTAGTGACTCAGCCTACATAGGAATTTGGGACCTATTTGTCCCATAACAAAACATGCTTGAGTTGCAGGTCCTTGCTTCACTCCATCCAAAAGGAATCTAGTTCCAAAACTAGGGCAAAGCAACTGCATCAGCAAAGGATTTGCAGCAGAGTTTAAATTTTCTGTTTAGTTCATTGCAAAAGACATAGCCCAGAGTTAAACTTCATTGCCAGTGACACAGATTTAGAACAGTGATTATGTGATGAGATAAACATAAATAGACACTTCGGCTTGATGTTGATCTTTGCAACTTAAAACGTTTGGAGGAGATTTAAAAAAGAAAAAAAAAAACCAACAAAAAATACCCCAACAAAACACAACAGTCCTCTATCCTATGAGGAGCTGTCTTCCAAAACCAGCCATTCCTACTTATTCATCCTTGAATTACTGTGTGGTGGCATAAATACCTTCTCCCTTGGGGAATAGTGTTAGTGATACCTTCTTCCAGAAATCTGGCACATCTTTCCTACTTCTGGTGGAGGTGAAGCGTTTTATTAGGAAAAAAAGTTGGGCTTGGTAGTAAACGCCAGTGATTTCAGAGACTTTACATCCCTTCTCCATAGCCTTGTTCAGTTCTGGGGTGCCCCAGGTACCCATAAGGTCTCTTTCCCCACTGTTACAGATAGAGCATGGCTGTATGGATAATACATGGAATGCGTTATCTTGCCATTTACCCACATGGGAACTGTGGGGAAAGTGTCCTTGAGGTGGGAATGGTTTTATTTTGCCTAAACCCAAACAGATCGTCAGCATGCCCAAATTCTCAAACAGAACTTTGCGGTGCCTGATTGGCATCGTATTGTTTTCTGGTGAAGACATAGATTCTCATGATCATAGGCCCATCTGAGCATCAGCTCTCTTTTAAGAGGCGAAGAGCGAGCTGCTTTCCCATGAGACAGTGATCTGCTGATGGAGGCAAAAGCTCCTGTCATGGAATGTGATGCTTTATAAATGTCAGAGATGTTAATGCCTCCCAAAAGAAATCTCTTCTCATGAGCAGGGGTCTGCTTTCACACCATCTGCAGATCTTTCTCTCCCTTCCTCCTTATGTAGAAACCACAGAGGAGAGATGCCAAAAAGAACGTACACCAGATTCACAGTCGCTGGAATGTAAACACTTGTCAAACAGCACGGAGAAGTGAAATACAGTCAAGGGCTTTGTGCTCTGATTATTTACTCTGGGGCCACATGCCAAGCAGTTCAATAACACCGAGGAACCCAAACCATCAGCTATATAAACCCACCATGACCTATTGAAAGAAAACTTTCTGGGCTTGCTCTTACAAAGGTAGAAACCAGTTGAATTCCTGAATTCATCTAAACAAGCATGTTTTCACTAATTTTAATTATTCTTCCTGTGGGCCAAGTTGATTTTTGTGATTTAAAAGGAATGTAGGAACAGCACATGAAATCATAATTTTTTAAAAAGCCACATTTTTAAAAATATTGCTTGTTTTTAATGAGAAAGGCTGGTAATAGCTTATCCCGCCCTTTGTCCTGAATCTGCTTTCACATGTATTCTGAGGTATCTTTCCCCAAATGAAAACATCTGAGTGACTTTTTTTTTTTTTTTTTTTTTCCCCCCCTTGCACCCTCTGGTGGCGATAAGTACAACTATATTCGGTGGCTATTGGCAACTTGACAAGCTGGTCCTCCGATATAGCCAATATTACCAGATCACTGCCTTCCTACCTATGGCCTTACACACTCCAAGGAGTTTTTGAACTAGAGCTGGTCAGGGAGAGATAAATGCAAGACTACATCCTCAGGTTTAACTTTCCTATGGCTCCATCTCCCTTAGAAACAGATTTGGGAAGCCTGTGAATCACAAGCAAGGTCCTAAAATATAAGCAAGAGGTACCTTTACCTCTCCAGCTACAGATCAATTTTATGAAAAAGACTGGGAAATGAAGTTGCTTCGACTTCAGGAATTGGTTGTACAGCCTTTTCTTAGCAGGAATTTTTTTCTGACTCCAATGGGATATATTTTTTTCTTTGCTTTTAGAAAGGAATGTAATTGATTTGCAGTTTTAAACAAACACTGCACATGCATGCTAAGTGTAATTTCCTGGATGTGAATCTTAGCTGTCAGTTGCTCTGCCAGTACCTTAACAATAAATAAATATATACACCTTTTATGTAACATTTTGGTGAAATATTTTTACTTCAGTAGTGTCAGTCTGCAGTGACTCTGCACATCATGCAGCACTTAACAAACTTTCTCTGTGATCAGCTGTAAGTACTGATAGAAAATACTGTGTTAGAGCTGGGTAAAACCTGCAAGAGTTAAAAGTCAGCTTCACCTTTGCAACACAGAGTTCAGCAGGGCTTAACTTAATCTGTTATTCAGAAGGATTTTGTGACCCAGCCTGAACTCCACTGCAGCCAAGCAGTCTGGGTGCCTTAGCTGTTTTTTTCTGTCGTTGGCAATTGCTGCCAGTATTGCTGATTGCTCTCAAGGACTCTGCATGCTGGTTTCCATCCATGCACACACCAGACCAGCATCACTTTGGCCTTGGGTTCTCCTCACCAGTTATGAACCCTTCTCAGACATCACCAAGAGTGATGGCAAATGGGAAGGATATACTGGGTTTGTGGTGGATTGCTAATTTGATTATCGTTATTCAAGTGACCTAGAGCAGCTCTGAATTCCTTCATTAAACTGTTTTACTTCCCTTGCAAAGAAAGGTTACACGAAGGGTCTTTTTAGTCTGGAAAAAAGACAACTGAGGGGGGATCTTACAAAAAGTAAGCATCAGGAGAATGGGGCCAGTCTTTTTTCAGTGGTGCCCAGTGACAGGACAAGAGGTAATGGGCACGAACTTGAGCAGAGAAAGTTCCATCTAAATATGAGGAGGAACATCTTTACTTTGAGGGTGGCAGAGCACTGGAACAGGCTGCCCAGAGAGGTGGTGGAGCTCTGTCTCTGGAGACATTCAAATCCTGCCTGGACACGTTCCTGTGCAACCTGCTCTAGGTGACCCTGCTCTGGCAGGGGGGTTGGACTAGATGATCTCCAGAGGTCCCTTCCAACCCCTACCATTCTGTGATTCTGTGATTTGTCTTTATTGCTCCGACTTTCAGTCTATTCCTAGTTTCCTAGTAGAATTTGTAACAGGCAGAGCAGACATCAATCCTCCTTTCATTCTGAGTTGAGAAATGCTTGATTTGCTCCTGTGTGAACATCTCAGAAATAGATGTCTTTATTGCCCTCATTAAGGAAACAGGCAAACTTGAAAGTTAAAAACATATGGAGTTTCTGTGCTATTGCAATAAAAATGCAGGGAGCTGTGAATTTCTTTTCACATACGTGGGGGGATTTCTACTGTTCAATTTTCAGCTTTACTTTGCCAGAATAAAATATTCAGAATTTTCTGCCTCTAAGAAAAGATGGACAATGTCAGAAGGAGAAATTTGGCCATTTTTCTCCATTCAGAGAAACAGCTATGCAAAACAAGTGAAAGATGTATGAAGAACTATATTTCTGGTTCTCTAGATACTGAAACATAGATATTAGCTTTTAGCTTTGTCCCCATAGGCTTGTAGAACAAAGAGGTTAAACGGTATGTGATGAAATGTCCCTACTATCTGTTTAAAAAAAACAAAAAAGAAATCTATACCTGAAAAATTACTGAGAAGATTACTGAAACCTGCAGTAGTTCTTCAGTCCAAAACTAGAAATTACAATAGTATAATCTTATATTTAATGAAGTCCAATACTTGTACTCAGAAGACCCCAATTTGAATCCCCTTCTGATGGGCAAACCTAAAATACTTAGGCTGGAATCTTCTGTGATCACCATCTGCCCAGTGTCAAATTTCTCTTGTGTAAAGCTTCAGTGGTTTGCTATAACAAAACCATACCTTGTGTTGGTGTTCCCAACGCAGGCTCCCTCTTTCTTTGCAAGATAGAATGGATGCAGCTGCTGCCTTCACAGAAGGTATGTAAGAGCTAGGGCGTCTGAGCAGGAGAAGGAGCTGTTTGTTAAATATTGCCCAGGAGAACTCCATCCCTGTTGATTTCATACACTGGCTGCGTGGTGGATAAGTCATTAATTTTCTGATCAGCTGTTCTTTGTTCTTCAGTTCTCTGGTGCCCAGGATCAAGGGCACAAGAATAGTGGCCACCACTCCTAAACTGGATTAGCTGCTACTCTCTGGTGGGCCTGTTGCAGAAACATCAAATACTAAAGAAAATCAGGCTTCTGAGTTCAGGCTAGGTGTAGAAAACTATGTTGTTTCTTTATATATGTGTATTTTATTTTTGTATCACTCTGTAACTGTGAATTCCATAGAAATACTCATGGAGATATGGACACGTTTGCATCAATTATATGGGCTCACAGTCATGCGAAACTGAACTATGTTATTGAATATTCAACATGAGTGAGCTAAATTTGGTGGATGGTAGGACACAGAGATTCCTTCCTGACTGGGCTAGTGCAATGAGAGGTTGCCACTTCCTCTAAACAACCCATAACAACTTGTATACATCCCCAAAATTCTCCATTCCAACCCCAAATTCTCTTTGTGCCTGCATCCCATAATAAGTCCTATAACCGTGTAGGCAGTAACACCTGTTAGCTTGTACAGCACTCTGCAGAGTTTCTTTTGTTGACTCTGTGATGGGTTTCACAGGATGGTCAGATTCTTCTCTTCCAGTGGTCGCGGGGGTCGTGGTTTTGGTGCGGTCTGTTCTTCCCCACCTCAGTGGATGCCTCCATCTAGCATCTTTCCTCTGATCCTTGCGGTTTAGTTTGACTCGCTTCTACTCAGATAGCACACAAAATAATCTATGAATAGCTATTCACTATAGGATGCATTTGTTCGGTGTGAAAGTTGTAAATGTCATAAAAACAATTTCCTAATGCATATGCAGAGGAGGGTGGAATAAAGGTTCCCTGGACAAATCTTAATGTTCCTTATTATTGATTTTTTTTTTTATTTTTTTTTTCCTATGGCCCCCATCGTACATGAAAATTTTCTCCCAATGCTCAAACACATTAGCATGTCATCCAGGACTCCTTATTATGTTTTTTACTTGTTTCACAAATACAAGCAATCTTTCCTTACGTCAAAAGCTTTAGTTAGGTATAGGGGAGGGGTGGTATTTCTTGAAGCAGGAAGGAAACTGAAAGCCTATGAATGAGAGGTATTCAAAGGCATTATTTTTAAAAAGCGAATAATCTGATATATGCCTGAATCCTAAGAACAGAATTAAATTGTAATTCACCAGTAGATTTTCATTAAGGTTCAGCAGTATAGTTTAAGGGGAAAAAAAAAAGTGTCATTGTTGCATGCATGACTACATCGCTGAACTGGCAGGAGTGTTGCGAGCAGTTGAAGAAACAGGCAAAAGATATAGAAAAAATCTGTAAGATTTAACTATGACGAAACAATGACGACAGCCTTGACTGACTTTTGGCAGATATTCCCCATGTCACTTTGCTGTCAGAAGAGGCCTTGAGCCCTCTTTACATAGAGCTCTGTTCATGTCCTGTTGCATAGAAACACATTTTCCCATGATGTTTGTCAAAAGAAAAAGGAAAAAAACACAAACCAACAAGAAACCCCCCCTTGACACCTTTTTTTTTTTTCCCCCCAGTGGCCAGAAAGCATGCAAGTTTTTCAACAAGCCACAGAATCAATAAAACTGTAAATTGACAGAACAATGCTGTCCATTAGACCAGCTAGAATACCTTTCAGCCTTTCTTATTTTCAGACTTGTTTCTTCTGGTTTTGCTCAAATTGCTGCAGTTATTTTTCCTTGTCCTCCTGTAAAAGTGCCTATGTTCTGCATCCAAGGAGGCAATAAGTTGCTCAGCTCTCAGCAGTGCTAATCTTTTTAATAATATGTAACATTCACCACATAAAGTGTTAGGAGGGACTCCCAGGCACGTAACTGCATAGTTATGGTTTTAACTGTTGTGAGTACAAAAATGATTGACTTCATACGTTGTGTCCTTTTCACAAATGCTTATTTGTGAGACCTCCTGATAAGGAGAAACTAAACTTTCACTGGTTTTTAAAATATTTTTTTTCACTGTTTATACAGTTGAGCAAGTGGAACTGGAGCAGTCAACTGCTGGCAAGCTAAACTTTTGTTTCCAGTAATGATAAATAGGACGCTTAAGCTTCCAGCGTAAGTGTGCTTCACCCTGGACAGCCTCCCTCGGAATAGGGCTTGTGTTTTGTTTTGTTTCAAGTTGATTGAGGAAACAGCAGGTTAGACAGTAGTTTTACCCTCTTCAGAAAAAAAAATGACTTGACTGATCTTGATGTCAGAGTGGACACCATAGGATAATTCAGGTTGTGAGGGACCTTGGGATGTCACTGATCCAACCTCCTGCTCAAAGCAGGGACAACATTGAATTTAGACCAGGCTGTTCAGGGCTTTATCCCGTGTGGTCTTGGAAGTCTCCAAGGATAGAGACAGTACAACACTTCTGAGAAACAACTTCTTTTGCACTAATTTATGATTGCAACTACCGTACAATGGACAATACTAACCTTTATTAGCATATTAAAAAAAGTCACACAGTTGCATAATGTTTCAATGCCATCAACTTTTAAACCACCGAGTCAATGATAATGAAAAATATAAATGGTTGTTATTGTTCTTCTTAAAGGTTTATTAATCATATATTTAAATGAGAACTTCTCTGGATTCATAAAAAAGATTATTTGTTTCTTTTACTCAAAACAGTTTTAACACATTTATTTCTCTTCTGCTAACATTTGTGTGTGAAACTGCTTGGATCAAAAGTAAATGTTTTCTCAATAAAAAGTGATGAGTAATGCCTGAACTGATGAATAAATATTCAATACTAAATGCAGTGGAACAAGAATATATTATTGCGTTTCGGAAAAATGAGATGGACCTGTTCATTAAATTAATTTTACCTCCAATGAGGTTTATAAATAGGAAGTTCTTCAGATAAATAAGTTTGTATCGGAAGCTTTAACCATATAGCTTTAGCTTTAGCAAAATGTCAGTATGAGTGTGCTGATTAGATGGCAAAAGATACATTAAGTACAGACACAGTGTAACTCTAAAAAGGATAATTAGGGCCCTACATGAATTCTTTTTGCATGAGCTGAGAATCTTAGTCAATACCTCCAAGAGACTTTTTGTGTTTGGGTTGGTTTGTTTTTTTTTTTGAGTATTTTGCATCTGTTTACAGGATATTGCAGAGCAGTTAGGCTTATTTATCCCTGCCATTTCTTTTAGGCATTGAGTTGCTCTCGTTGCCAGGCCACTTTCACTAACCTACTTTTCACAGAGGTCAAGAAACACAATGGTTTGATAAAAAGCTGAAAAAACCCTCCCAGGTTATTCAGCCTTGTCATTTGTTCCTGTGATGAAACTGTGGCATATAACCACATCCATAAGTATAGCAAACTTCCTTCTGACCTGTTAAAATAGTTAAGGTCTGTCCCTCAACTGTTCTTTTAAAAAATTGTTTGGAGTCTTATTCAGCTGGCAAAAAAAGCTCTTAATTTCTGGGCCAACTCATTCAGAACAAGTTTATTTTATCTGTTCTTGTACCAACTCTGCCCTTTGTTTCTTCATTCCTGATATTTAGTTAGTCACTGCATATTTCGTGGGCAGCAATATACGTCATGTACTTAAAATTAATGGGAGGAATTTTTGGCTCGTGCTCAGTATGTAAATTTTAGAGACTCAAATCTAATCTGGAGAGTGCTTTTTAAGTTAGGTGGGATGAATTGCTCTCCAGAAGTATCCTCATATTCTCTGACATTACGGGTGACAGAAGAAGCTTATGTTGCCCAGATAACTTCAACTTGGATGTAATCATATAAAGGCAAGGGAGAGGACCTTTGTCCTTAACAAGCCAAACTCCTTTGGCTGCCTCGTCTCAGATAATGAATTCTCTCCTGAATGCAGAGAAAACCAAATGGTGTTCGATACTTCAGACCAGGTCTCATCATGGTCCTGCAAGAGCTACACCTCCCTGAGGGTATTTCTACGAATCCATATTTCTACAGCAGTGTGACTTGCTAGAAATATGAACCAGTTCTTCATCCCTTAGACTGCACTTGAAGAACTGTCAAGAGTTTGTGTGCCTTCTGATATGCTGGGTATTTGCCCAAAAGACTGGAATATCAGAACCAACATGCTGGCCTTCCAATAAACACATAATAAATTCAGGGTTTTTTCCTCTTCAGTTCTTCCAGCTGCATTGCCACATTGTAGTGACCTATATCCAGGCTTGTGAGAAAGAGGGGGTGGGGTTCTACTAATTAACTATACTCTTATTCAAGGCAACGTGTTATCATCATCTCTTCCAACTCAGTGAAATCAGCAACTTTTTCATAATCCCCACATGTTCTCAGTTTAATGTAGACTTTCTGAATTCAAGTTGCAATTTCTCTAAATTAAACTTCTAGCAATGTTCTGCCTTGAGAAAGACATGAATAACAACCTCTGGAGTGTCTCAGAGCTATTTTTATTTATTACTGGAGATATATTCTGCTCCTCAAGATATTATTAATGTATCACAAATTTATTGGATCAAAACCTAGCCTTTTGTTGCTGCCACCCCCAAACTCTTTACAGACAAACAAGAAAAAAAAGTGCATGTTAACAATACAAGAAACTGTCTGGAAAACTGGAACTCTTCAAGATAAAAATAAGGGGAAAATGCAAAGGCTGATCTGAGATACATCCTGAAGAGCAAAGAGGAAGCCTTAGGTGGACCTCATATATCTAGTTGTATATGGCAATAGTATAAAATTATACACAGGAAAACAGATCACACTCATGAATGATTCCCTTCCAAACCCAACAATCACTCTAACAATGATCCTAATGGGGAAAGAGCTTATTTGCTGTAGGAATTCATCATTGGAGAGCAAGGTCTTCCTCTCTGTCAACTTCATCCATCTTCCAGGCACAGTGCTGACTGTTACTTTAACCTCGACAACAACTTGTGATAGCACCAGTAGTTTCAGATCTTGGCTTGCCAGGAGCTATGGAGATGCTATTCTTGGTGGCCCTGCATTTCCCCTGTGCTCTTGAGGGTAGGGCCTTTAAGGGCTTGTGTCTTTGATTTCATACTCCTGGGCAATGCAGGAAAAAATGCTGTCACTAGAGGCCTGAGTCTTTTATGTAATTCCACAGGAGAAAGCTGTCAATGAATTCTAATTGTATCTGATTATAAATTGGTCAATATACTACTGGAAAACTCAGCAAAGAAAAAGAGGAAAAAAATTCTTTATCAGTAGCCTTAGGTGTGCGGTATGGAATATAAGTATGTTAAAAATATTCTGTCCTGTTCTTGTATTGTTCTAACTTGATGGGAAACTGTCATGGTTTTGTTTTCTTATTGATACTGAATGCCAAACTCTCAAAACATCTGCCAGAATCTTTTAAAGGCTTGTGTAATTGCAAAGCTATATTGTGCCTGACTTGTTCCTCAGTTGGGAACAGTCAGAAATAGGATGGAAAATGCTTCTTCCTTGCTGTGGGTTTTGATTTCCATTAGTAGAAGTTCTTTTGCATGTGACACAGAGAAACGTTAACAATCTAGAATAAAATATCTAATATTACAGTAAGCAAAAAATATCATGTTTTTCCTTTTCTTCAGTCTTGTTTTAGAAAAGTGGTGTTTTTTCCAATAGCTTTCACATTTTATTCTGTTCATTATGATACATGATACAAAACTCCACATAATCAGGTAGATGTGACTGGTCTGCTTGTATTAACATTGAACTCCTGGACCTAGAGTCTGGACTGAGCCAATGTCCATCTGTTAGGATTATATATCATGGGCAAAGGCAGCATGGCATTGAAGCATTCCTCTGCAGTTTATGCCACTCCAAATGTGATTACAATAGGCTATAGAATAGCAAGTATTAGAAAAATGGGTGGTGGGGTATGAGGGACTTGTCCACGGGCTTCATTTTAAAACTGAGAGCTGCACTATAAGTCACTTTGTCAGTATTCAGAAAACTTAAATCAAGGTGATGCATCTCCTGCTCAACAGAAAAAATGATATAAATAAGTATTCAGTAGTTCTTCTGGTTTATTGACATTGGTCTTTTCTCCTTTCTGTTGTGAACTTGAACTCTGTATTCATGTCTCCTTTGGATTAGATAGAAGGAAGAAGAAAAGAGAAAAACAGTTTAGAACAGTAGTCTGGGTTTCTCTTACAATTGTTACTATATTTTTTTTGTGTGTGTAATTGGCTCCCAAAATGAATGCAGAGTCACCACGTGCACGGTTAGGAGGAAATCAATCAGTTGTTGGAATAATGGAGATAGCTTTCAAGTTGTGATGCTGTAGCACTGGCAACATAAAAGTAATTTTTTTCACTGGGAAAGAAGTTGGGTTTTCCCGTATCATATAAGTCAGTGGGTGTTGAAATTGAGCTTCTATGTAAATTTGTTTTCACAGAAGCAACCTGACTCATTTCCTATTGAGATATCTTCAACTGTCATCATATAGTTGCCATTGCTGTGGTGGTGGATTCTGTCTGGAGGATATTTACAACTGTTGCCTACTTCAGTGGGGAAAAAAAAATATTTTTCCAAGCACCCACTGGCTCGTTATTCATTTCTGCTGCTCAAAATCATAGAAATAAAGTGCCAGAAGGGACACCAAGAGCACATATAGTGTGAGCACACCTAAGTCAAATTCAAGGGATGATTTTTTTTGAAAATTAATTGGAGCCCACGGGCTTAAAGTCCTTTCAGCAAGACATGCCAGCAAGTAGTTGGGTATCTGAGCATATGAGCAATCATGTACAAATAGGCCCTTCCTATGCTTTTGGGACAGAGTGGCCCTGAGGCTGCTCCTAGGTCAAAGTATACAATGGTCAGAAGTGTACGGTCAAACAGCTCTTAAGTGACTTGCATGTGCTTTCAGAGGGAAAATTTGGTCTCTCTCTGCTTCTTGTAACAACTTCAAGGCATGTAACCTGCGACGCCCATGGACCTAGTACCCTGTCTCGTCTGGCCAGCACCACCATGAGGTGAGATTTGGTAGAAGTTTGCTAATCCCGGGACGTTTCTTGGTGGGTCCAGACACTGCTGGGTGCCAGGTGTAACCTGCAGACTGGCTGCCTTTGGGAGCAGCACAGGTGCATAAGGCTGGATGCAGAAAACATCCCAGGCTTTGAGAAAATCGTGAGCTGCCTCCCCATGTGAGTGGCCTGGTGAGGTACGTGACTTGTCTTCAAGTTATATGCTGCTGAGTCAGGGTTTGGATAGGCTGTCCTGAGAGGAAACAGAAATGCTCATGTTACACTCGCCTCGGAGCAGATGGATAAGAGGTGTTGTGAACAGTGTGTTTATTTTATCATCTGAACTAACAAAAATATCCTGCAGTAAAACCAAATGTCTGCTGTTCAGGGATCCAAAAGACTCATTTTGCAAATGAATTTTCTAAACTTTTTTTCTTTCCAGTGGCTCCCAAAGGAAAAGCACCCTGCACTGTCTTTTTAAATTGTTCCCACACACACAATAACAACTAACAAGTCCATTAATAATTTCCTTTGCAAAAAGTGCAACTGAGCCTTCCTGGGACAAGTTAACTGCTGTTGAAAAGGGCTCAGGGGAATGATTAAAAATGTTCATTGGAGAGCTGGTTTAAGGAGCCAATGGCTGCCTTGACAGCTGGAATGTGCAGGAAATTTGGTTTACCGAAAGTCATCCGAGCCCTTCTTGACCCTCTGAGATTGAGTATTTGCTGGTAGCTGCTCCAAGGCTAGTTTCTGTATTTAAAGAATTCCCTTCCCCTTACTCAACCAACTGGTAAAATCTGGAATGCCACACCAGGCAGATGCATTAATTGTGAATTTTTATAAATTCACATTATAAAATTATGTGATTATAAAAAGAGTCTTTGTAACAAGCAGAGCAGTTTTTGATGAGGAAGGGTATGGAAGAACTTTGGGTCTTGAATCAGCCTGATTATAATAGTCTGGAAGGAGAGGATGTGTCCCATCCTCTGGGATGGGACAAGTGGATTTTATATTGGTAGAAAAAAAATTAACAGAAACTAACCACAAAGGGACCCCCTGATCACAGCTACCATTTTAAGGAACAGGAGGCATCTTAATTCATCTTTGTCTGTACCAGTAGCTGTCATTAATGAGAATAAACTGAGTTGGCCATAGGAATTAAAGTGTATGCAGGCTGTTGCATGCCCAACCAGTAGCATATGATCCACAAGAACTACAACACGGGGCTGTGGAGGAAGTGGCCAAATACCATGTAAACATGTATTCTCCTTCTGTAGAAAGGGGAACGAAGTTCAATGGAGACACTTTTCATAGCCGAAGGCATAGATAATACTACAGTCTCACTTCAAGAGATCTCAAAAGAAATTCTGGCAAACCAAGGGCCAAATTATGACTTGCAGTAAACCAACACAACTTCTCTGGGTCCACAATGAAGAAAATTAAGTAGAGAGAGGAGGAGGTGGAAAGAAAGCTGTTTGAGAGGTTTGGCACTTTTTGAGAGTTTTGGCTGCTGGTGACTGTAGCTCATAAACATCTTCAGCTGTGAAAATATTCCCCAGTACCACGTAGCTGACTAAAAGGTCCTTAATGAAAGACCAAAATCCACAAATGAAACATAGCACAAGATGAGAATAAGGAGGACAACTTCACACTTGTGTATTTTCTGCTTGAGCCACAGTTTATAGCTGGTCCCTTTGCAATGAAAGCCTAGGAGCTGGACAAGAGCCTGGGCTCAAAGGTAGTGTTGGAAATGTATGGCAAGGATCTGGAATTAATGCTGCTTGGTGCATCACATCATGCTTTTTGCCTTCTGTTCTGCATAAGCCTACCTATCTCCTATGCCAATCTTCTAGTAATATTCAGGTCTGAGTTAGTTCCTTCTTATTTCTTGAACAACAACTAGGTATTGTACTGCTATCCCTAAAGCACCCTGCCCCCTTTCTAATACCTGCTGTTTAGGCAATGAAGGTAACTCTGTGGCATCTAAGGATGCAGCTGTCAACTTTTAACCGGATCCTCAAATGCATGCTCAGTCCTGTTTTTCTAATACTCACAATTCTTCTCCCTATACCTTCCAGTTCCTTGGCCAGTGAAAGCAGATGAACCACTTAGGACAGAGCTCATTCTAAGGAGAAAACTGACGTCTTATCACATACATCAATTTTCACATGGCCTAAAATCCCCAAATCTGGTGTTTTCTATTAGCTAGGCATTTATGAAGGCATTGAGTTAACTAACAGGAAATGCTAGATAAGGGATTTCCGCAGAATTGGAACTGTATTCGAATGGCACAGAGTATTCACTCCCTGACCTTGTGCTCCGCTGTCCCCTACCATTGATCCCCTCCATACCACTGTGCTCTTGCATGCTCAAGTGCGAGCTTTCTCATGTGGCTTCTTTCAACAGCTTTTCCAAGGCCAGTTCTCACAGATGATGCTCCTGTCTGGCCAAAATCCCCGAAGTGGCAGAACCACTTTCTGCAAACATTTTAGAAATTTATTTGCTTGAAAACAGGCTGGCTTGCTTCTCCTGTAAGGATTCTTGTTCAATAAAGCCAGACGACATGTCAACTACACTACCACTTGGGATGGTTGGTCATTCTTTAGTACTGACACGTTAACATGATTCAGTGACTGATATAACTGAGTACTAATATATGAGCCAGTAACTCATACATCTTGAGAAGAAAAAGAATACTTTTCACTTTCACTTCTATCATTGCATGTGGTGAATTTAGTTTTTCTGACTAAAGGTTAGTTGCATCACTAAAATGAGTTCAACCACTTCGATGCAGTGTGGAATGTTTCCAATGTATCTGCCACAAATACGATATTTGAATGTCATGCGAGAAAAGTAAACACAGTGTTTATTCTAGGCCTGTGGTTAAATAGAGAACTACATCTGAAATTAATTTGGTAAAGTGTAAAGTAGTACAAAAATAATCATCTCCCTTAACTGATTTCCTACTCCAATCTTCACAGAGCATCTTCCAGCCCATTAGAGACATACGAATGGAGAAGTTGTCACCCAATAATGTGACTTATTCCAAGAGCAGTTGCATATAACAATAAATATTTAGCATGCTGAGGATCTTATTACTGCCTACGGCAGTATGCAGTGAGAAATGTGTTTCCTCTTACACAATGGAAGACTACTGCTGCTTTACTTCTTATTGTGTTGTGGTTTGATGATTCAAGAGTAAAAGGACATTCCAAGAAAGTGTTCAATCTGACTAGGTCAGCCCTTCATTTCTGCTTTGCTTCCTTTTACTCAGATCAGTTACAAGGAAAAACTCTCTTACCCGGTAGTTTCTTCAATTCTAGGTTGCTCTTCTCAAGTAGTTTTTTTACAAAACCATTTTCAATGAGGTGGTCAAAATTATACCCAGTATTTCAGAGTTTTAGTACAGAAATTGTTGTATGACAATTAATATATTCTCCAATGAGTTTGCCAGTAGTTGTTTGGCTTCAGACGTGCCAAAAAGCAGTTGTCTATTCCTCAGAGCATGTCTAAACAGATGCATGTAGAAAACAGATACCTGGTGGAAAAAGTAACCCATTTGTGGCTCTTGCTGCCTGCAGGTGTGGTGTTCATAGTTTAATGGTCTCTAATGCATGGTTGAAAGGCAAGAAGTTGCCAGTGAGACTCTCTCGTTGCTCACAGCTGTAGCAAACAGGACCTATTTCTTCAGGCTGATTGCTTGCTCAGTGTCATTGTGGGCTAGGGATGGCTGAGGAGGGACAATTCATGTAGCTCGTCTACATACAAGTTTTTTGAAATAAGTTTTTGTTCAGCGTTTTAACAAGTTTCAAGGTCAGTGCACAGCAATTCAGCAATTAATCCAGGTCAAAGTTTGACTGAGACTAGGAGTAGAAATTTCTCTATACCCAGTATCTCTGCCCCTACTGTAAATTCCCTTCATATGTATAAAATTAGTTTATATATATATATATGATGTTCACAGAACAAGCAAAGTAAGGACACCTTGCCGGGAGACTTGTAGTTATTCTCCATGGGAGGTGTCATCTTTTCCCCATGCTAAAAGAGAATAACTTTCTTCTGAGTATTTTTCCAAAGGTGTACGTTTACCACTAATAATAAAATCACGCTACTTAATTATATTTCCATTCACTCTTGGTTTCTGAGAGAAGAAGATTTTTACTGTGACTGTTTCTAAAAATGCGCACTTTACTGTTCAAAATATCATGGGGGGCCTTCAGGATTAGTCAAACAGAAGAACAAGAGCTGCTGTGTAGATGTCCAAACAGCTTTTATTTTTATCAACAATTAATTTGTGCCCAGAAAGAATGGAGGTAAGCTTGCAGAAAACTTCTCAGAAGGTGGATAAGAAAACAGAAAGAAATTTGAGGTGTCAGTATATGAAAACATTGTGCCAAGTTACAACCCCAGGTGCATGAGCATAAATTTGAAGTAAACATCTTAAAAGTGAAAGAGGGAATCTGAAGTAATTCTATATAACTTTAGGAAGCATGTGATGCTCATAATTGTTAAAGCTTTCCTATATGACAAGTCTGTTCTTTCTGTTAATTCATTGGATCATACTCAGTGGATTTTATCTTTCGTTTTCAAGCATATGTTACCAAAAATTCAAATTAATCAGAGGTATGTCACACTTAGGTCCTTCTCACTGCTGCACTATCTCTGAATGTAGATGATGTGGAGAGAATCTCACCTTTATTTGCAAGACACTTTACTACTTTGGGAGTGTAGTAAAGGGCCTGTAAGTGTTCAGCGAGATTTAACTCTTAAGAAAAAATGAAGTGCGGATATAAGGATTTCATGAAGATACTTGTTTTATTAATGCTTAAGGATGCGATGATAGTATGTCATGTAGCACAGTAAGAGATATGAAATGCCTTCTTTATCTCTTTTGTGTCTAGAAGATTAAAAAACATATATGTAGAACTCAGTACAATGCTTTTATGAGCAAGACTGGGCAAGATAAGAAAATGCAATTGATTTGGGGGAGTTTATATACTAAGATCTGCTTTCTTGGAAGTGTTGTACACTGCATTCTTGATTCTCATTCTGAAAATGGGGAACTGCAACATTTCAAACTCCCTTCTGACTTTGTAAAAAAATTGCAGCTTTTTTTAGCATCAGTTTGGAGCCTGGAATCAGCAGCTGGATTGGACGTTTTTTAGTTCAATGCTGGAGAATTACAGAATCAAAAAGGAGCCCCAGAGCTATTCATTTACCAACATCCAGCTATGAGGTACAATCCTTTACAACTTTCCCAGACAGGTTCCTAATTAAATTACAAACCAGAAAAATCAGGGCAGTCTTGGCAAGGCGTTTGAAGGTATGGCAGACTGGTGGCTTGGAAAAATGAAGTTAGGCAGCTTTGGGTTTTGGCCTACAGGCTACTAAAAGAGTTGTGAGTCATTTATGCCAAGATTAGTTCTGAAAGTCACATTTCTTTGCTCATTCTCAAGTTTATTCCATCCACCCCATAGCACACAGGTCCTCAGAAACTCTGTCTTTTTTGGACAGTTGTGATCTGCCTACGTGAAAGGAGGGACTAGATTGGTACCTTGGAGTAGTTAGTGCTAAAGTAACTCAGATTTCCAATGTATTTTTTTCTGGTGACTTGGAGGGATCTGAAATTAAGTACAGCCCATCCTAGTGCATTAAAGACTTTGTAGAGTGTCCATGCCCTTCCTGCTTTGTGATGGACCATGAGCATCCCGTAGAGCCCTTGTTTCATTGTCTCCTCACTTATAAAATACTTCAGCCCTGGATAATGCCCCTGCCTTCCCACACCTGCAGGGCTTAGAGGCCAAGCTCTCTGCATGGTGTAAATGGCGTGGCACGCTGCCTGTAGTGAGACCGACACAGTCAGTGAGCTGGCGTATGAATCCCCAAGAAATCTGCAAAGCAGGAGGGAACCAGCTGCTATGTATATTTTGTGCTAGGTATCACTACTTCTGCAGAACGAAAAAAGACGGAGCAAAAATCTGACCATCAGTGAACCTGCACTTCAGGTTTCCTGCTGTTCTCGGTAATAGGCACACATCTATCTCACCATGCACAGATCTTGTTTCTTGTCTTGGCAAAGAAAGCCTTCACTATCTTCACTATCAATTTTGCTGCAATAGTCCTAATGTAGCAGCAGACAAAACACCAGCAACCTCCTGCCAATACCAGTATGCATTCATGCCCCTTGAGAAACTTTGCCTGGGACTAGAGACCTCCAGAACCTTCTTCCAACTAACAACTATGTGATTCCCTGCATTACAGGCATATAAAAAGCCTTAATCTGCTCATTTCTTACCAGCACTTGAGGATTTAACTGTAAAAGCAAGCATTTTTTCCTATTTCTTTTCCCATCTACCTCTTACAATAGTGCAATCAAGAAGCAAAATTCTTCTTCATGCTATCCAACGCAGCTACTGGGTACAAGCCCTGTAAAGTGGCATGGCTGATGCCCAGAATGATGTTCATTGTGGCAAGGGAGGGAGTGAGGCAAGGATATGGGGAGGAAAGAGGGAATACAGACACCAAAGGGAGCCAATATTCTCTCTGCAGGTAAACTATCACGTTCTAGAAGCTGGCAATATACAATTTTTTCACTAAGAAGGAATGGTGTCTGAGATGTCGTGACAATTCAATATTCTGACTCAATCTTGCCTGCCATTACCTAGCAAGAGTGGAATCCATAATTAATTGAGTCACTGGCAAATGACCCAGGCAAAAACAAGTTGATTTGAGGCCAATTACCAGCCAAGGGGTGCTCATGATTTTGGGTCATTGCATAAGGTTTTTTTAAACTGACAACACATTCACAGGCAGGATGCCTTAAATAAAATGATAGGAAACTGGAAGCAGATTTTTCTGAGGGCATTTGGGATCTCTCCAGTAGTTTTGGGTTGTGAACTGTGACCAAAAAAGTTTGTGCAATCAGACATCCTAGCTGGTGGCCTCTGATCCAAGTGTGGAGGAAAACTGCATAGTTCAATACACTGATAGCAACAAACAGGAAATGTGATTCTTACACATGCTTCTCAACTTTTCTAGAATAAGGCAGTTTTGAGAACTTTTTTTAGTACGTTTCTAATGAAATAGAGCATCTTGTGGCAGAACTATGTTTAAGTGTGGACAGGAAATCTGTGTCATTAGCATTTTTCCATTGCCATTTGGCTGTTGTATATCTATTACATTTTTCACTGGGTCGTTGTTCTCTAAGGCAGTCTCCAAGTGCACCAGAGGTTTCTCAGAGGGTAAAATGTGGACTATAGCTTCAGCGTGGTGGCTCTTGCTTGGAAATCAATGGCTTAGAGAAAGCCTTAATGCGGCTGGAAACAATTGTTACTACATGCATAGGATTGTTGAGCAAAGGGCTGATGTGGTGATGTGAAAACTGTGTGGTGGAGGGGAGGAATTGGAAGGGCAGAAACGATTGATTTTGGTGCAAACTAGGGGAAAATTCACTTTTTAGGGTGCACTCCATGCTGCTTCAGTGAAATGTCTCTGTATGAACTGGCTTAAAGATAAGTCCTTGTATGGCATGTTCAAATTATGTAGTAAATACACCTTATAAGGAGAGTAACCATATGTCAAGATGATACATATTCAGCAATACTTCATTATCTTCTAAATGGAGTTGTTCAATTGTTCTTACCAGCGTATTCTTAGACAATGAGTGTTTGAGGGCCCTGTTTGACTCAAAGATCCTCTACTATGAGGATAATGACAGGTACACATTGAACAGTATCCAAATATAAAAACTAGCCACTATAAATACGTATTGGCTTCTAACAAGGTGTAGTCATATGGAATTAGAAAACAAAAATGTAAATTGTTCTTTTGCTCCTACAGAGCTCATGATAAATGAAGTCTCAGTATACATGATAAAGCGAAGTTCTGTTGAAGAAAATAGTTGTAAACAAATTTATTAAAACATTAATTTTTATTTTGTCGTTCTGTAAGCCTAAGTTGTATACACTGTCCAGTGCTTGCACACTAGGGCAAAGAAATCTAATGGTAAATTTAGCATTACTTAAGAGTGCACATGTATATTAAAAGGCATATTTTGAGATCTGTTTTTAAATCAATCCTTCCATAAACTTTTGTGATGGATTTGTACATCACCATTGGCAGTGGACACAAACTGAGAGGCAGGAGATTCCATCTGAACATAAGGAAACACTTTTTTTACTGTGAGGGTGACCAAGCACTGGCACAAATTGCCCAGGGAGATTGTGGAGTCTCCCTCCGTAGAGGTATTAAAAAAGCAACTAGATATGGTCCTGGACAACTGGCTTTAGGTGGCTTTGCTTGGGCAGCAGGTTTGACCAGATGACCTCCAGAGGTCCCTTCCAAATTCAACCATTCTGTGAATATGTGATATTCCTTGAACATGGGAAAATGATCAATCCTCCTCAAAGTTCTTCCTTCTGAAATGAAACCTTAGCAACACTACACATAAATACCTTAATGGTTTGCAGGGTGTGAAAAGTATTTTGCTTGAAATGTTGATGTAGGTGCTTTGTTCGCTACCTTCAAACACACATAACTGTGAACTTCAGTCTATCTTACAAAGACAATGCAACATCATCTGCCAAGACTGGGCAGCCAAGTGTATAATTACCTCAATCTGCAGCTCCTGCAAGCTGTCCCACTCCTTTTCTGTAGCTGAGTGGTTCTCAGAGGGTTACGAAGGCTTTGATACCCTTATAGATGTCAGGGGGTGGTCCCAGAAGGAAACTTCAAGTAAAAAATCTGAATTTAGCTTCCTGTTAGCAGGAAGGAAACTTACCATCAGGATGAATCCACTTTTTCTATTAAAATATGTTGGAATGGTATTGAAATGGCCTCTGTTTGTAAACATGTTGAAAATGTCTCAAAAGGCTTTTGAAGTGACAATTCCATCGTTCAAGCCACTCTCACCTCAGTACTAATAAACTGTTTCATTCTTCTCACATCATAGGAGTAGCTTCAAGTGAGATTTGGGCGGATGAAACTGATGAGAGCAATTAGCAATTAGAAACATCATTAACAACTGTACTGTAAAGGCAGGGGAAAGAGTAAAGTAGAGGGGTTTACAGCAAGTATTGAAAAATGGCAGCTTCCTTCTTGTTTTGCTTTTTTTCTTTTTTACATTCTAGTAAAGGGTAAGCCCAGACTTTAAATGAGCAACAAATAGCTCCCAGAAACACATTAAACACCCATCAAGTAATTGTTTTTCACCCTGTCTCTTCTTACAAAGGTGAAATAAGGACCCCATGTTTGAACACTGAGATAGTCTAAGTTAAAGATAACAGTACTGAAAGCAGAAATGTAAAGAAATCAGGAACATATAACACAACAGCTGCCTGACAGAGCAGAAAAGGGCCCTTGATCAAGGGGGCTTGGAGATACAGCTAAATAATGAGTGATTCTCACAGTCGACTGGAGAAATATTATCACTCTTCAAATCACACTATTGCTGAATGTGAAGCTGAGAATGTGCTTTCTTATTGCAGAGTCCCCAGGGCCAACATATTCCAGGTGCCTGACAAAGACGGTTTGCTTGGCTGTTGAAAGGCTACACCACAAGACTGAATGAATTCTATCATTAAATAATAGACTTGGCCTTTTTTGTCTTTATTTTTGGAACGAGAGCGTAGCTTTTCCCAGTAAAGGGTACAGACTCACTCTTTTTCATAAATGCTAATGGCCACCCCATTTTAATGGTGCCATAAGAAAGGGGTTTAGGGAAGTTATTTGGACACCTACAGCTATTTGACCTTTCTACTCTTTATTCTTTAGCAACAGGACTCTTGGTGGGAGGAAGGCGAGAAATTGGCTTCAGGGGGGTTGATCTGCTTCTTCTGATGTCAGCAGTGCTTTTGTCACAGAAATAAAAAGCTCTATAGGACACATGTAATGAATGGAAACAACAGCTCATTAATTGCAAAACAGGATTCCAGGGACCCTTGGTGTTTCATTGTTTTGTTACCATTTGGACTGGTCGCATCAAATTTGATGCGTTATTAGTGTCTCACATACTTGCCTGTGTTTCTAAAATTAATCAGCTCTTTAAGAGAACTGTACCTGAATGCTGATGTTGACAGCCCAGACATGTGGATATAGGCTGATTCATCAGTGCTTATTCTGATTTCTGCCTTTTTCTTAGATAATTCACTTAAGGCAGAGAAGGTGGGACAAATTGCATCACTGTAAACTTGTGTACCTCTTTCAAAGGCAATATATCAACCTATGCATCAAAAGGAAGACGAGCTCTATCTAAAAAATGCAGTTATTAACTGCAATATTCTACATCAATGTAAACTTGTGTACTCTAGTAGACCAACTGGCTTCATCAAGAATTTTACATACAGGTGAAGCACTCAGGAGAAGATAGTCACTTCTTTATACTTCTATGAAATTATAACTGACAAGACTAATAAAATATATCAGCTTTTGAGATAATATGTATGCATCCCTTATTTAAAGCCAGTATTTCTTATTGATGAGACTTATTTCTGTGGCTTTATGAAATATGTCTAAAAAAATTCTCACTGGTGCTAGAAATGATCAAGCCTAACTGGTCATAATGGTGCCCACTATCTTCAACAAGATTTGTATCACTTTCTTGATTAAGAGGAAGTTGCAAGTTAACATCCATAAATTGAAACAGCGTGCTCATCTAAAATAAAAGTGTGTGTCTTCCCAGTAACGTTTCTGCTATTCCCTACTATAAATATCAACAGATAAAAAAAAGAGATTATTCAAGTCATGCCTAGCCAGTGAAGAGATTTACTGACTACATTCCGAAAGCACAAATGAGGTGTGAAGTGGATTCACTGCAGAAAGATGTCTGGCTGGTCAGAGACTTTGAAAAGACTTGCTGATGCATTTCAAGTCAAATGCATGGGTGTGTTTGCAGACCCAGTAACCTAAAGAAGGGCCATCTAATGGCTTTCCTAGATTCTGGGTCATGCCAGAGTACATCCTGGTACAAAGTACTAATGTTATTGGAAAGGACAGAAAAATAAGACAGGATAGAGGTTTTATGAATTTTGCACTAGTTTGATAGAATTCACATGGCTTACTCCAAAGATGTTCCAAAGATGTGAGGAGGAAACAGCTTCTGAAAGCTGCACTGCTGCAAGTACTCAGCACCTCACTGCAGGCTTTTGAGCTTGCTTGTGACACCTGGGCAGCCTGGACATAAGTAAAGTCATGAATGTTGCCAGCTTGGGCTCCTTAAGCATTGTGCAGAAACCCTAAAGCCACAGGACAGCCCAGAAAAGTCTATGGAAAGTACTTTGCTCATGAAACTCAGCATGTTTAAGGCTCCTCTCTTTTTTTTTTTTTCAAACGTAGGTACAGACAAGGACACATCTTCATTTGAGTCCCCAGCAGCTATTAATGCTACTTTATGCCTATCAAACCTTTGAAATACAAGAGGGAAATACCAGCATCTCTAATCGTTCCCCGTGCTCAATTCCAGTAGACAATCCTTTGCAGCAAAGAGAGCTTCCTTCCCCTTATTAGTAAATCTGTCCCCAATAAGGAGCTCACCAGTCATCCTAGCCCACACGCTTTCTTTATATTTTAAAACCTTTACCTGAGATTCATGCTCAGCTCATTTACTGTCCCTGAAATTTATCTGATGATTTTAGAGCAAACTCTGTGACTACAATGTGTTGAAATATTGTGTGCCAGGACACAAGAAGGAAAAGAGGGACAGCACGTGCTTCTTGCATTGATCCTGTAGAAGCATTACTTTGGATGGTACCAAAGAGCAGTAATCCTAGGAACATGAAAGCTTATGTAAAAAAAAAAGCCAGTATTTACTCCAGGAGTTACAATGAGGCTTTTCACATGAGTAAATGCAGTATCGGTAATGCTATTTGTGATGCAAAATTACTCAAGAATCTCTATTAAACTAAAGAAAATTCACTAGAAAGGACAATAAAATTAAGGATGACAACAAATCGGAGAACAAGTGAGCTGAGGAAGTGGAAAAGACCTTTTCCACAAATCAGCAGTTGCAAAGGAAAGACATCAAAGACAGATGGGACAATAAAATTAGTAGCTCTGGGGAATGCTTCTGTATCCAGCTCCTTACAAAAAAGCTATTACACTGCAGACAATAGCCCTCCAGATTTGAGCAAGGAAGTGGGAAATATGAATGATCATTAGACTAGTGGACCAAGATGACAGTCTGAGTGCAAATGATGGTGGCTGCTGAGAATGAGTGGAAACAACTTAACCTCCATGAGGAATATAGGAACACCTATACAAGGTGATTTTATTATCTTCTTCAGTTAACACCTCTAGGTTTTGGTTAAGTGCGCAAGAAATTCTAACTAATGACATTACTTCTTTTTCTCTGACAGTCTCCTGGCTGCATTACCTATGCATTGGGGCTGGTAACGTATTTTTCATTATATTTTTTTATTGTTGTTATTATTAGGCAGAGCTTTGTTTTTTAGCTAAGGAAACGGTCTTGCAGAAGATCATCGTTGTCCAATATGTCTGTGGTAGTGGTACGTGTATATATATACATAGCTTTCAATTTAAACTTCAGTTTTCACTGCCACATTACAAACCTTTTTGGGTTTTAGAATTACACAGAAAATTACCAAGAAAATATTTTGGAAGATATTTTCTTTGCTTGCTTCTTCTGAAGATGGCATTCATTCAATTTTCTACCCCTGTCCTTTCTATCCTTTCTGCTAGAGATCAAAAGAAGAGAGATTTAGATTCCAAATAATATGAAGTGAATGGTAAGACTGTTTGTCTGAACAGTTTTCTCTGTAATTTTTTGGTCTTAATGTATGATTCCATAATAGTATGATTCTACGCTATTGATGTTTTCTTCTTCATCTTCGTCCTCGATCCTGTGTCTGTAACACCTGCAGCATGGTTATTCCAGAACTGGGACTTTCTCATGTTTCAACACAGTATGGTCATCACAACTGTTCTCCTGTGGCTGCTTTTGTTTCCTGAAAGTGAGTTCTGGATCTTGGCTTGAAGTTCCTGCAAATACAAAAGGTACTACAAAACATCCTTCTAGGTTCTGTAGTGAAAAGACAATCCCTGACCTAAAATACAATGGTTGTTATGGTAGGACATTTTGGTAATCCTCCACAGATACCTATCTTTCTATTGCCACCTCACAGTTCAGGAAGATTGATAGGGCACTAAAAAGATGGTACCTACAATGTCTATGGATATATGCTGCATATGCTCAGTGGATGGGCTCCTTGGGCCAACCAGTATTAGTTGGAGCAGCTCCATTGACTTTGGTTGAATGCCAATAAGAGGGAGCTCAATCCCTTTGATTTCCAGAGCTGTTAGTTACTCATGTGTAAGCTAGACTAATATCTTTATTTCCGTGGGGGTGTGCTAATTCGCTGGCTGCATCTAATGACCCTGACAGCTCCTGAACCCACACACAGAATCCCAAAAAAGGAATTCGCCCTGTCACTTTCTGAGGAGTTCTGTACCTCCTCTAATGACTATGTCCTAATTAACTCTTGTAATTATAACCAAAGTTTTGACACTCCTGTGATGTATAACAAGTTTTAGGTTGAGCCAAAAGTACATAGTGTTCTTTCCTTGAAATAGGGAGTGTCTGCAGATGCATTATTGATGAGGATTTCTATAACAGTCCAGGTTGAGTCTCCTTAGGACAGTCTTCCATTTCTATGAAAAATGAAAGCTGGTTTTATGAATACTAACTTGCATTCTCTACCTAGATAAGAAATGTACGCATAATTTATTGACAGGATGTTGGAATATCTGCATAAAGAGTAATTCCAGATCTTCAGAGTTCCCTTTCAACCAGCATTTCCACAACTGTTATTTAATAACATGAATATGGATGTTGTGGAATGACTGTGTGTTTAGAAAAACTCACAGCCACATTTGATCATTTGACTCATGCCACCAGAGTGAGTCAAGGCTAACTCTATCTTTTGAATCTTATACATAATTAATGTAGTGACACATCTTAGTCACATAACAAAAAAAATACTCTATATATCCTATAAATATCCTCCTTATTAATTTAGTCAATATTATTTATTGATTTCTGAACTAAAATACAACATAACCTTTCTTCGTAATCTCGCACAGATGCTGTATTCTTGAGCACTGGCTGCTTCACAGAGCTGGGTAAAATATCTTTATTGCCAAGCTCAGCTCTGTTTCATGTAGATGCAATACCTGTAAAATCTTCACTGCTCATTCTAGGCCCACCATTTCGTCCCATCCCATCTGTTCGCCTACGTTTATGAAATGCTTTTAATCTCAGAAAAAGATGTTGCCTGTGGTAATCCATTCCTTCCTTGTTAATTACTGCCCTTCAGGTATTGTATGGCAATATCCAGGTCTTCTAGTGTCTCTCACAAGTAAGTACTGTGTCAGAGAGTTATTCTGCTGTTGGGAAGTGCTTTTGGGATGACAGTGCTCCTTCTCATTCAGTGCTCTCTGTGGTTACTTCAGCTGCCCATAATGACAATGAGCTGGAGCATCAGGCCCAGAGCCAGTCGATGGAGATGCTGCCAACCATCCAGGAGCTTATTGTGATATTCATTTTATATGCTGCTGCCAGAGAATAACCAGCAGGAGGAGATTATGGATCAGACGTGCTACTTATCTAGTCATTAAAGGACAGATTGCATGAGGGTTTGGCAGTTTTCTTGTGAAGAATTCAGTCTGCTTAGTACACTCAGAAATCTCCATGCAGAGAAAAAGCAAAAGCAGCTAAATACAAACACATGATTTGGATGGAGCAATAACAAGGATGTTCTATGCTACCTTTAACGAAGGGAGGGCATTCTTCACCAGATGCACTGTAAGGCAAAAAGTTCAGCACCCTTCCATAGTTATAGCTATTCACCCTCGAGTGGAGATGTGGGTCTGAATTTCCTCTTGCACAAGGAAGAAACTGGGATCTAGAGAAAAGTCCTTTCCTTTATGCAAAGGACTGGATCTGGACAGCATCTGCTGCTGTCTCCCCTGGCCCCCATGGAGCAGTAAGAAGAGATTTGAGGGATGGAAATCTCCTGGCTGGACTGTTCAGCTCAGCAGCCCTCTCTAACCCCAGTCAGCTCTCCTGACTGTGTCTGGGTTTTATTGGGTGTTCTCTTCTGGTCTTATTATTTGGTCCACTTCCATTTGTAAAGAATTAAGTCCTTTTGCATTTAAGATGGTTAGTAAATGTAGGATTTTCTACACTACTTTGTCAACCTTCCTGCCCCTGCATGGAGCTTGAGCTAGTTTATTTTTGGAAGACTTTGTATGTCCCAAAAGAGGTTCTGTCAGTCTATCACAGAAGACAGTCCTGCATTGTGGAGCTTCACCATTCAACCAGTGCAGTTGGATGCAGGCTCTGTGTCCATCTCCACAGCAAAAAAAGCAACTGTACCTTACCAGAACAGCAGCGATTTGGGATCTGCTTGAACAGGATTCCTAGAAAGGCAGGTTCTTCCCAGCGTGAGCAAGGCTTTGAGGTCAGCGCAGTTGATGCAACATGAACTCCTGAAATCTGAATACTCGTGCCAGAACCGTCATCTCATCACGCAGGATTTGCTTCAGGTCTAAGCATGGCTAGAACGAGTTTTAACTCTGCATATTTCTGACTTTTCACAGAAAATCTCAAAGAACAATAACTTTATCATCTGAAACAAACTAGAGCAAGACTTTAAGAAGAGCACCAATAAATTTACTTCCAGGTTTATGCAGACTTCCAGATTTGTAACCCATGCTAATACCTCATTGCTTTTGTAAATATAGGTGCATCAAAGACTCCTTGTGACAAGTGCTATAGAATGAGCTCCTATTGATATTCGCATTAGGAGTCCAAGGGGACAGATTCAGATCTTCCTTCATAAGAGCCACTGAGGTGCCCTGCAATGTTCTTGCAACAAATCTCACTGGGTTTGTAATTCTTGAAGGTTGCTTTAAATGGTCTTTTAGTTTACTTGTACCTCCTGCTAGCACAACTCTAGGTGTTAAAGACAGGACACAATATCTGTCTTGACTGGAAAAGTTCTGCCAGCAGAAGACACTTTGTGAAACACAAAACTATTTCAGCAAAACTGTATTATTATCAGAAAGGTTCACTCCAGTAAAGACCTACACAGTATGATTTCTGCTGGGTTGATCATAGCCACATTTGTGGGAGACTGACTTTCAGTTAAGCCAGCTGCCAAGATTATCCCTGAAATCAATAGAGATATAAACAGCTTTTAAGATATCCCTTCTATCCCAAAATAGGTGGAGGGGAGAAGAACCTCCTTTTTCTGCAGACCACAGGGGGAGCTTAGAAATATTAAAGTTAAAATCTAGACTTATTTGATCCAAGATGAGTCTGGGCCTGGACATGCTTTGACAGTGTAACTGGCTGATCATTGCTGTATTGTTGAAAATTTCTCTGGATATATACGCTTTTAGAGTAAGAAACTTTCAAGGCACAGAGTAAGGCAAGAGAATAACATAGCAAAATCCATCTCTAAATCACAAACTACTTCCAAAAAACCTCAAGAGAATTGGTAAATTGAAGATTTCCTCAGGATATTAGTAAGTTTGACACAGGTGGTACAGGAGCCAACAAGGAGAGGAGCACTTCTAGACCTGGTACTGACAAACACAGAGGGATTGGTGGAGGACATTAAGGTTGGGGGCACCCTAGGTTGTAGTGATCATGAAATGATTGAGTTCAGGATCATGGGTACTATCCACAAAACAACAACAAGAAGTAAAATTACAACCTTGGATTTCAGGAGGGCTAACTTCGACCTCTTCAAGAAACTGCTTGGAGAGATCCCGTGGGCTAGGGCTCTGGAAGGCAAAGGGGCTCAAGAAAGCTGGTTGATATTCAAAGACCACTTCCTCCAAGCTCAGGATCGGTGCATCCCTAAGAGAAAGAAATCGGCCAAGGGACGCAGGAGACCTGCATGGTTGAGCAGGGAGCTTCAGAAAAAGCTCAAGTGGAAGAAGGAAGTTTATAATAAGTGGAAGAAGGGACTGACCCCTTGGGAGGATTACAAGAATGCCACCAGAGCGTGCAGGGATGAAACAAGGAAAGCCAAGGCCGCCTTGGAATTAGACCTGGCTAGGGACATCAAGCACAACAAAAAGAGCTTCTACAAGTATATTGGAAGCAAAAGGAAGACCAGAGAAGTTGTAGGCCCACTGCTGAATGAGGCAGGAGTCATGGTGACGGAGGATGTGGAGAAGGCAGAGTTACTGAATGCCTTCTTTGCTTCGGTCTTTTCTGCTCGGCCCAGCCCTCAGGAGTCCCAGGCATTGAATAAAGTAACAGGGAAAGAAGACGACTTCCCTTGGGTTGAGGAGGAGCGAGTGAGGGACCAATTAGATCATCTAGATATTCACAAGTCCATGGGCCCTGATGGGATGCACCCGAGAGTCCTGAGGGAGCTGGCAGAAGTCATTGCTGGGCCGCTCTCCATCATCTTTGAAAAGTCCTGGAGAACAGGCGAGGTGCCTGGGGACTGGAGGAAAGCCAATGTCACTCCAGTCTTCAAGAAAGGCAAGAAGGAGGAGCCGGGGAACTACAGGCCGGTCAGCCTCACCTCCATCCCTGGAAAGATGATGGAACAGCTCGTTCTGGGTGTCATCTCAAGGCACGTGGAGGAAAGGAAAGCTATCAGAAGTACTCAGCATGGATTCACCAAGGGGAAATCATGTCTGACTAATCTGATAGCCTTCTACGATGGCATGACTAGATGGATAGATGAGGGGAGGGCGGTAGATGTGGTCTACCTTGACTTAAGCAAGGTGTTTGACACGGTCTCCCACAGCATCCTCATAGGGAAGCTTAGGAAGTGTGGGTTAGATGAATGGACAGTGGGGTGGATAGAAAACTGGTTGAAAGATAGAGCTCAGAGGGTTGTGATTAGGGGCACAGAGTCTAGTTGGAGGTCAGTGACGAGTGGTGTTCCCCAGGGGTCAGTACTGGGTCCAGTCCTCTTCAACATATTCATCAATGACCTGGATGAGGGGATAGAGTGCGCCCTCAGCAAGTTTGCTGATGACACCAAGCTGGGTGGGGTGGCTGACACACCGGAAGGCTGTGCCGCCATACAGAGAGACCTGGACAGGTTGGAGATCTGGGCAGAGAGAAACCTTATGAAGTTCAACAAGGGCAAGTGTAGGGTGCTGCACCTGGGAAGGAACAACCCCATGCACCAGTACAGGTTGGGTGCTGACCTGCTGGAGAGCAGCTCTGTGGAAAGAGACCTGGGAGTCCTGGTGGACAACAGGATGACCATGAGTCAGCAATGTGCCCTTGTAGCCAAGAAGGCCAATGGCATCCTGGGATGCATCAAGAAGAGCGTGGCCAGCAGGTCGAGGGAGGTCATCCTTCCCCTCTACTCTGCCTTGGTGAGGCCACACCTGGAGTACTGTGTCCAGTTCTGGGCTCCCCGGTTCAAGAGGGACAGGGAACTGCTGGAAAGGGTGCAGCAGAGGGCTACAAAGATGATTGGGGGACTGGAACACCTCTCTTATGAGGAAAGGCTGAGGGATTTGGGTCTCTTCAGTCTGGAAAAAAGACGTCTGAGGGGTGACCTTATCAACGCTTATAAATACTTAAAGGGTGGGTGTCAGGAGGATGGGGCCAGGCTCTTTTCAGTGGTGCCCGGGGACAGGACAAGAGGCAATGGGCACAAACTTGAACATAGGAAGTTCCACCTAAACATGAGGAGGAACTTCTTTACCCTGAGGGTGACAGAGCACTGGAACAGGCTGCCCAGAGAGGTGGTGGAGTCTCCAACTCTGGAGACATTCAAAACCCGCCTGGACATGTTCCTGTGTAACCTGCTCTAGGTGACCCTGCTCTGGCAGGGGGGTTGGACTAGATGATCTCCAGAGGTCCCTTCCAACCCTATGATTCTATGATTCTATGATTCTATGAAGTTTAGCAAGGATAAGAACCCCTTTTTCTACCCACCAGAATACACAACATAATGAGCTACTCTAAAGGGCAACAGGAGCCACTTCAGATGTTTTTGAAGATAGTTCTGCTATTATACCTGAAAAGAGGAATTATGTAAGAGTGCCAGGACAGATGGTCCTGATATGGTTAAAGGATCAGAACTGGATGGTTGGAGTAAATGAGTAGCTTTTGTAATGGAGGGAGGTAACAAAAAGGATTCTGTAGGAAACTGCTGCTGAACACATTCATTAGTGACCTAGAAAAAGTACTAACAGAAGTTAGTAGGCTAACAAAATTTGCTGATGATATAAGGCTATTCCAGAGCAATAAAGGACAAAGACCAATTGTGCAGAATTGGAAAAACACTTTACAAGATTGAGTCAGAAATAAAATCACAGAATCAATTCACTGTGGATAAATGTGCAGTGATGGGGGAGACGAATGTAAAGGTGGATACCTGAAAACAAATCTGATGGGCTCTCATAAAACCATTACATCTCAAGTGAGAACTTGATATTGCAGCAACAGTTCCATGAAAACATCAGCTCAGAGCTCAACAGTAATCAAAAAATGCTAAATCTAATGCTAAGGATCATTAGGAAAGAAATAGAAAGCAAAATAGATCATTAGGACACTGTATAAATTCATGATTTTCCCAGACTCTGAATACCACGAACCGTTCTGCCACTCAGTATGCAAAAATGTTATATTATAAATAGAAAAGCTATGGAGAAGAACAATAAGGACAATTAGAGACATGGATTAGCTTCCATACGAAGTGCAATTGCATTGACTGGGTCTTTTCATCCTGGAAAAAAAGACAAATTCAGGGAATGGACAGAGGTCTACAGAATCATGAGTACCGTGACAAAGAGGACTAGGGAATGACTTTTATTTTCTCATCCAGTTCAAGGACCGATCTAGCAGGTGCTAGGGTAGAAAAGGCAGTTTTCCCACAGTATGTGGTAGACCTGGGAACTCATTGCCAAGGGATGTCTTGGATGATAAAAGTTCAGACTCAAGGGGGAAGACATCTACTATGAATGACTAAATTAGCTCAGGGAACGACTGCTTCCATGAAGATATGGATTGGGTGACTCAGCTAGGAGATTTGTCTCTCTATAACCTTCCTTTTGTGGCTCAGGTATTGCTAAAGAGCTTCTAGGTCCTGAGGTAGTCCTAGCAAAAGACCAGCATCTCATAATATCTCTCTCAGGGAAGACCTTTTGGGTCACTGGTGGAGCTGCTGGTTGAACTACCGTGCTTGGAAGCAGAAGAGAAAGGTCCTGTGAGGGTGGTGAGGCACTGGAACAGTTTACCCAGAGAAGTTGTGGATGCCCCATCCCTGGAAGTGTTCAAGACCAGGCTGGATGGGGCTTTGCACAATCAATGGACAGCTTCAGGCCAAATCTCCCACAATGCCAGTTTACAGACACACGCCCTGGGAAGCACTGCAAAAGGGCATGCTGACATCTGGAAGAACTTTCCACTTTTCCAGCCAAGCAATGAAATTCTCTCTTCGTTGCTGGTCAGCCTTACAAATAACATGGGTGACCATGACCTGACCCTGGACACCTAACGCTCCCACTAGCTGCAAGACTCAAGAGACAACTCTTCGCCATGAGTACAGAGGTTATCTGAATGCATCATGAAAAACAGCAATGGTGTTCTCAGTATTGTTTGAGAAGATCAGCAAAGGAATGCTGTTTGTAAGCTCTGAGTGTTGCTCCAGCTACATACGGCATGTGTTGTTCAAGGTTTTAATGTAATGCCATTGGAGTGGGTCCCGGATGAAGGAATTTTGTTCCAGCCTGAGTTCCAGATCTTCACAACAAGTGGGAAATTCCACGTATGCAACAGAAACTCATTGCTCTGGCGCATTCAGAAAAATTCCTCAGATCATTTGTGCCGAGCTGCTGTGTTTGCCCAGTCAGCCATCTAGCTGGAGGACAGGCTCTCTGCATCTCTGCAAATTTCGGTTTTGACTGCTGCTCTCTCTGCAGTGATGACTGCAGAGTTTTAAGATGCTCTCTCATGTCATTTAATTGGTGCCATCTTTCTGCTGATGGTCGACTCCATACAAAGCCAGCTCTTTGGTTTGCGGTCATTCCTGTAAATTTAAGCTGATGTATTCAGCCATGAGTGGGGGCAGCTCCTGCATAGGCTCCAATTGCTTTCTGAAGGCTGAGCAGACTCAGGAGCAGCAGTTGTACTTGACTATTCAGTAACAACCAGTTAAGTCCTATTCCAACAGTGGCCTTTGTCAGACACTTAGAGAAAGGTACAGAATTAAGTAAACTTGGTTCTTCTTCTAGGAATCCTACCCCAGCTTTTGGAGATTCATGAATTTCAAACAAAATCTTTGTCTTTGCATTTAATAATCCTCAAAGACTTTCCCTTCCAGGGGTCTTATGGATTTTGGAATCCACAGACTTCTTACATTTAGCAAGCAGTTTTGCAGGTTATCCACATGCTCATGGGCAGATCAGTATTCACTCTCCAGTTTCACTACCAGTTGAAAATTATAGATTTAATATTCAACACTTCCCCTTCTGTATTTTTTTTTTAACATGAAAGGCACACTTACCCCACTTAGTTGTTCCTTATACAAAAGCTGTTCTGCATGCATCACCTCTGTTTTTTGCTCCTCAACCTTGGAGGAAGGAGTTTGTGAAAGGTGGCCTCCCTTTAATGACACAGAGCATAACTAACTGAATTTATTGCATATCAGCTGATCTGTAGTGTATCGCGATGTGCCTACGTTTGGCCTCAGGCAAGTGCAAGGCAAATTATTTCACTTAACTATTTTAGCTTTTTTTTTTTTGTTAATGTTTATGAAATAGCAGGTTTGTTTTCTTTAAATTAAGGCTTGGAACTCCAGTCAATTTTTAAACTGGCTCCTAGACCTTACTTTTCAGCACTGTATGACAGTCCCCATTTTTCTCCTGGAATGCTCTTTCACCCTTTCAGAGACTGAAAATTGGCTTGCAATTTTTTTTCTTTTAATTCATTTAGCAACTTAACCATATTTCCAAGGTTATTTTACTGTCTGCATACATAGTAATATCTCTTTGCACTGCAAGATTAGCACAAGGTTACAAAATTATAGTGTAAGGAAGGGAGAAACAGTTGAACCCTGTGACTACAAAAGCAAGAATCTCAAGTGTAATAATTAGAGCAATTTTACCTGGGGAAACTAATATTCGTCTTTTCATAGAAATTCTCCATTCAATTATGATTCAGGATTTTTTAAGGCATATATATGCAACAGTACTAAACGGACATTTTTTAGGTTCTTGTTATCTCTCCACTTGCTTCTTTGCATATCTGAAAAGAGTTGGTGAATGTTTGATTTTGGAGCTGCTAATTCTGCACAAATAATATACCTAATTAATCATGTGTTAGAGATTTTGACATTCTATTTTATCTCGTCTTTACTGGTCTAGCAGGAGATTCTCCTGGCAACCTACATAAACATGCGTGCTTGGTGGGATAAAGTTTTTCACTAAGTCTTAAGAAACGAAAAAGTCTAAAAGCCCAAAGCTTGGATCTCACCTGTATGCAGGTCTGCAAGACGCAGTAGCTTTTATCTGAGCAACTTGAGGCACTGAAGAAGGTCAGATCTCAAACTACGCAAAGGAAGAAAAAACCTTCTTCTAGAAGGATGACTGATGACAGGAGAGTCCTAGAAGTATCTCACACCGAGCGTCAGACTCAGTGGATATACAAGAAAATTTCTAGGCAGCAAGGCTGACAGAACCTACGAAGAAAATGAATAGCTAAATGAAGGACAAGTCTGGGGGACAGCACAAAATATGGAGGTGGTGACATGAGCATTTGACATTTTCCCCTGGCCAACTTACATGTAGCAGCAGTTTTTATGCCCTCAGTGGAAAAGGACAGACAACAGAGTTTCCTCCTCTTGAACCAGGTCTCAGGGAGCAGGAAATGTGATCTAAGTGATCTTGTCTAATCCATTGCTGAACCTGCTCACGCTGCCCCTCTTGAACCTGCCATCTGTGTGGGCATGGTGTTCCAGCTGTGGCACCGGGAGCAAAAACAGAAACAGTGTTTGAGTGTCGAGTGCGTTTGTAGCCTTGGGAGGCAACAGAGAAAACTGTGGCCTGGCAGAGGGGTTTTTTTCAAACGTGAAAGGGCAGGCAGTTCTTGTTGGGTTAGCTCAGAGGTGAGGTTTGGCTTGTTTTCCTTTAAAAGTATGATACTTTCTTTTTTTTCATTCTCTCAATATTATCAGTATTTTTTCATCTTAGACCTTTTCTTTTTTCTTTCTTGTGGGATTTAATCCAGCAGAAGAGAGGTGGCATGGAAAAGAAAGTTGGTGTGGGAAACTGAGGCACAGGTTCTGGCAGTCTTTAAGAAACTCTGAAAAAATCTCTATTCAGAAAACCTTTTGTATCCATCACACCACATACAAAGAGACAGAGCAGATTAATTAAATCCCTTGATGTCGTGTTCCATGAAAATAAATAAAAAAAAAATTAAAAAAAGAAAGAAAAAGAAGTAAAAGAAACTTAACATCATCTCAATGCTTACTCGTCACTTTAGTGTTGCTGTTCATTTGTCCTGGTTTGAGGAATAAACTCTGGTCATCTACAGTTCTAAGATGGCTACTAAAGAGGCTGGTTGCAGTTTTCTCCCAGGTTCAGTAAAACAGCTTTTATTGTTTCTGTGAGGTACGCAGACTCCTTATTGAGTGCCTAACTTTGCCCCTACAACTACTACGATGCCTCAGTTGAAGACACCTCTAGCCTTTTCAGGTCAGGACCCATCAAACATAGCGATATGCCAGCTGCCTCTGAAACTGATGGTATGAATGCTAAACTACGCACGCACTGTATGTACGATGACGCAGTTTAAATAAAGCCCTATGTATAGGAATGATCCCCCTAAAGTTTCAGCCTGAAAAAGCTCCAACATATCTAATCTCAGAAATCATGAAAACCGGTGGGGAGAAAAGGACACCTTCAGAAAACAATTTAACTCTAAAACATCAGCCTTAGAGCAAAAGAGTTGGAGCCATCCCAAGGAGAGCCCTCACCTTTCCCCTTTTTACAAAGAGACCTTGGATGACACTCTTAGACTAGATATGGAAGTTCTAGACATCTATAAATGATAAAAGACGAATCACACCTTTTTCATTTTCTTTCCCCTTTGCAAGAAAGGAGCGTGTCCCTTCTGGAATATATCCTTAGAGCACACATGCTGCCTTGCCAACTGTCTGCTCTCGAGATCCTCTCTGCAAACATGCTTGGCCACATTTCTTTGCAGGGCAGCAGGACTGAAGGCAGAGGGCAGGTCTTCTCCAGTTTAACAGCAGCGTTGCACATCAGGGAGCAGCGCACGTCCCCCTTTGGCAGCAAGTTAATGTGGATTCATTCTGCAGATGGGAACTGCCTCTCAAGTCCTAGCAAGAATACAATTATTTTTATTTTTCTCTACAAACATCTATTCTCCTCCTTTTTTCTGTCTTCCACCCTCCTCTGGCCTCTGTCCAGCACTTCACAAACAAGTGTGTTCTGTGCTTGTTTGGGTAGCTTTCAACAACATTATTAGGTTTCTGAGCAAGCACACTTCCCAGGCTGCACTCATGATTTCTGTGAAGAAGAAGAGATGACGATGACACTATCACCCTCCTGTGTTCAGTCTTTCAGGCTATCAGCTCTCTTACTTAGGGAGAAGGACAAAATGACCTCGAAGAAGGTGTAAATAAATATGGTTTGAGATTTACCCTTTTCCAATTGTAACTTTTTTATTTTTTCTTTTTCTCCTTTTACAGAATCCTCTGTTGGATGACATAAACAGAATATTTCTGCGACCTGGCTGCAAAGTACCACCAGGAGCAAAAACAGGTAGATTTAAATAGTCAAGTGAAGTTGACCTTTTAATATGAACAGACTTAACTCCAGTGTGAGTTTAATCCTCCCAAGATGTCTGAGAAAAAACAATATTTCTCCCTATTTAGGAAGTACCTATGTTAAATGTAGGTATAGTCAGGATATGCAGCCAAGGCAAGGGAGATTTTCTAAATTTTAATTGGGACAACAATGTCACATTTTTTTAAAGATAACCGATGAAAATTTTGTAGCAGTTTTTCAGGATGTCCTGTGTGGGAAACTGAAGTCCTGAGAAGCTGATTCTTTCCATAGACAGATGATACCAATGTTAAGGGCTGTTATAAAAAACACTTATTCAGTGGCAGTTTGCTCCCACCATCCAGCAATACAGCGTCTGTCAGTCTTGTCCTATATAATCTTGTGTAAAACTTGCAATGAGTCATAGGAATTAATGAGAAAACCACAAAAGTCCTGCACAGAGGTGGGGACTTTTACTATCCAAATAGTTTCTGGTTGTCGTACAATTTTTATACCATCTCTATTGCTTCCAGTTCAGGTTTCCTTTCTTGTCTTTTCCCTTGCCAAGTGAAAACTTTCCCATTTGTTTGAAATGGTGGGAGTCTGGAGAAGAGGGACCATGGCAATCACACATTCCCAATGCATATGTTTCTGGCAGGCTTATTTTTTCAAGAACCTCTTCCTGATATTTCTCTGAAATTCATTGCTGAGATTTCCTAATTATTGCCAGTTATGGCTGCAATTATTAAATGGGATGAGTATGATCCTTAGTTCATGGAAATCAGCACAGCCCACAAAACTTATAAAATAGACAGTGTTTTCTTCAGCTTTAAGCACATATCAATTAGTCATTTTGGCTTCTAAGGCCTGAGTTACTCGGAAATCCCATCCAGTAATCCTTGCAATAAGCCGAATAGCCAATGGCTTTACAGAGGTTCATAGCCTTACCGACATGCTTTGCAATGCAAGCATTGTGTTTACCAAACAGGTAACTAGAGAGCTCATGATCAGCTTTCAAATTTTGTGGTTCTTCCAAAGAGACGAAGGAAGAAGAACGATTACGCACATACTGGACCATTTTGATTGAGGATCAGAGTTGTTTCCCATACCTTGCTAGGCCATAGGATATCCTAATTTTTTATTTATTACAACCATAATAAGGTAGCTTGCAGAAGATGGAACCAGGAACTCAATCACTGGAAGTCCCTTCCTGGCAATGGTCAGTACATCTACTCAGCAGCAGCCTTTCATACCTTTTGTTCATATAGTTTGGCTGATTCACTCTCCAGAAAAAATGATTGGTTGCACTTAAGTGACCCTTCTCCTCCTGAGAGGTGTCAGAGAGCCATTATCAGTCAAACTCCTTGTCTTTGCTTTAGCATAATTTGGCTTGGCTCCCGTTTGCCTTGCCACAGCTATGACGGAGAACATCTGTCTGCAATACGCAACTGATTCTGGTCTCTTTTTCTCTGGGTTAGATAGTGTAACTCCTCAAATTTCCCATTGCCTGACTTGAGGAAATGTATTTAGAGCAAGTTGGCACAATCTCTGTCTTAGTTGAAAAGCAAGTGCCAGCTCTTCCAAGCTTTGGACTGAACTTAACACTCATTGCAATTTAGGAGTCAACCCTAATAGTCCTTAGGGCAACCCAAGGGAGGACTCATTCCTGTAGTCTCCTCAAGAATCCTTATTGAGGATTCTGGAGGAGATGATGAGAGGGAACAGCCCCATCCCACGCTCTGGAATGATGCTACTTTATCAAGAAGCCCCTGTTCCTTCCCGACAAGACCCTCCACATCCTCAAATTTAATGCAGACTAATTTCTACTTTCAGTACTTATATGGTCCCTGGTGCCGAGAGTTCTGAATCTGATGGAAATTTTTAGTACTCTTAGAAAACAGTGCCAGCTGGAGTATTCACTCTCTGTGTGTCCAGCAAGCAGCATTTTCCATTTCCTCAGTAAAATCCTCTTGGCTACAGAGAGTGTTCAAGAAACCCGCACGCTTATGCAAATGAGGAATGATGCAGATAGGGATCATGCAGATTGGAGTTGCAGATTTGAGGACAAGGAACAAAATTGGAGGCTTCGGAAGATGAGGTTCATCTCCCCCAGGTGTCAGTCAGGTCACCGTCTCTCGACTTAGTGACATTATACAACAGTAATATATGTGATCTGTGCAGGCAGGCTTTGCAGGCAGCACTCTTCCCTTGATCAGGTGACTGCTTCTTTTGGTGCAGGCTCATGGATTCCCGATAGTATCTATGAAAACAATCTTGTTTTGGAAAAACTTTTGGAGTAATAGGTTTGAGGCTTTCCGGATATAACACTCGGCCCATTCTCAGTTGTTGACAGAAATAACTAATTACATCATTTGCAAATATTTATAATTCATGGCTTGTCATTTCCTGTTTCCTATTCTAGAAAATCAAAAGTCCTGATTTAGGACCAGATTCTCAATCCTTTTGTAACTGAAGATACACTGATTTATACTAGTTAAGAACATGGCATGCAGATTTTCTTGCGTTTGGAGGATTTTTTTATGCTTTTGGTTTCCTGGATAAAATATATTTTGTCAAAGAACAATCTGGGAGTGAGATATATCCTTTCTGATAGTCATACTTTGGCATAATATGCCATCCAGCATTCTGAGCTGTGCACTCCCTGTGGTCTTGCACATCAATGCGAAGAACCTGGAGAATGCCCAGTATGTTACAGTTCGGTATTCACTGGTGGAGCTGATGACACATATAGACAAAACTGGAATCCAGGGCAATGACCCTAATATCCAAGCTATTTTTTCAGCATAGTCTAGTTTTGACTGAGACAGACACTATTCTGCTTCTGCAGAACAAAAATGACACTCTGAAGATCTGGGTCCCAATTTCTCCCAAGCTGTGCAAGATCCTCAAGATGCTGGAGATCAGAGCCAGCTTAAGCAAGACACTATAAACCCAGCTGGACATCATGGGGATATGAAGTCTCTCAATCATCAACTACTGCTAGAGCTTTACACTTACAGCTCTGAACTATCCAAGAATTTTGTCTACACCTCTTGGTGGGCTTGTGCCCTTAGTCCACCTCAGTTTCCCAGATACAAACTCATGATATTAGCATACTTCTATTGTGCAAGAATAATTTAAGGATCCCTTCAGTAATGCAGGGTCGTGTAAGATGCTTGAACCCATGCAAGGTGCAATGGGGCAGTGAGATTAACATCAACTCTTGCAGACCAGCAAGGCTGAAGGAGATCTCACAAAAAAAACCCAACAGTGTGAGCAAGGAAACTCTGCTCAGATGCATGCTTAGCCATGCCTGTTTCTCAGTGTGGGTAGCAGCCCCCAAAAATACATGGGGGATATAAACCTGTACTCAAAACACTTGAGAAATTAACTTGATTAATGGTTTTATCTGTGTTAGCAGCAGTGACTATGCTCTCAACACCAGCAAGGGTGGCTCTCCAGTGTGGCAAACTTCAGTAAAGGAGCACTTAGAGTGTTACCCTCTCACTTTCTAGCAAAAGCTTCAAAGCCACATTAAAACAAGGAGTATTTTAAAAAGGGTCTGTACCTGATTCCCACTTCGTGACAGCTGCAGTAGAGAGCGCTCTGCTCATTTTACCCTGGCTAAGACTCATCTATTGCACTCCACTATGGCCTCATGTATTTTCCCCACCTCAGTCCAAATCAGCTCCAACAGTTTTCAAGGGAATGTGTGACAAAGCTTTACTGTTCTTGAGTGGGTTTTTTTAGTATGAGCATTAATATTGCTATCTAATTGCAAACTGATGAAAGGCAGCCCCAGTTGCAGATTATGATCTGCCAAAAAAGACGGACCTCTCCGACTGCTCTGCTTACCTCTCCAGAGCACTGCAGGGAGCCCCACATATACAGGGAGTCTGATGGGTGAAAAACACTGGGGAAGCACAAGGCAATATTGTAAGATGCATTTTGCCAGGCCTTGACCTTTCAGGTTCCTGCTGAATGTCTCCTCCTTGCAAGCAAGAGAAAAGAGTTAACATTTCACTCCTGCTTTTCAACATCAGCAGAATAATTTTTAACAGGGCATGAAAAGAATAAGCCTTGTCACTTCCTTCCTTTAACCTTTAAAAGGAGTTTTGTCTTTCCATGAACTCTGCTTCTGCCTTGTAATTTGAACTTGCTATTAGGACACTGGCATTTTAAAACTGATTCAGGTTTCTGACCAAAGATGCTGATGGTTGAAAGGACCTATGTCACTAAGCCCTTTTCCTGGCTCAGCTGGTGTTATTTGTTGAGGTCTCAACAGATTGTTCCTTCTTGGTTTTCTGATTGATCTGTCTTATTCCTTATTTCACTGCCTTTCTCAGTCAAGGGTATATATATCATCTCTCACTTATTCCCACAGAAAAAAAATCCTCTGAGTCCATGGGCTCTGTACTGATCTCAGACCATGATGTTCTTCTCTCATTTTTGCACTCTGCAGTCACAGCTAACTATAAAGCAGTAAAGATGAGAGACAGTGAATCCTCTCAGGAACATGAGAATGCTTATGTTGTCCAGCTCCATATTTTCTGTGATATTTAACAAATTCTTATTGCACGTGACCCATTCTTTGAGTGGTACTGCATGATTGAGGATCTTGGAGACTTTTGAATAACTTTTCTATTTGCATTTCTAGGTACCTAAACACTCCAGAAAATGTGATCTTTTCTTACGTATGTCATATGCTAAGATACTGTGCTTTAACTTGGTTGTAGAAGTTTGCAGTCCCTAATTTTCTCTTTGATTTGACTCAGATTTCAAACTTATGCATGGACTACTGTATTGTTCTTCGTGAATTAGACTCGTGGAAGTGAGACTTGGATTAGCTCCTAAAATGACAGATTCTCCTTAATAACTAGACTGAATAGTCTAAACTCTGGTCTCAGCTATTTCCTTGTAAATGTGAGTTCACTCTCCAGATCCGAGTGAGGTTCACTTGGATCTGGGCTAGAGCAGTTCAGACCCCCCCTATATCAATCTGGACACCTATTGATGTGATTGGCAAAATTCACTTGTACTTCAACAGAGACAACTTCTCACTGCTTATGACTCAATTAAATATTCAGAAAACAGCAGGGATCAGTCAATGATCCTCAATGATTATAAATGGTAGCAAGTCACGTATTTCAATGCAGTTGTCCTTATATATACCAAGCTGGACATCTGTGCTTATTAATGTCTTTTTAAAAAGTTGAAGACATCATTTATTCACTTACAGTTCTCTGCAGCTACTTTCTGTAGTGCCAGGAGGCTAACGCTGAAGTTGCAGATCATGGTCTTTAAAGATGCCCCTTTGCCAGTTGTACACGATGCACACGATGGTAGGAAGGTGTTAGCAACTTTCTTTTGCTGATTGTCCACTACAGACAGAGATTAAGACCAGATCTCTAAGTGGTGAAACTTCTCAGCTCCTCCCTCCCCTCAGTCATTAGCCTTTCTAGAAGTGGCAGAACACCCAGTAAGAGGAGAAGTTTTTTTGGTTCCTAATGTTCCCTCCAAAAACGTGACAGTTCTGCTCCTTAGCAAATCCATGAGACAGCGGAGAGTCAGCTGTCTTCTGTCTCCTGCTTAGACATCGTCCATGAAAACACAGTCTGAAGTATGAACTCTTCAGTGCAAAGACCATATGTCTTGGAAACACTGGAGGGTGGTATCTCTCCTAAATGAATGATAATATTTGAATGGAAGAAAGACAGAAGAATAATCCAGTTAGAAGTGGAGGCTTGGGTGATGAACAGAAATAGCTGTGAGAGATGCACTGAGGTGCTGAGGGAGCAAACTCTGGCAGAGTGGCAGAGGAATCATGATGTGACTCTCAAAGGCAAGAAAAACACAGAATGACATAGTTCACACCCACCTGTTCTTCTCTAGAAGTGTATTATATTGAATAGGGCCCTTTCTCGGACCAAACTGCATTTAGATTCTTGGAAATTTGACAAAAATGTCTCCTGAGAACTAGCCTGTTTCCTCTCTTTCCAAGCTGACCTTTTAATGAGGTCTCATTTGGCTTCCATAAGCTGAGAACAGAGTGTACGAGACCAGCACAAGATGTGCATTGTCTTTCTAGGATTTCTTATCTGGTTCATTCTCCTGCACATTTCTACTTTCTAGGAGCCAAATCCCAGAACAGTTGCCTTTACCTTTCAGTGAGAGACAGTGTTCTTTGAGGAACCAACAGAATAGGTATGCTTACCCTTAAAGCCAACACTAATTCTCAGAGGTCCTGAAATAGCCACCTATCCACTGTATCTTCTTTCATGACTTAGGACAAGTCTTTCACTTGGACTATTTGTTTGCGGTTTTGTTTGTTTTTATCAAACAAATAAATGGAATGGGAGCATTGATTGTGTTCCTGAAAATAAGGGTCACAAAATGATTTTGATTTGATTCATAACAAAGTATTCGGGGGGGTGGGGTGGGGAAGATTGGGGTGGGGTGTTTGCAATACAAAACCTAATCCTGGTATTAATCCAAGTATGCAGATGCTAGAAGGAAAGACTAAATCAAAGGCTACCGGTCTATGGGTATTTAGGATCATACTAGGAGCGGAGAAGAGGGCTTTTATTCAGTCTGCTTCATCCCAGATGTTATACGTGCAGCAAAAAAAAAAAAAAAATAGTAGCAAAATCCATGGCCAAAAACTTGAATGTCATAAATGGAGGAGATTGAAGGGGATGAAAAGATACCAAGCTCCTTGATGGAAGGATTTGGGAATCTCTTTCCTCCTCTGAGGACTGTTCAATCCTGCTAGGAGACTATGGATAAGTAGTAATGGCACAGAGTACCTTTCCTGTCCAAGGCCTGGATAGAGAAATGAAGGAAAGACAATTTATGGTCAGCCTGAGCTTCGGAGGAAGGGAAAGTAGTGAATAAATCTGTGCTCACTGTCTCATCTCCATTCTGAACATGTTGTGGCTACTAAAGGCACGTGCCAGAGCTAGCAGCTTGGTAGCAGAAGGAAGATTTTATATCCTTCTGAACAGAGACCATTATGCCAAGGGATTTGGAAAGCCTACTCTACCTTAGGCACTGCAAGCTGGTGCAGTTAGTCTTCGTTGGCACGCTGTGCACAAGGGAGATTACTACTCAGTTATCTCTTCTTCAGTCTAAACTACCACAACAAGATCCAGTATGTGAGATGCGGGAGAGGAAGCAAGGTTACAAATTTCAATGAAGGGGACAGTTAAGGCAAGCAGCAGGTTCTTCTGTTGCTGAAATGCTTAATTATATTATTACTATATTAAAAATTAGATGTTCTAGCTAAGCTGGAAATTGAGGCAAGATTTACTGAATGGCCTGCATTAGACTGGATGGTGATGGACTTAAAATTGATAACATGGTCACAGGGACCTTATTCAGTAAATATAACCGTGCTGGGGAGCCATGTAGCACGCATCTAACAGAGGGTCACAACCCAGTGCTGTGCACTGCTGTGCTGCAGGTGCAAATACAGTCCTTATGCTTCTGGATGTTTAATCTTTTTGATTACAGCCAATATGCTGGCTCAGAGACGACATGTATATGGCTTCTAACAGTTCCTTGCAGCTTTGCTCAAAAAGACAAGGAGTAGGAAATAACTGCTTGATGGGAGACAGGGATTCGTGTTCCTGCTCCTCACGATAAGTGACAGAAAGCGAAGTGTTCATACTCCTGCTAATCATGATAAAGCAGAGCTGTGAGATTGTCAGTTTTTGAAAAATGGAAGTGATAATATTTCATAGATGTGCTCACACACTTATAATCCTTGTTATAGGACCATTTCTTAAATGGTGTTTTGGTCTGTAGATCTCAGGAACAACTTTAATTGAACAAAATACATTCACCTGTGGAAGAAAATAAATAGCTTGGTACAACAGGATGATGGCCTGGGGTATTCCAGGCCGAGACAGCAGACAACTTATGATTTCTTTCTATAACTCCTCCCAATCTCTGCCATTGTGAAAAGATGTGGATTCGGCCCAGCAGGTCACAGGAGATAGGACATGCTACCAACAACTGCACTAGCCTGACGTGTTCCTTGGTTTGAAAGAGACCTTTACTATATAGATGTCACATTTGTAAGAGCAACCCAGCAGCAGTTTAGTGGATGTCTTCAGATAGAACCGCAAGGACAGTTGGAAGTCATGAGGCAGCCACTGAAGGCAGGATTTGTGGGGCTGCTCAGGCCAGAGACTGGGCTGCCTGAGGCTTTCCAAAAAGCAGCTGGCACATCTCGCTAGTTGGAAGAGAAAACAGTCCCCAGACAAACCAACAGCTCAGCTCTGAACATATACAGTTCCTGGGGAACTTGCGGCTGGATTCTAGTGTCGACTCATGTCAACAGCCAATTATTGCTCCGTATAAAGTCCCTGAGATGGTAAAATATGAGGGACTGAGACTATCTGTCTTCTGGTTGCTTCAGTTAAGTATCATAGGCTTAATAGAGTTGGTACTGAGTTACTATATTTAGCAATGCAAAAGTTTACCCATTAAAGATATTTCTTGTGCGTATATTTTATTACTTTCGTTATGCACTTAAAGTAGAAAGTTTAAGATTAGTGCTTTTCTGTGGAAGAAAGAATTAAATTGCATTCATAATGACTTCCTTCCTTCTTCCATGAGCCTCATGTATTATTTGCTACAGGAGTAACAGAGACTCATTTGAATTTGTAAAGTATGTTCCTATAGACTTTAATCTTACTTTTTGCCTTCCTTCCTTCTGATGAATAAATGTGGCAATTTACATGTATGAAAACATTGTGTCTTCAGTCTCTTCTTCCTTTCTTCAGTTGAAGCTCCTTGATTTTTTTCTAGACAGCTCCTCTAGGAGCTGCAGAGAGATCAATATTTGAAGAAAATGTGAGGTAGCTGTAACATCACCAAGTCTATCCAGAAGAAATAATTCAGTACCGATTCAGACTATTTTCACATGTGGTTGACACAAATGGACATTTTAAAAAGGTAAAGAACTATTAATATTTTCAAACATAGTTTAAAAATAAGAGGTAAACACACAAAAAACCACTATGTTAGCAAGATAACCTCTAGCCAAAATGAATTAATGTCCACTGGGCCAGACCTGTAGCTGTGTAAAAGGAAAACTGTTAAATTCAATGCTCAAAAGTGCCATTTCAATTAATTCCTTTTTAATTTAGAGCATGTCTGAGGAGGTTGCTGCTACAGCCATGGACATCAGATTGCCTTCATTCTGGAAGCTTTGTGAGGTTCTAGCACCAAAATTCTCTGGAGTTCAACTGTGAGAAAAGAAATCTTGTGCTTTATTACAGTTAGGGTCAGGAACTGGAAGAGGGGGAAGCAAAAACTCTTGACACTTGGTTATCCAAATTCTCTGTGCCATCTGAATGCAGGCTGATATTGCACTGATGGCTTTTGTACATGGATTATCTTTGGTCAGTGTAAAGAAAAGGACTTGGAGAAAACAAAGAATGATAGAGATTGAGAAATGACACATCCCCTGAATATCTGTTTCCCCCTTCTTTGATATGTTGGACCAGTCACCTACAGATTTCTATTAAGTACTGTCAGAAACAAATAGTTGTACTGATTTCATCGTCATTGCAAGGTCTCTTGTGATTCAACCTGTATCTCATCCTGGTTGTGAATTGTCTAACAGTTAGACTCATTGCCTAAATGGTATAAAAACTCTTGTATTGGTGGCTGTAAGTTCATGCCCTGTGTACCTACAGCCACTCTCCCACTGTGAATGTACAATTTTATTTCAGAAAGTATCTATGCTGTGAGTTTGACACAAAAGTAGCTGGCAAAAGCTGCCTGGTACACCGTGATTCAACCGCAGGGAGCAGGAAAACTTATTTTAGTAGTAAACTAACACCACCAAAAGAAACTGCTATGTTTCCCAGATTTGACAGTCAAGGCACTAGGCCAGTAAATATCATTTGGCCAAGACAGGACCACAGCTTCCCCTGCCCCCCAACACTCAGCACAGGAGCTAGGACACTGGTTTTTAATTAACAGCACTAAAGACATAGGGAGAAGTTTTCTGAGAGAGGGCAGCAAGGAAACAGAATTTCCAAATGAAAAAAGTCAGAGTTTTATGGAGGAGAGGGTTTCCTCCTCAGTCAGTTTGGGAAGGCAAAACTCACTGTACGTTGTTTTTGTGATACCCACAAGTACTGCTGAAGGGGATGCTGGGAATTTGTTTAATGCCTCTTCCTGCCTGACAGAGAATGGCATCATTTCTACAAATACCCAAGCATACCTCATTCAACTTATACTTGATATACACTTTCCTAATGTAATAAACTAATGATAAACACTTTCCAAAGCCAACTAGATCTAATTTGGCAGTAAAAAATTTGGCCTCTAGAATCTGCTTTCTGGCACTCTTAGTTATCTCCTGGCATCCTCCAGTCCTTTCTTCTCCCGACAAATATTGAATATGTTGCCTTGAAATCTGATATTTTTAAAATAATATATTTAAGCTGCTTAAACATATTCCAAAGGTTATCTTAGCTTTTATGTAATTGGTGACATTTAATTCCGCTATAACATTGATCCTAGATCACAATTTTATGATGGGAAGGGGTCAAGAAGTTTAACCCAGCAGAATGCAAAAAAACCCAAGTAACCAAAATGCAATAATATCTATTATTTTAAACAGGGAATTTAATATCCAACCTGAAGAAGAAAGCATCTGCGTTTTGCTGTCCAGTTAAAATTGATGCGTGCCCCAACAAAAATACCAGCTGTGGGTTTTAATGTAAAAGGCTTTGTCAAAGGGATATTTTTTTGATGCTTTCCTTTCAATGAATGAATAGATTCCCTCTTGACCTTTCTTTTTGTCTTCTCTGACATACTACTATTGACTTAGTGCAAAAGGAAGGGCTAACACTGACTCGCATTTCTGAAAGTCCTGTGCTGATTAATGCACATAATGAAGTACATCTTGCCAAGAAGAGATTTTAATTTTTTTTTCTGAATCATGCAAAGCAAGCATATTCTCGTTTAGCCATATGACTCCTGTCCTGAAACATAAGGGATTTCTCCTCAGTGATTTCCACCTGTATGCTGTGGCTACTTCAGCAAAATATACTTTCCTAGCAGTTTACTGGGTCAAAACTCTTTCCTACAGATCATCTGCTCACAGTCAGTGCAGCTAAATTATCTATTCTGAGTCATTTGCCCAGCAGAAGACATGAATGCATAAATTATTGGCACCACCTATTGGTGATAAAGGCAAATTATACAGGATTTGTAGGTTAGTTTAAATATTTCAAGTAACTATGGCTTCAAACGTTCCTCCTGTTATGATTTATTTTAACGATACAACCCAGTAAGGCTGCTCATGCTTTGCATTTCTCTGTGCCAGAGACAGCTTTGAATTTGATCCTCTGACTGGGGATACGTTTGCCACAGGGGTCACACAACAGAGTAGTAGGCATGAAGCTACAGGTAGAGCAGGTCTCACTAACATGAGTTTCAGGTTCTTCTAGATACTTTTCCCATAAGATGCAAGCACAGCTCTACAGGGCTTTTTCCACTCTATCACCACAAGCACCAGCCACAACTGGTCAATGACTCATGGATCAGAGTGTCTCTTGTGACCAGGAAAGAAGCTGCATGATACAGGACTTGCTGAGGCAGATGCAAAACTATGGGAGTCTCATAAGGAAAGCCCAAAATGGCCTGGTAGCTTTGCAAAAGATGATGATGTGAAGGTAACTGCAGAGACCGAAACCAAGATATGGAGACAGAAGTACCTGCATTTTCAGTTCTTGCGCTCATCCTGATTCTTGCATGTGATGTTGCAGTTATCAAGTATCTCTGGAGTATGGTTTTTTGACTGTGAAACACAGCTGAATTGAGATTTCTGTGATGACCCCCACAGAGCACAAAGTAGCGGAGAGGATCTGAAAACATTTCAGGTGTTTTGGATTATTTCCTATCAAGATGTTCTGACTTGAATTATCTATATTAGGCTAGAAGAAAAATGATGAAAAACCTCTGGGCCATGGGATCTGCTGGTTCTTTGTGGTTACTGGTGAACAGACTTGTTTGAATGATTTGTATTTTCACTGAATAAAAGAGAAGGGAAAAGAGAGACTGGCATTTTGCTTCAGGCTACTTTTTCTCAAATCCAAAAGAGTTGTTTTGTGTTGATATTAGCCCTAAGTTAGCTACTGAGAGGGATTTTTAGCTCTTAGTGTAATAAACTATGCAGTCAGGCAAGAGTATTGGATTTTTGCTCAGGATGGACTAATTGAAATGTGGAAAGGGTCTGCTGGATACTTTAGCTCTGTCAAAACTTATCTGCAAATTGACTTCGGTTTTGTATCTTTTTGTCTTCCTAGACTTGGAAAAAGTATGGGCAAACTCCTCTACCCTCTCCTTCTCTCTAAAATCTTCCAACTGGAGGGTGTCTGCCTCAGCATTCTGGTTCTCTTGGTGCTGCACATGAGTAGATAACCTCATATTAGTATGGGCAGAAGTCATCCTTTGTTGTTATTATCTTGCCCACCAGTATGGGCTCCTGTGATCCGGTTCTCGGAAATAGCAGAAATAAGTGAGGACAGTTGATTGATAGACACAGAAAGACTCAGACAGACTTTCTAAAATGTATAAAGCACTGCTTGGTCTGTCTAAAGGTGTATCTAGACACTGCCATGACCTGACCATTACAATATCTGAGTACTTATACTCTGTGGAGAGACTGACTATGATACATAGCAAATACCTAAGCTCATATACCTTCATTTATTTTTAAAGAGAATTTTGTTCTACACGTTCTGAGATGAAAAGTGATTGTGGTCAATTTTAGCAAAACTAGCACATGCATGAGGCAGTGCTAATGGCAGAACAATTTTCATTTGCCAGTTGATTGTACTTACCTGACAGAAAGAACATTAATAAAGATGTCCTATCATGTATGATCTTCTGCCTTGAATATGTGAGAGGGCAACTTCAGCTTTTGGAAGATCAGTTTTCACTTGAAAATACACCTTTCTCTATGGGCTTCCACTGCAAAACACAACCTAATTATTTATTTACAGTGAGCGTCTAGGGCCTTTAAACAAGTTGAAGATAAAATATAAAAGCTTGGACACTGAATTTCAAAAGTGCCAACTTTTATTATTTAGATTTATAAACCAGCCAGTACCTACAGATTGCCACCACTGTGTGAAACCTGTTTAAATGAACTGACAAGGAGAAAGCAGGAATTCAGCAGTTCCTAGATCCAACAGCTAGTAGGATACCAAACCTTTTTCCTGATAGCCCTCATGCTTAGGGAAATTTAGGGCATCCTACATAGTTTGCACCCCTGGCATGCAGCAAAGTACTAAGCAAGTATTGACCAGGGAATGATCAAATCATAGAATTGCCTGGGTTGGAAGGGACCTTTCAGATGATCTAGTCCAACCATCAACCTAACCCTGACAAAAAACATCACTAAACCGTATCTCTAAGCACTATGCCTACCCATCTTTTAAATACCTCCAGGGATGGTGCCTCAACCACTTCCCTGGGCAGCCTGTTCCAATACTTAACAACCCTTTGAATGTAATCATGTGATTACACTGTAATAACCCTTTCACTGTAACCATGTCATTAGAGGTTTGCAAAAAAAGAGATGACTGTATAAAGGGAAAATAACAACAAAATCTATTTCTCCAACTGGGGTCTGGTCTGCAGTGTGGATGTTTAGGGGTAGGTGTGGTATGGATGATAATCTGTCCATAGTCTGATGTTCCCCATGAGGAGAGAATGGAACTGTCATGTAGAAAGCAGCAATTGTTTGGGAACATGATTTATCTGGTTGGGACTGGCAAAGTCCATCTTAATTGATATCGACTGTGGGCAGCCAGTTCCAAATATTTCTGGTCAGATGGTGGCAGATGAGTTGTATGGATGGCCTTTCCCAGGAGTCTGCAGCTGTTTAAATAGCCACCCTGCGGGAGCCACAGCATCACAGCTATGTTTGACATATTACTAAACCTCAGCAGGGACAGGGAGAGCCATGGGGACATGGAGTCCTCTTTGCTTCCTGGCTTCCATAGATTACTTTAATTGGCAAAACTATGCTCCTGTCACTGGAGACGACATGTCATAAAACAAAACATGAACAAAATCCTGAGCCTAAGAATTCATTTGCCCTGAGGCTCAACAGAACCCTTCTGGGTAAAGCTGGGTCTACGGGGAGTCAGAGCACCAGCAGCGAGAGGAATCCCTTGGAAAGGGGACAGGCTTGTCACGCCTCTCAAAGGGGGACCTAGTAAACAATCTCTGTGGCTCCCTGCCAGCCTTTTTTTTTCCCTAGTGATTTTTGGCTTTTCCATCTGAACAAGTACTCGCATCCTCAGTGTAGAGTCATCATATTTCTAGGGTGAGAGAAAAATAAAACTGTTTCTGTGTGTGTGTCTCTGCATACATATATGTGAAAGTAAGGGACGTATTCTAATAAGGTGCCTTTTTACTGCTTTCACATTGAATGCTGTTATGACAAGCACAGATGCATTACTGAAAGCAGTACTTAGCAGCTCTCACATTTTCAAACACATCTTTTTACCCAAAGTTAATTGATAAAATTTTTACAGGAACAAATAATTCTGATTTGTGACTAAACTTTAATAACTGCTATTAAACAGTCTCCTTTAATCTAAATCTATTTATGCAAACCTTATGTTTTATTTGTGCTACAGATGGTGCACAGGACAGTAGACAGCACGGTATAGCTTCCCTCCATATATACACACTGCTGATCTTGGAAGTTTCCGAGGACCTCAGGCAACACCCTGTAACCTGAAATCAGAAAAAGTTTAGTATTTAACATGTTTTAAAGCCTGGCTTTGAACTTGCTTCTACTCACTGAACATTAGCAGGAAAGCACATGTGTGATCATGTGTGCCAAACATTTTATACCTGTGAAACTGTTAATTAAACTTTCCAGAAATTGGTTTGGTTTGGGTTTTTTCAACAAGCAGAGTCCTAGAGATGAAGCAGTGTCCATAGATTTTATTTCATTCAAGTATTATTTTTCTTAGTTTAACTTTGCTTAAAAACTTTAGCTATCTTCAAGATTAGTTCATTGAAAGGAAGATTTGCTCAACAGTTGCTTTATTTAGTGTTTCTCTGATAAACTTGGTTGATGGGTATCTAACTTTCTCTTGTTCATGTGATTAACAAAGGAGAAACAGAATGGTCTTTAACATAAGGGGAAAATGGTGTATCTGACAGCCTTTAGACTGAAGATCCATGTCACAAAGGCATGGGAGATGTCATCCCAACAGCTCCATGTCTCCCACTCTATAAGAGTTCACTGTATAAGAGGTTCTCATGACCGGAAACACGAGTTTCATTCCATAAGGGTTTACTTTGGAAAGAAACTTGCTCCTGCAGCTTGTGTCTGTGTGATCTCTTCCAGCCTCTAAGAGCAACTTGGTTCTATTCCAGCATATGTTGCTAGATTGAAAATCCAAGAGCGAGAGATTTCCTGCCCCTCTGTCACATAATTACAGTCGGATGGAGACAGAATTGGTGTTTGAGTTTCAAGCTGGCTCCAACTTTGGCCGATATCATGGACCGTCCAATATCTTAGTTCCAGGCTTTCCAACCTATTTGTAGAGCATAGGAAGGACACCATGTAATCACAATCAAATCCTTTAAAAGTTAGTAGATAAAAGGGTATAAATAGTTCTTGGAACGGGAACTGGAAACCAGCCTCCCTGTTTCAGGTGACGGCCCTATTACTTTGGCTAGCTGATGGCCTTCCTGCTACCCCTTTGATCCAGAGGAGATTTAATTGCAGATTTTCTGCATTTTTGCTCAGTTTCAGCACGATAGGCAAAGAACGCTCTCCACTGTCTCCCCAACACGTAGGCTGTCTGCTGACAAAGCCATTAGTGGAGCCTCATGGGAGAATTTGGACCTCCACAGATGATATGGGTTGGAAGGCTGTCCACTTTGCAGAATACACTTGAAAGGGGGCAGCAATTATCTCCTCCTTCTGCAGCACCCAAAGAGAGCAGATAGAGCCTGTTTTGTTCTTTTAAAAGTAGAAATGTACACAAGTGCTATAAGAGGTGACCTAGTTAGAAAGAGTCTCATTGTGTATAAGAGCCACACACCAAACCTATGGAAAGGGAAAGGTTTAAGGCCTTTCTTCAGAGTTATTCTGACGTCAGTCTGTCAGTCACTGAATATTCCTTTTAGAGTTATCCATTTTTCCTGAGCATATTAGTGCTCTGAGGCTGAAGGTACCAGCTCAGGAGTCAGGAAACTCTAAGTTAGATGCTCATAGAATCATAGTTTGGGTTGGAAGGGACCTTTAAAAGACATCTAGTCCAACTCCCCTGCAATAAGCAGGGAAATCTTCAACTACATTACGTTGCTCAGAACCCCGTCCAACATGACCTTGATCGTTTCCAGGGATAGGGCATCTACCACCTCTCTGGGCAACCTGTTCCAGTGTTTCCACCCTTATCATAAAAATTGTCTTATTTACATCTAGTCTAAATTTACCCTCTTTTAGATTAAAAACATTACCCCTTGTCCTATCGTAATGGGCCCTGCTAAAAAGTCCCTCCTCATCTTTCCTGTGGGCCCTCTTCAAGTTCTGGAAGGCTGCTGTGTTTCCCCAGAGCCTTCTCTTCGCCAGGCTGAACAACCTCAACTCCCTTAGCCTGTCTTCATAGGAGAGGTGCTACAGCTCTCTGAACATTTTTGTGGCCCTTCTCTGCGCCAGTTCCAATGGATCTATGTCTTTCTTTTGCTGAGGGCTCCAGAGCTGTACGCAGTACTCCAGGTGGGGTCTCACGAGAGTGGAGTAGAGGGGAGAATAACCTCCTTTGATCTGCTGGCCTTAATTCTTTTGATGCAGCCCAATATACTGTTGGGGCTGTGAGCACAGATAGTCAGCTTATGTCCGGTTTTTCATCCACTGGTACCCCCAAGTCCTTCTCGGCAGGGCTGCTCTCAATCCCTTCACTCCTCAGACTTTATTGATTCTGGGTGTTGTCCCAATTCAGGTGCAGGGCCCTAAGGTTCTCACTCATGAGGTTCACATAGGCCCACTTCTCAAGTATGTCCCGGTCCTTCTGGATGGCATCCCATCCCTCAAGTGTGTCAATGGTACCACTCAGCTTGGTGTCATCTGAAAACTTGCTGAGACTACACTCAATCCCACTGTCTATGTCATTGATGAAGATATTAAACAGTACTGGTCCCCCGAGAGACACCACTTGTCACTGATGTCTATCTGGACATTGAGCCATTGACCATTGATGTCTATCTGGACATTGACCCTCTGGGTGTGACAATCCAACCAATTCCTCATCCTCCAAACAGTCCACCCATCAAATCCATATCTCGCCAATTTAGAGAGAAGGATGTTGTGGGGGAATGTTTCAAAGACCTTACAGAAGTCCAGATATGGAACATCTGTAGCTCTTCCCTTGTCCGCTGATGTAGTCACTCCATCACAGAAGGCCACTAGGTTGGTCAGGCAGGACCTGCCCTTGGTGAAGGCATGCTGGCTGTTTTGAATCACCTCCCTGTCCTCCATGTGCCTTAGTAGAGCTTCTAGGAGGATCTGTGCCATGATCTTCCTAGGCACAGAGGTGAGGCTGACAGGCCAGTAGTTCCCAGGGTCCTCCTTTCTACCCTTTTTAAAAACAGGTGTAAATTTTCCCTTTTTCCAGTCATCAGGGACTTCACCTGACTGCCATGATTTTTCAAATAACGTGGATTTGTTCACAACAAATAGTTGTGACTATTAGTCATTCATTTCACCTACTTAACTCCTTTTAAAGTACACCTTCTGTCAAAGACTGTCATCTGACCTAATGTTTGTGTAGAAAGATGCTTTTCTAGGGTACAACGGTGTCATGGTTTAACCCTAGCTGGCAACTAAGCACACACAGCCACTTGCACACTCCCCCCTGGTGGGGTGGGGGAGAGAGTTGGAAGAGTAAATGTGAGAAAACTCATGTGTTGAGATAAAGACAATTTAATAGATAAAGCAAAAGCCATGCATACAAGCAAAGCAAAACAAGGAATTCCTTCAGTACTTTCTATCAGCAGGCAGGTGTTCAGCCATCGGCAGGAAAGCAGGGCTCCATCACACATAAGGGTTACTTGGCAAGACAAACATCATAACTCCAAATGTCCTCCCGCTTCCTTCCTCTTCCCCCGGCTTTATATGCTGAGCATGATGTCATCTGATATGGAATACCCCTTTGGTCAGTTGGGATCAGCTGTGTCTCCTACCAACTTTTTGTGCACTCCCAGCCTACTCGCTTGCAGGGCAGCTTGAGGAGCAGAAAAGGCCTTGACTCTGTGTAAGCACTCCTCAGCAATAATGAAAACATCCCTGAATTATCAACACTGTTTCCAGCACAAATCCAAAACATAGCCCCAAGCTACTATGAAGCTACTATGAAGCTACTATAAAGAAAATTAAGTCCACCCCAGCCAAAATCAGCACAGGCTGGTTGTATCCTAAGTTAGGTGAAGTACTGCTACTGTCTAGAGGTTTCCCCCCTCTCACTGTCTCCCCCCCTCACTCAGCCTTTCAAAGACGGTATCAGACCCGGTATCTTACGTCAAGAAGTTTTATTTAGGTGAGATAAATCCTATTTAGAGCACCTAACTTCTGCTGGATTTAACTCCTTAGCTTGTTGAGTGAGGCTTTTACAAAAATGGAAGAAATCATTGAGCTCACACAGATTTTTGTATGTTTTCTCTATTTAGATGGCAATTTTCCCATGGTAGGGTTGTGTTTTAGTAAGTGTGTGTCTAACTTGCTGGCACAACAGTATCTGAATCTTAGAAAAGTGACAGGCTGGAGGTGTGCATTTGTCACTTATAACGTCTTTTGTTTTTTTAACAAGACATTTTGCTTTTAGCTTTCCTATAGCCTTCAGTTTGTCTCAAAAGTGATAAATCCACAGTCTTTTGCAGTAGGTGCTTTAATCACACACAAACGATACGTTATCCAATGAGCGATGATTATGGCTGTTCCCAAGTCTCCTCCCTCTCCATTATCTGTTGTTTTGCTTTTTTATTAAAGTTCCTGTACCAACTGAAAACCACAGAGTTCCCGGGGTTGAATTTTAAATGGTTGTATCAGATGGAAAATATTGATTTCCAGTCAATTTCTTTTTAAAAAGAAACAACACAGCACACATTTTACAATGGAAAGGTTCACACAGGACACAGGAAATAGAGAAAAATATTTCCTTCCCACTTCAGCGCAGGAGCTACACAGAGTGTTCCAACTCAGAGAACACGCAAACAATGTTCAGTCTTCAGGCAAGGTCAGCAAAGCAGATGTGACTTTAACTTTACCACTTGTATAGCGTGAGAACAATCCCCGGATAATGGAAAGACCTTATGGGGAAGCCATGGAGTTTGCTAAGCATCTTGGCTAATCACACCATATGATTCACTGTGTGCCATTTCCACATTGCTGAATGCTCTTGGGGCTGCTGGAACAGCAATGATTTAAAAAAAATAATCACTTTGAGATAAATATCTTTAAAGACTGGGGGGGGGGGGAGAGGAGAAGAAAATATCAAGACTCCAGAGCTACCATTGCAATCCTCCATCTCCAGTTGTGCATAGATCACTTTGATGGATGCCTTGCTCTCCAGCGACTAGATGTATAACTAAAGAGGTGTGAAGTCATCCTAGACTAAGATACATCCATCCTAGTCAACCACTACATCTTCAGCCACTCTTGTCTTTTCCATTGGCAGCTGTGAGATAAGACCTTTAGCATAAAAACTAAATGTACCCATGACCTTTGTGTTTGTTTAAGTGATTTCGGGTTTGACGTCTAGTTTATTGGAGTCTTGATCCCTGACAGAGATTTCTGTATTGTATTTCAAAGAGGACAAGGAGATGAGAACATGAATTAATGTTAGAGTGAAAAAGCAGAGCATTTTCCTTGGAAACTTCCCACAGATGTTTCAAAAAGTGAGACCTGTCCAAATAAATACACATTTCACTGACAGATGAAGATTATCCATTTGTAGTTCATTAGTATTTTATCATAATAAAAACATTAAGTAGATGGTATTCCCTTACAAATTTTTTGGAGGGGGAAGAGCAATAACATTGTCAAGTGATGTATGTGATAGAGTAAGTTAACCTTTGTAACTCTAACCAAGGTCAGGTGACTAAGGTTGGAAAATAAATTTTAATCCTCTTCTATCATTTGGGTGCTAGGATTTTCCTAGCTCTGGATCTCACTAGTACACAGATGTGAGTCGAGCTCTAGTTTACTGCTAATCTGCTGTTCTGCAAAGTAGTAATGAATTGGAAGATGAAGCTAGCAAAACTCTAATGTGATATTATATAGCCGTTCTTTTTTTCTCTAAGCATACTTAATCACTAGCACAAACATCCTCCAACTGCAGTTACATTCTCCTTCACGGAGGAGTCTCTGAACTGGTCGTCTGTTTTTCTGGAGGAAAAAAAAAAAAATGGACAGAATTGAAGAATCACGGGCTATTAGTTGAGGTCTGCATTTTATCAGAAATCAACCTGGTTTAACACTAGTTTTATTCTGCAACTGAGGAAAGTAATGGATTTAAATTAATTTACACACCTTAGTAAAATGCTTTTCTGTGTGAATTCGTGTAGAAAAGTGACTAGCAATGACCCCTTCTCCATGATATACGTCATACTTCGAAAATAGTTTTACCTTAGTCCAGATCCTGGAACACAGATATCCACCTTGTATGAAAATAACCATGGATAAAATTATGACAAATAACCTTTCTGATAACTCACCTGTTTTTGTTACCTGGTCTTCTGCTGTGCTTGTCTTCTAATCTTCACTGATTTTCCCAAGACGGGATGTTGAAGCACCTGGCAAGGTAAGGTGGAAAACTTGCCAGCTTGTGTGTTGCAGTCAACTACTCCCTGGAAAATAGGCAATTTAAGTCTTACAGGACTGAAGAACTTTCAATTAATTTCTTTCTTTACTCACACAAATTTTAACATAGGGATTGGCACTCGGTTGCCTTGCTCCAAAATGTGGGGCCCACAGTTGCAGTGACCGAAACCCTCTTTGAGCACCTTTAAAAGTTTTGAAGTCTGAAATCTGATCTGTGATTAACTCATCGTCTTTCAGATGATGTAATGAAAATAGTTCTATTAAAAAGTAAAAATCTTTGTTTTACCTCCATTCCATGCTAGAATAGAGACAAATAGAAATCCAGAATTGTTAGCTTTTTGGCATTTATTTAACTTTTGCACACCATTATGAAATTCCTTTTGCATTTAGCAGTAAGGAGTGAGATTCACTCTGACTTCAAGTGCACCAACTCCTTCAAAGTTGAACTCTGAAAAAATGCATCATCATAATTTTCTGCATATTCCGTTCTGGAGAAATCACAAGAGTAAATTTTGGAAAACACAAGGCACTGGAAAGATCTTGCCTTGACAGCAGACAGGTGAATTCACAATTAGCTTCCTCCAGTATGTGCTCAACCAAAAAAGTAGTACCACACCAGCTGTTCCTCTTTCTACTATGCTGCTATTTTATGGGTATGGGGGGTGGATTTTTCTATTAAGTAATTATTTGTGGATTGCCAGATTGCTCTTTGCCCTAAGCACAACTATGGCTCTGCATGGCCCCACTCTCCTTAGCAGCCTTTGGTTGGTTGGGTCTGAAGTTATTTGTGACAAATGACTTCTTTACAGAGCAGATGAGACTATTGTACCAGTGAATATGGCATTGGGGAATATTCTAAAGTCCAAGTCAGTGGTGGTGGAGGATAAGACAGTTGACATCTTGCATGTCGCTGGTCTGTGGGGCCCTGACAGGCTAGGTTTGACTTTTTAAAGATAAGGACAGAGGGTAGGAGATCACACCTCAATGCAAGGATTGCAAAAATACGTTCATATTTTTCTCTCAAGTTTCCTGCTTTTGTGTACAATCACAGCAGTACTGTATAGCAGAATTGCTGGGACTCTAGGCAACCTGATACGGACTCTGTGTCTCTCGTTTCAAGGGGTTTTAATGCCCAAATTGGAGATATGATTCCTTTATCCCTGCACTCTACATAAAATTGCCAATAGCAGTGAAGATGCAGGGGTGGATCACCTTTGGATGGTTAGGATGTTGAGGGAAAAACTGGAAAGAGCAACAATTTTGGGAAAATAGTTATGGTGAAAGTCATGGTCTAGATGACTTTTAAAGTTCTGCAATAGCTATTCTTGTCTATTTTTCTCTGCATTTCTCTAAATGTTCAAATGTCATTCAAGTTCATGGATGTGAGAGAGTACAGATGTTCAATTTAATTTAACCAGAAGAAAGTTAGAAGCCCTCCTGAAACCATATCTTTGGCTAAGCCAAGTAAAGATTTCTGATATGACTGCACACTTTCATTTATCAGAAAGATTCACAACAAGATCGAATATCTGCCAGGAAAGCTGAGCAAATTCAGATGGAAGATCAAGACTCTCATTTTTACCTTCCAAAGTAACTAAATGTTACATCAGTTTACCACAGGACATAACAAAGCCACTTTTTCTTGAGTCTTTAAATCAAGACAGGTTCGTTTTCTAAAACATCATGACATAGCTCAACCATTTAGTTCTCTTAAAACTCAGTGAAATTCCCCCTCTTGCCTTTGTGCCGCAAGAAGTCAGTCAGTCCAGGTGACTCCTGACCTTAAACATGAAAATCTTTGAATGTTAAAGAGAACGAATGCAAAAGAGACAGAAGCATGACATTTAAAGCACACACATGTAGTTGCTGAAAATGCATAACCAGTAGTCATCCGCTTGGATGACTGCTTCTCTCCTCATCATTCTGTTCCCAGATGAAGTGATCTTTCTGCCCTGTTTATAAAAAAATATATTGCATGTAATGATTATTTGCTGTAAAAAAATCTAGCAAGACGTGATCTTTATGCAGTAATAAAAACACTTGCCCTTTTCTTATGAAAACAATGGACGGGTTTTTACCACTCAGTGTAGCAGTGTTGCCCATCGGTATGACTTTCTCTATCACAGTGTCCTCATGAAGAATGATATTTCTATTGAAGCATCAAAAGCCTCATTGTTCAGACGATTAAAGAACACAAGAACTGAGATAATGAGTCTGATGTCCAGATTAACACATACTTTATCCTCCATGGTTAACCTACCAAAAAGTCAACTCTTGATCTACCTCAAAACTTGAAAGAGACAATTGTCCATGCAGGAAGGGAAACGTTGTGCTGGAGGCAACTGTTTCACCCTCAGTCTCTGTCCTTGCAGGCAGCGTGGGCACCATGCAGCCCACAGGTTAAAACACCTGGCGACAACTGGATGAATTTTCCAAGGTTATCACAGGGAGCTTTCCCTGTGGCTGTGGGCAGGGGATGTCTCGGATGCTTACACCATTCAAACAAGCTTGAGGGAAGGATTTTCCACTTCAAAACCCAGTGACACGTTGCTACATTTTCCATGATGACTACATTGTGAAGATGTAAAGAGGTGCCGGGGCACACAGGATGTGCCTTTCCTGCAAGCACCCATGTTTAGGGGTTTTCTTAGAGCAGACAGTGATGGGTTGTCTTTCATGCTGCACTGTCTTGCCTGTAGAGATGAGATCTGTTCCTCCCGGTCCTCAGGGAGATACTAAAAATGAACAGAGTATGATGGCAAAATAGAGGAAAGGTGGAAAGGCAGATGGGAAAGCAAAGGTAAAAATTCAGGAGAAGGAGGTCCTAGCTTCCCCTGCCTCTCTTCTTTCCTGAACCTTCTCTTTCCCCCCTACCACTTTCAACACTTCATTATCCACATATGAACCCTCTTCCCCTTGCATCTTTATCATCCCTTGGTACCATTATCTTTGAAGAAGTGATGAAAATTCATATCAGCAGGTCCATGGATGGCTCTTCATTTATGGTCAAAAGTGCTTCTTTACAGAGGTTTCTCTATTCGCGCATGAATGTATCTGTATGCACATTCCCTTCCTTGCTTAAAATTCTCTTTGGGTCTATAATTACATAGTAAGTCTTTCAAACTCCCTTTCTCCTGCTGTGCTTCATAGTGAACACTTCTTCATTGTTTTTGTTTTAATCTTTTCTATTTCTTCAGCAGATTGACAGCACATTTTTACAGTTTTGGCATTTGCACAGGAATAATGATGTTCTCACACGATCCGTTTCTATGGATGACACTGCATCCTGATGATTTTGCACCAGAATGGGGTTTTCACAATGTTCTCCAGACACTCATAGTAATGACTGATCGTCGGTGGGGATGTTGGTATACCCAGATCCAACTCTGGCCCTGCCCAGGCATAGAAAGGACTACTCAAAGCATGAAAACCATGCTCTGAAAACCATGCACTGAAAACCATGCAACAGTCTCAGGAATATCTTTAAAATCTTTAACTCAAGCTGTGTGGGAACAAAATTTGGCTAGTCCTTAGTTGAGTTTTTTGTCTAACTCAGAAATGTAAGAGTGGTGTGAAACTTACAGCAATCGAGGTAATCTGTTTCTTTGTCTTTTATATGCTGCTTAATACAATATCAAACTAAGATAAAGCAGCAGCTGTACTAGGGAAAACAAGTGTTTCAAGTGATCCTCCATGTGCCTGGAATAAATGCCTCAGACCTGTCAATTATTTAAGCCTGGATTAGACACTTGAAAAAGACTTGTGGAAGCCCAGTGTGTGTATGAAACTAACACCAGCAGAGGCTCCCTCTACCCTATAAGTCTTGAACCTATAAGGCAACTTCAGTAAAATGTTATGGAAGGACAGCAGTCTCAGATATATTATGACTTCTTATGCTTTATAAGTATGTGACTACACAGGAGAGGGAAATTCTCTTTAATGTCTTCTTTGAAAGAAGAACTCACTCAAGTGCTCACAAAAAGCCACACATCAGCAAACCAGGCTCTGCCATTCCTTTGCTCGTGAACTGACCCCTGCGTCTCATTGTAGTCTTTTCTTAGAGATACAGGTTTCCTGGCACTCAGCCATGTCTTGTGCTGGAAAGAGTTATCTCCAGCCCTGGAACTATGTTCGACTTCATTTAAAGACACTAACACATGTTTTAAGTTATTTTCTTCTAAAAACAAAAATTTCATTAGCAGGATAAAGGAGCAAATATGAGTTTTAGTCTTTCTCGGGAATAGAGCACAACGAAGCTAGAGTCAAAAACCAAAAACGATAGAGGTCTGACGTGACTCAGTGATGTTTTTGAATACTCATGATTTAGATGAAGCAGACCTGGAATCAGACCACAGGACTCTTAACAGTTTGTGGCAGGTGTAATGCTAAGAGGTGCCAGGCATGTAATTTTCTCCAATTAAAATAATTTCATAATTGGTGATCAGTTACTGCACTCCTGAAAAATAACTAGGAATCCCTCATCCATGGATACTCTGAATGACTGTTTGAAATTTTCTGTCAGAGAGATATGATAATCACTGCTCTGTATAGAGTATCATATCCACAAGCCCTCTCATGCCCAGTTGTATTTTGGCAGGTTATTTCGAGCTGTATTAAAATAGTCTCACAAAAGTGAACAAAATTCCCTTCTCATGGGTTTTTCTATCTACTTTCAGAAAGCCAGTAAAATCATCAGATTTCCAAGATGTAGGGATGGTATACTGGGATAAATCTTACCTTCCCTATTTTTACATGCCTTTGAATATTTGATCTGTAACCCTGAGATCCAGCACCAAAAAAGTAGTCTGAATTTTATTGTATGCTAAGCCACCAGTAGACCTCTTCCCTATCACTGTACAGTGACTTGCTGGAAAAATTTCCTGATAGTCTTTTAAAAACAATCAGATCAAGAGCCTCATCCTATCAGAAGGAGAAAGAAACCTTGTAAGGGCTGGGGAAGGAAAAGTGCATTGCCTCTGTCCCAGGATCCCCCTGATTTGCTACACAGTGTTTGTCCAAAGCAAAGCCGTCTGGATGCAAGATCATCCTGTGATGGCACAAAACGACAATTGCTGTTGTTAAGTTGGAACATGAACTCCTGAGGAAACCATAAAGCATCAAATGGGTGGGAGTTCATAAAGGAATTGCCTGGACTGTATCCAAGGCTGCAAATGCATCCACGGTTCATGGTTCCCCAAAATAAGATGAATGCAAAAATGTTGTGGGAGTGTAAAAATGACTTCTCCAGCAGAACAGCCCTTCTGGACATGAGACTGTGAGGCCTTCAGGAAAGGAGACTCTGGTAAAAGGAGAAGCAACTCCCAGAGGAGGTCCCTTCATCTCCAAGTCCAATAAAAAACATTGGCAGGTAGGGATGGAAAGGCAAGCAGATAGAGGTTGCAGAAGGGGAGCAAGGTCATTAAAACACTGCCAGCCTGTGGAAATAGGAAGACACATTTAGCACATGCCTTTATACAACATGTAAACCATTTCAGGCGTTGCAGAAACCCTGAAGACCTTTAGGGCCTTCTGGTGGAACAAGTATGGTAGGCATTCACTGCAAGACTTCATCTTCAGGTGCAGCAAACGAACTAACACCTTGGTGCACTCCCAATAGCAATGGACATATTTTAGCTGCAGGTCCTGGTGTAAATCCCCGTGGTGGGTTAACCTTGTCTGGACACCAGGTGCCACCAAGACGCTCTATCACTCCCCCTCCTCAGCTGGACAGGAGAGAAAAATATAATGAAAGGCTTGTGAGTTGAGATAAGGACAGGGAGACATCACTCACCAATTACATCAGGGGCAAAACAGATTCGACTCACGGAAAACAATTTAATCTATTGCGAATCCAATCAGAGTAGGGTAATAAGAAATAAAACCGAATCTTAAAACACCTTCCTCTCACGCCTCCCTTCTTCACGAGCTCAACTTCATTCCCGATTTCTCTACCTCCGCTCCCCAAGCAGCACAGAGGGACAGGGAATGGGGGTTGTGGTCAGTTCACACACATTGTCTGTGCTGCTCCTTCCTCCTCAGGGGGAGGACTCCTCACACCCTTCCTCTACTCCAGCATGGGGTCCCTCCCATGGGAGGTAGTCCTCCACTAATTTCTCCAACGTGGGTCCTTCTCACAGGCTGCAGTTCTTCACAAACTACTCCAGAGTGGGTCCTTTCCACGGGGTGCAGTCCTTCAGGAACTCCCTCACAGGGTCACAAGTCCTGCCAGCAAACCCACCCCCACATGGGCCCCTCTCTCCACAGGTCTTGCCAGGAGCCTGCTCCAGTGCAGGTTTTCCATCGGAGAGGAGATCACAGCCTCCTTCAAGTATCCACCTGCTCCAGTGTGGGGTCCTCCATGGGCTGCAGGTGGATATGTGCTCCACTGTGAACCTCCACGGGCTGCAGAGGGACAATCTGCCTCACCATGGTCTTCACCATGGACTGCAGGGGAATCTCTTCTCCAGCACTTGGAGCACCTTCTGCCCTCCTTTCTTCACTGACTTTGGTGTCTGCAGCGTTGTTGCTCTCACATATTCTCACTCCTTTCTCCAGCTGCTGTTCCACAGCAGTTTTTTTCCCCTTCTTAAATATGTTACCACAGAGGTGCTACCACCATCACTGGTTGGCTCAGCCTTGGCCAGCAGCGGATCCATCTTGGAGCCAACTAGCATTGGCTCTATCAGACATTGGGGAAGCTTCTAGCAGCTTCTCACAGAAGCCAGCCCTGTAGCCCTCCACTACCAAAACCTTGCCACACAAACCCAATACATTCCCTCTGACAATCTCAGCTCCTGCATATCAAGCTCAGCTAGAGCCTCAAGGCAGCGCAAAACAAATGGAGAACATTTTGTGACTTGTGTGAAATCTTTATTGCCCTGAGACACTCACAGAAGACCAGAGTTTAAGGCCTAACCTCAGACATTAAGACTTGAATGTGGACAAAGCATGGCTAAAAGCACTTTGAGCTCATGAGATGTGTAAGACATCATGTACAAGTAGCTTTAAGTATAAAGTTCTGAATAGCAAGTCTGTTCTCCTCCAGACAACCGTGGAACTTGGGCCACTGACCACAGACATTCAGCCCTCTTGTGAAATTTAGATTTTACACAATATGGTTTCAAGACAATAAAAAGGACCTCAAAGAGCAAACAAGGCCAAACTTGGGCTCTCCCCGGTTTACCTCAAGCTCAATGCCTGGTTTGGGAGGTTTAGATTGGATATTAGGAAAAATTTCTTCACCAAAAGGTTATCAAACACGGGAACAGGCTGCCCAGGGAAGTGGTGGAATCGCCATCCCTGGAGGTATCTAAAAGACAGGTAGATGTGGTGCCTACAGACATGGTTGAGTGGTGGTTTTGGCAGTGTTAGGTTGATGGTTGGACTTGATGATCTTAAAGGTCCTTTCCAACCTAGACGATTCTCTGATTCTGTAACTGCTGGGCATATCCATTTCTAAGTCATGAATAGCACACAGCCAGGGAAGCCTTTTTTCCAATGTTTTTTCTTTCAGCAAGGGTTAAATATTCTGTTTATGAATCCTGCCAAGATTTTGCAGTGTTTCAAATATATGGAGGTATTTTTAGACGGAGAATTCTAAAATTAACTGTTCAGCCTTCCTAAAAATACCCAGCCACACTTCAATAGTTCCCATTGATGAGATATGAATACAAAATACGTTTTAATTTCCTACCACTAATGGAAGAAAAGGAAAATGTTTCTCCCTTTAAACAGAGGGAGAGACGTATTTTCGTGAAGTGACAAGTGTAACATCTCAATCCTGCCGTCTCTAAAAGGCCCTGCCTGATGAATCATCAAGTTTATGGGGGAAGGAGAAACAACCCTGGAGACCTCTGTGCTTGAGATTTCAGGTAGAAGGTGCATCTTTTTCGATTAAAACAACACCTCAAAATCAGACATAAAAGGTGATATATATCCTTGGTTTTGTAAAGTGTTTGCTATAGTTTTTCATGATAAAAACAGGTTTTTGCCTGGCATATCAGAGGTGAGATCCTGTCTCCATGGAAGTCAGAATTTCTGAATTTCATCCATCATCTTGTTCTTTCTGTTTCTTCTCCAACCTTTAAATAAAGGGTGCTCTGTAATAATAAAAAAACCTCTCAGCTCCCTCAAAAAACAAGCACTGATCACGAGAGCTTTTTTCAGATGCTCACTTGGGTTAAATCCACATGACTCCTTCAATGCTGGTAGAGCCATGATTATCCTTGACTTGATTGAGGTTTAAAGCCTTCCTCTGATGTCATCAGTGATCTGTACCAATTGCAAACATAATTGAAGCTCAGGCAGTGAGACTACTGCAGTTGTCACTTGAGTTGAAAAAGATTAATGGGCTTGGGAAGACAGCTCAAATACCTCCAATTATCAAGTGCTTTCCCTCTCCAGATCATTGTTTTGGGAAACAGCCTTACAGGACACGGAGACTACCCTTAGCCATTTCTATAAAATAGCTAAACTCCCTGTATTGATTTCAAAATCCCCTATCTTTTTCTGTGTGAAATCAATTATAAAACTCTTATAAGTTCCTTAGAGACACTATTCCAGGTGATTTTTTTGAAACTTAAATGATTTTACTGTTAAGTTGTCATCTTGCTAAACAGAATAATAATCACAGTCAGTTTTGTTCACATCCATTCCCATAACTGAGATTCCAGAATAATTTTTCTTCATGGAAAATTTTTTCTTGAACACTCACAATCAGCTTGTCCCCCACACCAACCACTTTCTGATCTCCTACAATGTTATAACAATCAGGGATATGTGGACTGACTATTTGCTCATTTTAAAAGTAACTATCATTTCAATGGCCAAATGGAGCCACGTGGTGGGAGATCAACCCCGCATCTCCTAATTACTTTATACGTTCAAAGCAATTTTGCCGTCAGGATAAAAACTCTGAATAAATCACTTTCAGATGACGTTCGTTAGCCCACTTGAATTTCTGAAGAGTTCCAACGAGACCAGGTACAGAACTATTTTTACAATCTGTCTGAGAATACTTTAAATGGAAATAAACTGACTTTTAAATCTCCATCTCAGGGATGTCTTCTGGGACTATCGCTTGTTTGTGCATGCACGATCCTACGCACTGGCTGATGAGTGAGTCATCCTGCCTGCCACCTTATCTGCACAATGCCATGCAATCTGGGGAGCGTGGTCACATCAGAAAGTCATTTTACTACTCCTGGCTGCCCAGGCTAAAAGCTGAAGCAGAAAAATGTGACTTTTTACTTTTCTAATTGCTGATTTTGTTTTGCAGTTAAAAACTGCCAGGAAATAAACCTTCCTTTTCTCTGTGGCTCTTTTTCTCTTTGTTGTCTTAGAACTGCATCTCTAATTAATTCTAGTAATCAATGTTTCCTCCCTCCAAAAGTAAAAGCTGTCTTTACGCATTCAAAAGGCAATGCGAAGTTGGTTTCATGTTCTTGTCTATGCAAGCATAATCAAGGGCATGTCCCACACGCACTCAAGTTTAGGCAAAAATGAGCAAAGCACTTCTAACATCAGACAAGACCCTTGCTAACATCTGTGCTGCTTCGCACATGACCACTCCTGGAGCACCTAGCGCAATTTCTGACTTATGCAATCCCCCTGTTTTAAAAACCTGTATCTTTATACAAGCCAACACTACATGACCCATACCAGATAGCATAGGCAGGTGACAAAATGCCTACAGTTTCCCTTTTGAGTGAATGAGTTTTAGAAAAAAAATTTTCCCTTATGATTTAAAGAAAGCAGCTGATGAAGAATCCTGAAGTCTCTAGGGAAGTTGTTCCAGTGGTGAGTTTCTGTCACTATTAGAACATCTGTTCTTTATTTCTAGTCTGAATTTCTCCAGAAGTGCACTCTAGCCTGACCTCCACCTATGACAGTGTCCTTTTCTCCTAGCTTAAAGAGCTGTATTCTCTCAGGAAGGGTGTTTCTGTAGAGATACTTCCAAAAATGAGACCGAGTCAGCTCTTAACTCTCATGGTGAAACTGAAGAAAGCTTCTAAATCTCTTGATGAAAGTTGCAATTTAAAGACCACTTGTTGCTGCTTTTAAAAAAGCCATTTAAATTGTTTTCAGTGTTCTCATTGAAATATAAATATTGGGCTTGAATAAAAACATCTGTAATTGTCCGTTTAAGGCTGCATTCAAGATAATACAACCTATCTGATAATCCTCTGTTAATATGTCCAAGCACGTCATTGGTCATATATGCAACAGTTTCATACTACTCAACTGTTTCTCTACCACGACCTTCTTGTAACATTCAGTAGATATTATTGACCCATTTAGTGCTGCATTTTTAAATCTCCAGAGGGAAATGGTTAATACAGCCTGACGGATGCAGGAAAATATTGGTGTTTACGTCCCCTGTTAATCAGAAAATACTGTTTCCTACAGGGGTGGAATAAAGTCACAAGTGCAGAAAGTATCAGTTCTCCTTGAGAATGGGTGGATCATAAATTGGAAGAAGGTGCAAGCTTGATTTTACTGCCTCTGAACTCTTATTCTATTTAAGGGTTCAATGACACTGAGTTTGTTGATGATGTTACTGTTCTTGTCTTTCCTTGTTTAGTTATGGCAAAGTGCCTGCCCTGAAACTGCCTGGAAAGATGATCGGGCCTGGCCAAACAAAACCTACCAGCATGGGAATGACAGATCCATCAGCCTGTTGATAGCTCACCTCTCATTTCAGCTGCCTAACATCTGCAATGCTTTAATTTAAATCAGCAGAGACATTGCAGTGCTATTTCCTCACTGTGCTCTTGGTGACGTGGTATTACATTGCGATGATGCCTGACATGGGAATTTGGGTGCAGCATCAGTCGCCCAGCAGGCTGTTTCCCTTTTCCTTTGCTATTGCACTGGTTTTGTGGGGCTCCCTTTATTTTGGGTCTAATCCCTCACGCCGTTTTAATTCAATGAACGAAATCCTAACAGATGAATGCGTAGTGAACCATTTCCACTGTCCATTCTTGATAGCCTAGTTCAGTTTGGAAATGCCTCTGGATCAGTATATTAAATTCAGGAGCCTGGTACAGTTAAAACCTTTTATCTTGCTTCTTTATTATATTGTCTGTCTAGACAGGATCTATTTATACTGGGCTGTAGCACCTAATTTAGACAAATAAGTTCATTTTGGTAGAAGTCAAGTCATAAATGGCACAGACGTTGCTTTCTCTGATCTTTAAACCTGATCCATCTTACTATGTATCTATCAAGGCTGCTGCAAATGAGGAATTTCCAAGCAAAGACAGATGGTACACTAATAGGAGGGATTTAAAGTCACACAGCACCTTCACTGCATGCAAGATTACAAAGAAAATCTGTTCTCAGTGTAATTAATCTGTGAAGAGTCTCAGAAAACCCCCTCTTTTCTCCTCTCCAGATTCCTACCACTGTTATTCGGCTTCGTTCTCTGATCAGTGCTCTCTGCTTCAAAGGAAGATAAAAACCTATAATGAGTCACATCTACTTGTAATGTCCTGTATCATGGGATGAATTTATTTTCACACCCATGTGATGGATTAGCAAAAGCCTGGATTGTATACGTCTTAGTAAACTGCTAATATTCTTTGTCCTGATAAGAGACCAATGCTCTCTTAGGGGGCAGGTGCTAAAGATATTTTCTTTTCAAATATCCTGCAAGAGCGGCACCTCTAATCCCTTTGTGCCAGCCCCTCCAAAATGCTGATCAGCCCTGAAGCACCAGCAAAGAGCAAATGATCAAATACGTCACTGTGACACGGGATGCTTTTGGTAAATTTTATGATGTACCTGCGAAGAGAAATTAGGGAAGGGGGTGTGCCAGGACACATCACTAGCTCTAAGATGGGCTTACTGGTGGTATTCACCTTGCACTGTTGAATTGGATCAGTCCACTTGGGCCAGAAGCTATCCATTTGTTTGCACAGAAGATGTTTGCACAGGGTCCTTTCCCACTTCAGGCATTCTGTGATGCCATGAACTGTGGCAAACATAACCTGGAGGGGGTTGCAAAACACCTATTCTCCATGTCACTACAAAACTCTTCTCAGTAAATTTGGTTATGTGGAGGAGGCTTGCTGGTTAAAACTGTGCTGGACCATGGGAGAAATCTGCGGAAAGCAAGGTTGATAACTCAGAGGTTGGAATAGACTGAAAGGAGCTCCTCCGCTTCCTCTATTCCTAAATCCTGGATATATTAACAAGGTGTTTCATTGTGTTTTTCTTTTATTTTTCTCTTGTGGCTGTTTTTCTCTTACAGTGTCCCTATCCCTCCATCCTCACCAGAACTAGCTGTTGAGCAGGGTCTGTGACAACGTGCAGTTGTCAATAAGCAGTGGAAATGGGCCCCAATGGGATGCACCCGAGAGTGCTGAGGCAGCTGGCGGAAGTCATTGCTGGGCTGCTCTCCATCATCTTTGAAAGGTCCTGGAGAACAGGCGAGGTGCCTGAGGACTGGAGGAAAGCCAACGTCACTCCAGTCTTCAAAAAAGGCAAGAAGAAGGACCCAGGGAACTACAGGCCAGTCAGCCTCACCTCCATCCCTGGAAAGATGATGGAACAGCTCGTTCTGGGCGTCATCTCAAGGCATGTGGAGGAAAAGAAAGCTATCAGAAGTACTCAACATGGATTCACCAAGGGGAAATTATGTCTGACTAATCTGATAGCCTTCTATGATGGCATGACTGGATGGATAGATGAGGGGAGGGCGGTTGATGTGGTCTACCTTGACTTAAGCAAGGCATTCGACAGAGTCTCCCACAGCATCCTCATAGGGAAGCTTAGGAAGAGTGGGTTAGATGAATGGACAGTAAGGTAGACAGATAACTGGTTGAAAGACAGAGCTCAGAGGGTTGTGATTAGGGGCACAGAGTCTAGTTGGAGGTCAGTGACGAGTGGTGTTCCCCAGGGGTCAGTACTAGGTCTCTTCATTCTGCAAAAAAGACGTCTGAGGGGGGATCTTATCAACACTTATAAATACTTAAAGGGTGGGTGTCAGGAGGATGGGGCCAGGCTCTTTTCAGTGGTGCCCAGGGACAGGACAAGAGGTAACGGGCACAAACTTGAACACAGGAAGTTCCACCTAAGCATGAGGAGGAACTTCTTTACTTTGAGGGTGGCAGAGCACTGGAACAGGCTGCCCAGAGAGGTGGTGGAGTCTCCGTCTCTGGAGACATTCAAAACACACCTGGACGCGTTCCTGTGCAACCTGCTCTAAGATGACCCTGCTCTGGCAGGGGGGTTGGACTAGATGATCTCCAGAGGTCCCTTGCAGCCCTATGGTTCTATGATTCTATGATTCTATGAAATATACTAATTTTTTTGTTGCTAGCCCTGTCAAGTGTTCTCGGGGCTCACTACAGTGTGCTGGTAAGCCAAGAAGGGCTCCTGTAACTTCTCTTTCTCTCCTCTTCAGTCTCACATGGCTGGTAGTCCACTCTAATGGACAGAAAGGATCACAACTATGTTTCAGTCTATTGCTGTACAGTGTCCTGGACACTGATTTTGGAGAAAGAGATTAAAAGCTCGAGGTTAAGGAGGACATTCACAGACAGGGGAGAGCTACAACACCCAAACCACTGCTTACAAAAAGGAGACCAGTGCCTTTGCGCTTGGATATGGCTTGAAGAAGAGGGATTGTGTCTACTGGTCTTTGCTTCATTCACTGCTGGCAGTCTGTAAATGTGATATGATCACACGGGGCAGTCTGGGCAGAAAGATCTACTCTGTGAATCTCAGGAGTATTCAAGCTTGATATAGTTACGTGGAGTTCCTCAATCACATCTCCAGCTAGGCTGAGAAGCGGAATTTAATTTGTTGAAGGTTTTTTTCTGAGAGAAAGGTAAAAAAAAGCACCCTATGATCTCTTAATTGCCTAAAAATGCAAAGGCAAAATTTAGGCATGTACCTTTGAGAGCCAGGGGCTTTGTCTTTGCTTTCTATAGTGCTCAGTGATACCTCTGCTGCAGTTCTTGCTCTTCTTTACTTTACAGGAGTGTTGCAAGGATATAGGACATTTGAGTGCTGGTCATGCCCATCACTAAGAGGACCCTGTCAGTACCAAGGATGAGTGAGTGGCTTTTGAAGCAAGCCCTGGGGACAAGAAAGGACACCTTGCACAGAGCATGTCTTCTGTGAAGTTTCTCTTTGACAAACTCTCCATTTTGGGAAGACATAAGGAGACCAATTGAATTTCTTGTTTCAAGAAAAACCATTAAAATGATTCAACTCAAGGCATTTAAGCAACTGCACTGAAAGGTTCAAATACAGATAGTTTCAGTATCTAAATTTCGTCTTTCTCACTTATCTGCAAAAAAAGTGGCAGACAATATACCAAGCTCTAAGCCTTTGTTTGCATAATGAAAATGCTTGAAGCTGGACAAGAGGGAAAAAAAAGCAGGCAGAAGTCCTGTCCCATCACATCCTTTCTTGCCTGCTTGTTCCTCACTTGCTGTACAAAGTCATTCCACAAAAATGGGCATTTCCCCCTCTTCAGGTGAAAGTTTCATGTTGAGACAGGGCCAGGAAGACCCACTAAGTGAGCAGAGACTGCCAGAAGCTGGTTTTGTGTGTAGCGTGTGTGTGTGTGCTGGGGAGGTACTTCACTGGGTGCCCAGCAGTCAAACCTCATCCAGACTAAAGGTCATTATAAACATGTTACAATTGGAAAGATATTTTTGCTTGAGATTAGTATGAGAACTTTTGTGGTTTTTTTCTTATGACCGTCCTGTGAGCTTTCAAAAATTGTATAAAAATTGTCATTCTGGAGATAAATTAAGCAGCTGATTTCATCAGTTCCCACAAATAGTAGAGAGAAGAATATGAGGAGAATAATGAGCTTGCAAAAGCACAAAACTTGCTATGCACAGGAGTTCTATTTTTTTGAGTATCATTTGCTAATAACCCTTTCTCTACAGCCTCTAATCATTAGCCGTACTGCAACTGCTTAGTTAGAGCAAGGGACCTTCTAGCTAGATTTGAGGAACTGAAAGTAACTCTGCCCACATGCTGAGGAGTTTGGGGATGAGTTTATAATCAGTCTCCAGCAAGGAAAGCTGCATAGCATGCAAAGAAGAGGATGTCATAAGATATTTGTTAAAGAGGTTTCCAGTTGCTAGAGAGGACAGTTACTACAGCAAGGCAATTGCTCCCACCTTTAAAACACTTTTGTTCTTTTCCATCTTTTTTTTCTTCCTAAATATTTCACCCAGTTCCTAAATGCAACTCATCCTTCTTAGCTGAAAACCATCCCTTCCCAGAGGCATTCAGGCATCACACCCTGCAAACCTGGACACTGCCGGCAGGTTCCCAAGGCTGCATCTGAAGGGCACGCTTTGAGTACCAGGAGAAGGGTCTCCAAACTTCACCAGACCTCTTTAACCTCCTTTTCTGGGGGGCTCATGACTTGGTCCATTTGTGATCAAGCTTTATGGCTTGATCTGTTTGTGGCTCGCTCTGTTTGGGGCGGATGTCCTAGGGGAAGTACATTTACAAGTCTGGCAAAGCTTGAGAGAAGGAGGGTTGTATTGCTGCAAAGCCCCTTTCTGTACACACTTGCTATGGTTCTTTGCAGCCCTTGCATTCATTAAGGCCTTTTCTGCACCGGGCGCTGGTTTTGTTTGTTTAGTGCCATCACAGCAAACATAATCAGTAATATCATTATTCGAAGTGTGTTCCTGTGCAGCTTGTGCAGCCCCAAGCAATAGTTTGGAGACCCTCCAAGTGGACTTCCTCTGGGAGCCAGCTCTGCAGCCAAATAGCTTTCGCTGCTATAAAATGTTTCCTGATACTCTGCGTGTTTGTCCCTGGGGGAACACCCTCACCATTTCCTTTCCCGCTGGTATCTGCCCCCTTCACACGCTTCAGATGGATCCTTTGGCATCCTCAGGCCTCCCGGCCATTTGGTGACATGCTTGCGCCATTCACCGTTTTGGAAGGATGGGTCCTAAGTTCATATTTAGGACATTAAACAAACAACCTTTTGCTTAGTGCTGGTGCTGTGATGAAGGTTCCTGCTCACAGATGCAATCAAATGTCCCACCACAAAATACTGCATTTCTCAGTTGCATATTTTGCTCCTCACAGAAATATAAGCATCTAGTTGCTGTATTTTTACTTCTGAAGCAACACTATCAGAGGCAGAGAAGGGGAAAAGAATGATCTTATAGGTTATCAAAAGACAGTAGGGGTTGAGAAATAAACTTCCCCATAGGTGCCCTGCAACTCCATGCAGTCTGCACTGTTGCTGAAGAGCAGGGTTTATTTTTAATAACAACTAGGGGATGAAGTGTGAAAGCACAGTATCACAGGATATCATTTAAGGAGAAAGCATGGCATGGTCAGAACATGATAAACCAGAGCAGTGATGTACCTGCCCTGACCGAGGGGCTGACATCCAGAATCCTGGTGGGGACAAGGCATTTCTCTGCTTTCCATCAGTGGCAGACGAGGGGTAGCACAAGTCCCAGTCCATAGCACAACACACTATATTGCCTCTGCACATAGGGCTCAGTGAGTTCTGCCCCTCAATGCACTGAGATTGGCTTTTTTTTTTTTTTTTTTTTTTGCTAGATTGGGATATTTTTGGCTTTTTACTTCGCGTTGTCAAATAAAACCAGAAAAACCCTGGAAAATGATGAGAGAATACAATATCATTTAGACTAAAAAATTTTCACTAATTAGCTTAATTCATTTGAAAATATGGGGGAAGGGGTAAGCATCCCTGAGACAATGCTCTTTCCTGAAGAAGAAGATATTCAAGAAATAACCAAAGCAAAACAAGAAGTCTGAGAAAGACCTGTCACCATGGTAACAATGTGTATCAAACTGATGTCAAACATCGTGTGAAATAATCTCACCAAATTGTAATATGCAATGATGAAGACGGCTACAAAAGGAGTCTGTCAGTGTTTTATTTATACTATTTTTTATATACCTATTCGCCTGCGTGGTGTGAATATATCACACCCACGCTACCACTCACAGCACACAGCTGTCCTCTCAACTGTCTTAGCTCTACTCCAGAAATTCAGGGGATGATGGGGGAGGAAGGACAAGGAGAGGAAAAGAAAGGAAAATAGCATTCAGATATGTAAAGAAAAAATAGCACTGCATCTTTTTAGTACCATGTGGACATTAGTTGAATGGGCAAGATTCAGTTCTCACCTTGGTTTCAGTGGTATAACTCCAGATTTGTGCCAGTGGAACTGGGATCAGAATAAGACTAATATTTTCTATGTTAATATCTCATTATTATTTTGTTTGTGTGCTCTGCAAGTGTGAATGTACAGACATCAGTCAGCATGAAGAAACGGGGTTGGGGATGCTGTGCGCAACTAAGACACAGAATCACAGAGTGGCTGAGATTGGAAGGAACTTCTGGAGGCCATATAGTCCAACTCCCCTGCTCAAGCAGGGCCACTCAGACCTGATTACCCAGGACCACATCTAGATGAGGGGGGAGACTGCAGCAACTCTAGGCAACCCGTGCCAGTGCTCTGTCACCTTCACTCTAAAAAGGTTTCCTGATGTTCAGAGGGACACAGCCCAGGACACCACTGGCCTTCTTTGGGGGGCACATTGCTGGATCATGGTCAACTTGGTGTCCATCAGGACTCACAGATCCATTTCTGCCAAGCTGCTTTCATGCTAGGTCGTTCCTAGCAGGTACTAGTGCCTGAAGTGCATGAGGTTGATCCTCCCCAGGTGCAGGAGCCTTCAGTTAGGTGACTGAACAACTGACTTGTCTTCATCCCTCACGTTGCAAAAGGAAAAACAGAAGCTGCTGACATACATTTGTGCTTGTAGATGCAATGAACCCCGTGAACTGCTCAGAGGACACAGCTGAGGCTTGTAATTACTAGCATTAGTATTTCTGCAGTCACCAGAAGAAGCATCTGGGCCTCCTGATGACATCTTGGGAAATCAAGAAGAGATACCATGATTTGCAGCAAAGCAAGCAGAAGAGAGAGCGCCATCATCCCTGAAGGTTGGAGTGGATTTGGAAGCAGGCAGCAGCTTTAGCAACCAGCAATTATTTTTCTGAACAAAATAAGAATGTTTTTTTCCCATTTGGCCCACACTGACCTCTATGTATCTTGCACTTTTTGACCTTTTGTTCCTGCCCTAATCAGGTATAGAGATGCAAGCACACGTATCCATCTCTACTCAGTCTTTCTAAGTCCCTCTGATGTTCCTTTACCATTTTTGTGAGAGCACTTCTTGGGTTCATTAATGCAAACCCTTGGCTCCAATGGGCAGCGGTCTCACTATCACGAGTGTTATCCTAATTTTGCCATATCCTCTTGACACACCTTTGCTGTGCTCCCAGACATACTCCTCCTTGCTCATACATTCCTGCTGCTGCCTTGTTCCCTTACCATCAGATGTCATTCCATGGAGCCTGGTACACCTGACCAACTTCCTCAAGCTTGTTGCTGTCCTTCTTGTCCCACCCATGTCCTTGCATAGACCATTCCTTTTCCACAACCTGCATCAACCTCCATTCCATAAACTACTCGCTGGCTGCCAGGAAATACCCCAGTTCACCCTAACACAACCTACTTAAAGGCCTCTGCAAAAGCCAGGCACCCAAATTACACCACAAGGCTGTGTAAGAAAAACACAGATTGATGATGCTGTTGTAAATCCATAAAGGACAAAAAATGAGTAACCTTTTTATTCCATGTGATGCTTCGGTTCATTACACATCTGCAGGGGAAGTGCTGTGCTCCTTCAAAGTATATGACACTTCCGTGACGACCTCAACTAACTACCAATTTTAGGAGCAGAAAAACTGAACTAAAACATTCTACAAAATTATTCAGATTGGTCATTTATTGCTGAAGCAGAATTATTTTTTTCTACACAAAACCAAGGGGCTCTTTTTTTGATCCTTTATTCAGTTGATCAAACTTTGGCAAAGACAACAATCCCACTGGATAAAAGTAAGGCTATTTTGGATTTCTTTTCAGGAGTATACCAATTTTGTACAATCAAAACTGTTTACAGGAAGCACCTGATTTCAGTGAATTGCCTGGTTTTTAAACAGAAAATTTGTGAGAAAACAGGAGGAAAACTGTGTGATATTACACATTCCATCTTTGACATTTCCACAAGAAAAATTGATGTTTTCTCATACAAAGCAAACTTTCATGATAAAACAGCTGGTGCTTCATACAAGTAACTACTTTTAAAGTTTGAAACAAGGATAAACAGAGCCATCTTTCCTCATCTTTTGCAGCTGCCCTGTGATTTGCAAGGTCAATTTACAGCTTTGAACTATATGCAGAGAGTTGCACCAGAAAGCCCCTAGCAGACCTATTCAGCACCCACCTTTGCTAGCAACCTTAATCTGAAATGAAAACAAAACTCAGTGTACTGGGTGATATTTTGGTCTTCCATCCTAGATTTTAGGATTTACTTGGACTGCCTGCCCTGTCTCTTGAGGCCCTTCATGCCATGCTCACCAGTGCAATATAAGATGTTGCTCATGAAAAGGCAATGCTAATCCAGTAGTAAAACTGCGGGATTAAGCATGCAACACTCAGGAAGCACAGATGTAGGTTCTCTCAACCTTGCAAAGGGGCCATCTAATGCTCTGTCTCTGAACCATTGGCCTGTCCCCCGGTAGCTGAACTCCCTGGTACGTGGTGGGCTCGGGTGGCAGGTCTGTATAAGCACTTGATCCCAGCTGATGGTCTGTAGCTCTCCAAGAGTCAGGGAGATGAGGAGCTCAGGGGAGTTTTAACCTTCTGAAGAGGTGCTCCAATATGTAGAATTGTAATCTTTCATTCCCTTCGAGATATCTTGTAGGAGATATCAGTTTTATGAGCTGAAAAAGGTGGGCTTTATGCTGTGTTTTTGTTATCCAACCACTGAACTTCACATTAGACAAAAAAAAAGAGACAGCGCGTTACACCTTCAAGGTAAACTTACTGGGAAACACAGAAGAGCAAAGAATATCAGCGTCCCCTCTGTATGTATCTGCTGTATTCTAACGTCTGCTAGAAAGTCTGGAGGAGAAGCCAGCCCTGAATGTTTCAATGCCTGGAATTACAGAGAGGATGGGTGTAGCTTTCTTGTTTTGTTTATTTTTGTTTATCTTTCTCTTTGGAAACAAGCTGAAGTGATGAGCTGGCCCTTTGCCAGGCTGTGATTTCAGAACTCCAAACAGCCTGGAGGTTAAGCTCAGGAGAGAGTAAATCTTGTGATTATGCTTAAACAAATGAACACTAGTGCTGTTGCCTGGCTTTCTGGCTTCCTTAGGAAAAAAAAAAAAAAGGGGGGGGGGGGCAATTTAGTCTGGATTGCTCTACTCCAGTTGTGGTGGAGTCAGCAGGATCATGTTTAAGTGAAGTCTTTCATTCCCTCGCCTGCCACAGTTCATATGCCACTGCTTCAGAAGCAGCACAATCTCAAGGAACGAGATGGGTCTTCATGATTTAGAGCTTTAAAAATTAATTTTCAGGTGATTCCAAAAGGAAAAAAAGAGGTCTCTTAAAACTCAGTGTCATGGGCTATTTTGGGATATTAAAGCCTCAGGCCAGTTTGGTGAAGAGGCTATGAATAGCAGTGAGATGGTCTAGGTTAAATTTAAGCCCTTTGAATATAGTCCTTTCATTTTATCCAGTGAACCTCTCCAAGCTTGAACCTGGCAACAGCAGTGGTAACAACATATGGGCAACTCTACTGCCTAACGGGGGTGTTTCTTGCCCTCCATTCTGTGGTTTGACGAAGTCAGGCCATGGGGAAAATTCCCTCTGTGTCTGACGTAGCACTTGCCACATCTGATCCTGTGAATCTGCAAGTAGGTATACCTTAAATTAATTGTGTGGATGTGGAAGCATCAACTTGGGACAGGTGGTGTTACAAGCTCTACCACTGACATCACCTCTGGTTGTGGTCACACCAAATATTGTCTGCCCTTCATGTCTTTATAGACTTTTAGGTGTAGATTTACTGCAGAAGATTAAGCATATTTTAGCCCACCGGCCACCTGCTTTTTCTGATGTTTCTCCAGATATTCCTGCTCTGTTCTCATGCATTCCCTCTGCTTCGGACTCAGGCAGATACTTTTTCTCCCTCTTGGTTAACAGGACTGAGATTTGAGGGGCACTATGAAATATTGTCACCTCTGTATCCTACAGATCTTCACTTCAGCAAACTGATAGGAGCCTGGGGAACAGATGAAGAGGATCTGGGATTGAAACACAGTCTGGAAAGCACCAAGTGATGTAACAAGCACCTCTTGCATCATAAATGCATCCTGAAAGTACAGGAATTTTTGTTAAGCAGATTTTGTGGCTCCTCTCTCTACTTCGGATGAACGACAGATGAGACCATGGATTTGAAGATCTTTGGTTCCAGAAATGAAAGAGGGACATGATGATTTTTTGTTAATTATTGAACTCTGATAATGAAATAAGATAATAAAACCATGCCTGGATTCACAGTGACATGTAAAATTGGCATTGCAAGGAGGTGACATGATAGATGGAGCAATGCCTACGAAAATTTCCTTGGGGTGTTTGTGTTGATGAATGTATTTAATTAAACATTCTGGATACATATAAAGATCAGCAACTGGACTAAAAATACTCTGTGAACAAAGAACCATAGAAAATAATGGGGTTTGATATCTCCCTTTGTTTACTCCAGGTTAAATTGGAAGTCTTCCATTCATTTGGATTAGTATTAGTGTCAGTGGAAGTAGAGAACCACTACTCTTGACTCGTCTGTGGTTTCCAGCTGCAGTTCATGGACGTCTCTGATGGGTGTGGGAAAGATCCTTACCTATTGTCAGGCAGCTGAAATTCATAACACAGATGCCTCTAGCTCCACTAATGTAATTTTACAGCTGCACAAGCTGGAGAAGGTTGGAAATCACAAGGTACAGATGCTCAGCTGGTGCAAGCTGATAGTACTCCATTTCAACGTCAGCACGCTTGGCTGTATCTCCTTGACTCTATCAGGAAAGATCTCATCATTTGCCTTCATGTAGCTTTTTGTACTCGCGGCTATTCAGCACAACATGTTTAATCAAAAAGCCACATCTGCCAGGCAGACAAGACTCTGGTGCAGTGCTACGGTGCATCTAGGGTCAATGTTACCCGAGCAATGGTCAATAAATCAGGCAAACATGTTGGCAGGCCTGATTCTTACAGTACCAGTGAAGTCCACAGCTTTGTGAACATTTCAGTATTCATATATCCGAAGGGCTGAATACAAAAAGCGTGGCACAAAGCCAAATGCTCTGCCTTTTTTTGGGGCAAAAAGTGTGTGAGTGAGAGAGGGAAGCTGGAAGGTGTTTGAGGATTTCTCCCTTAGGCTACCCTGAAGCACAGTCTGAACAAATGAGCAACCTTGTTCTGAATCAGCTAGATTCCAGAGCCTCTGACACATTGCATCATTGCTTCTGCCACAGGAGCTTTTACAATGGAAAAAATGTATTTTAGTGAATTAAATTTTTTGGTAGAACTTTATTTTTCCCCAGAAAATTTCTTTCTGGTGAGGAAACCCCATTCTTGGGGATATTCTACAGACCCTGCTGTAGGCAATTAATAAATGCAGATAGTGGATTCCATGTTGTTTGTGGAAGAAAATTGTTCCTCAAAATGAGGAATTTAGGAGGATCATAGTCTGATTCATCTGCCCTGAATCACCAACTACAGCCTTTTAACGCCCCTCCACTGGCCAAAGGAAGTTAGTCTCCTGATTATAAATCCATCATGAAGCAACCCACAGGTATAGGGATGTCACAAAACAAAAGATGATCTCCAGCCCTGTGTGCAACTGGCCTCATCCTCTAAAATACAAAGCAATACAAAAGAAAAATTATCAAAGCACAGGTTGATGAGGAGAGACAAGGTTGCATTCCAAGTGGGTTGTAAATTGGCTGAGCAATGCTCACCTTACCCACCTTACACTGGGGTGAGGCCATAGCTAGTGGATCACTTCCTGCACTAACATCCACCTTAGTTCAGGACGCACCATCCCAGTACCAACTGACACTTAAATCCCCTTTCTCACATCCTTTGAGGTTTGTGGGCAGGGCCACATACCTCCAAAAAGGACGCTTTGCACTGCAAACAATACTGCAGTCTTCTTGGCAAAAGTCTTTCTAGAAGATTTGCTGCAGAGAAAGCTCAGGCACAGTCATCCTGGGGAGGAAATGGCCTGTGAAAAGTATGATATCAAATCAGGCAGCACATGGTCATCTTTGGAGAGGAGATTGTGAGTACACCCCAGTCTTCCAACCTGATACACCAGGGAATTAAACTGGCTACTGCCCCCAAGAAGATGTAGAAATGCCATCAGATAACTGGAGCTTTGGGACCTAATTGAATTGAAAGGGTTATCAAGCATCCTAACAGTCTGCCCAGGGAGGTGGTTGAGTCACAGTCCCTGGAGTTATTTACATGTAGATGTGGCTCTTAAGGACATGGTTTAGTAGTGGCTTTGGTAGTGTTAGGTTAATGGTTAGACTTGATGATCTTAAGGGTATTTGCAAACCCAAATGATTCTATGATTCTATGAAAAGGTCTGTGAAGGCTGCCCCTCTCAGAAACCTCCCCTTCTTACCAACTTGGGGTTGTCCCACAAAGGCGATGGAGCCCAAGAACAAAAGAACTCAATCCCACTTCACAGGCAGCTGTCAGCAGACTAGCTGGACCCCAGCTTTTAGAGCAACTTCTCACCTTACCTTTTGTCTGCCAATGGGAAATGCTATTTGGTGGGGATGGTGCCTCTGGCTCATCTCTGAATTTCTGCATTACCTGTAGGTGAAGGTGTTGCACTTTTCTCATAGGTCAATTATGCAGATTATCATCAGCAGCACACCATTTATTTGTATGTCAGAGAGAGCAACTACACCATAAAAACTGGGCCTGAGCCAGCATTTAGTGCTGGTTCCTCTGAAAGGGGACTGTCATATCTCTATCCAGACAGAGCAGAAAATACCATGCTGTCAAAAAAAACATCTCCAGATTGCAATTCCTTTTACGTACACAGCTTTGATGCATGCTAAACAAAAGCTACAATTTGTGGGTGGGCAAAGTTAGTTAAAGCTGATTCTGGTTTGATTTTGGCTTCAAAAAGAACATAAAGCAGCACAGAGCCAGAAGAGCCAGTAGTAAAGAAAGGCAGGGTAAGCATCTCTGTGTCAAGGAAGGGAAGGGGCTACTGAAAGCTCTTCATGGGAGCAGGAAAAGGAAAGTTCCATGTCTCCCCCTCTCTGCCTCAAAAACACTGAGTCACCCAACACAGAACCATCACTGTGAGGAGTTTTACACTGCTTTAAGGGGAAACTAGGAGAAAACGACATAAAGTTGGGAGTGGGAAAATTTCTTATCTTATCCCAGCCCCTCCTTCTTCCTCTTCTGAGATGGTCTTCACTATCACACACTCAGTCTCCAGCTTCTTATAGTGCTTTGGTTCTTTCCTGAAGCCATACTAATGGCATGACACTACCAGAAAATGACCAAAACTGTATCAAGATCTCATCCCACAGGCTCCTAGAAAAAATTGGCAGGAAGGACTGTGCTCTAAAGACTTTGCAGTCTAGTTGGACAGAAGAGAGTAGGGAAGCCTGGGCACACAGCAAGTCGGCAGAACAAGCATGATGATTTCCTCCCTGACTCGTTTATCATGTCCTTGGGACCTCAGTTTATAAAGCTGAGCTTCTCTTGCCAGGGTGGGACAACTCATCCCTAGCTAGTGGGAACAGTTGCACCAACCAGTTACAACAGGAATAGTCTTAGTCCTTGATTTTCATTCCAAGCTGGTGCTGGCATATTAACATCGAAATCTTCACTCAGCTTTAATTATTGACAACCAAGTTCTACTCTGTGCACTAACTATAACTCTACCTTGCCAGATCCTGATGTAAGACCAGGGTTTGCTTGCCCTGATGTAGGCCAGATGTTTTCTGCAGTGCATAAAAGAAAAAAAAACAACAATAAAATACTTCTCCATCTACTGAAAGTACATGTTTTGCCCACATCTGTTGAAAAGATTAATGATCCCTCTTGAACTTAGTTTACTGCAACTCAGATTTGTAAATTACAAACATTCTTTTTTTCCCAAATACGTAACAAATTAAGAAAAAAATTACTGTTGAGTTTTTACCAGCTTAAAAGAGGAAACCTGTCTGAAAATGAAAATTAACCTCAAAAAGGAATAACAATTAAAAGTTTTATTCCAAGACTGTCCAGGTTAATCTCTATTTTGATGTTTTCAGCATTGCCATTTGAAAAAATGCAAAGTAGGGCAAGCCTACAAAACACTCTTCCAGCTGTGAAGATAGTGGGAAAACTTGCATATCAGTTTGATTTTCCAGGCACATTTCTCAACCCCTCAGCCAGGGTGTCCACCACCCATGCTTAGATTTCAGCACTTCTTTCACTTCAACTCTTTGTCACTGAACCCTTCCCAGCAAATAAAAATGCTGGTCTTGCCAATGTCCCAGATCCGACCGACCTTTTAAGGGCATTGCCTTGTGCTTTTAAATTGTCCTCAAGTTCCTCTTCGCAGCGACTCCTAGTAGACTTCACAGAGATGAAGATGGAGTGAGCGGAAACTATTGAGGAGGAGCAGATGTTATTTAAGTGACTTGTCATCTTTGGACCATGCAACCATTGCCCATTTATCTGTGTGGTCTCTGTGTCTTCATTCACTCTGTCTACTCTCTTGAGCTGTTGTAACTCGAAAGAAGGTTCAAGGTGCCCGTATCAAGAATTTAATTGTCTTTTTGTTTTCAAATGATCCAGGGCTAATAACCAAGGCAAGGAGCAAGCAGGGACAGCAGCAAGGACATCTCCCACTCCTGTTCATGGACGCAGAGGGAGGCAAAGACTTCTGGAGTGAAGTCCAAGCTAGTGGAAGAGAAGGATCTGGTGAGAATCAACAGCTACTTCAGAAAGAGAAACCACAAGTGGGAGGCAGGTTGTAAAGTGAGGTTATTTAGGAACTGGCTATGATTTTATGACCAAATAAGACAGAAACTGTCTCTCATTTCACTACATCTGCCTGGCTGGGTCTTTTTCAGGGTTTTTTAGTGCTCTTGTAAGAAGACACCCCTGAGGTCACAGGGGTGATGTAGCCATCCAGGGGATCCTGGCACAGGTACAACTATGCCTTGTACTGGCTGGGAGGAGGAAGAGTTTCTGTGTCTGAATCCCAACACATCTCACCAAGCAGAAGACAGAAAACATAAAAAGGGAAACACGTTCCCCATTTCTCCTCCCACAGTGAGTAAATCCATGCTTCCCTGCAGTAAGCCAAGTGAGTATTTTGTCAAAGCTAACAGTTCCTAGGTTTCGATTTAACATGAGAGGCTGTGTCAGATCTCAAAGTAAAGCAGAATAACCCCAATGTAGCACCAGTCAGGAAATCAGCACTAAAGCACAGCGTTGCACTGACAGAGAGCATAACTACTCAGCCATGTAATAGCAGGTGCTTTCTGTTGAAATAGGTTCTGTTTGTTGCAGTTTGACATAACACATGAGACCACACAGATCCTTATTTTCCCTATTTCCAGTATTGTATTCAACTTAGTTTCTATTAACTAGATAAAAGATAGCTATTGACTTCAGTCAGCTGGGAGCAGAGTCTAAACGTCTGTCTCAAATTCTCAAGCAAGCTGCTGAGTACTGGGATGAAGTTGAGCAGTCCTGGAAAATAAGGATGAGGATTTGGGGGCTCTTAGGTCTGTTCCAGACTCTGCAGGTGAGTCTGTGAGAATCACCAGTTTGCATGGTGCAAGTTAGTCACCCTCAGATTGCTGATACAGACATAGTAGAGGGTGATGCACCTCTTCCTAAATTGGGTTATCATCAGTCTGTCGGATGAATTTTCTCCTGGAGGTATCATTTTCTCCTCTTTCACTCTAATGGAAGGTCACAGTGACTGTCTTAGAGCAAGACATCTCATTTTAGATTTCTGAGAGTTAAGGGAGATGAATACCCCCATGTAACCTCCCCTTGGTACCATATCAGTAAAATGAGAATAATGATTCTGTGCAAGTCAGGGAAGCTTCAGCAGGGAATGGTTGAAGAAAGCCTCATGGAAGAATGTGAAATTTTTGATAATGATGTACGTCACCCTAACTTTAATAAAGCCAGATAAATCTTAGCTCATGAGATTTGATCTCATCAGTAGATTTGAAGAACAAGATACTCAGGACTGCAGTGATCAGGAGTGCTTGGCCAGGAGAGCAGGACTGCTGAGCAGCCATACTGTGGTGCATTATTCAGAGCCAGCCTGGAGGGACAGAAACTTATCGTCAGGTGAACGGTGGGAGGTGGCAGGGAACTTGCAGAGCAGCTCTTCTCACACCTGTCCCTACCTCTGCTGACACTGCTCCCCGGAGCCTGTCTTGAGGGGCGTCTACAAGTCCTCCTTTAATTATGACCTTGATTTAGGAGATCACTTAGCACTCAGTTTGCCCTTGTTGGGACATCATTCCTCCAATCTTGAACTGGTGGAGGACAACCACAGCAGCACATCTGCCCCTTCACCAGTCTGCTCACCCACTCCCATTGGTGTCTGGGGTTTCTGCCTCTCAGCTAGAGAGTGGTGCATTTGGTGCATTTGGTACATTTTTTTCTGGGAATTGGAGCAGAGAGTGCAGTTGGCAGGACCTGCTGAAGGCGAGCTGGGTTGCAGTGGGATGAGGAGGCAGCCTTGCTCTTGGCAAAACACGCCCTGCTTCAGCTGCCTTCTACCCACAACAACCTGCAAGGTGACTTCACTAACATGGAGGATGCAGCTGCAAGTCTTCTGACTTTAGAACTGCTCTTGTTTATGCTGTTGTCAATGCAGGGAGGCAGGGATGGCGCGGATGAAGCCCAAGGGAAACCCTCTGCTCACATCCTACCCTGAAATGATGGGAAGGTCAGAGCTAGTTTCCCTGCATCTGCCAGAGTCACCCCCCCCTTTCCCATCCCTCCCCCTGCTCTAGGGACAGAAAAACCACCCATGCCAGAGTCCCAGGGTTCATCAAAATGTTTCTGAAGAACAAATTTTCTGCTGCAAGAAGCCAGATTGCACAAACAGGCAGATGTTTGCAAGCAAATGTCCCAAGGAAGATTAAAATCCCAAGACACATTTTTTTCGTAGCTCACATCTCAACTGCTGTCAGGATGCTTGGGTTGCTCACTGGAGACAAAATATATAGAAATGACCAGCGGAGACAATAAGAGGTGGAAATTTCCAAATGATCCCTTCCCTCATGATGAGAGATGAGGTTTGTTTATAGGGAATAACAAAGGAATGATCCTCGTTCATCGGGAGTGCAGCAGTGCTCTGAAATCCCAACAGAGACTGGGGCCTTGATATCTATGGAAGCAATGAAAGTCTGCTCCTAATCAGAGAACAGATAGATAAAATATTACCATACAGAAGAGGAAAGGACCTTGCTGCAATACCGTATCTGATTTGTGTCAGACAGTGGGAACAACCCACCTCTGCTGGCGCACAGCCAGTTGTGTCCCTTTTTGATAACCCTCTTTTACTTTTGGCCTGCATCCTTGTTCAAGACAACACCTCAGCTTTTCTTTGCTCAAAGGGAGTTCTAGGACACATTTCAAAGCATTTATACTGAACCATCTCTTCCTTGTAACCTCCAACCCAAAGAATTATCTGTCGATAAATCTCTGTAACCCAGCAGGCTGAAACACAGTTTATCTCCAGATTGGGCTTTGCAGAATGTCCTGTCATCCAGGAAACGAAGTCTGGAATAAGTGGCTAAGACCTTCTCTTAAAGACCTGTAAAATCCTTGTAAAGACGTAGCTCTCCTCTCCAATCATCCACAAAAGTGGGGTGACTTATACAGACCCTACAGACAGATCAACAGGTAAGCAGACACAGTTTTACTAGGGTGTTATGTTCACCCCTCCCCTTCTGGGAAATCACCAGGTTTCTGCATACAACTAATATACAATCTTCCTCACATCCTGACACATATTCTAAACCCAGCATTTTTGTTATTTGCACATACACATTTCCAGTGCAGTTATGTGGCTTCACCCAGTTCCTCAGTCCCATGAGCCAAATAGAGTTGATTTTCCCATTGGCTGCACAGGGTCTCTGTGTAAGAGAAGTGCAGTAGTGTCATACAAATGTAGACTCATGTCCCTTTGACAACTGAGGATGTTCTTTTCCAACATAAGCATGAAAATACAAGTGTGCAATCCTCTTTCAGCCCTGCTTTTCCCCAAGTGCATTTGGGACATGGACCCTTGTTTGGGGCTGGTTTTGAGTTTTGGAGTTCCCTGGCTTTAAGTAGTTCTACCTTAGCTAGCAGCTCTCATGTTGATGGATGTGAGTATCAAGAAATCCTGAGCTTGGCACAGTTGCTTTTGATTCTTCTGTTCTGTGACAATCTCAACACAGGTTTTGGAGTTCTTCAACTTCTGTGCATTTCTTTTTTGCACCTGATGATCCTGTACTTACAGAACTGCAAAGCTTTCCCATGGCTTCAGGCAGAAGAAATTGCAAAAATATTTTATTCAGCTTCTGAGGGGACTGACAAAAATTGTGTGCAACAAAGATGGCTTCATAAACAGGGTCAGAGAACAGTTGTACCCGATAAACTGGCCTTGGCGTAACTATTTATTTCAGCAATATGAGTCTGCCATTCTAGTTATGCAGTCATTACATAAAGGGCTGCATGAGACCTTGATGACTCACACTCAGTACTTTCAATCACCCCATGAGCTAATCTCTTCATACCATTGCCTAAACAAAACTAGTTTTCATTTCACTGCATATAATGCAATTCATTAATGTCACTAGACCACACATTGGCTGAGGAAACAGCTCCCTTGGATTTTTGGAATTGACCCTGGATTTCAGTCCTCAGCCTGTTTGTCTACCTGTTGTCATTCCAAACAAGTCTGGTATAGACAGCCCAGCCAAGCAATCAAGTGCCCAGTTACTGGGGCGAGACTGCCTGGAGCCTTACATGAAATATGCTTGGGAGGAGTCCGAAGCTTGAAGCCAAGGCTGGTTAGGGAAAAAAAAGGGCACTATTTTGGGTGTTCTTGCTGAACATTCCACTTGAAGGAATTTCCTCCTTGTAAGAAGGAACATGAAATAGTCAGTCACCATTAAACTGACAATTTTATATTTTGATTTTGTGTGTGATTTATTTATAACCATAAATCTGCATGAGAGGTCAGATGGTAAGGAATGTCCTAAGGACACCTCTTAACCATACCGTCCTTGTGCATTTTCTTGCTCAAGAAAACAAGATCACACAACCTTGATAGGCAGGGATGGAGCTTTAGGTTCTTATTTTCTGTACCTATTATAAGAACTTCCTTAGAGGTTTTCAAATATAATCTCTAAAATGGAAAGAAAGAAAGAAAGAGAACAAGGAAAAAGAAAAAAAAAAAAAGATTTCCAAGGCTCCAAGACAATAGCAGCTCCTACTGATGCAGGTCATTATCTTCCTGGGATCATCAGTCTCTTCTGAAATGCAAAACTATGCAGCTTAGGTTTCACATTCGGCAGCATCACACTAGAGAAGAAGCTAAGTAACTGCAAGACCTTTGCAAAGCCCTTGCTATTTCACCTTTTATAATAAATAAAGGCAAGACTAGTCAGGTTTATAATTTCCCCAGTATTACATGGAAGACTCTTAGTTAGCATAGGCTGAAGATGTTTGAGGAAACATAATAAAATTAGATAGTTTGGCCAATCATAGGCTGTGTCCTGGCTCCATGTAGTTTATTAGGAGATGCAGCAATAGGATGATCTGAGAGTTTCTGATTTTCTCTGTGCACGCTTAAAAAATCAACTCTATTTGTCACCAACCTAACTTGTGGAAGGCAGTTTCAGTTACAAACTCAGCCATCGACTGAGCATGGATAATTTGCTTAATCCTCTGCCTTCCCAGACCACACCAACAAAGTGAAGTCAATGGTATTTATTTTCTTTCCTTTGCCTCTGGATGTTTCAGGCTTTTAACGCCTCAATGCAGTCCATATCATGTGAGGGCATCCCTCAGAGCATGGGGTAATTCTCTCTGCTAATAATGGTCTTATCTTCTCCTTTCTTTCACCCTTTTTTAGTTCTCTGGCTCCAGGGGGCTAAGCACTACTAATTTTCCCCATGTCTGTCCCGGTCTGACCATGCGTTATTGGAACATCACTAACAGCAGCATTGTAGTGGCAGATGCTGGGGTATGACATTCGAAAGGGTTGCCTGCTGCACTGAGAGAACAGGTCTGGAAATATTGCAGAGCACGGAAGGGCAAAACAAGCAGCACCACAGTCAGAAGGATCACGTCCTGCCAAATCTCCCCTATGCTACAAAAGTTAAGTTTGGGTTTATGGTACCTTTTCATTTGCAGTTCCCTGTGGGAGTTCTTCCACATCTCTGAGATGGATATAATTGACTTTTCTTCCTTGGTGATCAGTAAAACCTCTGAGATTTGCCCCTTTTTGGACTTTCTCATTCCCTTTCCTTTCACCAGCTTTTTTCCTCCTTTTGGTGGTGTTGGCCTTTGCTGAAACTTTTAACCATATCATTCACCAAGCATTGCCAATATGAAATCATCTTTTTTTCTTCTCTTTTTTGGCTACCCAGCTGCTCCACATCTTCACGCCTTCTATTTTCACATTTGGAGGGAAAGCCCTTGCTCCTTGTCCTCTGCAATGTCTGATTTCCCTGACACTCGGTGCTACTCAACTTGGGATCTTATGTCATTGGCTGGATCTCCAGGTTTCTACTGAAAAGGTTCAGAAAAACGCCAGACCTTGCCTTGCATGTCCACGACGTAAAAGCACACTGAATGTTAACTATCTATTGCTCCATGAGGCCATGAAGAGCTAGACTTCCCCATCTAGGCAGGGAGAACTTTTCCATATCTTTTTATAACTACCTGCTCTGCAATTCTGCTTCGCTGCTTAATGTGTTCAAAATTGCACCTTTTTTCCCTTATAGAAAAAAAAAATGCCAAATGGTCAGATTCTGTTCTGTTTCCCACTTTGAATAAGAAATTTATCCTTAAGCAGCCTCCTCCAAGCAATCAGAGCTGAAAAAAAGGAGGCACAGTCACTTAGATTCTATCCCATGTGGAGAAATGTAACTCCACACAAGACTACCTGGCCTGTCTCACCACTATTCAGGGAACAGGTTGATCTCTGGCAGCAGCACAAGGTTACCAAATGCTTGCAGAAGCAGAGAAGTGTCCATACAGCTTCAGAGGCTGTTTTTCTCTGGGAATCCAGTGCTAATGGCTCCCTGATGAAGCCAGATAGGTTGGTGATCACCCAAGCAACTTCACATCCACTGTCTTGTGCTGTGTGCAGGTATCCAAGATTTTGGCTTTGTTTCCCATGGATGATGTGCATACCTCCTCTAAACTGCTTGACATCCTGATGAGCAGGGATACTGACTCTGTAATACTCTTAGGGCGGTCCATATCTGCATGCCAAAGGGTGAAGGTTCTCCATAAAGATAGATGTCCTTAATATTGGATTGAAGAAAGAGACCATCACTTTCTCAGAGTTGTTTCAGGGGTGCTCAGTGGTCCAACAAGTCCTTTTTGTTGTAGCAGAACTGCTCTTATTACACCTGAAATGCAGCCATTCGTGTTCAAACAGTGGCATTCCAATCCAGAGTCCAGTCCAAGGCTGGGCACAGAATCAGCAATCCTCTCTCCAGGACCTTGGGTACTTCCAAACTGAGCGCACCTTAAACAACAAGAGGTTTTCAGCACTGCCTTTCCATGATTTTTATTTTCTTGTGAAGATCAAGCACTATGAAATTGACTGATGACATGAAAACAAAAGTAGCAAAACATCAATAAAATATCCAATCTGTAAAATGACCAAAAGAATGTAACACAGAGACTATTCAGCATGGGTAAAACAGAGGAATAGGAAACCAACTCAGACAAGATCTGTGTGGTTTCCCCATAATTAATGGCTTGCATAGATTTGAAAAATAGCACAAAATGAAGTACTGTGTGATTAACAGGGATTCCTGAATATCTCCACATGTATACATTTTCATTCTCAAGTGACAATGCCCCACATCTAACACAGCTTTTGCAGACCAGTACCTATGCAGTCAAATGTGCAATGCATCAGGGGTTCCTCCACAGGCAGTAGGTTTGAAACTGTTGTCATTAGAAATCGCAGTACCTTATTGATCTACTGGAACATCCAAGAAATTATCCCATTTTTCCCTACGTGAACTACCATTTCTGAATGTTTTTACACTGTTATAACTTCTTTAGCAACACGCTGCACACTCGTTTTCTCAACCTACAGCTCCTGAAAAACTTAGCTTACAAAAAAACAGCAACAGCATACCAACTTGTGATAACTCAGTGTATGGGGTGTGGGACTGAAAACAGGGTGATGCTCTTTACGGTTTCATTGACTTTGTTGGTCATATTTGTTGAATCCCAGGCACTGTTTGTGAACAAGAAGAGTTCAAGGAACAACCACCAAAGAGATTAGTCTTCCACCCTAAGGAACAAGAGGTTTACCTAACAACATACTTCACAATGCAAAAAGTAAATAAAATGACAGTGCAATAAAACTATGATAGGGCCAATACATATACTACGCTGTCACGAAGTGTGTATGGGTACAAATCACAAGTGAAAATAAAATTAATACTTAAAATCAAAAAGAAGAAGTATTTCTAAGGATATTCGCAGGTAATTCATAAACCAAGACAGAAAATCCTCCTTGGGGGACAGGGTTTGCAGCTATTTGTGTCAGAAGGAAACTATGTTGTGGAGAGTCAATACAGACAAGCAGGTGGGAAGTTCTGCGTGCAAGATTCTCATCCGTCACAGGGTGTGCGCTGCTGTTGGGCACGGATGGACTATGGCAGCTTGTATTCTCACCCCCCCCTCTGTCTCATATAGTTTGACCAGAGGAGATAGAAAATATTCAAGCATTAGCATGCCTTCAACAGAATTAATATTGCCTTGCAGCATTGTTGTAAATCCCCACACTGTGGAGATCTCCAGGAAAGTGCTATCTGTGTTGGAGACACCACCCCGTACACACTCAGCTCCTCTGTCTTTGTCAGGCATGGATTAATCCCCATTTCTCTCTCTGGAACCACCATAAAAGCAAAAGACCGTTGCCAGCCAACTTTTACAGCACAGATTAAAACTTCACATCATCCCTTCAGTCCTATGTGCTCTTTCCAGCAATTGGAAACGCACCCTCAGCATTGATTCATGAGGCTTTGGACCTGTTCTTCCCACTCACTTGTTGGGTACCGCCCTGTCTGTGTAACCTGACCATCCTGTTCAGAGGAGCATCACTGCTAACTAGTTTGCACCCATATGGTCCAGTTGCTGGCCAGATCGTAGCTCGCAGGAGCTGTACGTGCTGGGGCCAGATTGGAGAGTGAGTATTACTGGGCAGAGGACAGGCTTCGTGGGAAGGCTATCCTTTGCGTCCTCTCTCGTTTTCAATGTCCACATAATTTAGGGTGAGTTTTCTGACTGGCTTCGGAAGGGTGGAGGGGAAATCAGAGCTATTCCTTATCGCCATGGGACAGCCACTGCAGGTATTAAGGTTGGTCTGGCCTTTGCCTTTAAATCCAGATGGCTTTAGGATTTAATTACTAAGTTGTTTGTTTGTGAGTTTTGGATTTTTTCCTCCATCTGAAAACCAAATCTGCACCAACAATACAAGGAATGCATAAAACATATGATTTATACAGTTGTGGGATATAATCAGCAGCACAAATAGAAGTGGTGACCAGGAAAACACCTCAAATGAAAAATGAAGCAAGCGGTTTGATAAAGCGTTTTTTCCACAAAGAATGATAGCTGCCATTATCATGATTACAGTCAGACGAGCAGGGTTCATTGCAGCCCTTGTTTTAGGAAAAGATTGCAGCAGGAAGCCCTCTGGCTCAGGGAAAGGGAAGCAGCAGATGAAAAATGTCTTTCAACAGACAGAAGTGACATATTCTGGTGATTAGATGCACTGTTAGGGAAATGCCAGGTTGTATACAAGCTTGATTTCAATTCTAGGCTGAACCAAGTCTTAACGATCACACAAAGGATATCCCGTGTAGAAAAAATCTGACAAGTTTTAGTAGGAAATGGCTTTTCATTTTATTTCAAAACAGTTGGCAAATGCACCCAAGGCTTGAATTTGAACATCTCTTATGTATACTATTCTCTATAGGCAAGGATCCCCAGTGGCCCTTTACTTTCCAAAACATCCCTCTGTTTCTTTGCCTCCCCCTGCCAAAAGAGAAGACTTTCTGCCCTGGAGGCTGTAGGACATTATGGGATATGCAGTCTGATTGTGAGGACCCGAAAACATCAAGGAATTGCAACAGGAGGAACCTGAATTATGGCTCCTAGAAGGAATTGGAACAGTTTGGGTGAGCACAGAAAATTGCAGAAGCCACCAAAACAAAATTATTCACTATGATATAAACCAAACTGTTTTGATTAAGAACAGCTCAAAGACTATATTATCCCGGAAACAAGTAACCTCATGATGATACTCTGCTCCTTGTTCGTATTTTGCATAAGCAGAGAACACACAGCAATAGGAGAGCAAGAAAACAGCAAGGAAAATGGCAACAATTTTAGCCCATACACAAGCACTTTCCTTTGAAAAATAAAAGCTGCCTTGAAGTTTAACGCTCAGAGTTCAAAGGATCCAGGACAAATTCAGATCACCAGGGATGATTAAGGATTTATTTGGAAATTGGGAACACGAGGCTGTTGACATTCTTGCGATGATCTCCCTCTGCAGTGTGTAATCAAGAAGAGCTGATGCGAGACAGGGGCGGGGAGGTTACTGCTGACGATATTTCATCCCAGGTACAGCAAAAAAAGTGACCCCAGAAAACATAACCTTGGCCTTGTCCTGGGAATTGCTACATATTTCTTGAAAAATGTACAAGAAACTGTGTATTTCTCCCCCAGCCTGGGAGCGAGTCAGTGAGTGGACAAAGCAGTTTTGAAGCTGGTTTCACTACATCTGCCTGTAATTGCAGTAGGGCTCCGGGATTGGTAGGTTTGGGGGTTTTTTACTGTAGATTGTAATATTGTGTGTTTTGGGACCTGTGAACTGCAAACAGATGTGGGCTTATCAGTGCTCCAGCAATGCTTTCTATCTTTTCAACAACCCTGAAAACCAAGGACTTGTGTTACTGCGTCACGGGTAATAGGCTGGTTTTCCTTTTCGGTTGTAAATCTTACAAGTAGACATTTATTCTGAGGTGACAGAGGAAGATTTTGGGTCACAGACAGAGTCCTCAGGACTGCTACACTATTGGGAAACCTGAGATTTGCTCGCCCTGAATGAAACCCACCTCTCCCCACATCTGTCACCTCAAACGTGGATGGAAGTGGTAAATATTGGAGGAAAATAAAGAGGCGTGATGAAATAGAAACACTGACACTCCAGCTGCAGGGAAGTGGTGAGACATCTCATTGAAAATCCATCTCTGCACATTTTCTGGTATACACCCAAAAGTTTGCCCACCTTGGCTTCCAGAAGACTCTTCAAACAGTCTTCCCTCCCATTCAGCACTAATGCTGATTTTCAAAGGCGTTGGCTTAGAAGCAGAGAGGCATACAGGAGTTTTCTTATGGAAATTTGTTTCAGAGTCTAAATGGCAGATGAACCCTTCTGAAAATCTCGCTTTGATGGTAGGTGATGAGCAAGTGAGCATTTGGCTGAGAGCTTTAGAAAAATCAAGCCTGTGATGCTGAATAATAGAACACATAGATGGGAAATAGCTGATCTCTTACTGATATTCCCCCCAGCACTGCAAAATTGCTCTCAGCAACACATTTTCCATAATCCATTTCCATGTTAGACAAAGGCTCGTGCTTTAGATCTGTGCAGTGAGAGAAAGACGAGAGAAGAAATAGCATCCTGCTTGTTGGGCACAAGGCTTTTTAATGAGCACAGTGTGAAATACTACAAGGACAGGCATTTGTTTTCCTTCTTGCACTCGCGTGCAAAGTCCAAGCTGTGAGAGTCATATTGTTAGGCACTGATTGGTGGTCCACTGTAGGATGATGGCAGTGGTATATTTGGCAAAGTGATGGTAGAAGTGCAGGCAATGGCCACAGGGCATAGAAGAGGCAAGGTTTGTAAGTGTTGGCAATGTTTTTTATTAGGTTAGCTAGCGTGACTGAAAAAGAAACAAAAAAACTCAGCCACGTTTGTGGCCAATAGTCCATTTTCCAGGTCACAAAGATTTCTTTCTCATTAAACTCTGCAGTAATAGCTGAGGCTGGAAAAAGATGCTATCTCTTACATGAGCCACAGCCTAAGGAAATAAGATTCTTTGTTGAGGACTTGATAATCTGACCGCCTTTCAACTATAGTCCCCTGTACCCTTCATTTATTAAATTCTGTTATGAAATTTAATTGAGGCAGAAATCCCCAAGTATATATTGTTTTGCAATTACTGAGATTGGCTGAAGATCTTCCCAACAGAGGCACTGATCACTGAAATCCTAGGAGCCAGACTCACCATGCTTGGTTTCTAAATGTACCTTCTCTTCTGCAGTTGTTCATCCTTGTGCCAAAAAGGCAGGGAATGTTGCTACATGTCAAGGCCCTTGTTGGACCGTTTTCTGCTCACAGCCTCTTTGGTAAAAGGGAAGAATAACATCAGCCCCACAAATGCAGCTGGTTTGCAGTGGTGTAAATGAGATTGGGATTTGCTCCAGGTGCAAAGCATTGACAAATCTGACCCAGAGACCAGAGCCAGGGACATCCACACCCTCTCTTCCTCACGTGTGCTGCTCGTCACTTGGACCCACTGAAGTTGGTGCTCATATATGCCATACAGCATGAAAATAAAAGTGGAGGAGAAAAAGCAAGCATCAGGTGCTCCTGAGAGGGCAGAGTTCCTTTGTGATAGTGCAAATTATTTGCTTCATTGCAGGATCTGAGTAACTCACCCCCTGGATCTGAAAGTACTGCGTAGTCTAAATGAAGAGCAAAATGAGAACGTTCAGTGTGTTCCCACACATCTCTTAGTGGAGAGGACACTGACCCTATCCATTAGCTCTCTCTGAAGATGCATAATTAGGTTCTGGAGTTAAAACAAGAGATTTTGAATGAGAACTAAGGTTTAGTTTCTTTTTTATAACTGCAGGAGTTAAAGACAAGTTTTGAAGGGCAATGGCAAACAGTCTCTTCATTCCTGAAGTCTCACTATCGTGCCTGAATGACATGGCTGAAAGTACTTGCTTAAGAAAACAAACGACTGGACTCAGTTCAAAAGTCAACAGCGGAAGTCCTTTCTCTGCTGTTAGCCAGAGGTTAAGTTAGACACGATGTTGCCTCTTGTGATTAAACACTGCAAAATTGGTGTATGTGTGGGGTAAACAGTCACATGCTTGCTCTGCCACTAGTCCAGGCTAGTGAAGCATGAGTTGTCTACCTTCCCAAAGCTGTTCAGCCATACCAGCATGAAACAATGCTCGTGCTGCAAGGCCCCATCCTCCAGAGAGCCATATGAACAGTGTCAGAGTCCCACTAGCTTTACTCAAAAGCAGGTGATGGGGGGGGAGCAATTTCCTCCCCCTAAGAACATATGTGGTATCGTTAGGCTATTAATAGGAACTTCAGGGCTTCAAAGTAATAGCAGATACTTTAATAAACTTATCAGTTGCCTTCAGGCTGTTGTCTACAAAACCCAGGGGGAAACGTGGTCCCTCGACTTCATCTGAGCCCATGAAAAGCAATTAAGAAATCAAAGCTATTGTCAGCAAGCTTAAGTTTGCTATTCAGGGATCCACCACTCAGCAGAAAACACCAAGCTACCTGCAAAACAGAAAAATATTGAGAACTTTTGCACTAGGGCAAGTGCAGAAATTACAAAAATCAGCATCACCCTCTCTTGAAACTGTTAATTCTAATACCTTCACTTAACCAGAATATTGCACAGGATAGCACATTTCTTCCTCCTAGTGCACCACAACCCTTGCGGGATAGCTGCACTCCTGCAACTCTTGCCATGGGTGGACAACCTCTGGCTTTTACCTGCTGTGACATTACATGGAAACCACCAAGCACACTCTTTTTTCCTCAGTGGTATAAAAACTACCCAGCAGAAATGATAGGTCTGGGATTTGGATGTCTTTTGCTCTTAAGTGGTTTTCAATGTCATTTATAGTCTGTGCTGATTTTCATGGGCTAGCTGCTATCAGATGTGTGTTTGCTTCTTGCTCTCCCTGTTACTTTTTCATTTTTTCCTTGTAACTGAAATGTCATCCCCTTTCATGCAGAAGTGGTTTTCTTGCTCCCTTGTGCATCAGCCATTTTGGTGCTGGAACAGTGAATTTCTCCCCATTGCCACGTCCCGTAAGTTGCTTTCACTGATGTAGACTTGGGGTGTCTGTACGATATTAAAAAAATTCCCATTCATAAAAGGTAGATAGAAACCATTTCCATTTGAGTTGCAGAGAAGAAACCACTACCCAGCACAGTCAGGTGTAAGACTGTACAGGGCAGTCCTTCAACAAGGGGGCCATCCCTGATGGACTATTAAATCTACCTCTAAAACATGGATTCACAAGTTCTTGATCTTGAAGGGGCCTGACTACGTATAAGGATACACCTTCCTCAGACAGGACTGCTGGCATACTTTGATAACCCTGGGTGGATGTTTCTTCAATGATTTTTTTTTTCTTCCATAATTTTGTCTACTTGCTTTCTGAAGCTGTGTAAATGCTGGGTATCTGCAGCATCTTGCTGGGCATCCGCAGCGTCTTGCAGTGAGGGGTGCTGCAGGTGACAGGACAACTTGTGGAAAGGATTCTCCTTTTGTTTATCACCTTTCAGTCTCTTTTCATACTGTTGGCAGAAAAAAATGCTAATAATGCCTTCTTGGAATTTTAAAAAAATCCTTTGTGTTAGATATGAGAGAAGAAATTAATTCTCTGTGCTTAGAAATGGATAAAGTTTCACCTGCAATCCCACGCCAGTTTTGGGGACTTTAAGAAAGTCAGAAATGAATTGGAGGAAGTCCAGGGTTCAGCAAAAGTGGCAGATGTGTTAAAAAGTGACCCGAATGAATCACTGAAAGAAATGAGATATTTTAGTCTCAAAATAAGAAGAATGAAGGGAGGATATAATTCTCTGCCCATCTGAAAAAATACTGCATATAAAAAGACAGATCATTGTTCTTTGTGTCTGGGAAATACTTTTTGGGGCAGGACACAAAGTAATTAGTTTCCTTTGCAGGAAAGGAGATTTTAAGATGAAGGCAATTCTTCAGACATGAAGGTAATCTTCCTAACTATAAATCTTTCAGCAAATGGGCTGTGAATCCCCAAGGCCTGGTGAGTTGCAGGACCGGGACAGGCACTCCAGATGGACAGACCTTCTGTCTGCTCCCATCTCGCAGCCTACCTGGTCCACACCGTTCCTGCAACTCCAATTGCGTTCAGAGGATGATCAGTTTTTGATAACGTCACCTTAGCTCTCCTGTCAGTCTTTCCCAAAATGGCTTGGGAAGACCATTCACTTTTTCCTCTCAAATATGCTGAGCTTCCCAAAGGACATCTTCTATCTCTGTGCGTTTTCCCCACTGTAACTGAGGTGGTGATCAAACCTCCACAGGTCACACTTGCTTCATTTGATGTGATGATGCAGCTTTTCCCAGCTGGGCTGTGCTTACCCAGTGTGCATAAGCTAGTTGTCTTCAGACACCAACAGCTGCAGATGGGTTGATTCACTTACCCTGTAGTGGGAGATCACTGGGTAAGACAATAAATAGAGTCACAATTCACATTTTCTTCCAACAGTAAGTTTTCTCTTTCTGTATCATACATTTTCCATGCAAGGTGTGAGGTTCCAAGGTGTGGAATCCATGTGATTCTCCTTATATTGGGCAGCCCTGCTGTGATACGTTTATCAACATTGCTAAATAAATTCTGCCAAGGAGTGGACTTGAGGCCTGTTCCCCAGCTTCCCACAGAGCAAAACCATTCGTTTTGATCCCTGGCTCTGTTTTGCATCACTCTAGCTCTCTGCAAGGCGAAGCCGGGTTTGGTGAGCAGTTCACTGCAAGCACCTCTCCCAGGAGGCAGCATGCATGAGACTAGATTTGAGGTTCATCTTCCTCCCTCTGTACAGTTTTTCAACACTACTACTCAGCTTAAATGTCCCTGAGGACCCTCCCGTAGCAATAACGCAGGATATGAAATGCAGAACCTGCACTTGGCATTATTGATAAAAAATCCCCCCAAGAGCTTTGCGGTCTGGACATGATCTGTTCAAGATGGAACTAACATGAAAAAATGCAGACATGAGGCATGGTGCATTACTTGGTCTCAAGGCTTGGGATTGTTCCTTGGTCCTCTTTTATTTACCAGCACAGACATACCCTTTGAGATTCTGCTTTTTCCAGTTGAATGTTAGTGAGAAGAGAATCAGATTCCTATGTTTTTGTTCTGAACGTGTCTTTTTGATCAGACGGAATTGTTTGTTTCCTCAGAAAAAGAATGGGGGATGAAAATGAGAGAAAATAGCCCCAGATTTCTTTTTTTTAGTCTTTTTTGCTCAGTGGTTTCAATATAAAATGCTTAAACAAGTGTCATTTTCACTTACATTGTGCATCCTCCTTTTTATTTGCAAGGAGAAAGAAGGGTTCATTGTCTTTTTTAAGGAAAAGTATAGATCAGAACATTTTCCACCACTTCAGAAGGAAAAGAGATCTTTGGAGAATGAAAAAATCATGAGTTGTTTTTTCTTCCCTGCTTAGTTTGTTTGGGGAAGAAGATCAAGGTGCAATGTTAGGTTTTCACCAGGGTTTCACTAGCACACTTTTAAAAATCCTGCAGCCTTGGTTGCCGACTGATGCTGCACCTGTGCTGGGCATGGTGGTCTCCAGGCTCTGTTCCTCTTGCAGCCATGATTCTCCAAACCCAACACAACCCATCCCTGTCCAAGTGCCTCTCTTCAGGCATCTTGCCTCTTCTCTTACGTTTATTGCCCCATCTACCATCTCTTTGATTCATTCATCTCTTCAAAAGCACATGTTTTTGTCCTTTCCTTGATGCCTCTTCTCAGGAGAGAATTAGAGGACAGACTGCTGCTTGCACCTGTGGTCCTTTCCCCAACATGGGGAAGGACTCAAAACTACACTAAACCAGTCTGACATGGACTACTGTGGTGTCCCCGGTGACTGAGAGTAGGTGTACCCCAACAGCTCCAGAGTGCTAGTATCTAAAGTGACCTCCACCCCACTTTTGCATGACCACCAACTCAGCTCATATTGAAGTGCAATGACATGGGCTACCTTGGACCACTTTTAAGAAGGTACCTGTCACCCCTGCCTCCTTTGGGCTGGGAGGAGGTTAGCCCTCTCCTGCTTTTCTTCGTTTGCCTTGGATGAAGTAGCCAGACAGGACAGCTATGGCCCTCAGTCATGCAAAAGGGAGGCAGCTGGCCTTGTGGGTAGCATTCATCATCCGTTGTTTGAGCAGATTTTCCTTGTCTGCAGGCAGAGATATGCAGGTGGGCATCCTCCCAGGGGCTGAGTTCAGTGCCTTCCCTACAGCTGTATCACCAGTGTAAAACACCATCTCCTTTTTCTAAAGAGCAGATTCTTCCCTCTCCCTACCCCTGCTTTCTGGTCCATCGCCCAGCCCTGAACATGATGGAGGCCTTCTCTCCACACCCAAGTCAAAAAGAGTTTTAGCAGCACAAAGGCAGTTTGCTCTTCTAAGGGTTATACTTTCAGGCTACCTCTATTATAAGCTCCTGAAGGAGGGTAATTTGCCCTCATATGGTGTTCTGGTTTTGTAACCCTCTTTGAAGGTATGAGTAGCTTCACCTCCTTGCATTTCACCTCATTAAAACAGAATTTGTTAGTGTGCTTTCAGTTCATGTCCGAACTGTTGCTCCTGAAACCCGGCACAAAAATGTGCTGTGTGCGTGCTGACAGCACCAACGGACCTGTGAGGTCATTAGCATCAGACTGTATCTGTTCCACGTCATTTGTAGAGCACCATTAATGGTCTAGATAGTGATTAATTGTTCATATTTGGAGGGAACTGAAGCTTCCCACATGACTGACAGCATGCAAGGGGCAAGGGACTTTCTGTAGAGGAAAGGGAAAGAAAGACACAAGTGGATAACAGCTACTGATAAAACTGGGCTCATCACACCAGTGATCCACCCACTTGCTATGATGACTCCAGAAATGGTAAGGACCAGAACCCGAAAAGAAATGCTGATAAACAACGCTGAAGGTTAAAGGAATGGCATGCTTGAAGTGATTTCTTGGAGCCTCTGACATTGTGAAAAAACTTTTGCAGGGCTCTGTTAAGTCTCCCAACCTGTGGAAGGCCAGATGTTCAGTAATTATAACAATGTCTCACAGACATATGAATCAGAATAGCTCCAGTGAGGCTATCACTCATTTGCTGAAGGAACAAATAAAATTAAGTGCATTTTATTGCTATTGATTTGTGGTAGCCAGGGAGTTTCTGTTCACTTCTCTAGAAAAGAATAGAAATCTTATAGCATCCCTGTAGAGTAGGGAAGCTGAGGAATAAAGTACTATAAGCCAGGTCTCTTGCTTTTTAACCTACTTTTTGAAGGAAATAAGGCTGCACAGTCACACTGTGTATGTTATCTCTCTTCCCGTGTCAGCCCTAAAAAAATTTTAGCCATTTTTAGAGTGTTAACCAAATTTGACAAGCAGGGTGAAGTCTGAGAGATAGTGTCATATTGAAGATTAAATTTTCATAAAAATACTAAGTGGAAATGATCCCCAGTGCCTCTGTGATGCAACTGAGCCTGTAGCTTGTTTCATATCAGTTATTCTCCACTCAGAATAGTTGGACAGTATTTGGACTTCCTCTTTGCATCTCTCCCATCTGAGCAAGATGTTTCTAACCACATGATCAGGATTTCACTTTAAGGAAAAAGGGCTTTTATTTTCTGCCCGTCCTTTTTAGCCCAGAACAGCAAAATGCTGCAGACACTATAATGCGAGCTAAAGGCTAAGAAAAATTAAAGCGTAAGCAGGAGAGTATGGCTCTTATCTTTGCCTTGTTATTCATGCCGCTGTCTTTCTCAGCACTTCTCTCCCACTTGTCTGGCAAATTAAAAACACAAGGAGATAAAATAAAAGGTTTCATTTCTAAAAGTTCCTTTTTTATTGTAAATGGTTTTCAAGGCCTTTCTGTTCTGCTGTGGATGGGACTCCTGCAGTCACGCTTTCTTCCAAGCATGAAAGGACTTCACACATTCAAGAGCTGAGCTAAACATTTGCCACATGATGCAGAAAATCAATAATACCCTTCTGGAAGATCCCCAAAGCAGAACAGTCCTGCTAATGGCCAGGTCAGCATGCAGAGTCCTCACACCCTGGAATTGCCTCGGTTTTGTTCTGGGTAAACTGAGGTGCAGAAGCAGTCTGTGAATTTATTGCAGACTAAGCCAACACTCTTGAAATAGGAAGTGTAGCTTCCTACTGCCCTAATGAAAGGTCTGCCCTTTTTCACAGCTAAGCCATACGGCTTCCTTCCCTTGTTATGCTCTGTCCTGCACACCTCTGCTTGGAGATGCCATGGGGATGAACTGGGAGACATCTGCCAATAAGCCACGCGGCCTAATAAACTCCCAGCCTGAATGCGATCTGCCAGTGCTAAGCACCCTGTTGCCCACAGCTCCCGGTTGCTGCATCAGTAATAAAGAAGGAACAAACACTAATTTCTCAAATTATTTCTCTATTATTATCAACATATACGGTGGAGAGTAAAAGGAGCCAGAGAGTGTTTTCTGGCTGCAAGGCACACGTTGTGTTCACACTGTTTTCTCCCCAAACAGAATTATCTTGTCTGTCCTGCCTTTCAGGAATGGTCCTTGGCAGAAGGCATCCCCTGAAATTGTGCTGTCTAGGAAAGTACCAGCACAGGGCAAAATCACACCAAGGTGTACAGGATGGTGAGCCAGGCTTGGAGGCTGTGCCCTGGGGCTATTTAGGGACTCAGACACATATAATCCACTAGGGCATGATAGCACTCCTAAACCAGCTCATTGCACAGCGCAGGGATGCACAGACATGAATGAGCCATGTCCTGGGGGCTGGAACAAGCCCTGGCTGTCTGCAGCGATGCACAGCAATCTTCAGCCTGTGCTGGTGATGGACTCTTCAACGAGGAGCTCTTCATTAACTCCAGCTTTGTCCCGGAGATCTCTGCCGTATAAAGGTGGCCAGCCCAAAATCACAAAGTCAGGATTTCTCATTTAGGATTGACGATAAGCCGGCAGAGAGCAGAACTTGCCCTGGGAATTTCATACGTCTCATTTCTACCTCTAGAGACTACTGAAGTGAGGGAGAAAAAGGCAAATCAAAACCACATATTGTTTCTATTTTCTTGTCATGTACAAGAGACGGGGAATAACGCACATCACCAGTAAACCCAATGCCTCTTCTGGGAGAAAATTCTATTGCATTTGTAAGAGGCTGTTGACAGATAACTGGAAGCATTGAACGAGTTGTTTCTTTCAAGCTGCCCCTCTGCATTTATAACCATTGACAATGCTGGTCGGGGAGTCAGAGGCCAATTAAATGGGAGGCACTGAAGTGACAACTGGAGTCTTAAAGAAACGGAAAGTGTATTTAAGATGGGGATGAGTTTTTCCCCATGTTCTGCTTTAACTGCACCTGAACCCTTCTCTGAAGTGAAGCACAGTGACCTCGTGTGCCACATTTTGGTTTGATTTTCTTTACTGCGTCCTCCATGGCCAGCTAAGTTGGGCAAGCATTGCCACAGTGTGAAATAAGCAGAAAAGCCCCCCGCTCAGATATCTGTCAGCAGTATTTATTTTATTAAAAATAAAATAAAGTAGGCAAACGCAGCATACAACCAAAAAGTATTTAGCATCAGAATGCCAAAATTATTCTTTGCCCTGTGTTGTAAAGGAACTCATGGGAGAAATGTGCAATGGCCCCTCACAGTCTTTATGGCCCATGAAACATTCATTGTGACTATTTCGGGCGAGCGGTTGTCTCCCCCAGGGCCTGTGCAAAAGCAAACTAATTTTCAAGCTACCTTGCCCAAATTCTGCTGCCATTTCCAGGGCCGCAGCTCCCCATGATGAGTCCCCACTCACACCCAGGACCTGGCAGGACATGGACATCATTGCACCATGGGTCACTGATGACACAAAGTTCTTTTTGGATGTGACTGTGGGACTGCTAATCAGCAAGTGCCAGAAGGGCCTTTCCAGCATGACAAATGACCATTTTTATGCCAATGTGTTATGGAGCATTTATTTATAAACTATTCTGGGGAATTAAAAGATACTTTTTTCTTTCTCAGGCAGTGGAGCAGAGTAGGCAGTGCATTGCACAAGAGATTTAGTTCTATTTCCAGCTCTGACAATGGCATAAAATACATGATGGGGGGAAATTCACTTCACCTACTGTTAAATGAGGTAAGGAATCTTGCTTTACTTAGTTATAAAAATGTTTAGAGATCCACCAATTAAAAAAAATAATAAATCAACATAAAAAAAATATTACTAAAGCAAGCTGCTTTAAAGCATTCTGCAGATGAATGTTCCTCAGAGGCAGCAAAAAAGAGCAACAGAGGCAGCGATAACTTTAAAAACACATAAATGCCATCTCTAGCTTTTCCACTGTGCTCCTTACTCAGACCTCCCCTAAATTTCTATTTTTCCCACTGAAAACTCCCAAGGTGTGACTTTTCCCACAAATTCCCAAGGTGTGACTTTGCCCACAAGCAGGCACATTTATTTGAAACTAGGGGCAAGAATTATTCTGCCTTTTGGAAAAGAAAACACAAGATTTTTGGGAAGGATCAAACAAAAAATATGTGAAGATTGATCTCTCCCTACTTTTCTACTGAATGAGAGACATGCTGGAGGCAGAAGATGAAGCACAGCCTAGCAAGAATCTTGGTGGGACCCATTGCTGCATGTTCGGGTGACTGTATACCCAGGCATGGCTGAATTTTGGGCAATTGTGCCTGTGCAGAATGTGATGGAGGGTGAAGGGGATGGTGGAGAAGAGGGAGAAGGAGGTCAGGATGTTCTCATAGGAACTCTGGGCAGGAAGGGACCTCTGGGGTCGTGGAGACTTACCCTGGGTCTCACATCCCACCACATCCTGTAGACCCTGTAGTCAACCCAGCAAGCTCCATGTTATGCTCAGCTACCTTAGCCTAGGGGGATATTATAATGCAGAAGTAACCTGCTGCAAAGCTGTGATATAGCCACTTTCCTGCAAAACAGTAGATGTGTAACAGCTGAGGCAATTAAGATTCTTGACTAGTATGGGGTTTTTTTCTCCTTATTTTTCTCCTTTAGAAATCCACGCAGAAGGCCGTACGTTAATCAAAAGCAGTAAGGAGGCTCTCACTCACCAGGAAATGTGAGGTAGAAAAACAGGGTGGGCACTTGGACTTCCATGTGAACACTGAAACCTAAAATTTTAGATCCCATCACGTGTACACATCCCAGCATGATCTTATATGAGCTCATTACCTGCTTTCTCTGGAGTGATGCAGCGAAGCTTTCAAATTGGTTTCCTGCAGGTTTTGTCCTTTTTTTTTTTTGCTGTTTAAGAGAATTACCCAAATGGATAATAAAATATTGTTCTGACTGTGCTTAAATAAAATCTAACGTTACAACTTTCTGAGCCTGCACTTAGCTCAGGTGCTGTTTTGGGGTCATTTTTGTTGCCTGGCCGTTTCCCTGTTTTGTTGTGAAAGGATAAGCTGCCGAAGGGACAGTCGTGATTGCTGGGTTGCATGGCTGATGGCAGAGACAAAGAGCTTTGGATACACGTCAAAGCTTTCGTAGGACTCACTGACTGAAACTATTTCAGGGGTAATCATTATCAGCATATCTGAATAATTAGTCTCATTTTCCAGCAGATAACAGCTACTAAGTACAGGTTGGTGCTTTGTGGCACGTAGCCACTTTTTCTAGACGTTTAATGTAACCAGTCATTGACCCTTCAGGGGTCTGCTCAGAGCTGTTCTGCAGCCCAGGCAATTGGATCAAATCTCACTGCTCTGGAATCCTCTGGAAGTGCTACATGGGTGAACCTCTCCAAAACATATTCCAGTGTGAATATCATGTCCTGGTGCTCAGCTGCTCCATGATGCTGAATATGTAAATAGTTTAAAATAGCAAAGTGAATGCTGCGTGCTGTGCTGTCTTTTAAAGTGCACTTTTGCTAGTACGCTTTAAAGTGTATTAAAGCGTTTTGGTTAATGGAGCTGGAGCTGGAGACATTTCCTGTATCCTCCAAATGTGTGGATCACAAAGAGATTACTCTCTCATGCAGTGCTTCAACTTCAAGATTTGACCTAATTTAGCCATAATTCAGCCTCGTGGACTCAGACATCTCAAGGAGATCATTGGTCTACATCCCAGGAAACCAAAGTCTCTTTATATAGTCCAGAGTCTGGCAGTGTGTCTCTGCCTCTGATAGACCAAGTTGAGTTTTACCCATGTGCCTGAAGTTCCAAGGACTTGTAAAGCACATGTGAAACCCCAGGGCCTTTCCAGGTTCCACACTGCTCTCAGAAACACTCAGGTAACCTGGAGCCAGGTAATTAGGCAGCTGAGAGTCTTCACATGCAGGTTTGGTCACCATCATTTACATGTTTATTGCCCTATGCCAAGTGATGAACCACAGTCTTTGAGGGGTAAAAAATGGTGTACTCAGAAAGATGTGAATATTTATAAATTCAACTGGATTTGTGAACTGATCTTTTCACCAATCCATCCATCCATCCATCCATCCATCCTTCCAAGAAATGGTCTTCTTGTCCAAAGTCAGGAGGCTGCAATATTGACTCTTAAGCTCCTCAGAAACCAGGAACTGATTTACTGAAAGTTCACCTTCATGATTGTTAATTAAAATGGTTGCTAGGCTTGTTAGCAGCTACAAGGCAATTTGTGAAAAGAGGAAAGCAAGTCTTAGTCATGGTACTTTCTTCCATGGGTTTCACTGTATGGACAATATGAGACTTTTTCTTTTGTGTGTCTTCCCAGTTGGAAGCCCAGCAAAAGCCCTGCCACTCCCTGTGCACTCTGAAATGATTTAAGAGGACTCTCATTTACCAGTTCTCTCTTTCTTCACTATGGGAGCCCATGAGAGATACTTCAACTCCTACCTGTGTTTTAGCCACATGCATGTAGACAAGATTTCTCCAACCAGGTTGCTACACCTGCCACTGAACTCCTTCTGTTGTGTGCCCTTGGAAGAGCTGCTTGAAGAATTGGTTGAGACAGATGGAGTTAGAAGTCAACAACCCATCTCCTAGTCATGTGGCTTTTGCCACAAGCCCTTTAGATCTTTTTAAACCTCATAGTCTTTCAAAGTCTTTGAGCAAAAGCCCTATTATAACGTTATTACTATTATGCTGGCTGGCAGCTTGTGGTGGCTCTGCATTGCTCATGTGCCCTTTTCCTTACGGTTTTTCTATCTCAATCTATCTGATTAATAGACTGTGCTTTTTCAAAGGCATTTCAGCCTTGATACTGGGCCCTCTAAGTGGTCTGGGACCTAACACCTTTCGCAACTATCTTCAGCTTCACCTTCTGCGTGCTGAGACTCTTATTATTACATACAAGGTGGGTTTTTTTCTGCAAATTGCTCCCATGTATTTGGCTATTTAATAGTTATTCGTTGCACACTGAAGCATTCTCATAAGTCCTCTATTGTTCTCTGCTGGACTGTGACACTCTCCGCTCTCCAAATCATCAGCCACTATGAAATGGCACTATTTCATATTATGTTAATAGCCATAAATGCATGGTTCAATATTAACGGCACTCCAAATTTCAGAGCTGGGCTCAGTCTATTAGATTATTAGTAAAAGGCACAGACAGTTTTGCAATGGATTAGACATAGCACTGTCCTTGGAGAGCAGAGTCACGAGGGTTATCTTGAATCTGCTCAGGAAAGGATGCTCAAAAAAGAAACATGGTTATCCCTTTGGACTAATCTAAGCATGCTGCCACAAGATTCCTAAAATACTTCAGATTATACCCTTATCTTATTTGTCTTTGGGGGAATTTAACTTATCTCAAAGTCAGCAAATATATAGTTTACTTAGATTAACTACTTATTAAAATAACAAACCTGTTTTCAGTACTAGCAGTACATATGCCTGATGTCACACTGAAGACTGAGAAATGCTGCAATTTTAGACAAGTTTAACATAATTGAAAAACATTGTATGGCTGCAGTTCACAGTCACTTGCTTATCGTAAGTACACTCTGCTAAGTAGACATTGGTTAGCATTTCTTCCCCTCCCAACCCTGTAACCTCAGTTACTCTGTCTTGACATATTTGCTAAATGAATATAAATGACAAATGCTAACAAATTCCTGTGTCATTCACACAGGTCAAGAAAACAAGCAAACATAAGATTAATACAAGTTAATCAGATACTGTTTACAGAATAATTAAAGTGCTGAAACACAACCTCTCTCTGTTTTTAATAATGAATATTTGTAAATCACTGTTGCCACATGAGATCATTCAGCATCTTTTCTGCCTTATAAGTTTCAGCCTAATTTTAATAATGAGTGCCTTTTCAGTCTAACAATGTTCTTCACATTTAAAGTCAGTAGAATAATATGCACATAAAAAATAAGCACATCACCTCTAATATCTCCCCGGTGGTCAGGTTTTACTTTGCTTGACTGACTCATTATGGATAATTAATACTGGCGTGATTAAAGTTTGGCAAATTAAACTATGTGCCCATGGAGCAAAAACAGAACCACAGGAGAACTCCTTTGCAAGCGAGATGGCCATACAAAATCTTGGTGACTTGCTTCTACCGGCTCCAGCCTGTCCGCTCTGGAAAGCTGTTCTCCCTCCAGGTCATATAATTTTGGTGAGGTTTAATAGATAAGTGGTGTTGACATCCCTCATATTGATCCATGCCAAAGTCACAACATCGTCACAGGGTTTAATCCTTCTCTGGCAAGCAGCAGGCTGCCAGCAGCCCTCTTGGGGCACCAAACGGTTGGTGAAACTTCACCAGCTCTGGTAGATCCAGATGTCTTATGTCAGATAACGTTCTCATGACAAATCCCCAATAAACACCTTCAATTATTCTACCGCCTGGGAAACATAGAATCATAGAATCATAGAATCATAGAATTGTTGAGGTTGGAAGGGACCTTTAAGATCATCAAGTCCAACCTTTAGCCTACCCTGACAAGAGCCACTTCTAAACCATGTCCCTAAGTGCCCCATATCCTCTGCAGTGGTTTTCTTCTAAAAAAACACCAAGCTAAATAAGTGTTGTGTTTAATTTTTAGCATTTAATTATTTATTAATAATAATTCTATTCTATTCTTTTCTATTCTATCCTATTCTATTCTATTCTGTTTTTCATGGTCTCTGGCAACAAAGTTTAGCGTCCATATAGGAAATAGCCAGAGATCTGATTCTGAGCAAAAGCCTTTGCAGCAACCTGTGCCTCAGTTTCCACTGTGATGTTACTGACCCCAATTTATGAACTGAAAGGAATTTGTGAACATAATCTAGTGTGTTGGCAGTTCATAGAAACTTATGCTTTGTACAGTCTTGTAGTTTCTGGTGGTCGCATTCACAAACCACAGCTCCGGTGCTCCAGACCATCTTCATCCTGACCACCACAGGTCCCATTCCTGTAGCTGTAAGGGATGATTCAAATGATGTGTCTTCCTTACTGTCTCTCTTGGTTTTCAGTTACACGATATCTACAGAGATGATCATTCTATTTATAACTATTCTATTTATAACGCAACAGTATAAGTCAGATAACACTAAAGGAAGAAGTTTGTTCTCACTTTTTATTCAGCATCCTTTTGTTTGGTGCAGGTTCAAACATGGTTTTGCAGCTCTTTTGGTTTTTCCAGACTGTTGACTGCCCACAATTGTATTTGCTGAGCGTGTCTTGTAACTTCTTTATAAAGAACTCTACTATAACTCCTGTTACATGTCCAAAGATTTATTTTTTTTTTCTCACAGAAAACATCCTAATTTGTGCAAAAACAGGAGGCCAGGTATAAGAGAGAGACTCTGTGACTGTCCTCAACTTTTTCTTCACCAGCAAAGCAAGAAGTTGGTTTCATCTCCTCCATCTTCCCATCTCTTTAGCTATATCAATGCAACCACAGAATTAAGTTCTCCTGTGGATTCTTTTTCATACCCTCTGCCTTTCCCTGACATTCTCTATGCAGACTATAGGCTAACAGGACTAAGATTTCTTGATACTTTCAGACTGCTTTGTTTGGTTTTTTTTCACTCCTCATTTTCTTATTATCAGTATAGAAATCTAGACTGTCACCATTTATTTTTTTCCTTGGCTTCACCTTCTACACCACCACCCCACTTTCTGTTTTCAGGAGAAACAAAGATGGTATCTTCTGCAACCCACACTAAAAGTGCTCCTATGGCCAGCTATAGGGTAAAACATAAAACCCTGAAGGGAAGGTGTGCTTCAGTTTCTTGTTTGCTCTGACTTTAACACTGTAAAGCGTTTCAGCGTGACCCGTGTCTGGAAGGCATTTTACCGAACAGAAATATTTTGCTGCAGTAACTCAATCAGCTGGTTATCCCTGGTGCTATTGCAAGTTCTGTCAATGTCAGCACAGCGTGGCTTGCATTGGGTGATTATGCAAATATTAACCATAATTACCAAATTGTAATCACAGTGCAAACACTATTAGCAGTTGATTCATTGATCACTACCTAATTAATCACTCTGATTAGTATGAGCTGTGAGAAAACCCTCTGGGTACCAATGCATTGATCGACATCTAAATATAGTCATAATTTTGGCAGTCCAATATTGAAAACACCTGGTTCAAACAATTACTTCGTAAGTAAAAGAAAAAGGCAGCATGTCATCTCTAGCAGCATTAGCCAGGTTAGAGATACATCACCAAAAAAAAAAAAAAAAAGCAGTCTAAGATTCTAAGCTTTCATCTACTATTACATATATCTGCTCCAACTGTAAGTTGGGTGACATGTCCCAGAAACAAGCTGGTCTTCATCTTGGGAATCTTTAGTGTTTCCAAAATGTGATGTGGATTCCACAGTCCAGAAGTTGCTCTTTTGCTTTTTTTCCACCAGTTTCACAAAAAAAAAAAAAAAAAATTATTTTGCTTGATGCAATATATTGTAAATCAATCCAAAGCAAAAATAATTATTTTTTTTAATGCATACATACATAAACATATATAGGTATCTACATAAATCCTCCTTATATGCTTTGCTGCGATTTTCAACATGGTGGTGAAGAACAGGAATGGTTCTTACTGAATTCTGCCAGTTATTGTGATTTTTTTTGGATTTCTGGATTAGAATTGGATGTATTTATGCTGCTCTTGACAAAGTCTCTGAACAGCTCTCACATATTCCAGACACAAGGTTTTTGATAACCATGAAAAAACATGAACAAAAACAAGAATAAAAATTGCATTTCAAACATTTTTAAATTGTTTGTGGACTGACAAAGATTTCAGGCGACTCAGGTTAATTCCTCTCTCTAAAGATCCAGAGATTTTTTATTCATTTACACGTAGCATTCCTTTTTCCCTGCTAGACAGCTGATCTATATGATTTGTGTATCTGGGGTAAATTGGTTTATCTGAGAATTAAAGAGGGAATCAAAGGGCAAAATGTGTTCTGACGCTTAGTTTTACAAGTACATTTGTTCTGCCAAATAATTAATTCTTTGAATTCTTCCAAATGGGAAATCATGTTTTCTGGCGCGTAAGAAGACTTGTTATTCCTAACCACAGAGTATGAAAAATAACAGCCTTTTTTGCAGATATCAGTCCGTGTGGCACCTATAATTTACAGCATTGGTAAATACAAATAGAATTAATGCCAGGTAAGGTTTCCAAAGGGCTTGGGAACTGGATATGCTTTTGAAAGAGTGTTGACCAAGGATCACAGACTAATCTGTTTAAGGGACATGCCTGGCACACTGTCCTGAAAACTTTTCTTCACCAAAGTAGCAATGTTGAACGCAGCAGTTCAACATGTCTGGGTAAGCGCTGGCAGGCTTCACTCCTCCTTAAATTTCTACATTTTTACAGAGCAGTCTGGACATGTAGGAACAAGCTCTAACTATAGCTGACTTATTTACATTGTTCAGGCCAATCGAAATATTAAAGAATTTGGGACATTAGCACCCCGTTATCTCTTTGTCTGTACATATTGCAATCCATAAAAAAGAGGAATTAACTCTTTCCCCCTTCCCTCCCATCCTTTTTCTTTCTTTGCTTAAATTATTTTAGACTTGCAATTAATTTCTTTCAGTATCTTCAGCTTGTAGCATTTGAATTTTGGCTTTCGGGATTATCATAGTATTGGTAGGATTTTCACCCCTTCAGTCCCTCTAAGAAACACTGAAAAAACAGAGGTAAGGTGATAAAAGCAATACTCTGTCCTTGGAGGTGTTCCAGAGTCAACCGGCAAGGCCTTGAGCAACCTAATCTAACAAAACCAGTTTTGACCAGAATGTTGGACCAGATGACCTCTGGAGGCCCCTTCCAACCTAAAATTGGATGTTACAATTCTATGAAATTCCAGCTGAAATGGAATTTTCCTAAAATGGCCAATATCAATATACTGGACAACACCTTCATTCCCAGTAGAGTGACTGGGACCTAAGGAATGCAATCATATGAGTGTGGCACAGTACCTAACTTTTAAATCCTTGTTCACCTTGAGATATTTGTCACCCCCTTCATAGAAGTGTGGCACTATCCGAAATTTGGGAGACCAGCTGAGCAGCCAATGTTGCTGAGATAAAGATAGCCCTTGTGTCACCCATTACCATCAAGAGTCCTCCACCATCTCATTTCTGAATTAATAGTAGAGCTCATCACAAACTACAAACTTTCTGTATAGCAAAGTTACCAGGATTTCTGTACCAAATCAGTCTTAGCCATGACCATATCATTAGACGACCTTCTGATTGTCTCTCTTGGGTTCTTTTTTAGTTAGTGTCCAAATTAGAGGTGTAATAACATAATGAGAATATCCCAGCTCCTGAAAAATCTTAGAATGGGGTAAACTATATTAATTTCCAGTACCTTTACAGCAATATGATTCCACACACTTTAAGAGCATTATGTCATATTAGTATGGTTTAAGTGAGAAAAAGAGTTGCTATGAATTTGATCAATTTTTACTTACTTACAACCTAGTGCATTCCCATCTCTGCAGGGTAGTTTCCTTTTACACAGCAGTGTGAAGTCCTGACAAATGTTCCTTGGGTGCCTGTTGTGGACCCGATTCTCCTCCACTGGCTGCTGCTACTCATCCACTCTCCTGTATCACACAGCTCATTATTTCTTCTGAGGGCTAGAAGTTTACATTTGGGCTTATTGAATTGGACTTTATTTTTTCCAGACAATTTTTCCAATCTGTCAAGACAATTTTGGATTTCAGTCTTGTCCTCCTACTCGTTAAATGCCATAAGTCTGTTGAATCTCAAAGTCATTAATAAAAAATGTTGACTGGTATGTGTCCTACAGCAGACATATGATTTTTTTTCTTAATACATCATTCTGGTCTGATACTTCTCATAGAATAGTTATTAATACATTGCCATTTTCCAGTGAAAGGCCAGTACAACAGATAGTAGCATTCTTCTTACCCAAAATTGCTTAGGAGACTATCTAGTGAAATAATGCCCAGACCTTAACTCACAATATTTGACATCTATGGTTTCTTTCCTATCCTCCATGCCTATTGCTTTGTCAAATAAAAAAAATATTTAAAAAAAAATAATTAAATTTCTTCAACACAGGTTGTTCTTAAAAAAAAATAATGTTTTGGCTGTTATTCATCCCTCTGTTGTCTTCTTCACACTTACAAGCTGAGTATTTATTGCAACATTATTCTGAAAACTGAAATGCTGCTAACTCATTGTATCACTCCATCCTTCTTTCCAAAGATTGGCACTGCATTAGTCTTTCCCCACTTCACCCCACACCCTGCATTCTCAAAGGTCGTTACCATACCTCTGTGACTTTTTTCAGCTGTATCCCAGAATACACATAGGTGAATGTTGTCAAGTCGAGATCATTTGAGTCAGCTACCTGCTACATCTTTTTTTCTCCCATTATAGACTGACTTCCTATTTCTTTTCAGTAATGTTAATTGTGCCAAACACCTAATCACTTTGAGATAGTGCTATTTTTTACGTCTTTGGCTGACATCTTCCTCTCCCTTGAAATGAGGAACCACCGTGTCATGGACATTCATCTCATTCTTTATATATACTTATCAGACGGTTTTCATTATTCTTTGTCTATCTGATTTTTCTCCCTATATATTTGTGCTTGTCTAATAAACGTGTCCACAGTGCTTTGATGAAGTTCCTGGATCCTGTTTGTTTTCTTCCTGTCTCTGAGATCCCTAAAGGTCTGTTTGGCCAAGTAAGTTTCTTTCTACTTTCTTAAGTAATTTTTCATATTGGGATAGTCTGTATGTCTTCCTTTAACATAAATTTCTCAAGGCATTGCCGGTTCTCCACATGTTTTCCCCTTAAAATAGTTCCCTCCTGGGTCTTAACTGCTTCCATTTGAGGAAATGCATTTTTCTGAAGACCATTCTCAATATCTTGTTTTCTTTTCCTAAGACCCATCTGTACTCTTTCAGTCTCAACCAAGCTGTCCTCTACCTTCATGTTCTCAGTATGTTCCTACCTATTCTATTAAAAGTCATAACGTCTCCTTTTCTCTTTGGTTAGGCTTTTTTTTTTTAGTTGCTCATCAAAAATTTATGCTTATTAACATCTATATTTTTCTGGTTTCTTTATGTACCCTGCTGTACTCTTCTTTCCAGACACGTCTGGGTCAAGGAATTCCTTTCTCGCATCTCCCAGTTGCTACCAATAGGTATCACTGTGACTAATTCTGTTAATTTTTCAGAAATGGATTCAAAGCTGTAAAGTAAATCTTTCACACTGAGAGCTGGAAGGTGGATGTGGTACACGACCAAGATGTAATCAGTGTTTAGCAAAGAAGCGAATTGTTGCTACACAAGAGACCTCTCTACAAGCATATCAGTTCTGGCATCTCTCAGAAACACTAAAACCAAATCAAACATCAAACAAATCCAACTGGTGCACACAGCAGGCAAGGCTGCTTTCCACAGCACTGGGCCATTGCTGGAGTGTTGGGGTCATTCTCATCCTAGCTTTATAGGAAACCCAAAGACTGTTCCAATTGCAGGCATCGATTCTGATTGCATATCTTGGATAGATAGTTTTACATAGACCATGACCAAGCTCCATGGAGAAGAGCTTTTTCCCAGTTTATTGTCTGGGTTGTTTATATTCCTTGTGGCTTATTTGTCTGCTTAATTAGTGCTCGAATCTCTTTGCATTGTATTTCCTGTAGAAGCTGATTCTAGGGTATTTTAATATCCTCTAGGAAATTTCTTGTAATGCTTCAATTAGAAATTTTCTCACACTTTGCTTATTTTAATTTAGGGCTCTGTGTTCAACTGACAGAGGAACAATAAAATGAAAATTGGTTGGATCCTGCTATTTTGATAGGTTTAAAAGGTGAATATTACTGACTGCTTGGGTTATCTCTTTGGTTTCTTCTTCTATTCTGTATGCTCACCTCTCTTCCACTGTGTGCATGGAGTCTTTTCCTGTTTTTTTTAACTTATTTGCTAAGTACTCCATTTGCATCAGACATATTGCTATACACTGATGTTTAGCAGGATCAAAGGAAAGAAATACGGTGTTCTTTAGCTCAAGAGCCTCACTGACAGCTTTTTGCTATGAACAAGAGGAACTTTATCCAGTTCCAGGAAAGTTCATTGAATCAGAAGAGTGAAAGCATTAGCCAGAATTTTCATTTGATGGATATTGTTGATCTTCTACATATTTCAGCCAAAACCCTTCTTCAGCTCAGAATCCAATCACTAATTACTTTTTTGTATTATATAGTTCACCATAAATGTAAACCTCCTTTTGAAGCTTCCAGTTTGCTTTCTGTTAGGCAAAATGTTGCTGCCTGTGAATTTTGTTCAAATCTGGTAACTTTATGAGTTTGCTAGGTGAGCCAGGCTTGTCTCTCCTCCTTGATTTTAATGCATCTAACTGAAAAAACCAGTTTGATCGGAGTGTCTATGACGATTCGTGGTTGTGATCGCCAAGAGTTTGAGGCAAGCATCCAATGCAAATATACAAAATAAATCAGCAGGTATTGGGCTGGTCAGCTTGTTCATCATTTGGATGAATGTCCCAGAAACCTGAACATGTATCACACCCTGCACAGGCCTTGCGTGGCATTCCCTGCTTTGTCTACGTATCTCAATTAAATGACCATCACTGTGATTTGCTACTGTGGAGCTGACCTAGTTTCTGGAGAGAAGCTCCAATTAAGCAAATATCTCAGCTGTGTAGTTTTTCTTAATAGGAACATGTTGCTTTGAGTACATTGTTTTGAAGGATGTAACACTGCTTTGGGAAAGTCAGCACTGCAAAGAATTCACTCAAGCTGTCCAGCAGATACTTAGGAATTAAGTATATCATATGAGAAGGAAACAACATATTTTCTAATCTTTGCCAACCACATGGAGATTCATCTGTCTTACGTTTCATGTCCTGAGATGATGACCACAATAAGAATTGACTTAAATCCCACAGACCTTGTTTTTGCTTGCAAATTGGCTTAAGCTCATCTCCTAATCAGGTAGTTGAACCATTTATGTTTCTTGGCTGAATTCCAGTTCAGGTTCATATCTTATGAAATTGTTCCAGGTCATTAACCAGTCTGGTGATCCTGAACCAGTCATTATGGGAAAATGCAACACTTACAGCCAGAAAAGGGAAGACAACCAAGGCAAATTTCAGATAAGAGCTTTAGACCCTTTGTCTTAGTCTTGTGACAGATCTTGAAGGCCACTTCCCAGCAGTGTACCAGATCCTCCCCATGTCCTTCAGCTTGCCATAGAGACCTGAGCACCCACTGAGCCTGTCATGGGGTCATGAGTGGCACCAGTACGATGTCAGGTCCGCCTCCCTTCCTGCCGGTGCTGGCACCCACTGCATCTGAGCACTGAATACATCACTCTTGCCCTAGACTATTCTTTGGGGGATGGATGGGGCAGCACAGGTTAGTGAGGCACAAAGGTGTCCCTTTGGTTGGGAAGGACTCTGTTGGTGATGTTCCTGGAGCTGGCTTTAAAATTGTGAAAGGAGCCCACGTTTCTGTCAGCCTTGTACAGAGTAGGGGAGAGTCAGAATAAGGCATGAAAACATGATGCTTGCCTTGCTCATTCCCCCTGTCTACCATTGCATCCAGCTAAGAAGATTTCCTGAATCTGGTGCAATTTTCTCATTTTGGAATCTATTTCTTCAGATCCTTGTACAAACTCTGTCAGGAACCATATAAACTTCCTACACTACAACATCCTCTGGCAAGGAAGCTGGTTGCGTAAAAGGCCACCCTCTCTTGTCTTTTTTTGATCTGACATGTACCAGTTTCATACAATGGCCCCTAGTTCTTACTTCAGGAGACATGAGGAATAGTTGGTTCTTCTCCACCACCTCCATTCCATTGGATTTTTGAACCCCACCTTTGAGCATCTCTTTCCCAAACTGAGGAGTCCTATCCTATTTAATCAGACGTCATTGAAAAACTGTTGCTAAAAGCTGCATGGATTTGTTGCCCTCCTCTGTAGTTCTCTCATATCTCCTTTGAGACAAGGGTGCCAAACTTAAACATAATATTTGAGATGTGGGAAAATCCAAGTATTAAGGATTTATGCAGTGTCATAATGTTCTGTGTCTTCTTTTCCACTGCAAATTTTTGTGGTGCTTTTTGTTTTACTCTATTGAGCTTTGGGCTGTTTTATAGAAATCCTAGGTGTTTATGGAAGTATCTGTCACAACCTCAAGAGCTCACTGCGTTTTTAGGTGTCTAGTGTGAAAGGAGATCATTTCTGCAGTCCCCACAGCTGACACATGAAGGCATTGCTTCAGCTGAATGTATCACACTATCCTCACCACATTCTGCTTCAGCTCTTCCAGCATGCTGTAAAAAATGCCAAAATTAGCTTTGCCTCCATGAAGCCAAGGAGGTTTTCTCAATCTGAATCCATCTAGTTACTTTTAAAGACTTAGACAATGTCCCTGGACATATTCAAAAAACAATTACATGGACTATGAACACAAAGGGTATTTTACACTAAACCATGCCATCAGCTCCCTTCTTTAACAGTTTCATATGTTTTAAGTTTCATTGCATCAATGCAATAAGAAGAAGATGAAGTCTGTTGGAAACTCAGGAGACCAGAAGTCTGTTCTTAGTGTCACCAGAGTGCTGCTGCTTAGCCTATGGCAAATTGTTGTTATCTTTGGTTTATCTCCAACTATTTCTTGATTCTGTTTTCATGGGAAATCCTTGGGGGAAGAGGTTAGTATATCTTCTTATGCAATGGCCTCACTCCTCCTGTTTCCCCAGTATGAACATGAAGAGTGGCCTTGCTCAGACAAGAAAGAGGTCTAGAGTCTTTCCTCTGAGAGTAGCAAGCAGCCTAGGAAAGAGCATAACAGCAGAGCAGGTAGGTAGTAATACACCTATAGACCGTGTAGGCTATATAGGTGTATTACTCCTCCTCCAACCACAAGCAGAGGTGATATCTCTGTGTTTGATATCCTTAGCAGCCCTTTTCCCTTCTAGTTAATTTCTTGCCAATTTTTGCTGCATTTGGCTTTAACAGCTAAGCTGCCAAGAGGATATCCACCCTCAGATATTCGTAATCTGGTAGCTGTGCCACGGCCATCACTGTCAAGGGTAGCCATTGTGCAGGAAAATCCACAATTTCTCACTAGTACAGTACTAATCCCAGCTACTTCATAAATTAAGATGTGATCGGAGGTGGGTCGCTGTTATACAAAGGGATTTTCATGCATGCTCATTCTGAAAATACAGAATGGGTGCTAAGAGCTCTCCTAGACAAATTAATTTCCCAGCATTCAACAAACTATTAGCTTTCACGCTAGTTTTGCTCACGTTCACCCTTTCTCCTGAGCCCTCACTGCTATCTTAAGGTACTCCCATTACATGGAATTATTTGGATTTATGAGGCACCCCTGGATGGTGAGGACCTGATCTCTGGTCTTTGTTGGCTCCAGCAATTGGCTGTTATGTTCTTCACAAACAAATACAACCTAAGGCAAACATTAGCTTCTCACACTTTCTCCAGCAAATATGGGTTTAAATGTGGGGAGAAAAAACAAACTCTAAGACCGCCTCTCAGCTTTCAATAACTTCTGCATTCAATTTTTATGTTTTCTTTTCCCCCATCCTGGAAGGAAAGCCAAGCAGTAGAAATCATTAATCTCTAACCACAGTGATTTCCTGAATGCCAGAGAACTGCTGTCAAAACCAAGGATTCACTCACTGCTGAAACATCTGTATTAGATTACTGCACTTTCCTTTTCGCTCCTGCACTGTGGCCTGCAATCAGCCACTGCTCCAAACCAGAAGCTGGAAGCAGCTGCAGACTTCAAAACTGTTCCAGGCTTCCCCTATCTAACAGTGTTGCAATGTAACTTTTACAGCAAAGACATATTTTTGGATTTTATGAATGCTTCTTTATCCAAACACTGCAGAGCAAACAGTAAATACTGTTTCCTTCCTGGAACAGAGCTGGAAAAAATTTGCATTGGGTTCCTATCATTTTTTAATGTGGCCTTACTAATTTCTCTCTGCCTCACTTTCCACATTGCTGCCTCTAATCTGTACCATTTTCTCCTATTGACTGTCAAGCTGCTCATAACACGCACTTTTCTGGAAGTGTATTTTTCTTCTTTTCCTCTCTGTATATTTATATTCTAGTCCCTACTAAAAATAATGATGATAGTTTTAATAAGGACTGATCTTCCTTGACCTGATTTAGCTCTTTAGCTAGCTGACGCAAGAAGATTATTCATTGTCTTCTCCAAAGTAATTTCCATGAGTCTTTGGGAGTCATGTCTTCTGTCTGATTGACTCATTAGATTTCAAGATCCCTAATGGCCAAGATCAGAAAGATTGATTTGGATAGTACCTTCTGGGAGTTTGTTCCTGATTTGCATGTCAGACCTGGATTTCTCCTGAGAGGTAGTAACCCATACAGACCCCATGGATTTATCACCAGAAGAAAGCATGACCTTACCAAGTGCCCTTGAGGTATTTATTTTGACACCCGGCATGTTGCTGGCATGTTGTGTGACACTCACCCTCTCCCAGTGTCTCCACAAGAAGACTCTCTGACTTCCAAGGAAATGTTCACATAAGAAAAAGGGGGGAGGTACGTGGGATAGCCCCAGGCAAAAACAGTCTCTGTAAAATGGTGGCTGTTTGCACACTGAACATTGCCGAGATGTCCTCAGACTGAACTTCAACTCTCCCAGCCTTTGCAACCTGCAGCCTTGTGACGCAACTGAGCCTGGCTCACCAGGGACCATGGTGATCCAGGAAATCTAACAGTGGAGACAGAAAATTTGGCTCCTTTCCCCAAAGGATTTTGGTTAATACCTCTGTTTCTTTGTCTTTAACTGCGGGATAATATGTAAAATATTTTTGAAATCTATCTCTAACCTCTTTCTTCCAGTTGGGATGTGCAATTTGAAAGACACGCTCAGGAAATGAGGCTAGACCTTCAACAGTGGGAACTGAGACCTGTTCTTGCATTTGGGATTTGGATCTCCCACTCTCCTCCCTGGAAGATCAGGAAATAGGTTGTATGCTGCAGGTGGTTTTCTTGAAAAGTTTCAGCTTCAGAAATACCCTGATAAAAAGTTCTTCTAGCAGTGTTGTCTAAAGCACCTTGGAGTGTCATAGAAGAAGAGATGACTACCTCGCCTTCTCTACAGCAGCCAGGTGTCACAGCCACTGGTAACGTTGCTGAACTTCCATAGGCTTTAGGAACCACATGGAAGACTTCCAAACCCTACGGAAGGTCATTTGCAGAAACAGGGAAACTGCAGCTCTGAACCATTTCACATCTAAAGAGGCACCCTTACAGTGGACAACGGGGAAGTCTGACTCAAGGTATCTCATTTAAGCCGCACAAGGGGATCTCTCTTAAACTTAGCAAGGGCATCATATGTGTTACATCCTTGGATAGCATTCACCCAGTAAATACACCTGCTTATGCTCACAAAGAAATTGCTATTTCAAGCTCTGGAGTCCCAGGCATATTTTTATCTATCATTGCCCATTCTCCAACCTGGCTGTGCTTGCTATAAGAAAGCCCTGCCCTGGAAGGCCAAGTTCACTGTCTGCAATGACAAAGCACCACAGAATCACTTGGTAACAAGTAATAAGAAACCAATGCTTTCATCCAAATAGCCTAGCTGTTGCAGTAAGGTCATTGCTTTAGCAAAACTGGCCTTAATGGGACTACTCTGACCTGGTTCACCTCCGAACTAGAGAGCTATCAGCAATGTTTTCTCACTTTTACTGGCCATGACGAAGCTGGTGTTCGCTTCTGGCCTCTAAATCAGAATGCAGTCATGCAGTCACTTTAGAGCCAGGGGGAAGAGAACAAGCCTATCTTACATGTGTCATGCTGAAAGCAAACATCTGGTGAATGCTTTTAGATGCCCATCGCTAGGCATGTTGCTAAATTCATCAGCACTTTTAACTCTGCAGGTTGCATCAGGTTGCAATACTTGGGCCAGCAGCTAGAGATATTATTCTCCTCTTCTTTTAATAACTTTGGATAATTGTACATGTGTGACCTCTTTATTGGAAATAATATTCCCAGACTAGGAAACTGGTGGGTTAACGTCACTCATGGGGATGCTCTTTGTTGGTTTAACGGGGGGATTGGGAGGAGCCGAGCTGAACCACGTGAGGTTCCAAGCAAAAAGACCCAGAGACGCATTTCTGACCTTTCATGGGGAGGTCGGGGAAGGCGGAGCTGATCAACAAGGTGTTGAAACATGGATAAGGAGATGTCCTTCTCCTGCTTTCAGTGCTGCCAGTGGCTTCCATTTTGCAATGGATTACATTTTAACAGAAGGAAAAAGTGAGGCATCCAGAAGAGCTGTAACTCCCTCAGACCCTAATTACATGTGCTATAGACCCAAAGAGGTCTTTAAGATTTTGAAGCAGAGAGGCGACCAAGCTCAGTCCAGCCTTTGCACACTCCCAGGCACCACAGGAGTTCCTGAAGCAGCCACGTTTGGAGTAGGAGCACTGGGTAAGCAAACACAGCCCAGGCTGGCTGGTGTTGCGTGCCACCAGAACTGGCAAGACAAACTCTGTCAGGAGGGATTTTGTTCAAGCTGGATGAAGAAAAAAGCCAGCTGGACAGCATTTTGGTATATTGGGCCAAATTTCTCAGAAGATGTAAAACAGGATGGTGCCATTATTTCTGTGGGGGAAAGGTGTCAGGATTTGTTCCCAGAGGGCTGGTAAATGCCCTTATTTGTACGGAGAGAGACTACAGGAACAAGCCTCCGTTAGGCATTGCCACTCGCTGTTGGCATTAAAAGCAAGAAAAAGAATGATGCATTGGTGTTTTTCCCCCCACACCACTTTGCTTTGCAAACATTTCATGCAGACAAGACACTTGTGTGCTTTTACCTAAGTACAAGCTCGACTTCCACTGTTTAAAATTTGGTCTCTGTAATATGCACGGCGTTAAATTGAAAAGGAAATGGAAAAAACACCACCAGCAAAGAGGAGAGAAACAAAGCTGGCAACTGAAGATATTAGTGCAAGAGAGATTTTCTTCCAGGTGAAACTGTCACGCTGAGCCACCCTCAGGTCACGTGTCCTTGCCCACAGGTAGCTGGCTTCAAGCACACATTTTATTGACTCCTACCTTGAGGTGAACATGAGGTGAGGAAGCCAGTCAGGGGGTGAACGTGCTTAATGACACAGAAATAAATTACTTCAACATTTATTCCTCATCCTCTAATACTTTAGGTGGCTTATTAAAACAAGCACACACACAAAAAAAAAACAAACAAAAAACCCAACAGAATAGAACAGAACAAAACAAAACAAAACAAAACTTTACACACATTGAACCCAAATCTTTCTAATCTGGCATGGGGTAGCTGCTAAAGTAACTCTGGTTATTTCTAACTGAAGGCAAAGTTGAGGAACAGCACCTAGTTTGCAGAGTTTAATTTTACTCTGAGCCTATACCACACATTTTCATGCCATGTATTTATATTTGTTTGTATTTACTTGTGCTAAATTAGAGGGTTGACGCCTGGGAGGTCCCTGTGCACTGGAAGAAGTAACTTCAATTCAATTTATAGAAATAGTATATATTTCTTTATATTTATATTTATGCATCATGCAAACTAATTTACTAGAAAGGTTTTAGGCTGTTGGGTTTTGTTGAAATCCAGATCATTATCTTGCTTCTAAAGCACACTCCTGGCCTTGACTAACACATGTAGGTCAACTCACCTTTTTGCCCCTCTTCTGCCAAGGGTGCAACCCCACAGCCACCTAGTGCCACCCTCTTCCCTGTGTTCTTCTCTCCTTGTGGCCACATTGCTTTGTCCCTCCTCCTTCGCTGCCGTCCCCTTTGCCCATATCCTGTCATGCCCTCCTTTCCAAGATGACACATGGACAGGTCTATAGAAGGACCAAGCTTGGAGGTGCCTTCACATGCCATGCACCATGCTGGACACCATGTTGTCTCCCAGCCCAAAGACCCTCAGGCCCTGCAAGTATCCCCTGCTCCTGAGTGCCAAAGGGAAGTTCTCAAGCCAAATACCCGGGACCCTCTTTGCTAACCCTCCCCTCCTCCTAGTGCTGCGGACAACTCCATTTTTCTATCCAGCTCCTATATCCTCTGTTTATTTAAATAGCAGCTGTTGGGAAAACGATTTTCTCAAGTTTTATGGTTATCTTATGGTTGCCGGGATGGAACAACATCATGACAACTTCTCTTTGTGGGCCAAGTCCTAGTTTGGTATCCTTTTCCAAAAGCTGCTTCTCAGGACTTTTATTTATAAACAAAAGAGTCAATCTTCAGAAGCAGACTTTCACAAATCAGAGGGGCTTTTGTTCAAGGCTCTAATCGTACCTGCCATTTCAGGCTGATAGTCTAACTGATAGGACGAAATACAGTAATGGCAAATAATTGCTGACATTTGGGGGAAGTGAAATTTCTCAAAGAAACAAAACTGCCAACAAAAATATTTTTCTGTGATAATAGAGAAACCCTTTGTTGCAATTTTGACCTTTTGTAGCATTTTTATTTAAAATTTTGTTATGCTGTGATTTATCTTTTATGCTATTATTTGTTTTATGCTATACATCAGCATCTGCTCTTTTTACATAATCATTAGTGATTGTTCTGCTAAATGCTAATTCTGTTAGTAATTTCTGAAGTAATTTGCCTTATGTTTTGCTCATTCCCTCCTGAAAAAAAGTGTTTTGAAATGCAGTACTAAAATGTTCTGTTTGGTATTGAAGTATTTTCTTATATGGCTCTTAACAGAGCAAAAGACAAAAAAAGAACATCCCTGAGGAATGCTTCATTTTGAACACATCAACATTCCCACTGAAATAACAAACATGTCCAACCAGCCCTATAAACCACACTTATCTGCTTGTTCTATGTACCCATCCCACCTGCCTTGGCTGCCCAGATATCAGCATGGCACTCCTTGTGTGTGCCGGCAAGAGCTGGGCTCCTTGCACACAAAAAATCCGGCCTCTTTCCTTGGCTCCTGTCCAGTGTATTAGGCTGTATCTGAGGTTTGGGGTGGAGGTTTGCTCCTCTTGAAATGCCTGTAGCCCGTTCATGTCAACAGGCACTGAGTGCTGATGGCCTGAAAGATGCTTTGCCACCTTGTTTTATGGCACCTCTCGTTTTGAGTTCAGAGGGACTCCTGTTAGCTTCAGCCTCGCTCCTCCTCTTGCTGTGTCAGCTCTTGCACCCAGGAAGTCAAAATGATTTCTGCCTCTGAGAGTCTTCACTGTCAATCACAGCCAGGCTCTGTAAAAGCACCTTCATTGCAGTAAGGGAGTGGTCAGAAATAAGGAGTTAATGTGTTTGGCAACCCTTTTCCTTTCCTGCTTTTTTTTTTCTTTTTCCCTTTATTTTACCTTTTTCTATTCAGTTGTCCCAAAATTAAATTAAAACCCATAAGAGGAAAGTAATAAATTAATCTCTATACTAGCTGGCAACAAGCCATGAAGTAACAGCAAAGAAAGTTTTGGCTAGACCAGGGGAGATTTTCTAACTGAGAGGATAGGGAGGCATTGCAGTCTACTGCAGGAGGAGAAAGCCACCATGAAGCGTAGGTTTCGAAGAGGCAACTCCATCTTCAGTAAAAGGGGCTTGGGCCAGATCACCACTGTCCCTCCCACGTGTGGTCTGAGTACCACTGATGGCCACCAGATCTGCAGTAGGGTAGCAAACAGTTAAAAAACAAACCAAATCCAAAGTAGACACGTTCACACGCAAAGGTAAAAACTGGCAAACGTAGTAAATGTAGTAACGGTGTTGATGTGATAGTGGCTGGGATGTTTCCGGGGACTGGGAAGACAAGGGGAAAGGGAAGGTATAACACATCTCTGGGCAGGTAGGTCTCACAAGAGAATTGTCTGATTTTCTTTTCCCCTACCTTTAGCAGTCAGCTAATACAAGCTATTTCCTCTCTTTATTCTTCTTGCCTCATTAATTAAGACATAAAACAATTCAAAGTGTAGCCTGATTTTTCACAGAATCCAAATAAAGTTGCAACAGTACAACACTATCATTAAAACATACATTCATCACACAATCTTCACAAACTCCACATGCATCGACAAAAAAAGAATTCCCCACACCAAAGTCAAAATAACACCATCACAACACCGACAAAGGTGGACAATTTACACACACTCCACCCTTCATCCCTTAACCACAATTAAAAGAAAAACTCCCCGCAAATGCTCTCTGGTGATGTCCAGTCTATGTTTTGCCCATTACCTCTCCCAATTACTGTCCGTATTGGAATTTCTCAAGAGACCCATGTTGGGCGCTGCAAAGGACAGGTCTCTTGCAATCACTTCTAGCATATTTTTAATATGCTTGAAGACCAGGGGTCAGCTGGACATACGAGCCAGCAGAGCTAACTGACCTCCAGCTGGATACAGCCTCAGAGGGACATGCAGGAAAGACGAATCCCATCTTCCCAAGAGGGCTGTTGAATCACCTGCCCACGGCAAGGCAAGCCCTTCTTTACAATCACTTAAATATTATCATTTCAGCGCTATTCTGCTTTGAATGTGAACAAGATCCATCTTTCCCAGCTCAGAATCACAGAATCTTCATGGTTGGAAATGACCCTTAAGATCATCGAGTCCAACCAAACAACCTACAATCTCTGCCACTAGAGCATGCCCTGAAGCGCCACATCTAGACGTTTCTTAAACACCTCTAGGGATGGTGACTCAACCACCTCCCTGGGCAGGCTGTTCCAGTGCCTGACCACTCTTTCAGTAAAGTAATTCTTCCTAATCTCTAATCTAAACCTCCCCTGCCGCAGCTTCAGACCATTTCCTCTGGTCCTGTCATTGTTCACCTGGGAGAAGAGGCCAACACCCACCTCTCTCCAGCCTCCTTTCAGGTAGTTGTAGAGGGCAATGAGGTCTCCCCTCAGCCTCCTCTTCTCCAAGCTAAACATGCCCAGCTCCCTCAGCCTCTCCTCATATGACCTGGTCTCCAGACCCCTCACCAGCCTGGTAGCTCTCCTCTGGACACGCTCCAGCACTTCAATGTCCCTCTTGTACAGAGGGGCCCAGAACTGAACACAGTACTCGAGGTGAGGCCTCACCAGTGCTGAGTACAGAGGCACGGTATCGCTTCCCTGCTCCTGCTGGCCACGCTATTCCTGATACAAGCCAGATCAGGATGTGGGAGATGCTGCAGGCAGCTGCGCTGCAGCTTTGCAGAGCAAAGGGTGCGCCCAGGGCATGAGACTGTCCTTCATGAGCCTTGTATAAACCTGGAGTACATGCAAATGTTGACCAAAATCCTTTAAGCTGCGGTTTTTTTCACTGAAAAATTGCCTTTCCAAGACTCAGGTGTAACATGTAATCACAGTGTGACAAACACTCTTCTTCAGGTGTGTGTGACTTTCTTTTTACTTAAATAGCCTTGTTCATACCACTATATGGCACTACCCAAGTCCTAGGAAAAACTCTGCCCCAAAAGGGTAAAAAAGGCTAAAAAACAGAAGGGGGAAAGAGATATAACACATCAAGAGAGGAAGGAGCCATACCTCCTTACAGCTCAAGCCCAACAGATTGTCAAGGTCCCAGGTGCTCAGGGATCTTCGTGTGTGTCTACTTCAAGCCCTTCAGTTGTTCCAGGCAGACCTCCCCAAACGCTTTTATTTGGGTTTAAGTACGTTAGTATAAACCTGTTCCTCATTAATTTAAATTAACTGTAATAACCGTGGTTTAGACTGAAACAAGGAGACAGATGGAAAGCAATGAGGTAACTAGATCTTAATAAGTCGATGTTCGCTTGCTGAGCTGTGGTGATGGCACGGGACGTGCTCTCTCCCTGCCCTGCTCAGGAGGGGAAAGGCATCAGTGCAACCCCAAAGGTTTTACTCATGGTTGGGGCAGGTCCATCAGTCCTGAGCAGCACATGAGGCGGCAGCTCCAGCCTTACCCTCACCAAAAGCTGCACCTTCAGCTCAGCTATCCCATCCCTGCACCCCATCAAACCCTGCCATCCATGACAGCTCCAGCCTGTCAGCAATGTGGGCAAGTTGCCTTTGGCTTCCTGAGAGCAGGGAGGAGGAGAGTTCACCCAAGGAGGGCAAGAAGCAGGGTAGAGGCAGTCTTCAACCTAGCAGCATTTGGTATCACATCATTTAGGAGAAACCTCTCTTTTCTGATCAAAAAGGTGGTTAAAACCCATGAGAAGCTCAGTCCAGTCTTAACTTTGGAGAAAGGCACGTGTTTTTTTTTATCTCTGCATGTCACTGGATAGATTAGATGAGATATATTTATCTAGATGGCAATCTGCATAGCTGCAAAGATACAGCCACAAAATTCCATGGGTTGAGATCATCCCATGCTGTTTAGCATCCCAGCACTTCATTTTGGTGGTTGACATGTTTTCATCAAAACATAAAGAAAATGAGTAATTTGACCTCAAGTGTTGGTTGTTTGAGCTTTTTTTTTTTTTTAATTCACATTAAAAAAATAAAGGGCTTGTTGGGTGGATTTTTTTAAGGAAAAAAAACCTTTTGAACATTTTCCTTGTACAGTATTTGCTCCTGTTTGCTTGTGTTTTCCAGTTGCTCTACTTTGCTTGTTCTCAGCAGGGTCCCTCCTAGGAAGGACGGAGAAATCTTAAGGAAGAGAAAAATGCATGAAAGAAAGAAGGAAGATGAAAAAAATATGTAATTTCCTGCAATGATTGTCAAGGAAAATAACAGAATAAATGCAGTGTTATATTTTTGACCACTCTCAGATCCAATGAATCAACAGATGTCCCATGCTCTGACAGCACAACAGTTAAATCAGCTCACTGTCCACTTGGTCTGCCCTTTAAAGTATTTTTTTAAGAAAGAAAAGTTGAAAAATCATGGATAAACACACTCCAAGGAAATATTTCCTGTGTACAGCAGAAACGAGCTGAGGGAGAGCCCCCGTTCAACACTGGGGTCAGTCCCCATCACAATGTATGGAGGCAGGAGAGTAGGGTCACTGGGAGGAAACCAGTGTAAACAGGATCTGCTTTTATCAGTGGGAAAAAAGAAACAACCCTATTTAAATTAGCCAGAAATATGTGCCTATATGTTTTAATCACAAGCTGCCGTTTCCAAGTATTGCGGCAGGGTTGTCACAGACATGGAGCTGCCCATCACACACTGTCGCTGGATGCGAGATGTTGATTGTCCCTTCTGCTTTTGCAAGGAACTAGCGAGGGGCAGCCCATGCTTGCAGCACAGGCAGCATGCCTGGGCTGGAGAGGCAGGACGGGAGGACCAGGGTTGGCTTGGGAAGGATGCTTGCCTTGGGAAGCCCTGGATGCAGGGCAAGAAAGGAGACCTGCCAGCCTTGCAGACCACCCTTCTTGGTGGGACACTGGGGCTAGAGGAGACCTGCCAGCCTTGAGGAGTATCCCTCCTGGTGGGATGCTGGGGCTGGGGGGGGGACTTGCCAGTCTTGCAGAGCACCCTTTTGGGTGGGACGCTGGGGCTGGAGGAGACCTGCCAGCCTTGCAGAGCATCCCTCCTGGTGGGATGCCGGGACTGGGGGGGGGACTTGACAGCCTTGCAGAGGCGGGGTGCGGGTGCCTGTTGTCTCCAATGAGGAGGTGCAGCCCCCCCACCAGCGCGGCGCCAGGACCCCCGGGGCGGGGCCGGGGGGGACGGGACCCGCCGGGCAAACCCTGCGCGCTGCTGCCCCCTGGCGGCGGCGGGCGGCGCCGCGGCGGGACGGCTGCACCCTCGGGGTACCTGCCCCCCCCCCCCCCCCCCCGCAGGGGTGTTTGCACCCCAGTGCTGCGTGTCGCCCCCCCCACCCCGAGTGGGTGCCTGCCCATCCCAGGCAGTGACATCGCCCCCGTAGTGGCCGTAGCGGGTGGGTACCCCTCAAGTGTGTTCCTGGCCTCTCCGTCGGTTCCTGGGCCCCACAGTGGTGCCTCCCCCCGCCCCCCGAGCGGGTCTCTGCCCCCCAAGTACGTGCCTGCCCCCAGCAGTGGTCTCGCCACCCCGCGTAGGGTCTGCAAGGGCCCGGCGCTGCTACCGGCTTTCCCCTGCCCCGGGCTCGCCTCGTCCCACAGCCGCCTCCTCCTCCTCCTCCTCCTCCTCCCTCTTCTCCTCCTCCTCCTCCTCCTCCGGCGGCACCTGACGCGCGGGGCTCCCGACAGCCGCCCCCCCGCCCCCGGCCCGGCCCACCCCACCCCTCCCCTCCCTCCCTCCCTCCCCTCGCCCCTCCCGGAGCTCTTCCCGGCGAGCGGGAAGGCGAGCGGAGCCGCCGAGTGCTGCCGGCCGCTGCCCAGCGCAGCCCCCCGGAGCATGCGAGGGCAGCGGGGGGGCACCGACCTCGCTGCCCCCCCGGGCGGGCCGGCGGCGGGGCTGAGCGGCGGCCAGAGCCGGTGGCGGGGAGGGGGGAAGCGAGGCCGGCCGGCGTGAAGCGGGCTAAGGCGGGGGGCGAGGAGCAGCGCATCCCGCCTGCCCTCCACCCCTCCACCCCGGCCGGGGGGACCGAGCCTTGCCCCGGGGTCGCGGGGAGAGCGAGGTGCTGAGCGAGCCTTGGAGGGGGCTGCGGGGATCATGCCGGGGGGGCTGCGCCTCGGCATCGCTTTCTCCTCGCCCTCCATGGAGCCCGGACTTTTTCTACAATGACTTTCCCTGATTTGAGCAATGGCAGCTTGAGTGGGAACCAGACGGGACAGGGCAGCCAGAGCGGTGCCAACCGGTCCTGGGGGCTGCAAGGTGAGGACACCCTCGAGGGCAACGGCACCACGCTGACTTTCGCCTTGGACGTGCAGGCAGTGGGCGTCGGGGTCTTCCTGGCTGTCTTCATCCTCTCGGCCATCGTGGGGAACATCCTCGTCATCCTCTCGGTGGCTTGCAACCGGCACTTGCAGACGGTCACCAACTACTTCATCGTCAACCTGGCCATCGCCGACCTGCTGCTCAGCACCACCGTGCTGCCCTTCTCGGCCACCTTGGAAGTGCTGGGCTTCTGGGTGTTTGGGCGCATCTTCTGCAACATCTGGGCAGCGGTGGACGTGCTGTGCTGCTCTGCCTCCATCATGAGCCTGTGCATCATCTCTGTGGACAGGTATATTGGCGTCAAATACTCCCTCAAGTACCCCACAATCATGACTGAGAGGAAGGCTGGGGTCATCCTCGTGGTGGTCTGGCTCTCCTCCATGGTAATCTCCATTGGGCCGCTACTGGGATGGAAGGAGCCGCCACCACCGGATGAGAGCATCTGTAGCATCACGGAGGAGCCAGGCTATGCCCTGTTCTCCTCCCTCTTCTCCTTCTACCTGCCCCTCATGGTCATCCTGGTGATGTACTTCAGGATCTACGTGGTGGCCAGGCGGACCACCCGGAGCTTGGAGGCAGGGGTCAAGAAGGAGAGGAATAAATCCATGGAGGTGGTACTGCGCATCCACTGCCGCAGCGTGCTGGAGGAGCCTCTCTCCAGCACCCGGAGCAAGGGGCACAACTTCAGGAGCTCCCTCTCCGTGCGGCTCCTCAAGTTCTCCCGTGAGAAAAAAGCAGCCAAGACTCTCGCCATTGTCGTGGGTGTTTTCATCCTCTGCTGGTTCCCATTCTTCTTTGTCCTGCCTTTTGGTAAGTGACCCTGTCCCCTATGTCAGCCCCACTGCCCATGTCTGAGCCCCCAGGAACCTGCTCCTTGGGAAAAACTTTCAGGACACAACTCATGCATGGAGGTGAGGGATAGGTAACTGGTAGGTGAATAAACCAGCAAGGAATTAATTCAATTAATTAACACTTATACAATATTTATTAATCAGAGTCATATAATCAATCAAAGTAAATAGCAAATTAATAAAATAGCAGCATAATAATTGGTTTAATTAATTTATTCTGCATTCAGCGGCTTAATTAATGAAGTTCAGGCTGAGGAGGAAGCAGCTCTGTTTCAAACAGGCTGTAACTGTGGCACAGTGGTCTCCAAACAGCTTTGCAGTCCCTGTCCCCAGCCTCCCTTCCTTCTGATTTTGGGGAGGGCACCTGGATCTGCCTTTGTGGGCCCAGGGCTCTCACCTCTGTTTTGAACTGGTGACGATGTTGGAGATCAGTGAGGTCTGATATCCCCAAGGAGCATGTCAGAGTCTGAAGCGTAAGTCTCACTGACTTCCCAGGATGACAATATTGTGCAGGGACCTGGAGCAGGACCAGGTCTTACCTACAAGGGTGATGGTCCTAGGTGATTTCCTGGGTCTGATCCACCTCCTGCAGGAGTCATGCCCACAGCTCCTGGCCCTGCCATGGTGCCCGTGTCACCGGGTGCTCCTTTGGTGTTGTCTGACAGGTTTCGTGCTCTGAAGTTTTGGCAAGTTGTTTGCCCGTCTGAAAAGCACGTAGACCTCTACGTACAGAGGAGGCCGAGCAGGCACAGAGCCCTCCGGAGAAGTGTGATGTCCAAAATGATGTCCCCTTTCAGCACCAGTGCTACCTACAGCCCATAAAGTGCAGGAACGCGCCTCTTCATCACCACCTCATCAGGCACCCGGTTCAGGGGATCAGATTAACCTTCTGGAGTGGTGTACAAACCTGGGAGGGGTGGGGAGGGCGAAGAAATTTAAATAACTTATGAATATAGAGGATGGCCTTTGCGCAGAGCTTAGCAAAGCAGAGAGGTCTGTCACTCCATCTGCTCGGTGGCACCTGCATGTCCCACAGCCCCCCAGGGACTTGTGTCCAAGTAACCCTGCAGCCAGGGAAACATATAGCTAGTTCTGCACTTTTTCTCAGGATTTTTAAAAAAGTCAATGGAAATAGCATCGTGACCACAAGATTAATTTTCACCTGCTGAGGTTCTGATCTGCCTCCAGCATTGTGGCTGTCCCCCTGGGGACAGCTGGAGCCCAAGGCTATTAGACACCTAATTGCGGCCAAACAATCCCCATCTGCCCTCCAGGGGGATAATTCACCAGGATCAATGGTGCCTCCGGAGCAGGGGTGTCCCTAGGGTGGTGGATCAAGGTGTGGGTGCCTGGTCTCACCATGCTGCTGTCTTGTACCTCTCTGCTTCAGTTTCTCTCTCTGGGTGAGGGTGGCATTTGGTGAGTTTATCGCAGCTCTCTGTAGGGGTGAAATTGCGGCTGTGAAGAGTTTTCAACCTATGTGAGCGTGGGGGTTCATGGTATAGCTCAGGCAGGGAGCCATAAGGCTACTGTGAACTTCTCTCACTGCAAGACCTGAGATGAATTATCCCATCTGACTGTGCCTCAGTTTCCATTTTATTGATGAGGTGTGTTGGGGGATTTTTGTAGCCTGCAAATAAATAGTTTGGGGATCATGGGGCTCAGGGAGATGCCAGTACCCGAAGGCTGAGCTCTCTGGGCAGCCCTAGGGTGACACTCACCTCCTTGGCCGGTCAGAAGGGCAGGAACCAACTCTGAACCTCATTCACACCTTTATACCTTACAGCTAATAAAGCTGGGAATCCGAATCCTGTTCCTCTCAGTTATTCCCAGTACTTGGAAATAGAGAACAAACATCAGGCAAATACTTTTCAGTAGAAAAAATATTTTATTTTGCTTTACCATATCTGTCCTTCCTTGAAACTCGTGAACCAGTTTCTCACTGATGTAAATCATTACCGTTGCACTGAAGTCAAAGGAGACGCTGATTTACACCAGCTAAAAATCCAAACTTCATTCTTTAAGTACGTCCCGTGAACCCATTTGCTTCCTCCAAGCACATAACTTGCCAAGTTCTTTATAAACATAGTTTTGATCTTTACTTCCTGCTGTATTATACATATAGTATAAACACAGCAAAAGTTCATTTATTTTATGACTACAAAATACGCTGCCTTTGATTTCACCCCCCTTTTATTAATTGCAATTTCCTATTCAAATCTGAGAATCATTCAATGCTACCTAGAAGGAGAACAGAAATTTCTGCAAGGAATAATCTCTGATTTTACAGCTCAGGAGGCAGGTCTGAAACTCAGAGAAATCAGCAAAGTTCACAGTAAATCCACAAATTGAAACATGCTGGGGCCAACTCTCCTTGAAAAGAAGATTCTAAATGGTTAGGTAGAAAGGCTTTTTTATTGGCTTGTTAGACAAACTTACATGAAATAATTTGTGGCCAACTGGAAAGGATATTGATACACGTTCTAAATGAAAATGAAACACCAGTGAGAAACAAAAATCACTTTCAGTTGAAGTGAAACATATTATTTCAAATTAAGAAAGGAGGAAGTTTTTTAAAAAATGAGTACTCAGATGCATTTCAACATGAACTGTCACATTAAAATGAATAAGTGATCTATTATATTCTGAAAATATTGGAATGTTTTGACTTATTTTTTTTCTATTTGACATGAATTTGCAAGAAGTTGCCATTGAGTGACTTACACTGTTGTCTGACTGTTGTCTGATTATACTTTTAAGGGATAAGTAAATTTGTAAACTGAAAAAAGACTCCCAGCTCTGCTTAGCATGGACTTAGCAATCAGAAACTTCTGTGTCAGCCCTGTCATCGGTGTCTGTGTGAGTCTGCACGCGTCTTTGCATCTTTCTGCCAAATAGTTTCCAGCTTAGTTAAAAAGGAGTAATATTTATCCCATCGGTGTTCAGAAGCTGAAATAACCAATAATGTTAAATAACAGAACCTATTTATGTGCTGAATGTTGCCTGCCATTTCTCCATGCTTGAATCACCTACAAAGATACTTCTTTAAATCAGCTCAAACTCCTCAGTACCTCCACAGCCTATTTATCAGCTGAGTAATTTAGCTTGCTTGGGCTTGTGATACATGTCCCCAAGCACAGGATGCCATCACCAGGAGTTTTAACACAATTAACAGTCTGCATGGCTAATGAGACTCTTTAAGCAGCTGGCTGTTCAACAAGAGATGAAATCCTAATTACCCACAGAACTCTTGTGTGGGTTGTATTTTTTGCCGGGTGTGCAGTAGAGCTCTACTGAGCTGCTTTGTCTGGGGATCCTGAGTGGTGGTTGTGTGGTTTATGCCAGGGTGCCTCTTCCCTTAGCAAAGACCTATCAAGAGAACATAACTGGAGGCTTCTCACAGATGTGGGGCAGGAGTTTAAGGGTGTTTTGTAGTATAGGATTCATCTCCCTTTGGTTGTCTCAGACATCTGTGCCTTCATCTCAGCTAGTCATAGCATCACGGAGGTGCTAGTTGGAAGGGACCGGGACCTCTGAAGGTCCAACTCCCTCTCTGAGCAACGTTTACACCAATACCAGACCAGTCGTATTCACCCAAAGCTCTCTTTAGCTTTCCAAGGCGAGTGCCTGAAGGTGTGACTCATCTGGCCTATTTTGGACATCCTCCTTAGGATGAGATGAATTGTGGTGTCAATCTGCCTCTTCTTCTCCCTTGATTCTGGCTGCTTGAAGTAGCCAGAGGCAACTAACCAGCTGATGGTGTCTGCACTGCAGGTAGGATGTATCTAATCTGGATGTTTTTGAATCTAATGGAAGCAAGATACCCAGGTGAGGGAAAGCTCAATCCTGTGTTGGTACAAGCCTTTATTTGACACTGGAAAATCGACACAAAAATTCTTTCTTAAGACACTCAAGCATAGAGGCTTCACTGGCTCTTCTGCTAATGGAAAATCCGGCTAAAATTTAGGTACTGGATTTGTCCTTGCATTAAGGCACCTATGCAATGGTCAAGGAACCAGAACGCCCTATAAAACACCTATAGATAGTTACCTGCTTTCTCAAACCTGACCCAGTAGGAAGTAAGTAAGAATAGGAGGAGGGATGGAGCCACTTTTCAGTGGCTGGGGAGTGTGTAAAGACAGTGTGGGACCCTAAATGGGACCATCTCAGGAGTGGAGGCAAAGACCTTCTCCATCATCACCCCAGAAGTATCCAAGAGAAAATAACCATCCCTTGGGATCAAGAATGCACTACCCCGTACCCAGGATGGCAATTTACACTCCTTAATGGCCCTTATTTTTTAAGAAGCATAGTCTAGTCTGGGTGGTGGGCTGACATGTCTGTTATTCTTTGGATTTGCTTAGAAATCAAGGACAGCATGAGAAAGGCACAACAGCACCCATAGCTAGTACCACACAAGTGTGAAGGCCACAACCTAAGGCTCCCGTCACCCTGTCCCTCCACAAGAGGCAGGTTACCCAGACAAGGAAATACTTGAGAGATCCCTCAGCGTAAGCAAACCCCTCCATATTCGTGGTCTTATGCTTGCCTTGGAGTGGTGACTTGCCTGTCTTTGCAGTGGAAGTTGGTACTCATTTCCAAGTATGATTCAAGAAAATAGTGTACCGGCTTTTTTACCTGCATCCTGAAGGAAAGGCAGCTGCTACACAAACAAGGCTCAGAAAGGTCTCCTTCGAGACAAAACAGAAATATTTTTGTAGGTGCTGTTTTTCACAGGGCAGAAGTCCTTTCACAAATCATTTTGCAGAAGATGGGCTCACAGAGGCATAGCAGGGCTCAGGCTTCACTAACTGTTACTTGTAAAATAAACGATGAGGAAGACCATGTAGGTAGAAGCACATTTCAGATGAGTCAAAGTCTTTTCAGGTAGAAAAGGAGAATCTAATTCTATCCTGGTTAGCATTTAGCATGGTTTCCTAAGAAAAAAAGGGCCTATGTCATCACTCTGATTGTGTGTATGTAAGCCTTTCCCCACCACCTGTTGGACTGTTTCATCAATCTCAATCACATTTGAGAAAGTGCTAAAAGTCCTCAATATATCAAGTTCCCATAAAAATGGGCAGATAGGTAAAGGAGTGGGAACTTCTGCACTGTCCTCCACAGAGGGAAGGTTGCAGAGTGAGCTCAGCCTCTGGTTAGACACCACAAAATACTCATTAAAAATCCACCATGACACGCAATTCCACAGAAAACCAAACTTATTTAGTTTTGTTGTGCACAGGAGGACCTGATCAAAAGCATGATTTAAAAGGAGGAGGATGAAAGATAGACAATTCAATTACTTTGATTGTTAGGGCAGTCTCTTGTATCTCCTGGAATTTTCTAAGTCATGGTGGAATTGTCATGGAAAAAGGAATGGGCAACTGCTTTGAAATAATTAGCTATGGCCCAGAGCATCAAATCAAATTGGAACAAGAGCAATTGCAATGAGCTATTCCATCTGCCACACGTCCCCTGTTGATCCTGGTCCACAGGAACCATACATTCCTTAAAAATGCCAGCAAAGACACAGATCCGGTCTCAAAACGTGCTAGATACCAGGCTTCAATTTGATTTATTGGACATCATCCAGACAAGAGGCAAGATTCTTCTAATCTGCTTTGTACCACAGGATGTTTCCATCAAATGGGCTTGTGCCAAATTAGTATAAATTCATTAAATCATAGGGGATGGATGGGTCTTCCAGCCCATCTCCCTTTCTCAGGGAAAGATCTCTTGGCCCTATACCATTCTTGACCTGTTTTTCAAGACTAAATTTAAAGCATTGCGGTGTGGGCAAATCCATTGCTTTCCCAAGCGAAATATACTGTTGCTTAAGTTGCCCTCAAATGTGACTTCGGCTTCTTTTCTTTTTTTTTTTTCCAGTTCAGAGTGTCTGAAATTACATTAGGGCTATGTTGCAGCCTACCAGAATGTCATTTCTGCGGCATGATAGAAGGGAATGTACACGGGGGTATACAGCCCACTGGGATAGCACTGGACGAATAATCCCGGCTCAGGGGACCTGGCTGGGAGTCATCTGCACTGGTTGTGTCTGTTTAAAGATAATATAGTGGAATAGCAGCCTGTGAGCTGGGTTTCTCTCCAGGGAGGATATGTTGACATCCTGCAGAAGGACACAGGAGAGAATTACAAGTAGGCACGTGGATAACAAGCCTGTGAGTAAATTATGTAGCTAAAGCATTTGATGGTGTTGGTTCATTCCGTGTGCCCTAGTGCAGAAGCCACCAGAGTGCAGAACAACAGGGAAACAGTCCATGTGTGTTTGGAAATAGCCAGCAAGAAATTATTATTTGGACCCCAAACAAGTGTGTGTGGTTCCCTTCCTACCCATTATCCTGTGTAAATGGACAGAGGCGGATGGAGGGGTTTAGTGCAGTTTTTGGTGTCACAAGAGATGGTGTGTTCAGGACCTCAAATAGTGACTTGGGCACCCAAGTTTGAACATATGCTTTGCCTCTGCCTGGGCAAAGCAACGCAGTGATTCAGTGAAGTGACTGGGAATAGGACCCAGATCTCCCATGACCTATGTATGGGATTACTCTGCTTCCAGTCCACCCACCACACCACCAAATAAAACTATTTAAAGCCAAATGTCTGTTTTTATATTGCAGTGGCTTGACGCATCTGGAGGCAGTTGCTATAATGGATGTACCACAAACAGGAAAAAAATAGATCCTGAAAAATTTAAAAGTACTGTGATTCAGTGGGCAAAATGTTATAAAATCTCCCAACAGGAGTTTTGGAACCAATACCAAAATATGCCATATAACATTAAATACATCTATATTAAGCTGGGTCTGATGGTTTTATTGTAGTTGCACACACAAAACTTTGTCCTGGTTATTCTGGGAAGGAGCTTTTAATTAGACAGATCTATCTTCATTAATTCATATGTGGATAAATATTTGCTCATTAATTCTGATAATCTGGTTAATGAGATGTAGCAAAGACTGGGCGGAAAGGTGGGGATGCTCTTTCGTATGAACATGCAAGGTGGTTGTTTAATCTCTGCTAGCAACTTGTTTTTAATTGATTTTGCCACAACAAACATCACAAACTAGGTACTAGCAACTGTGTCATGTTAGTAACTAGCAACATAAAAGCTTCATGCTACCTGTAGGGTTTTAATTAGATGTGTGCTCACTTTAGTTAGTACATGTGGCACTTTTGCTCAAGGCTCTTCGGAAAATGAGTATATTTCCTTGGGAAAGCAGCCTGAATTACCTTCCGATCGATCGATCAATCAGGACTTTTACTTGATATGATTACTGTGCTGTATTCTAGGAAGGGCTGATACTACCTGTTAACATTACGGTACCCTTCTGGAATAAAGTCCCAGTTTCTGGTGCCAAACATTATCTAGTAGGTAAAGTTTTCCATGCCATGTCTTTGTAACAGGCTGTGTTCTGACAAATGTGAGACAAAACGAGATAGCCATATCTGAGAAAGATGACGGGAAAAAACACAGCGTTCAGTTCCTATAAGAAATGTTATGAGGACAGCCTTGAGTTTAAAAAGCTCTCGCAGTACCATGAGTCAGAGCAAAAACTTGACATTTCACTCTGTTGGGGTTGGGAGGGTGCTTTATATCACAAGGAATTAGGTAAAGCTGGCCCAATATGGCCAACTTCTGTGAAGTTACAGGCATCTGAGAAGGCGGCAAGTTTCTGAGGTGTTGTCAAGGATGAGCAGTTTAGGAAGACGGGAGCTTGCTGAGGAAGGGCGTTTAAGAGCAATGACCTGATGGTGTCTGATGGGCATTTCTGCTCCTCTGCAGCAGCCTGTACTGCTCATTCCCACACTGTTCCTGTCTTCCCCAAAGTCAAGACAGTCCCTGACATTGGACGCCAACAGTATACGGATATCGGCTAATTGCTTTTCAGCTTTCTATGTAACGAACAATGAAAAATAATTTTTTTCGAGGCTGCAGTTCTTCTCATCCTAATATTGCTATCTAAACTGGTCAGATGAGTCACAGCCCAAAAGCCCCAGTGTCTCCTCAGTGCCTCTGAGGGAGGCCAAAGATCCCTAGCTCCAAGATGCACAGTACACATCTAAACTAGCTGAGATGAATGTCACCGTGAAGCCAAATTTGGGACCAGTTTTGCCAAAGTCTGACACACTTTCAGCTGGAGCTGATAGGACTTATGCTCTAAGGATGTGAAGTGCTCCATATCAGCAAGGGCTCAGGAATCCACACTCAAAATACAGACATATTTTGGCATTGCTTTGTAGATGGGGTGGTAAAATGGCTCTAAAACAACTTTTTCTCCTTGGAGACCTGTGAAAAGAAAAAGATACATGTTTGCAAAATGTTTGGACTTAACTGAGCTAAGTACTTTCAGGTATCCATGAAGAAGCAAACAGTTCTGTCTGTCATCAGAGCGGAGCCGAGCAGGGTGACTTTGTAAAGTGTGGAACCACATACTGACCAGTGAGGAGACACAGAATAGCTCAACCAAGCTATCACTCAGTTGAGCACCCACTTTTCCTTGCAACTGGTATGGCAGGGACACTGAAGGCACAATAGAGCATAGATCCAGAAATTAAACTCTGTAAATGTAAGAAACCAAAGTTTTGCAAATGTGATTTTCACTTCAACCTTGTTGATCTTTTGAGTCCTTAACTTTGCAATTTCCTTAGTGTTCATTTAGCAGTTTTATTATACAGGATACAGTATAACTTGTCTGCAAGTTACTTTTTTGTGTGTTCAGTAGAAATCAGTGTTCACCATAGTGGTAGAATTAAACAAGACAATTTTTAACACGTAACCCCATTGCAAAGCAAAGAATGTGAAAATCTTTTAAAATATTTTTTTTTTCCTCTGTATGAGAAAATACATCTTTACAACAGCTGAAGCCCAGAATCAGCAGTTGCAAAGACTGTGGTTTACGCACCCCATTTTCAGCAATCACCTTTCCATGGACACTGGTGGGATTTTGAGTGGTGCCTGCAGCAACATCCACTTCTTAATATCAAGTCCCAAATTCAAGTGGCTGATGAGGAGAGGTGCAGCCTGAGAAAACAGGGATTTTCTTTGATATTTCTCTTTCCACATAAATTCAATTCAGGAAAGCGCAGCGCCATCCCTGGATATCTCTATATGATGCATGACATCATTGGGTACATATTTTGTATGTCTCCTGCCTTTATACTTTACATGGTGATCCTTCTAATTCATCTACATTTCCTGGTATACCCCACTGTCTCCCACTTAGCCAAGATGGAGGTACTAGCCTGGGTTGTATCACGGGTTATACCATCCTCCGGACAAGTAGTAATAGAAAAGCAAGTCTCAGAAAAGAGATATTATTATTGACAGTAGAAATATTTCAGGGGGTTTTTGCTTGGTGTTTGGGCAAAACAAGGCTGTAAAGAGCTTTTGGCATGAAACATACTTAGTGAAAAGTACAGTTTTCCAATTAATAGATGTTTAGACTTTTTTGACCAGCCCAAGTTGTTCTATCTCCTTATTCTTTTTACACACAAAATTCCAAAGTTCTCCTAAGGTATCTAGCTTTGAGGGTACAAAGCGGTTTTTTTCATCCATCATTCCTTACAAGGTAACTTGGCCCTTCTTGTATTGAGTGGGCTCTCTTGAGATTGTGAATCAGCTTTGTTCTCTGAGCAGACCTTTTCCCAGGAAAGCCTGGTACTAACTACACTTTGTGAATCTGGTTTTCTGCTCTATGTTGTGAACTAATTACCTCCTTTCCTTGTCATGTGATAATGAGGCATGGCTAAGTGTGGTCTCATAACCCTGAGATTGTCATTTGCAGATCGACGCAGATCTGTTGCCTCAACCCAAAAGAGCTCTTCTGAGGATAGATGGTGTTTTCTTCTTTTGTACGTTGGCTGTTAAATGGTGGTGAAGGCATCAGTGACTTTTGCTGATGGGCCAGGCCCTAGGGGAGGGTAACTGCTGTTATCAGTTCAGGGTGTTGTTTTTTCGTTCTTCACAGCAAGTGCTACACCAATGTTGCGAGAAAAGGCGCAAAGCGGTTTTGGCAGAAGATAAACCCCCTTGTGTTCTAACACTCCTCACGGAGGTGGGAGGCCAGGTGCGGCTAGGTTTAAATTCTGAGTGATGCCCAATTCAGCACTATCAGTCCAATCGCGTTTAATATGTATTAAACTATTACGATTTGGATACACTAATAGTGGACTGCACCTTCAGTCTCGTCGTGCTCCTGAACTAGCACGGCCACTCTCGAGTCTTTGATCGCGTTCAGTGAGAAACCGAAATGACTAGCTACTTAAACAGTGCAGTTTATTTAAACAACAGATATATAGGTTCTTAGGATTGCCAGTGATAAATACGCTGTCTGCAAAGCACGTGCAAATGAAAGTGGTGTTACATACACAAAACGCGCGACAAAGTTATAAACAATACAGCCTGGCTATAAATGTAGGAGAGAGATTCTCTAGAGAGTTTTCTAAGTTCCCCGAGGAAGTACTCGGTATAATCTAAGTCTTACCCAAAGGCGTCCCTATGGGGGGGAAGAAAGGCTCAGCCCGTCGACTGGTCCTGGAAGTCAGTGATGGAGTTCTCCTCGACTTGTTCACAATGGTGTCTTCCCTGATATCCCCCCTCTCTCGGGCTATTTTTATACTATTTCTTTTTATCTTCACAGTGGAGTTTGAGTGACTTTAGTCATAAATACTTTTATTATGATTGGTGTACTCAAGGAGGAGTGGTCGTACCTTGGGGGCGGGTAGCCTCCGGGATGGAGGTGTGTTTTGGTACATTGTAATGAGCAAAGTTCGCACAAAGGACAGCATTTCATCAAAATTTGATGAAATGTTGGCTCAGGTAGCGTGTAGGTCACTTATCTGTTTTGTAGTAAGCAAGTAGGCAGCTTATCTGTTCCGTAGTATCATCTCGTTCCCATATCTGCTATTCATCACAAGGGAAGGCCATGGAACAATCGCATTCCATTCCATCGCTCGTGTAGTTTTGTAAACAACCTTGTACAGGGAATCGCAGATGTCGCATTCTTCGTACGCCGGCTGTGGCTGTATTCTACCTCAGAAGCGTCTTGATTTTATGACTTTCCTTAATGTGTGAACAATGCTGTACTTTTGTATTCTTGGCCAATTTAGTAATTATTCCACAACCAAGATTATCACTATGGCTATATTCTCTAGATGCACCCATTTCAGGAAGCAAACCCTGCACTTTCCCCAGCAAAGTAGTGCAGAGTGCTTGACATCCGCATAACTCAGGGCTAGTCCTCTTCGGAGGGGACTTGCACATCCACATCGACACAGGGTCTTCTCTGGATTTCACAAGGTATCTCAGTGGCTCTAAGACTTAATTACTGTTTTGAGCTGTTTTTAATGCAAAGGGGTCTACAATAACATACCAGTTGTTGGCAATCTGTCAAAGAAGGATTTAGGTAATCCAAGTGTCCTGTCTTTCAGGAAGACCTCACATTTGGGGCCCATCCATATGTGTCCCATCGGGTTACCGTGTAGCACCTGTTGGGTGGTAACTCCCTGCGGGCAAGGTCTTCTCCGGGGAGTATGTCTCACCTTTCCCTCACAAAGGACCTCTTGAATGTGACTATGGGGTTGGAGAAAGCCGGTTCCCTGTAGCTATGGTGGAGCCCCTCATCCATTGTAGATTGTTTCTATGCAAGATCTGTGATGAGGGGCAAGGAAAGGAGTTGGAGATCTGGAAGGCATGGTAAGAGACAAGGAGGAAAAGCAGGAGGCTTGGGGTGTGTGGTGAGGCTAACAAGGTGCCAGGAAGGCTCGACTGGGGACCCTTTCTTGTCTCGAGCAGCTCTGAGGTGGCAGGGCTTCGAGGTTCCCTGAGGTGACCCCACAACAGAGGGTTTGCTGAGCCCCAAAATAGAACCATCCCCTCTCTCTCCTAATGCTCAAATTCACAAGAGTGTTTCCAAGGGCAAATGTATTTTATGGTGGTGTTTTTGTTTACCCACCTGCTGTTGATTTGGTGTGGCTGAAAGGGTTTGGAGATTTGGGAGCGAGGGTAGTTCATGAGGAATAGCTTCAGCATTAAAGTTCAGCACCTGGCTGCTTTCACAGGAGACCTGCTTTCTGATTTGGCAGTTAATTGCCATTCTTATTTGCTGTAAATATTTCCTTTAAAATGTTGTTAGGAACACTGAGTGATGAGCTCTTCCATCTGAAGGCTTTGCCTTTATGAGCGCTTTCCATCCAGAGATCTCTCAGCCCTTTGCACCTGTACCTGAACAAACATCCACAAATATGCTCATCCTCCTCCTTCTTCCTAAGCAAATTCCAGCCACCGCAGTGCAAAAATGAAGTCTCTGGTGGGTATTGATTTGTTGCATTGACTATCTGCTGTTTGGGCTGATAAGGAAACCTGCCTGAGTGACAGAGGTAGCATTCACACGTTCCCACCCAATGTGCGCTGGGGACAACCTTATCCCAGTGGTGCCAGCTCCATAGTTCAAATGACTAAATAAGAAGACGGGGAACACACACAAAAATCATCAGGGAGGGAGACCACCCGTCTGTTTCAACACCGCTCATCATCATTTTTGGCTCGGGAAACTGAGAAACCACTTACACACCTCTGGTCACTTGGTAGCTCTCCAGTACTGCTAATGCACCAGCTACTTCTGCCTGTCCTGCTTTCCCTGTTTCGGTGCTGTCACATGGAAACAGAAGACTGTACTTCTCCCTGCACCATAATTTATGGGTGAGATTAGCCCAAGGATGGATTTACTGGAGTGGCTGGAACAGGATATGGCTTTTTAGCTACTCCTAATGAATAGCCTTTCTCTAAGAGGGCTCCTTAGCTAACGCATTTGGAGCTGAGCCAGAGAACCACCAGGTCCAGTGGCAGAAAACCAACTGCCAGCTCGCTAAAGAGAGGGCATTTCCTCCTCCTGGGAAATTTCCAACCCAAGGCAATTCACAACTCAGTCATTAAGGCCTCTGAAATGCAACTTTTATATTTACCCCCTCCAGTAGCTGAAAAAAAAAAAACCAACCCCAAAACATTTGCAAGGGATTCCTGCAGGGAGAAATCCCTGCCCCAGACAAGTCCAAGCTGCCTTTCCCATTGCTCACAGTGGGTACCTTGATGGCGCTCAGTAAAGCAGGACCAGCGGGAGATAGCAAGTATTGGACTGGCCCCTGTCAACTCTTTACAATACAAATCTGCCAAAGAAACATGCCCAGAGCAGTATGAACATGAGGTGGCTGGTGCCACTCGAGTTCAGGATCTGGAATCAGACCTGCCCCTCTTCTGTTCAGCAGTTTGTTTATTTATCACAGTTAATGGGATGTGCATTTCCCCCAGTGAGATAAAGGCTAGAGCAAATCACAGAAGTTATCCCGCCTGATCTCCTGAATTAAACAACTTCTGGCTGCATTGCCATGCAAGACTGTTGCAATGCAAGATTGCAAGGGCTGAAAAAGCACAAGACAAGATCCAGGCTGCAAATCCTCCAAAAGATGTCCATGATGGAGAAAAAAAATACATATGGAAGCCCTGCAAGAGATCTTCCATGCAAGGATCTATCATGCGAACACTAAGCAAGGGACAGCCCCCGCTATGAAAGAAGGTTGCCCCAGCCTTTGCTGGAGGGCTTATGCTGGAGCTGGGTCCAGGCCTTCTGCCATTGACAAGACCTTTGTGAAAGCTTTTAAAATGTGGGAAAGCTAAAAAAGAAAGAAACTTGTTCAGAAGAAATTTGTATCCTAACCTAAAACAGATGATTTCTAGTATAGAGACTGGGGATATCGTCACGGCATGGTGCTCCTTTCTTGTGGCAATAAGCCAAGAGTGGATTAGGGCAACGTGACCAGGAAAGGGATGCGAATCCTCTCTGCAGCAGGAGGATGGTCCGGAGCTAGGCATTGCCACCTCAGGATGGGCCGAGAGGAGGAGGCAACCAGCACAGCAGGCTTATGCCACGTCTCATCCCTGGCTGTTTTCCAGCTGCAGATTTCCTCAGACCAGCCTCATAGATCGCTGAGAAACAGCCCATGGGTAATGATGGGGATCGTGGAGGGCACTGGCCCCAAAAGCCAGGGACTCAGAGCCACTTTCAAGCCCCTAGGTCCACCAGGTGAAGCTGGCAGTGGTGCTTTTTCTTGCCCTAGGTGAGATCCCTCTCACCTGTGTCCCAGGCGGGGAACCTGGCATGTGTATTTCCACCCCACAAGTGATTTCAGAAATGCAATTTGGAAGGGCATGGGGCACACATACATGCGCAACACAACAGTGAAGACACTGTCAGCTGCTCACCAACCTAGTCTGAGCACAGACAGCGGAGGCCTTGGGTTCGGAGCAGCTGCCAGCTCTTGAACCTCCGCCTTTAAAGCCAAGTCCTTTAGGAGAGACTTGTCAAACTGCACCAGAAAAGTTTTTCAGCCATGGACTATTTTTGTTCCCAGGGTCCCTTCCATAGGAATTATCTGGAAAGCTGTGAGGATGCGTTGTGAAGTCAAGCTGGCGGCCAGCCATGGGCTTGTCTGCCTCCCTCATTATTGCACTCAGGCTGGGGACTTGGGGAAGCAAAACAGAATGGCTTCACGTCACAGGGTTTGCTTTCTGTGTATTCCTTATTCAGAGAGCATGCAGAGACAGGGGAGGAAGGAGCAAAGCACAGAGGTTTCCAAATATTCCATATCTCCCTCTCTTCTGCCTTGCAAAAGCAGAGTTATTTGGGATTAATCACACTGTGTTTCACTTCCAGTGATACTACAGGGTTACAGCATTTCAGGGGGCTCCGCAGGCTGGTCTATTTGATATCCTAATGATGCACAAGCCCGTTAGTCATAGGCTTCAGCCCCTCTTGTGTCAGGTGCTGTACAAACAGTAAAGTTATTTCTAGCCCAGAGGAGATCAAAGTGATGGATCCAGATGGATGTGGGAGGCAGGAGAGCATCCAGTGTTATCTGTGTGCAGGCAGACTGCATTTTTTCCGGCATGCGGGCAAAGCAGTAGGAAATAGTGGTCTAAGTATTGGCAGGTATCTTCTGCTAGCCTAGAAAAGCAACCAAGGAGAAGGGCCCCATTTGCATTGTATCTGATCACCTCCGTGACCATTGCCCTTCCTCCCTGAGTCCCCTGCCCTGAATGCCTCCTTACCAGTGCTTCCCTTCTCATCCATGCCTCTCTGATAACTGAGACATCTCATTATTTATGGTTTGCAGGTAGGCAAAGAGGTTAGGGATAGGACGGGACTCACAAATGAAAACTTCTATGTAGAATTGTCTATGGGGAGGTGTCTGCCATGAGCTGGATGTCTCAGCTCCCAGTATTGTCCATGTTTAGAGAGCTAGATTGCTAACCAGACTTTGAGTGCAGTTTACTTCCCTAAGAGATGCCCAGTGCTTTCCAAGATCCCCCAAGGTAGATGAAGCAATCATGTGGGGCTTTTGGTTGTGAGGCAGGACCTAGAGAAGCTTCTAGGTAGAGGGACATCCAGATACCAGGAGGAACATCCCAGGGCATTTACCGCCAGTGGTATGAGACGTAGGCAACCTCTGTGTCTACTTTAGGATGACCTGGATTGCACCCTGGATTACTTTCCCAAGAAATTCAAAAGAAAAACAGACATCCTCATAGAAAATACTTCTGGTAACCTGCCCACACAAACATTTCTTTCTCTCTCCCATAAACTGGACTGTAGGTTGTGCCCTGAAGCCTGGTATCTTGGTGTGTCGTTACCTTCCCCTCAGATGCACCCTTCCACAGGCTAATTCTGAAGCGGTGTCCTGAAAATATGAATAAAGGGGTCACTGCTGCTTTCTCAGATGGTCTTTGTGGAATCAATCTGGCTTCCTTTACATCACTGTCAAGCATTAAAAAACACACCTAATGCTTCAATACAGGATTAGTAGGAAATATATAGAAAAGTCTTTGAAGGAAGGGCTTAATCTTTGCTGACTGGCAGAGACACAGAAGCCATCCAAGTGACTTTACTGGGGTGATCTGTCTGTTTCTCCTGCAGGTTCCATCACTTGGCACATCTATCCTGGCAAGTAGGACCCGGCTGGCCAAATAGATGGAAAACATGGAGTTACCTGCCAGTGGTGGGTTTGACCTCTCCATTTAGGCGATTTAGTGATAGTATGGCTGGATAGCATGGTGGTGTGCACAAAACTTGTCCCATCACAGCTTTGCCCACCTGCTAATGCTGAGATGTGAGAACAAGCTCAGAAACACACAGCATGACACATGTGATGTGCAGGCTCTTCCTGGGTTTAATTAGCATCTCTTGATGACCCCAGCAGGCAGCGTGGCTATGGCTTTCCTACAGTACGGATCCATGAACTTCCCCCAAAGGTCAGGGGAATCAGGACGTGGGTGTTTTCATTTTCCTGCCGCAATGACAGGGCAAGGAAAAGTATTTACATACAAACCATAACTTTCCCAGTGTCTGAGGCTGTTTGAGTCAAAGTCAGCAAGGGTAGGGAGCTAAGTAGAGATTGTTTACATTGAATGTAGCCGTCAGCCTGTCAGGGTTTATTCCACACGTTCAGCTGGAAAAGGTCTGTTCCTTCTCTCTGTGTACTCTCACTGCACACCCATCAGCATGCACTTAGAGAAACCACAGGTGATTAAATTAGTGGCCTAATGTATGGAACAAAAATAATTTGCTCCAAAACCGTGCATTTACTGCTCAAAGCAGAACTGGGTGACTCACAGCAGAACTCAGACAAGCCATTGGAGAGCAACATAGCCAGAAATGTGATGGCATCAGCCATCCCACCAAGTGCATTGGCAATCCCTCAAGTGCCTTATTCCTTTGTAGCTTTTCATCTTCTTCTTCCTCTCCCTGTTTCTCCTCCTATCTGTACCCCTCTGGCCCTCTGGCTCTGGTGTGCAAATACCATGGGCAGCTGTCACCATTTCAAGAGAGGAGTGGCTGCCACTGCAGATTACCATGTTGCATTATCTTCAAAATCACTTGAGCTTCACGTGTGTCCCAGTCCCTGACCCTCTGCTGCCTGTGCCTTTGGGGAGGCCATTTTGGATCTTATTGCATCCAACTCCTAGAAACTTTCTTGTTTGCAGTGGGATCACATCCATGCCTCATTTGCAAACATTTAGTTTTGTGTCCATATCATCTTCGTCCTTAAGTAGTTATGTTCTTTCCTTGGCTTTCACCCTTCTGGTAGTCAGGTGGTCAGAGGTCTTCTTCCCCTGTAGCCTCCTTTTGCTGCATTGAACAAACGAAAATTCGTCCCACCTAATGAATTCCCTTTTGCCTTTATCATCCATATTCCTCCACTGGTCCATCTGAATTTTTGCCCCTTTAGAAGATCACTGGTGGTTTGGATGCTTTGGGAGACCAGCCTGTACTTTACACTCTTGAAGATGCAACAGGCAAATGTGTGTCTGGGTAAGCAATCCTTTGTGGTAATCCTGATGCCCCTGTTAGCAACAGTAGTGGCAGATCACACCTCCCGCCTGGAAAAGAGATGGAAAAGGCAACAACCTGCACTGTGTTGGTGGATGTCCCCTGTGATTGCCAACATGCAACCCATGCAGCTTGGTGCTCTGGCTGTTAAGTCAGCACTGGGTTTGGACTCTTTTGAGTCACGACACAGACATCTCCAAGGAAGAGTGTCTAAAAAAATAAATGGATGATACCTGCCAATGTCCAAGCGCATGCTCAGGATTGTACCAGAGGTTTTATTTCATAAGCCCATCTTTTTCACTGCCATTTTGCTTCATAAAGGGTGTCTCCAAAGACCCTCCTTCCAAACTCAGCTAGAAATAGCTCCCCAGGTCACTGGAGGGGGCACACCTCACAGCTGCAAGGTACCCATCAGCCAGTGCTGAAATGTGGATTAGGAAATGCTGCTCCACTGCCAGATGTGAATCATCCTGCCTCTCCAACACTTGCTTATGGTCACCATGGTGACTGGGTCAAGCACCTCAGAAAAATGATCTGGGAAAGTCCATTTTTCTTTCTCCCTATTTATTTCTTGTCACTTCCAAATGGCTGACTCTTACCCTTGTTCTCCAGCCTGCATTTCAAGGATAAAGTAGCTCACAGGGGACCAAGGAGAATTTATTTTATTCCAAACTGCAATCATCGAGGAGGCAATTCTACCATATGCATGTGAAAAAAGTGTCACCATCCATGAGAAATCACTTTGCTTGTGAAGAGAGAGACAGAGGGACTGGGCCAGCCATAGTTGGCGTCAGAACCTGGTTTCCCCACTCTTTTTCCATCAAATGCTCCATCAATAAGGTTCTCGGGTGGGCAGGCATTGTAAAATAGCCTGGACTGCAATAAAGCAGGATCTCTTCAACACTGGTGATCATGCATCATACCTCCACCAGTTCTTAGCACTCAGTACCCAAGAAAAATAAAACGCCTTTGCACCAGTCACAGGAGCAAAGGATCTCAAGGTTAGAAACCCCCCCTTGGATGAAAAATGTAGAAACCTCTTTGTTTATGCTTAGCCGTGCTGTCCCATCCTCTCCCATCTACGCTCCCCAAAATGTCCCTTGGGACCCACCTCTCTTTGCAAGCCCCTTCTAGCGCCTCAGGCAGGAGGCTTTGCATTTCTCCCTCCTCCCCTTGTCATAGTAATGGACACTTCTATCACTTAATCCTGGAAAAAATCCTATTCAGCGGTCTGTCACATACCCAGGCAATCATAGAATCATAGAATCTTCATGGCTGGAAGGGACCTTTGAGATCATCAAGTTCAACCATACACACAAAAAAAAACACCCCTACAATCTCTGCCACTAGAGCATGCCCTGAAGTGCCAAATCTAGACATTTCTTAAATAACTCTAGGGATGGTGACTCAACCACCTCCCTGGGCAGGCTGTTCCAGTGCCTGACCACTCTTTCAGTAAAGTAATTCTTCCTAATCTCTAATCTAAACCTCCCCTGCTGCAGCTTCAGACCTGAAGTCCTGTCGTTATTCACCTGGGAGCATTTTTAATGGCGCTGCAAAGTAAGACACTGAGTTTAGGTGTCTGCACTGGAGTCACCACTGTTGTCACCCTGATACCAGCAGAGAACCTTGTACCCAGAGCTTGTTTCCTTCCATCCTTCACAAGGCTGGATCCTTCACCACTCTGAATGCCTCTTTTAATCAACTCTGCTGGTGCCAGGCTGGTCACTCAGAAATGTTTCAGCGCCAGCAAGTTTTCCCTTGATTTCATCCTCTCCTGGGTTATCATTATTGCATGTCGCTCCATGTCATTCCCTACACAAAACAGAACACTATGGCAGGAGTTTGAATCCTGCAGATTTTGGCAGAAACCAGCAAGGCTAACACCAGAGCTAAGCGGTAGCTGTGCCTCTATTACCCCAAATACTCGTAAGGAGCAAAAAGCATCCCTCTACACAGATATTTTCATATGTTTTTTGATGCATGGCAAAACCATACAGAAAAGGCCTACAAATGAAAAGCAAACTGAATCGTTTATTGCCATTAGCAAACAGAAAAGAAAAGAAAAAAAAAAAAAAAAACCCAAAATGACAGAGAATGAAAGAATGTGATCATTTGTGGACAATTCATTATTTGTTATTCCTACTAATAAAATCTGTTTGTACTGCAGTTACATCCAGAAGCATGCATGTAGGAGCTGGAATTCCCATAGCAAAATGGTAATTCCTCACTCTAAAGACTTTATTGCCTTGGTTTTGTGAGCTTAACTGTGCAAATTGTTGACCTCTGGCCACCATTAGGTTGTGGGACTATCACAAGTGGTGATCCACAGCAGATGCACGGAAGAATATTAAGCATTAAAATGTGTAAGTTTTCAGTGAAAAGTTGGATAATGAGGTTGTTGAATCACCCAAGGGAGAGCCAGAAGGCTGATAATGGTCCTTTAACAGCAGGTTTAGGATCTAGTGAAGGAATAGAGAGAATTCTTGGGTCAACAAAAGAAAATTAAATTCTGTTTTTCAAATTGACCCGTGGTGTCCTATTTCCTGTTGTGTTTTGATTAGGTTTGGTTTGGTTTGTAAACTTAAATGTAAGCAAATTCTGATACAAAGTACTTTGACATGCCTGTTCCTCCCTGCCCCAGAAGAAAAGTTTTGCTTAGAAAAGCTTCAACATTAAAACTTTGCATTTGTTTTTCAAATACCCTCTTTCTCTCTCATCTGCTTTGGCCAAAATAATTTGACAAGTTTGCCCTACATGAAAATTTGTATTTGTCTCCTCCAATCTGTATGCTTTTCAGTGAATGAAAGAGGCAACCAATAAGTTTTTGCCCTGATATCATCAGGCGTCTTTTTTTCTGGCAGGCTGCATGAGAATAGTGTCAGGAGAGATATCCTGGCACAGCCTGGAAAGCTCTTGGGAATCTGCGTGTATAAAATGATTAACAAGGCTGAATAATGAAGCAGACACATGTTCTTGCCATGGAACCATGATATTTCTCAGTTGTACCAATTTTTTAGTTTCCCTTTGCAGAACAAGTCCTGAAATGCACGTTTGTTGCTCTGTATATCCCAAAAGCCATTTTAGGGGAGCAAGTGACCTCTTTCAAAGGAAAGTCATGGATGTTAGCAGTGGCAGAGAGTGACAAAGGATGTCACCCAGCCCTTAAAAAACAATTACCCTTGAGCTATTCCAAAATCCAGGCAGGAAGGGTCAGTTCGACATTGTTGGCCTGCAAGTTGTCAGTGCACTTGGTGGTGGGAGCAATATCAAGGGCCAGGCAACAGGTCAGGCTCAGCCATGGAGCCAAATTCTTCCCGTTGTAACCTCGGAATACCTCTTCGAGGCTCTGGGCATAGATGGTATCGCCCACACCTCTTCACATGCACCACAGCTGGGATACTTGTGACACGGGAGATGAGAAGCAAGGACAGATTCGTGACCATGGAGGTTCCCAGGCTAAGTAGCAAGGGATTCCTCACAGTCTGCACGGCCACTTCATAAATTGGACAGTTTCCTCTCTCTCAAAGGGAGCATCCAGGGATTTCTCCATGCCAGGACATCAAAGAGGAGATTATAACCAGCTGTCTCATGCAGCTAATTCATACCAGGCCTCTTTATTCCTCAGGGAAGTCTCTGGGGGAGCCAAGCCAAGGGAGGTCAAAAAGAATGAACAAAGGAGCACAAATGTCCCAGAATGTAACGAGGGCAGAGACCACTTTCTCCCCGTGGTGTCCTCTGGGAAGCAATCTCCCCCCTGGTCCAATGCTCCCCCTTCCTGGAGGACAGTCTATCAGTGGAATCTGGACTGATTTGTCACCCAGCACCCACGGAAATATCTCACCCAACTTCTTCCTCTTCTTGTTTAAATAGCCTAGTGCAAGGGCAGGACAGAATGTCAGTACAGGCTGGGGGATGAAGGGATTGAGAGCAGCCCTGTGGAGAAGGACTTAGGGGTACTGGTGGATGAAAAAATTGGACATGAGCTGGTGATGTGTGCTCGTAGGCCAGAAGGCCAAGCGTATCCTGGCCTGAATCAAAAGCAGTACGGCCAGCAGATCGAGGGAGGTGATTCTCTCCCTCTGTTCCACTCTGAGTGAGATCCCACCTGGAGTATTGTGTTCAGCTCTGGGGTCCCTAACACAAGAAAGACGTGGACCTTTTACAGGGGGTCCAGAGGAGGACCACAAAGATGGTCAGAGGGCTGGAACACCTCTGCTATGGAGAGGGTCTGAGAGTGTCGGGGTTGTTCAGCCTGGAGAAGAGAAGGCTCCAGAAGACCTTATTGCAGCCTTTCAATACTTAAAGGAGGCTTATAAGAAAGGTGGAGAGAGACTTTTTACCAAGGCCTGTAGTGACAGTTTTAAACAGTTTTAAACTAAAAGAGGATGGGTTGAGAATGGACATAAGGAAAAAAATTTTTATGATGATGATGAGGATGGTGAGACACTGGAACAGGTTGCCCAGAGAAGTTGTGGATTCCTCCTCCCTGGAAGTGTTCCAGATGAGGTTGGACAGGGCTTTGTGCCAGTGAAAGGTGTCCCTGCCCATGACAGGGTGTTTGAACTAGATAATCTTTAAAGGTCCCTTCCAACCATGGTATGATTCTGTGATGTTATGTGACATAACAGTCATAACAGACACAACAGTGACTGGGAGTCTTCTGGAAACTGTGGCTTAGAGGAACTGCCATGCTTCCTTCCCTGCCTCCTCCGTAGGGTCAGTGTAGGGTATTCTGCAACTCAGCAGAATGTCTCTGTGCTTTGATTTTGCAGAGGAGCAAAAGTTACCTTATTACAGAGCTCAAACAGGAAATCCACCCCCAGGACAATTTGAAAGTCAGCATCGATTTGTCAAGGCATGTTTTGATCTTCTCCAGTAACTGGAATGAATTTCTTCAAACAGAAAGTGAAATTGTCTGAGTAGAAACATTTTGTCCTCCATTCTCATCAGCTATCAAAAGAATAAGAGACCTCTGTTTCCCATTGCTTGTATCACTTCCGTACTTCCAAATCAGCAGCTTAATTTTGTGCCCAATCCAGCATGGCTAGGGGTGGAAGTATTGGCCTTCGCTGAAATTCTGATGGCATCTATGCTGCTGCAAAGCACAAACACTGTCATGCAGACCTGTGTGTATTTGCATTTGCAAACCTGAAAATGGCTATTCCAGGTACAAAATTGGCAGTTCAGCTGCCTGCAGGTGATTGATTGGGATCTTTTTGCATTAAATTGCTGAGAGATGGTTTGTTACAGAAGTGAAGAATGAGGAGTGAGAAACAAGAAAAGAAAACCATTAGTCAGAGGTTAAAACAGGGATGGAGAAAAGACCCATCTGTGCAACCTCCCCCCTCCTCTTTCATGTATTCAGCCATGCCAGAAGTCCGTGTGCTCTCCAGTGTCACTCCAGAGTCAGCAGCAAATGCAAATCAGTCTCATTTGACCTTCTCATTGTAATGCTTGGGGCATTGATTCAGCCTCCTGCACATCTGCAAAGCACTTGCCATTCTGGGTGCAGTGGCCCAAAGTAAGCAAACCATTTAAGCAAATGCTGAACTCACAAGATTCCCAAGTAGTGGGTCCGGACACTGGCCAGCGAAGGAGGATTTCATTGGAAAACGCCAGTTGGAAAACCAAGCGGAAAAGTCCCACGTTTAACAACCTCTACTTCAATCACTAGTCATAGCTCCAAGGCAGAGCCCGTTTGTGCCAAATTTCCACGGATTTCTTACCAAGCAACCAGCAGAGTGAAAACCTTGGCAGCTCTGTGCTAGCCCATGGTCGACTCCTGGATCCAACAAAAGTAACCTGGAAGCCCTGAGCATGCTGGCTCCAGAAAGGGTTTTCTCATGCTTCAAGACTTCCCGCTACAAGTATGTTAATTCTGGGGACTTTAAGACACTCCAGATTCTCAGATTCATAAATTCCAAGGACGACGGGACTTCCATTGACTGATCTCCTGTGTTGCTCAGCCCAAGGAAAGCCCAGGGAATGTAGCTGGCCAAGGACTTTGCATTTTCTGTACCCTGTGGCTGGGGAGGCTTGAGAAGGGGGAGACTGCCCCATGTTGGAGATTCATCTTGTGGTCATTGACTGTTGGCATGACTGTCTCCATGGATTAACAAGTGTTTCCACATCAGCTGGTAGTTGTCAGGTTTCCAGGGATACATCCCTTTTAGACAACAGCGTGCACTGGAGGTTCTTAGAATTAATTTTTTTTAAATTTATAGTTCCTCGGAAAGTTTCATTAATTTTTTTATTGCATTCTGAAAGAAAACAAAGAAACACTGAAATTTCCCACAAACCAGGCATCTGTATTTGCAGATAGTTCTGTTCCCAAACAAAAACTGAGTCTTAGCAATTCCATCTTGTCCCACTAAAATCATGGGGATTTGTGCCACTGGCTTTGTAGAAATATAGATTCTTGGGGGTGGAAATTGCCTTAAGAGATGATCTAGTCCATCCCTTGACCTCAGGTCAGAGAAACTGGATCTAGGCTATATAACAAGTATGTGGAAGAGTATTTCTACTGCATGGGAATTTCTGGTTGCCCTGGTGCTATGAAACTGGTTCTGTGCAGGTCTGCTCATGCTGCTTCGCGTAATTCAGGCAGTATCTGCAGTCTGTTCCATATGGGTTATTGTTGAGGAAAAAGTTCTATCATCCAACATCAGTGCAAGTATAAACTCTGGGACATAAATTGACCCTAAATCCAACTCCTGATAATTAACGTCAGTCTTTGCAAAATTTGCCTCCTCTTTCCCAATAGCTCCATTGCCCCATTCTTTTTTAAACGGCTTTCTTTATCCTTGGACTCCCTTCCACAGAGCACACACATCGGCACCCTTTCCCTGAAGCTGAGCTGATTTATTGTCTTATGGCATGAGTTGGCTGAGAGTATGGTTTGCCAGCAGATGTTTCCAAGCAGCGGAACTTTCAAAGGAGTGCACGTTATCTCATATATAGGTTAAATGCATGAAAACAGTATCTGTTATTCAGAAGTAATTATTTATCTCTAAAACAGATTAAAGCCTGATTTGATACTATTTTTTGGCACAACTGGTGACTATTGTCACTTGTTAAAAACATACCGTCATTCATGTGATGCTGGAATTTTGCCACCCTCAACCACGGCATGGTCTGCCTTGGTTGATTTAGTGGCTTAGAAAAATCTCCAAATTTCTGACCAGATGCTTGGAACCCAATAGGAGAGATGGGCACCAATGCCATGCTCTTTGCTGTCTGCAGAGAAAACCTAGTTGACCATGTTTTTAGTAGTGGTTGGACCAAATACCTCCATAGATCCCTTCCAAACTCATACTGTGTCTCTAAAATCAGATGCAACTGGAGAGCCATACAAATCTGTAAAGTTATAATTGACCTATTTTGTTATACTTCATCTATTCCACTATTGGCCTTTTGTTCCAGTATGTTAGGCCCATATCAGTAGACAGTTGATGCCCACCTATGTCTCCAAATTTCAGTCAAGTAAGCTGCGTCTATACCAGTAAACTAAGTGCCTGGAAAGTTCCCAGACTCTGAGGTCAGCTGGCAGATGACAGCCTTTATCTCAGCTAATGAACTCCCTTAGCCTTCAAAACAGGGTGACTGTGTGCAAGCCACCTGTTGGCAGCGGACCTTGGGATGTTCCTCTCCCTCACCGTGCCTTGTGTTGGTTGCACAGGCCAAAGTTGTCCAGTTTTTGCTTTCATGGAAGTGTCTGTTCCAGTGGTGGGGATATTCCTACGCAAGCTTAATATTTTCAATGAATATGCAACCGGGGCAAACTGGCTGGCATACTAATGCTCTAGAAGACAGGTGTACACATCCAGGCATTTACATGGGAGGGAGGGAGGGAGGGAGGTACCTAAACTCTCATCACTGTGCAAGGAGGTATGGGGCATCATGCTGTTTCCACTGAAGATGTACTGGGATGTCCCAACTAGCCTCCAATTTCTACTGCAGAAAGTGGCAGATCTCCTGTAGGTCCTGTGCCACAGTTGCCAGTCCTATGTGAAAGTTTTGGATGTCCTGTGTCATGCCAAACAGCATGAGGCACCTCTGCATGGGCATTGGAATTGAGCCTTTCGCTCACATGCAAATGACTAAATTTATGTGTCAATTTGTGAGATGAATCCTACCCTTGAAGACCCCTAATATTATGGGTCCCAGCTGTTCTGGCTTATTGAAACCATCTCTCTTATGCTTCGTCTCCGTCATTTGGCAGACCTCCTTCTTTTCAAACAGTTTGGTTCAGTCCAACAACGAAGACTAACAAATTCTAGTATTGTGCAAATATTTTGTCTGCTCCCTCCATATTGTTGTCTGTATTTATTCAACCAGCTCCACCTTCAAGTGAAACTTGACTTCATGTGTGCACCTAGGTGAACATTGTGCAGGTCTCTTGATTCTCCGGCTCTTTGCTATGGGATCCATCACCTCCAGAGGTAGCTGGGATCCATTGAGCCTATCCTTGTTTTAAATGGATGTGCCAATATCAAGGAAGGACTCTTGAGCTGACATTTCTATTTCTTTACTGAAGCAGAGCTCTGAAGTGTCAATCTTTCCATCTGTCTATGTTTTGCCCTAAGCATGGAGTAAGGGCACATCTGCTGAACAGCTTACTTGCTGTGCAAATACTGATCTTTGGCTCCTTCATGCTTGCTTTGCTAGCACAAAGGGGATGAAATCCAGCTGAATTCAGGAGGAGTCCACCCCTGTCTCCATCCCTATTAGCAAACAGCTGGGGGAACGATCTGACTGCCCTAATGGGACAACGTTCCTACTGCCCGGTGAGCCTGCAATGAAACTTGTGGTTGCTCTGAGCTGCTGTTCAGGTCTATGAGAGAATTTCATGGTAGAAGTCTAGAGAAACAGCAAAGTTTTGGGGACTGCACTTTTTCAGAAACAACCTGAGCAACCTAACAGCTTGAAATGCCTATTACAAGCAGACCTTTTATCTTCACGGGAGTTATGGTGGTACACGAGGGCCCCTAACTCCCTTTCTGCAATCTAGTTTGTTTTGCTGTTGCTATTGTCTCTTCTACTGCCGATGCACCTTAGCACAGTCCTGGTTATCTATTTCTTCATCTATAGACCGTCCATCGCAAGATGTTGTGTGGAGAGATGTGTCAACAAAGCTGAAATAGGTTTGCTTGGATCCAGGATCAGTCCAGACTTAACTCCATGCCTTGCAAGGAGCTACTTTTCTGCTCAGACATGGACTTAATGGTATTAGTAATGGCAGTGTATTGATGTTTTGTAGTTACTTCTAAAAGGTATTAAAGAGGTTATCAGGCCAGGGCAAGCACAGTGGAGCTAATCTGAGTTTTCAAGCTTGGAGTACAGTAGAAAAAAATTACACCTGAAAAGACTCAACCGTTTTGACATTGGGCAACCACAGGTGTTGTGTGCAGTTTTGGAACCAAATAAGCCCTAATTTCATTGAAAATTCATCTGTGGAGTGGAGCGATTTGGGCCTTCCAAGTGTATTGGGAGGATCAAAAAACACTCGGGGTGCTCACTTCCAGATATACAAGGTTGAAGGCAGAAGTGCCAAGCCTCATATAGTTTTTGTGTTTTGGGCCCCATATACAGGAACAGCAGCCCAAACACCTTTTTCTTCATGCACACACCCCAACACACACACACACATGTACACCAAGATTTTTAGTAGAGCTTGGTTCAGTTAGAAAAGCAATTTTTTTTTTTAAACAGCAAAGGAGTTGTCTGGCTGCAAACGGTAATTAACACCCTGTTCCCTGCTGTCTTGGGTCATACACTCTGGAAATCAGATGCATACGCTGAAAAGACCAGGGTATCCAAGTGATACTATGTGACCTGAAGGATAATTGGGAGACAGCATCCATCGGCATATACAGTATTGGAAGAGCTAGGATCAGGGGATTTATCTGCGTTCCTCTGGAGACAAATGCCAGGAGGTCACTTTGTGTGTCATCAGGCTTAACCCAACAGAGAGCTCAGCATTCAAGGTACATTTAGAATAAATTATATTTATTAAGGCACTCATCCGCAGTGATTTCTTGGCAGGCGGTAACGACACAAGGCCAGTCCCGGCTCAGCAAAGCTTCTTAGAGCTGCAGCTGGCTCCTCAGCACAGCAGTCTGCTCCTCCCAAAACAGGGGCACAGCGGTGAGAGAGAGAGCTGGAGTGCTGGCTGGACCTGCAGATGTGACTGACAGAAAGGCGGAGTGTTGAGACACAGGTGTGATTTTTCACAGCCTCATGTACTCCACTTCCCAGCCATCCATGGTAACCCCAGCACTGCAGCTCCAGCTGGAGATCTAGCACCAAGGAAAATGTGTTTGTTGGCCTGCAGTGGTTTTCAAGATATTTGCTGAAAAAGAGCCATCCTTTTCTCTCATAGTCTTATGCTGCCATGCTTCCCAGGGACAGAAGAGTCTCAGGTCCCAGCCACTGCTCTTCCACATTCACGTTCAGGCTTTCAGCCTATCTCTTCTATATCTCAAAAAGCATCCTGCCCAATTCACCAGAGATTTTTTTTAATTATGATTTTCTTAATATTAATTTCATTTTGGAGATCGGACCAGCTGTAGCTACCCAGTCTGAGTCAGAAGAGCAGTCAGGTTCTGAAAGTACCATGCCTCAAGGATTTCCCAAAGCACCTTGCAGCAAGAGGTCCAGGTGACATTCACCCCAACTAAGTCACCAAGAAGACCAGCACCATCTCCTCTGGACCAGCAGGAGATAAAGGGACATGTCAAAGACAGAAGCAAGGTGGTGATTACTGATGACTCACATCTGCAGATAGGATAAAGTAATATCCCAGATGCTTCTGTGCTACAGTCATGGCATTTGAGATCTTTTTATGAGAAAGCCCATATCTCCTACAAGGGGTCTGACACCTGGAGTCAAAGGACTCAGCTAAGGTGGAAAAAAAGCCCCTGTAACAACCTCCTTTTGCATGGGTCTATATGGGCAGGCATGAAAAGGACAGATGCACTCACCCTGAGAGACATTTGAGGAGACCTTCCTTGCTTTCTCCCTGACCTGTCTTCATGGAGCTGAGACATTCTTCTTGAGGGAAACTAGTATATTCCCTGGAAAATATGAGAGCAGCTGTGATGCCATCCCATCACTTCCTTTTGTCCCCGTGGCTTACCTCGAAGACTTCGGCTGGTTTCTGGCATGGCTAAACTCCGTTTCTGAAGTTCTCAGCAGATGTCAACCTCACTCCTTATGGGTGGCAGGGGCATGGCAAAGGAAAAGGCCATAAGCAGCCAAGGAAATAAGGTGGAAACCTTAGCAAAAAGCCAAGGAAATAAGGTGGAAACACCTTAGGGAGGGGAATCAGGTAGAGGGGATGGAGAAACAAGGCGGTCACCTACCCAATTCCAAAAGAAGAAGCAATGCAGGGTGATGGGAGTGCTGGGATGCAAAGCCTCCCGACTCCTAGTGCTGATGCTGTGCAGGACTCCAGTGCCACTGAGCAAATGGCAGAGTTTGCCAAGTGCTTGCAGGCAGGGCTGCCCTGGGTTTGATTTTCCTCATTTGGGCATGGCCAGGAATGAGCGTGTGTCCTTTGGCACCTGTCCCTGCAAGAGTCAGACGCAACTGTCGAGAGGGAAGCACAGGAGAGAGTCACTGGCAGAGGCTGTTTGCTTGCCTTCACAGGGAGCAGGGGATATTTTGATGGGGGCCTTAGGACAGTTTCCACAGAGAAAGCACTAGGTGTAAGAAGGAGAAGGGAGATATTTTTTTTAATAAGCCATTTTGGTTGTTCTCCTGATCTTGGTTTTACATTTTCTGCTGGACTGAGGGAGGAAAGCTCACAGGTCAGGAGAAAGGTCTGTTATTAGAAAAGCTATTTTTCATGGAGTTTTACATCGATACATCTGCTCTTCCAGCTCCTTGGGGAGTCCTTAGAACCATTCACAGGTGGGCTGTGGGCCCCACAAATACAGGGCAGGACAGGCAGGCGCCAAGCAGCACAGCACAAGGACACTCCAGGCTGCTCCCACCAGCTGTCCCCGGAGCTGTAAAGCAGTATTAGCGTGTCACATGTTGATTTCTTCAGCAGCACAAAAAATGCAGCTTTAACGCTGCTGGGACCTGAACGACTGTTCACAGTTGGCTCAGGTCTCTGCTCATGGCATCCACAGGTCCTTGCAGACCTTGCCACCCGTGCCAGCAAGAGGCAGCAGCTTGCTTTGAGGGGAGGGACCAGAAAGCCCTCTGCGATGCTTATTTCTTCCCAGCTTTGTTTGCTCTGGGTAATTACCAGGACACCAAAGGATATTAGCTCTGGATGTGGGAGTGCAGAGAGACTAACTGGTCTCAAATACCAACATTGTAGCTCATTGTAATTAATTAAATGTTGACATGATCCCCAACAAGCGAAACCTTCATTATACTCAATTAAACCCCTTGACACAGATGCTTGACTCATTGTCAGTCCCTCTAATTAAAAGCAAATGCATAGAAATTTATACATCATAGCATACATGTGACAAACCCAGAGAAAGATCTTGCAGCAGGGAATAAAGGTCCACTGCTCTTCTCAATTAAAGCAGTTTCTGGACCATATCAACTGTTTCCCAAACAGTTCTTGCATTTATCTTGTCTGCAGACCCCTTGTGACATGGCAATTTTTACAACTCTTCTATATTTAGGACCTACCACATTTTGGAACAGAGTTTGCTAATAGTAGTTGTAGTTTGCAAGGCTAGAAGGGACTGCTCCAATTATCTGCTGTGATTTACAGATGACTGCAACCCTAAACACCGCGTTCGATAATCTCTTCCCCTCTCACAATACTCAGAAACAGTTTTCTCCTTAGAAAGACACTCAGCATTAACTCAGGACTGCAAATAATGGAGAACCCATGTCTCTAGTTATGCTTTCTCCAGTTGCTTTAGATCCTTGCTATTAAAAATGACGGCTTTCTTTCTAGGGTAAATCGATCTAGCTATAAATTCAAGCTATTAATTTTTTCTACCATTCTTGGCTAGATTAAACATGGTTTTGCTATCAGAAAAGGTTCTCCTGTATTTCACTGCAGTGCATGAGCGAGTTGCTTCAGTTTCTCTTAAACAATCCCAATAGATCAAGATCCTTTAATATCATGCTCTAAATCAAGTTTTCCAGACTTTTGTGTTGTCTTGTAGAGCTCCTCAGAGCATTTTCTGTCTCTTTGGCTTCTTTTCGGTACTGTGTTGGGACATGAATTTCCATATGAGCAACCTCAATTTTTCAGTCTTCCTTGCTCTGGTTCATCTGTTCTTGTTCTTGGCTTTATTATTACTAAAGCTCTGTGAAACACTGCTCCAAGGTGGATCACGCATGCCTTTTTGCCAACAGCCTTGACAGCCTTTCTGTCAGGGAGGTAGCTGTAAGAGCAAGTCATCAACTGTTACTGGAAGGAAAGACATCCCTGGAGGTATTTAAAAGATGTGTTGACATGGTGTTTAGGGACGTGGTTTAGTGATGGACTTGGCAGTGTTAGGTTTACACTTGGACTTGATGATCTTAAGGATCTTTTCTAACCTAAATGATTCTATGATATTCCTCTAAAGAATGATTTCACCAAAATGTTCCCATGTGCTACTATTCAGGGCAGGCACAAATACTGGTCCAGCACTGACAGTATTGCTAATGTATGCCATACTGGGTTTGATACTGGGAACCCTCATGTTCAGAAGATACTTTCATGCTTAATGCCCATGAGTTCAATGAGAGTTCAATGTGTAGCTACCTTTAAATCTGTGCCATAACATTTATGTTAGGGGTCATCAGATATCTTAGGTTCACTCAGTATTATAAGATATTTTTGTCTCTAGGTACAAACAAGTTGATAGTCTTGAAGGAGCACATCACTGGTGTTGTCTGAGACAGATGGTTTCAGCTGCCAGAGAAATTGCTCTTTTCAGCATTTTGAATATTTGGAGGCAATTAATAGGGGAATGTGCATTTGTAGGGAATCTGGGTCCCGTCTCACGGCAAACATAGAGGCTCTTTACCCAGCCATAGATTCATTGCACAAGATAATACTGAGCACGTGTTTGCAGACCTGCTGACTGAGACATTCTGGGGACCCACTGGGAGCACCTTTTTGGGCACCCAGGCACCTCACCTTTAGACAACACCACTGGTAGAAATGCACAAGCAAAGCAAGTTTTACATGGTGTGGTTTTTGTGTTGCCTTGACATGAGGACCCATCAAGGTCTCCTAAGAGGGAGCTGGCAAGTCAGAAGCTACTTGGTGATGACAGAAGAAGAGGAGATAATAATTACCTGGGATTACACTGGTCTTGACAAGGGCTGTCCTCAGAAACAGCACTTTCCTAAGGAGAGGTAGAAAGTCCATTTAGGGTCACGTCCCTGGAATGAGAAGTGAATATGCAAAATTAGCATATCCAAAACTTAATTTGGAATCAAGGCTGCATTAAAACAGGGGGTGCATCCGAGATCCCATGGCTATTACTTCCGAGCAGTGAGTAAAGAGCACAGGAGGCAAAAAGTCTTGTTTATCTAATGAAAAGGCGAGAGAGAGGCAGGCAGATACCTCGTGGGATGTACTCAAATTGCCATGAAAATTGAATGCAAATTTCCGTCCTTTCCCTTTAGGATCAGAGATTAAAAAAAGAAATAGAGATAGGGCAGAGATGGAGCAGGAAGCATGTCAGTGGAGAATGAGCCTCATCACCATAATGAGGCACTTTGAGACGCGCATCTTTTCTCAGCAGAGATCCCATTGCCCTGTGCATGCATTTAAACCAGGCAATGCAGCAAGTTTCTTGCATTCTCTCTCTTGAAACGTCTCCTTAAAACTCCATGTGGCTGTAAAGCTTTAAGTAAACCTCCGTGATATGATGGTTGCTCTGCTGCTACATTTCTTGGTCCTTCCCACCATTTCTTCGTGCTTGTCCCAGGCTCAGCTCTGTGGCTAAGACAACCAGGCAGCCAGTTTTTGCCTCTTGTGTCATTTCACTTTCCATTCATCCATGACATCTAGGTGGAACGCTCAGGTAACAAAAAATATCAATAGTTTGGGTTTTCTGGGCTTGTCACCCCTTCCCACTGACAGGTCCTGACACCATTGTGCATGGTTGTATCACACTGCTGGAGACTGCTCTAGTCTGGGCATTGCAAGCTCTCTCCTCCCCTGACATGGTGCAAACCAGGCGGTGTCTCCCATCCACCCTGCCAGACGTATTGCTGGTTCACAAATCCTGGGGTACAAACCTTGTCTGTGCTGTGGGCATGCAGGAAACCTCTGCCCAGTGTCAGGTAGCAAAGGCCTCCTTCGGGGACTGGTTTTCCCACCAGTCTGTGTTTGTATAGCACCTAGCACAAAGTGTGGTCCCCCATCACATTCATGCTAGCAAATAAAAGGCATCGGGATCAATTTGCTAGCCATGTGCCTGGGATTGCCACAACTAAATCCTCCCAAAGAGGGATACGCGTGCAGGTACGTACCTTGCCTCCACTACCCAATGCACCGTGTCCATGCCAAAGTAATGCCAGGGTCCAGGCTAGAAGCCTGTGTGCCCCTCGGTCAAAATCCAGTCCCTTACCCTGTGCTTTGTTTGCTGTACCCGCAGAGCTATGGCTTAAGTGCATCACTGCCAAATAACCAGATAAGAGATGTACAGCTGGTCACATCAGACGGATGACATGGCCCTCCCCAGTGGAGGACAGGGGAAAGGACCGAGATCCTTTGCAGGCAACCGATGAAGCATTAAACAGGAGACTTTATCCCTTCAAGTTAAGGGCTTTGGGAACTGTCGGGAGCAATGAGGATGTTGTTATCTCACCATTCCTGTTATATTTTTGGAGCCCCGTTACACTGACCCATTGTTTTCTGAGAGGGGGAAAATGTCTCCTTTTGAAGTGCGATGTTTTTAGAGCTTGGTATCAGCTGAAAGCTGGTTTTCAGGAATGGGGAGAGACAGAGCAGCTCTTTGCTATCTCCCTTGAATGACTCCGGGTTGGGGGAGAAGAAGGAAATATGATTTACTTTTTTTTTTAAGTTTCCCTTCTTGTTGAAAAAAACAAAAATTGGAAAAAAAAAAGAAAGAGAAGGCGGGCGATGAGAAACTCTGCTAAAGCCAGAAGGGCCGTGCCTTGGAGCTGCCTGCGGAAACAGGGCAGGCGTTGGAGGATTTTCCCCTCCAAGCCTGAAAAGAAACAAGAAGTTAGCTGGCTGGTCTGAATAACCCCTCCTGACCTTGCAAAGCCAGTCCTAATTTTTCATCAGAGCTGAAAATATCAAACTCCCCCATCCTTTCTTACCCACCCTTTCCTCCGCGACGTCACATCGCCACAGGATCCAGCGCTGCGGCTCTCTGTTCAGCATCCTTCACAGCCAGCGACACCGGCAGGGGGGCATGGGCTACGAGCGTCGCGGTGCCAGGCTCCGCGGCCGGTGACGTGCTGTCTGCCCAATTCTGATATAAACAGAATGTCCCGGGGACTGGCACGGTGGAAATGCGCTGAGGAAGCTCCCACACCTCCGCTTGATAGTGTGTTTTCCAAACGCTGGCATCCCGCCACTAGCAAGTTCTCCAGACTCAGGGCCACCAGCTTTGCCAGCAACTGGCTTAAGTAAACCTTCCACTGTAGCATCCTTCTAGATCAATGGACTTATCTCTGTTTGGGTCCTGGTGGTGCTCACCCACCCAAGTTGAGTTCTGCTGACCCCACGCTATAAATTAAAGTCAGGACTCACGCACTTTGTTCTGGAGAAGAATTTTTTCCTGGGTTTGGCCCAATGAAAAATTGCCTTTTTCCTTTGTGCAGCTCAGATCTGGCCTCGCTGTACATAAAATGCCATGTGTTCCCAGCAGGATTCAGCCCCTCCAAGGCCTACCCGTTAGCCAAATCTGATCTACATATTTACAAGCTTGTAAACAGGACGGGGCGGGTGAGTTCACATTCTTAGAAAACCAAATGCAGAGAAAAGAACTTCTGAGTTGGAAAAACAAAGAGTAGTCTTGGGTCCGACCCAGCAAACACAGTGGTTTTTCCAAGACTTGGATGACTTGCTTGAGAATCATTCCCCTCCACTCCTTTTCTACAGGATTTCCCAAGCTCACTCTTTAGTTGGAAAAAAATACATGTTCTCAATGTTTCTGACCAGAATGGAGGAGACAGCTTGATAGAAAGGGACATTTTATCCTGGAGGTGAGTTGAAGCCAGGCTTCTGTTTGCAATAGCCACAGAGGAACATCAGTTACTTGCAATGAGAAGTTTAAGGAAGCTATTAAAAGAAGTTGCACAGAAGCAGCCAGTTGGAGTGTTCACTGCAAAGTGCCATTGTGTCTGCCAATAAATGCAAGAACCAGTAGTCTAGAACAATGGTTCCCAAACTGTGGTCTGCAGATCTGGATGGTCCATGAAGGCTTGGTAAATGGCTCATGGAAAACCAGAGTTTAAGGGAGCCAACCAGTCTGTGAAAAATGATGAGCATTAACAGTTTTTAGTTCAGAACAGTTAGAGAAGTCTAAAGCCCTGTGCTATGTCCATTCACTATTTATAGATACAGACGCAGAGACCTCTTTGTGGCAAGGGCTGAAGAAACATTTTTGCTATTTTCTTGCAAAAAAAGCTTTGATGACATCCCATGAAATACATGCATCAAAGGAGATGTCACAGGGATAAATCACAGCAATGTTTCTACTAACTTACCCACCTTTCTGGGAAGTTTGTCATTGCTTCCGTCGTCATAATACCTAGGGTTTTCTCAAGTAGATTATTGTGGAGAATCTTCAGCTGACCCTCCAGAGTCTTGCCAATGGAAGCTGGCTGGGACCTCAAAGAAGCAGAAATTTCCCCATAACCCATATACCTCCTTTTACAGGGGGCTTTGGACAGACAGGGATGTGAAGGCTATATTCCTAACCAACCCCACATTGAATTTTGCCTCCACTCCTGAGAAATTCCATGTGAGAATTTACTTTCTTGACTAATCCTGCAGCCCATCATGAAGGCAATAAAAACCTGCAGCAGTCACTGGTGATAGAGAAGTCCTGTGTTGCTGGGTAGCTTCTGCTTATATCTCTTAAAAAAGGATCACTTGAGGCAACTCTTCAAGTCACAGAGCGAGAAGAGGAAGACTTTTGGTTGTCGTGGGAGTGACCTACTGCGCTCCCAAACCAACTGCCACAAGACTCCAAAGCAAGAAGTTAGTAGTAGCCAGATCTCCCTTGCTCCTCTGTACACAAAAGGTCTTTGTGGCCCTGACACTGACTTGGCATAGCACAGGTTTGCTTGGGAGACGGATAGGTCAAAGCCCAAGGTAGTTTATCACCAGTCGTATGAGATTAATTTTGCTGAGCTGGATTTGTGCTAGATGAAAAGCCAGACATCCAGGGCTCAATTCAGTAGCCTAAACACCAGTCTCTAGTGCCATCTGAACCACCCCAAGGTCTCTGAAGCACCTGCACAGATCTGGCTGATATGAGACAATTTACAGAGGACCCACACCCTTTTGAAACATTAGCAGTAGACTAAGATACGTTGGGGTGTCTAAAATGGCTCTAGCCTCCTACGTTTAACCAACCAAGTCACACCAGTGAGACAGCAATGCAAACATTAAGAAGCTAAGGACATAGCCTCCTACTGCAAAGAGTTACAGTCCACCAAAAGAGAGCATTATGCGAGCCAGCAGTTAAGGACAAAGTTATCCAAGGCCAAGAACTTTCATGGTTTGCCATCGTACTGTTTGAGACACTGGTAAGCTCACACAGGACTTGAATAAGCATAATCTTTCCTTGTTATTATTTGTGACCTATGCCTATGGTTGGATTTTTGCCCATGACACACTCTACCTATGGCTTACTCCTTCTGCAGATGGCAGCTAGTCAGCTTGTCCATACATGCTCCCCTTGCCCGAGGGCTGGTCATACTGGCTGTGTCACCCAGAAGTGTGCCCGAGATGCCATCGTGCAGAGAAGAGACTCCCAGGCGCAGATGCAGCAAGACCTTCATGCTCAGGACGCTCCCGCGTTTGCAGAATGGAGAGCCACGGGAGTGCTCCTCTCTGAATGACACGCTGATTTTGGCATTGCCCTGGAGGGAACCTAGCAACCCCGCAAGGCCATTGTGTTCATTCAGATCCTCAGCCAGATGGAAATTTTCTTTTCAAAACTGCCCCAAGTGCATTTCCTTTGCTGAACTATCCAGGCAAGACTTTCACCCTGGTCTCTGCCGCGCTCACTCTAACGTCAGCACGTGGATTCCAGACCTCTTCCTGCTCAGACAGCAAGACAAGAGCTCTTGACATGCAACTCAGTTACCCTGACTTTTCCTGACTTTTCCTTCTCTCAGGAGACATTTTTATACTTTTTTTTCTTCATGTGCATCTGGCAAATAAAGAATCTTCCTGATACCTCCCTTTGGATTTGCCAGATTGGGCAATCTTCTAGACTTTTATTTTTTCATAATTTTATTTATGTCCTTTTACTGAGGCTCAAAATTTTCAGATTTGTTTTTAAGTCCTCTTTGAGGCTGGAGTCAGGCTATTATCTGTGAATTGTAAAGGAATAGGCAGTTGGGTACACATCTATCTTTCTCAAGCATAAGAAACACTGCAAAAATATTACCTTTAAGGGAGTCTGTACTAGAAGCCAGATGAAAAAAGACCTGAGGCTTGGAAAAAGGTCCACAGAGCTCCTGTTAAAAATGAAGAAGCAGGGAAAAACTCAAAGAATCACAGAATCATAGAATACCGGGTTGGAAGGTATCTCAAGGATCATCTGGTCCAACCTTTCTTGGCAAAAGTACAGTCTAGACAAGATGCCCCTTACTTTGTCCAGCTGAATCCTAAAAGTGTCCAATGATGGGGAATCTATCACTTCCCTGAGGAGATTATTCCAATGGCTGATTGTTCTCATCGTGAAAAATTTTTACATTCAGTTCAGGACAGTGAAGCTTTGTACATGTGTTAGCATGGGATATCCAGGTCCTTGGAAGGAGAATGCAATGAATGTAATGAGCTTCAGGGGATTTGCTGCTGCTGCTTTCAGCTGTGTGTCCCCAAATGAAAGGTTGGTGCCCTCCCAAGAAACCTGGCATATTGAACCTTCTTTGGGCCTCTTCGCCTGTCTAGAATAGTATCACATAAGCATATTCCCAATGGTATCCAGCAAATGACAAGTTTTGCTATGAATTGCTGAGGAACGAAACTAACTATTAGAGGTCAACTATAGTGCTAAAAAAAAAAAAAGATAGGAAAAATAATGCCACAGTAGTTTATGGTCACAAAACCCCAGAGCAAGGGCTGTAGAGCAGACTAGAGCAGACTAAGTACTTTATTGGACCTGTCACAAAGCCTCCCTTGGGCCCCATGCAGTGCCCCAGTGGTCCTACAACATAATTACTGTCTTGTGGAGTTGTGAATCTCTGGAAGAGCAGGGGGTGTTTTGTGGCAGCCCACTGAAATGTATCTTCAGTCTGAAACACATGCTTTGCATTGCATGCCCTGTGATGTGGTATGAGGGCATATGGAAGTAATTAAGGATGTAGAGCCTGCTGGAGGACTGCACAGTCAAGTCCTTCCAGCCTTTTGGGAATGGTCTCTCAAGTGAAGTCTTTCCTGGACCAAACTTAACTGGAGAGGTCTAGATGGACCATGCTAAGCAAATTAGCACTGTGCACAATACAAGACTTGGAATTACTTGTTAGCTTTCTGGCCAGTGTAGATGTACCTGTGTGATTCTTCACTGTGTCACCCTTCACCACTATGGGATGATCACTGGTGAAATTCTTCCAGTGACAAAAGTCCTATCCTGCATAGGAGAGAAACCGATGCATGGGAAGTTTTGGCAACTCCTCCTAGGAGAGGAGGAGACCACCAGATGCCAATGACATTGAGTGAAATGCATCAGGAGTAACCTTGGATGCTCATGATGTGGTTGCCCAAGGGACAGGAGTCTGGGTCCAATCATCTGAGACCTACTGTGATCTACCTGCCCAGTAAAGGCTTACACTTAGGATGAGATGGGTCACTCCATTCTCACCACAGTCTACCGACTAAACCATTGACTGTAAGAGGAGCCCAGGCACCTGCTCAGATACTAAATTCAGTTAGGTGATTCACAAAAGAGATGCACAATTTTAAGGAAATTTGATGCCTCAGAAAGATCCTCATGGCAATGACTCCTATCAGTGGTCCAGATTCACGGGATTGCTTTCAGAAAAGCTCCAACGTGAGCTTTGAGGGGAATGAAGGGCAATTTCAGTTAAAGTCCTACTGATGTGCTGCAACTTCGAGGGAAGCTTTTGGAGACATCACTGGGACCATACTGCCTAGAGATTAGGGGGCAGGCTTGAGGACCATGAATTAGACCAATAAATGATCAGAACAAGGCTCTGCTGCATTATCCTTCTCTTGCTGACAGGCAAACTACACTCAGACCTCAACTTGGAGATCCTGCTTGAGAGTGTTGGTGTTTTTCAGAGCCCTTGACCCCCCCCAGGCTAGTCTCTCCTGCCTTTGCAACTGACCCACCACGCCCAGACTAAACCATGCTTCCCTGAGGCCCACCACATCACAGACTGCACTCCCTCCCCATGGGGACCCCGCATGCCAGATATGCACACCCCACCATGGGATTTGGCATGGCCAGGGGCTTCTCCCTGCTTTTCTTCATGGCTAGATCAGGGTGCAGAAGCTGGAGCGAGCAGGCATGCCTACGCGCAGAGAGGCACACAGGCAGATCATTGGGGCTTTCATTGGCGTGACAGAAGCTGTCGCTTTTTTGCGACATTGTTTATGGGGTCAGCTGGAAGGCTCACAGGCCTGAGGAATTCCACCCGATATCCCAACGCCATCGTCCTCCAGGGAAAACGCTGGAGTCACTGCGAACACGCTGTCCTCCTCCCTACGCCAAGCAGCTCTTGGATCCATCCTAGGAGGGCAGTGAACTCCCTCAGCACTCCAACACACGCCGCCAACTGCAAGGAGGTGTTAACCCTCTAGAGACCCTGATATTCTTGCAGATGCCCAGTGGAGGTGGTTGGGAGCAGATGGAGGAGGTCAGGAAAGACTGGTCGGAAGCTGAGACTCGCAGTCCCACACAAAGGCAGAAATCCTTGCTGATTTTCAGCCTGTTCTCCCATAGTTTGGCAGCTGCATCAGGGAGGTTATTCATCATGGGGGCCTGGGAAGGAGCTGGCAAGGAGAGATGCAAGCTGGGTAATGAACAGAAAGTGACAGCTCATGATTACTTTGGATAAGATTTAATTAATTTACTTTGTGAGAGCCAGAAAAAAAGAAGGAAGAGACTGACTCTTTCTTTGGCCCGGAGAGCCCACAATGAGCTTCGGCAGCTACAGTGCATCCTATGTCAGGGTTTTTCCTATATCAGCTGCAATTCTCTTGACTTGCTGCTCTGATACATCCTGAGGGAGTCCTCAGACCCCCTCTTGACCTTTGAGGCCACATTCGTGAGAAGCTCAGGTGATGGGACATCAGTCCCCACCACAGGCCTAATCCTATATATGGATTTCTGGAGCTTCCTAACTTAAGAACAGAGTGGTTTGCACCTCGGTACATTTTTTCTTTTCCATGAGTTTGGCTAATCATTTTTTAGCATCCACAGCCTCCTCCTGCTGCAGGGTCATCCACAGCTGAGCAACATGCCGTGAGATGAACCATCTCCTCTTCTTTGCATTTAACCTACCACCTGTGAAGTAACCTCCATCTCCTGTGATGACGTTTATAGAAAAGGCAGTGAATAATATCTCCCTGTTTACCTTCTGCATGGTATTCCATCAACACCTGCAAGGTCCAACTCTCCATACGCTATTTTTGTCCAGGGTCATTCCTCATACAAAGCCCACACCAAGGAACAGTGAGGCTCCTTGTCTGTGTGAGCAATCCCGCTGGTCCTCGCATTTCCCGTTCATGGTAGGACAGCACTGGGCCATGAATTTGGCACTCTGTTTTTCCCACCTGCTATCACGTCTGCAGCATTTTTGTGCCACAGACTATTCAGGACATGCTGTAAAGCAGGGCCCTTTTAAAACAAAGATGCCCTTGCCAACTGCTCACAGATTCTGGCTGCGTACTGGGAGCTGGGGCCAGATTTAGATTGGACTGGGTCCATTTTCATTTGTGCATTTGTCTTTTTTCTTGTTTTGCTTTGTTTTTTTGAGCGCTGAACACTGGAACCAGCAACTCTCCAAACAATCCAGTGATATCACCTTCAAGTGAGTCATGGGGAGGGCAGGGTGGAGAATTGCAGACAAGGAAAAATCATGAGATTGTGCTAGCCCCAAAAAACCTAAAAAACATGGAATATGTGTTTGGATATGTGGAGGGGAGATTGCATCCACTAGCCGCTCAACACGGGGTGTCACAGTGTTGGGGAGAATGCCAATGGCTTCAGAGATTTGTACATATATGGCTTTTCCCCAGATATGAGCAGGGTGACATAAACTATGAAAAAAAAAAACGTGTAAGCACAAACACAGCATACAAACAGATATACATGTCCTGCACACACACACATACACACATGCTGTAAGAACAGCAAATAAATTACTTTTTTGCTTTCACTTCAGAGCACATACTTTATTGGCTCAACTTTTGCACCACCAAAAAAATGAAATTCAATCTTCAGATCATGTTTAGTCTGTGAGTCCAGTCAGTTTGCACGGTGCCGCCAGGCTTTCCCTGAGTTCAGCTGCAGCTTTCTTAATTTCTTAATGATCCTGAAGATAATTATCTAGAGTGACAATAGGATCTGCAGCCCTTGCTCAGACGTAGCTCTATCACTGGAATTCAGACTTTGCAATATGTGGAATGACCTTTTATAAAATGACAAAAAGTATAAAGGCCCCAAACAGACTTTCAAGCCCCCAGCAGTATTATTATAACATTTTTATTTATTAGGAAAAGACAAAGTCCTCAGCAAGATCTCCATAAGCCAACATGGAGCGTTCTCAACAGGGCAGTGGGAAATATGAAAGACAAGGCTCTGCATCCCACCCTACCTGGGAGCATCCTCCATTGAGATACAACCAGGCTCCTCCATCCACCAGAAGATCGAGCATCACTGGGCAGGCAGTCAGTGTAGAGAAGGGGCACCTCAGAGGTCTGTCCCTACTCCCCAGGCTGACTCTGTGTTTCACATGTGGATGTACTCTTCTACTTTTTCACCCTTACTCTGAGGGTGGTCAGACAGTAAGAGTGGAACACGTTGCCCAGAGAAGTTGTGGATGCCTCAGCCCTGGAAGTGTTCAAGGCTGGGTTGGATGTGGCTTTGAGCAACCTGGTCTAGTGGAAGGTGACCCTGTCTATGGCAGGGGAGGTTAGAACTAGATGACCTTTAAGGTCCTTTCCAACCCAAATCATTCTATAATTCCATGATTCTATGATTCTATGATTTGGTTAGGTTGTATGGAGACTTCCCTGCTGGGAGCGCTACCCCCAAAAGCAGCAGTCCTGTTCAAGCACAGCAAGGGCAAGCCAGTCTCCATTGTCCTCTCCCTGTGAGGGCTCTGGGGTCCCAGGTGCTCCAGCATGGCAGGGGGTTGCTGGACCCCAGCACACATACTGCACATAATGTCAGTGCTCACCACACCAAGACCACGCCACAGGTGGATGTCGCCAAGGGGGATGTCAGCACCTCCTCCTTCGGAAAGTACACAGAGCTTTGCCATAAAGCGTTGAGCTGGATGCCCAAAAGAGTTGTCCAAAGGGCTGATTTTGAGTGAGTAGAAGGAGCTCCTCTTTGAAACAAGGCCAGGTTTTACAAACTTGTACTGTGACACAAGTCCTACAGTACTTGGGCTTCTTTTTCTTTGATATTGCCCTGTTCTGGCTTTGATGCTTTTGGGGCCAGATCATCAAAAATTGCTCTTACACTGAGATATCGGGCTAAAGTGCTGGTGCATCACTCTGGGTTGCTGTGCCTGATATTTTACTCCCATTTTCTGTCTGTGGACCTTGTGCACATCCAACTGTGTTCCCTGACCTCCTCAAGCATCCATTACCCAGTACTGTCTTCCACGCATCTTAACAACATCTATGCTTCTATATAGTAACTGTTACAAAGCCCAGTCCAAAAACCCTCCCTTTCTCAAAATGTATGAAAGCAAGAGCTAATTTCTTCCATTCTTTATTCATTCCCTAAATAAGACTCCGCAACTCTTCCTTACGTGCAGCCTCCCAGTGCCTATCAAGAGAGTCTGATGCTCCAGCATGTAGAAAGTTACCAGCCAAAGATCTGTTCTGGGAACTCCCTGACTAGTTCTGTTCATCCCAGTGTGATCAAATGAGGAAACTATGGATGCACTCAGTACACGTCTCTTCTAAGGGGCACGCTTATTTGCATGGTAATGAGGATGGTAATGAGCCCCTTGTCTTCAGATGTACACAAGGTTCTAGCGGGTGAAAAACAGCCAAAGTTGAAATTCAGAGAATTCATAGCTTTTTTTTCTTTTCAATTTGTACTTTTTGTCTGGATGCAAAAGACAAAGCATGTAGTACAGAAACTGCATTGTGCAATGAACCGCTAAACACTAGATGTAAGTTATTATTTTAACAACCATGAGGCTGTTTAAGCAAGCACCAATCTCTTAAGTAGCCTGGCTCAAGCAGTAATTACCAGTCTCATTTCTGAATAGACCCTTCTTTTATTTGCTTTGTTACCATAGCTTTTTGTGTTCTTTTTCTCTCTCTTAAAGTTAAAAAATGCTACATAAAGCTGCAGCTCCTCCGAGAACCCAGTGCACCCTGCAACCAGCGTTCACAGCAACACTACTGAAAGAGTTTATGGCAATTAGCCCCTTTCTCCAGTGGGGAAACTGAGGCAGGAAACCTCTCCCTGCAAGGGAATGAGCAGGATTACATGCTTAATGAAGTCCTTCACCTGTCTTGGCCCCAAATGTTCACACTGAGCCATGGCAGGGTCAAGCAGGGACAACACAATGTCTTAGGACTGAGGGCCAGAGATGGCATTGCAGAGAGCACAGGGCTCTGTGTAGAGGCTGGTCCCCGGGCAGGATGGAGGGCAGGGGGGTCTGGGCAGGAAAACAGACCTATCCGCTATTGCCAAGACCTGAGATTGAGGAGAGGAATCGATGCCGGGCTTGGAAAGACACTGCTGTTCCACATTACCCAAAGCGTCGTACGGTGCCTGTAGGTCCAGGGTGGTGGGTTGAGGGCAGTGCAAGAAAAGGGGAAGGCCAAAGCCATGAACGGAGATGCTACATGCAATGCAAAGGGGGATTGTCCCCATCACCACCAAGGTGTTTGAAAGCTCCTGGCTATACACTTAGGGGTTGGTGTTTCTGCTGTGGTTAGATGTGGTGACTCAAGCGGCTTAGCGCCAACATATAAAGCTCACCACTGTCACAGAAAGAATAAACATCTTTAATCAAAAACAACCTCTACAAAACCTAACCCCGGTGTTATTGCTCTGTTCAAAACCACAGGCTACGACACCAGTGGCTGCTCATTAAACTGCAAATGCCATTCATTTCCATCAAGGCCTCCGGTCTTTCCAGCTCAGAGATGTCAGTCCTGCTTATTGTCCTTATTCAATGCCTCCTTCAGCACATATTGACAGACAGCATGTACTCCAGCCCTCCAACTTGAGTTGACCTTCAGCAGATATTTAAGCTGCATCTGTGCTTTTCCTGCCTCACCATCAGAAAATGCTGAGATCTGTCTGTCTTTTCCCATGTTCCCATGATGGAGTAGCCCATGTACCTAATGCTGAGTCTGGCTGTAATTTCTGCACTTTTTAGGGATGAGTGTAAAAAAGCTTTGCTGGAACCAGTGCTCTGAGTTTCCTGGATGATGGGTTTTCTCCAGCAAATAGCCTGGGGAGATCTTATATAGTGTCAGTCCCAGATTCCTGGCTCCTGGCACTTGTTTTACTGTTTTGACACCAGGCTTTTGAGCACAGCAAAAATAATAATGATATCCAGAGCTAATGTTATTTACTAAAATACAAATTAACGCTCAGTCACATGGCAGCACAATTTGTCATTCAGAGCTAAAATTAAAAGAAATTAAGGCTGAGTCAGAAAGTTATTTCAGATCCGAGTGGGGAATGCTAAGTGATGGGGCCATGTGGGAGCAACACTGACATCTTCTGGCCGTAAAATAATCTCCAGCTTCACAAAGAAAACCACCGGGAACCTCCAGCATGAAAGTGTAAATAGGCGTTAGGGTAGACAAAACAGCTTTTTCAAGCAGCAGGTCCAAGTTTGGCGTAGTGGATATTGTCTGAGTCCACTTGAAGTGTCCGCCTTAGCATCACTGCCAAATTTGAACAGAGGGTGTGTGACGCTGATAATCCAAAATATGCGAGTGTAGGAGGCAAAGGGGTGTTACTTTTCCATTAATGCAGGTGACAGGGATGTATCCAACCTTTTACACTGCAGGGGGAATGGTACAGTGCAACATGTAGGAAGAAGCAGGCACCAAGAACAGACCCCTGCAAAACATAGAATCAAAGAATAGTTTGGGTTGGAAGGGACTTTTAAAGGTCGTCTAGTTCAACATTGCTGCAATAAGCAGGAACATCTTCAACTAGAACAGGTTGTTCAAAGCCCCCTCCAACCTGAGCTTGAATGTTTCCGGGGATGGGGCATCTACCGCCTCTCTGGGCAACTAGCCAAGGACCTAAAAGCAGAATGATACCTTCGGCCTTTTCTGCAGATGTCACTTCTTCCAGACTGGGCTGACCACCACCCTTGCTACCGTGCACTGCCATACCCTTCCCCTTCCTCTAACCATTTTTCTTTTACTTTCTTCCAAGGTTCTTTCTTCCCATCTCTGAAGCCCTCTGAAATTGTCTTCAAGGTCATCTTCTGGCTGGGATACTTCAACAGCTGCGTGAACCCCATCATCTACCCATGCTCCAGCAAAGAGTTCAAGCGAGCTTTCATCAGGCTGCTCAAGTGCCAGTGCCACCGGAGAAGACGGCCCATCTGGCGCGTCTACGACCATCATTGGCGAGGGGCCTCCATTAACAGCTCAGTGCAAGACCCTGAGACGGACCTGAGGCCCAGGATTAACACCCTGAACAGCTCGTTCATATTTAACTCCTCCTTGCAGGAGACACCCAGTAAGAGGCGAACACTCAGCTTCAAGGGCTGGAAAATGCTCACTCCTTTCCAGAAACCAGCATCCATACAGCTGAAGGAGAAGATGAACAGCCTTTCTAATAAAATCCGGGGTGGCTCCAGCAAAGGCGGGGTGACAGCCACCTACAAAACAGAGGTGGAGTCTGTCTCTATTGGGATCCCTCATGACTTTGCAGAAACCATCGACTATCAAACCTATGATTTATCAGACTGCTGTGGGCTGCGAGAAACAGATATTTGAATCCACTGGGACATCTGTCGATGGTTTCTTTAGAGGTATCTAGCAGAAACTTGAAGGGATACCATCTGTGGGTCTGTCAGGCAGACTGGAAGCAGCAATCAGGTATAAAATGCAGTTGCCCAAAGGTTATACAAGCATCCCCCATGCAGAGGTCAGCCTGTTCTTTGGGATTATGGGTTCCTCAAAAAAGAACCAATGGCATACCCCATTTTTATGAGCCGCAGCAGGAGGGGAAGATGTGCGGTGGATATGGCCTTAGGAGAAGGGCTGTTTCCTCCAATGGATGGTTATCTTTTACTTTGGAAGAAGCTGTGCAATTAAGGGAAACCAGGATGCCTCCTTTGCCTTAAGAACACCACCACAAAATCTAATGGAAAGGTCAAACCCCAAAAGATGCCAACCCTGCCTTAGTACATGTGATCATGTTTCCATCCAGAGGCAGCACCCAGAAAGGATGCTGCTGAGCAGTAGGCGGCAGCTGATCCTTTAGATAATGGGTTGGGAGCTTGTAAGTCTACAGGGCTGGGCAAGACCTCCAGCTGAGGCCTTTGCTTTGGAGGGTGAGCAGACTGTGGTATTCCCAAGCAGGGAGGGAGGATCCTGGCTCTCAGCCATCATGTCTGCAGTGACCTTGTATGTAACCTGGTGTTAGGCCTGAGGAGCAGTCCAGATGTATACACTGATGCCAATGGGTGTGCAGGTCTCTTGTCTCTAATTCCAACCTGTGATGCATTTCTCATTTCACTTTTCAGTGAAACATTTGCAACCCACCTTGCTCTGGTGCACATCCCTCTGTGATACAGAGAGAAAGCAACTCCTTTTGGTGTTGGTAATCCCCAGCCTTTTCTGTCCCTTTCTCGCTCTTGTTGTTGTATCTCTCAAACAACATGGAATAAAGATGCATCCTAGGGGCTTCACTCAGGTCCGTAGTCAACCTGGGCTGTGGCTCAGGAAAGGTGGGATGGCTGAGTTTGGGGCCTGTTTCTACTACTCGGAGAGTCAACGCTAAAACAGAGCTGATGTGCAGTTGGAGCTCCCTTGTGTAGACGGATCTCCACCCGAGTCAGGATCACGCCCATGACTCTTCTCCCAAGTGGTTTCCCACATACCTGAAACATCAAAGCCTGTGGTGGCTATCAACAATTGCCTTTGGATATGTCCTCTAGCATGGTCAAAAGCAATGTCAATAAGCAGGTTTTTTTCCCCTTCGCACAGCCCCAGCGTGTAAGCTCCCCTCAGGAGAGCACTGTGGCCTCCTCTGGGGACCGCAGGGAGGTGTGAGCCATGACAGGCCCACCTCGGTCAGGCTGACACAAACCGTGCTTTGCAACTCAGAAAAATGGTCACCCAAGCTCTGCTTGGCGATGTACTGCAGGCACTGGTTTTATCAAATTTCAGATAGGCAATGAGCCACAAAGAGATATTAGATTAAGCTGTGGGCAGAGGCAGAACACACGTAGGTGATGGAGGCGAAGTCTGGATCTGAGGTGCAGTGTCTCAAGCCATGTGAGTGAAGAACAGGAACATGAAATTGAGGAGTGGAGACATGACACTGAACACGTCCTGGATGGAAACTCATTCACATCAGCACCATCCCCCAAACCCATTAGCAGTCTTTCATGAACATGCCTCCAGCCCATCTAGCTAATCCCTAGCTAGATAGGGTGGATATCAAAGGAGATTAAAGACTCATAGCTGTAGCAAAGAGAATGTCATCTTTCTTTCTGCTGTTCATTTGCTTGAAAGGAAATTGAAACAGAGAAAAACTTGGACTTCCTTTATTTTTTCTTTTTTTGTGCAGTGCATACTGAGACATGATATCTGGAGTTGGCCCTATCTCAACACCCTTAGCACCCGTCTGCCCTTTATTCAATGAGAACTGGACAAATTACTGCACAAAGACCTGCAGATTTTGCCCAAATATTTTCCTCCCATCTGCAAATCCCACCAAAGCACATGGGCATCGTTGCACTTAACACTGAACCCAGACTCAGTACTGCCTGCATGTTCACCAGTGTCTGCAAAATGAGCCAGAGGTTGCCAGCTCGAGAGGTTCAACCCTACCAAAGCAAGGTCCCAATAACCCTTGGGAACATCTGTAGGGAAACACATCATTTTTTTCCCCCATTTCTTTGGCCTTCAAGGAAAGTGAGACCCTACTGTCATGATGGGGTGACACAGGAAGTCATTTTGCAATGTAAGGACTGCAGCTGCCACTGGATTCCTGGGCAGTTTTGGGATCCTGATAGGAGAGCACACTGCTGGCACTGGGGACATAGCAGAGAAGGCAGCAGAGAGAGGGCAATCACTGAAGAGCAGAAATGCCTGGAAGGTCAAGGTGAAAGCATTGCTCCTCCCACCTTCCACCCACCTCTTAAGATGCATTTGCACACATGCCACTGTTAGTGGCACTGAGTAAAGGCACACAGACCTGCATTTTTGGCCCCTGGTGACACAGCTTTGCAGGTCTAATAGAAGTAATTTGGCGGCACAGTTTAGGACAAGGTGATACAGACATCATCAGAAGTGAAAGTCTAGTCAAGGGGTTAGACGGACATTTGCCATTAAATGTTCTCTGATGTTCAGGAGCAGATTTTTCCAATGTCTCTCCAGACTTTCATAGCACATAGTAATAGGTGCATCCATCACCTTACAGACAGACACACATACACATTTTGCTACATTTATATATATATATAAATGTCATCTCCAAAATGGCAGACTATTTCCTATAAATGGAGACTTTGCAGGGGCTTTTAGCAATTGCTGGCAAGCAGTTCATTCCCACAAATGAGTTGAAAGTATTGGTTACACTTCTACCTGACCTTTTAAATATACTTCTTTCTTCTTTTCCAATTTTGAAATATTTACATTTACAGCCTCCAGCCCCTTGAAAGCATCTGGAATGGAAAGAAAGATTAGTCTGGAGGTTTACTGCCTCTCCATCCCAATTCTTTACAGACCTACGAGGAGAAAATGATGATAAAGTCAGTTTAATCACACATCTGCATATACACAGAGAAATGCCCAAACTCTGGCTCATTTACCTACTGCATTGGATCAGTCCCCGAGAGATACCTTAGAAGGTGTTGTAGGAAAGCCTTGAGCTCTTCTGTGCTGCATTCAGGCAAAATACTTGTTTCTCACCTAAGCCAGGGCCCCTGTTTCATTTAGCACCTTGCATCAGAAGAAGCAATGCCAGGACTGGACTCTGAGGCTGTTGGTGTAGAACTTCATTTAGAGTAGACAGAGATGCTTTTGCTGTCAGGGAAGGAAGGACAATGTTGTATGAAATATGACCTGAGTACCTAAAATTGTGCATTTCCCTCTGATTCTCTTAACCTCCAAGCTCTCACAAGTTTGGAAAAACGGGCTCAGACCTTCAGGAGGTAGATTTGGCCTGATCCCACTGACTTCTCTGGACTCACAAGGATGTGACCAGCTGAGGGTATGGCCCCATTTCTCCAGATGTGCCGAGCAGGCCATTTCCCAAAGCACCCGTACCTTGGTTTTGCAGCAGCTCTCACCTCATTGCTGCTTCGACGAACCGAGCGTGCAGGATGGCCAACAGCAGCTTTTATGTCAGTAGACTCTCACGAGTCCTATTTAAGGGGGAAAGAAGGTCTCTGTCAGTCTGAGCTGGACTGCAATTGGGTTGCATTACTATTGTTTACAGTGTGTATATAAGTGTACATTTTCTTTAGCAGACATTGGAAATTTTTATGTATAGATTTTTATTTTTCATCCCCAGATGTATTTATTAGCCAGAGTATTTCTGTTTTGTGATTCAAGTTCTGTCAGATTGATGTAAGCTCTATGAAACAAAATGCACATATTTTTGTTTGTTTGTACCAAATACATGCACAAGCCTGTCTAAAACATTGTTGTGTATTGTTGCCGTGTCTGAATTTTAAAACAGGGGTTGCAGGGGAGGAGGGAGGGAGGAAGGAAAACCTGCAAATTATCATCTCTCTTTTTTTTTTTCTCAAAGACTTTTTTTGTAATTTCACAAGGATAATTGCTCCCACTTGCAAGAATTTATGATAAAAACAAGTCAGAAGGGGACTTTCAGCTTTGTGCCATGCAGGGATGAAGGGGTCATACCAGACATGTCTTCTCCGAGATGCTCCCTGAAGCAGGAGGAATCCGGATGCAGTCATGACCCACAGGAGTGGAGAAGGGCAGGAGGAGGGAAGGCTGTTGTGTAGTTGGTGGTCAGGAACATGCTCTGGTCAAAGAATTTCCATCAGAGCAGGGTTTTTTTTTAATGAAAATTGACATTTCAGCTCATTGAAGATTTCTCCGGAAAATTTTCATTTTTCTTCTAAAGTTTAAATTCTAGCATCAGTTGCAAAACCTGTAAACATGTTGAAATGGAAATAGGCTTTCTCATGCTCCTGTCTCACTCCAGATACTCCATTTCAAGAAATGCAGCCTGATGGCACTTCTAGATGCTGGGCAGTGGTGTCTGAGGGGTGGGTATCATGGGATGATGACTCTAAGCTGGAAAGCTCAAAGGGGAAAATGGCAAAAGAAGAAAAAACACTTGCCTCACCTTTGGGACACTAGTGCAAGGTCATACATCAGAGTCTGAAATGCAGTGAGGGGAGAAACAGAGCTCTGAAAACATCCAACAACAACTATCCCAGAAATAGTTATTTGCAAAGCAAATGACCAAACACTGCCCAAGGCTGTCTGTCCTTCAGGGACGGCTCCCAGCAGAAGCAAAGTGAGCAGCCACCAAGTGCAACTCAACAGCTCCAGGGGAAGATTGTCATGACTTTACCATGCATTTTGCTAATGCTTGTGTGCGGTTGAGTCAGACTGATGCTGGGGAAGGGTTTGGACAGTGTGTCCCCTGGCAAGCCTGCAGAAAAGGATGCTCTTGACTGATACTGCTAATACTTTTTAAAAGGGATGTTTTTCCTTTCTATATGACTGTCAAGTCAGGCTGCTGTCCTGCTCAAATGCCAGGAAGAAAGCATTAGGTGCTTTCCTGTTGACTTCCCCAAGAGTATGATAAGAAAGACCCATGCCATGGCCACACAGACTGAATGAGCCTTCAGAGCCACAAGGCTGGTCTGGGCATGTTGCTTTTGGCATCTTTCCTCGTCCCAAGTTTAATCCATTAAGAACATTGTGTGCCCTGAGCTACACAGACAAGGTCAAGGGCCAGGGCTACACAGTCCTAGTGCCTGTCAAAGCCCGGGTTGTTGCTCGCCTGGCTCACCTCACAGCACCCAGTAAAAGACAGTGCATCTATTAATGCAGCCTCGTGGGGCTCGTATGTGACCTGCACAACTGCCAGTGCCTCCTTCTCTCCTTTGCCCCATGCATCCCCAAATCTGTTCCTCCTGCCCACCCAAATCCACGTTATGACACCTCGCAGTTTCCATGAGACGGTTGGGCATTGCTCAGGCAGAGTGGATCCACTCAGAAGGGGAAGAGTTCTGGGGCATTTTGCTCCTGGGAGGAGTTTGGTTCCTTTGTCTCACCTGAACCCTTGGCGTCCCTTTCCCACGCTACGGCCCTTGTAGCAAGCTCCAGCTGCAGAATAGGCTTTCTTCTGCTCTGGTGGGCAACCAGTGGGGCAGGTGATTTGCAACTCACCTTCCTACTGCTGGCCATGATCCAAAGTGCAGTCGCTTTGGACCATCAGTATACTTTTGGGGAAGGCTTCTTAATTTAGCACCCTTTCTGAGGCTAGAGAAAGCAATTGAGTACACAAGGCCCTGTGATCTCTGCCTGATCACCCAGGCTCCACAAAGTTAAGTATACTTTCTTCCAGATCCCTCTCCAGCCTAACAAATAGCCTGGGTAAGGCAATATACCTTGGTGACACATGGTAGCTAAAGAAGGTAGCCCAGAGACACTGCAAAAAGCTAATCACTCCTTTAGAAGGCAAAGGTGATCGGTAGCACCTGGATAAATTTGACTCTTCTGTTTCTTCATCCCCATTTTGGGGGATGTCTGGACACCCCTACGCAGCTTCTGCTTTCTCATGTCATCTCATCTGGGTCTCCTTTTGCTTCCTCCAGTAGCTTTCTTTGGACCTGGCTGGCCTCACAGTCAACACATCATCTCACCCTACAAAGTCTGTGCTTTCTTTCCTCTATCCTGACCAGCTGTTTTGCCTATTTAAGTCCCACATCTCTCTTCCCCTCACCCCATCTTTCACCCCAGGGTTGACACACCACTGGTCAAGCCCAGGTGGCCCTGGGTTTGTGGGCCTGCTGAAGCTTTGTGGAGGATCACCTGTTGGGATATATGAGACATATATATATATATATATAAAATATATATCTGAGATAGGAAAGGGAAAGGCAAACCAGAAAATCAAAAGGGAACATAATTTGAAAACATTGGATCAATACTTCATAGCAGTCACAGGCAAAAACTGCATTTTAGGTAATTTTGGAAAACAGATGGAGACTAGAATAGGTGGAGAATAACCTTGAAAATATGTTTGCACCTCTGAATAAATCTATGATGTATCTGTAATTTGACTGCTGTCTGATTTTTTGATCAGCCCAGCTCAAAAAGAATAGAAAGGACTTAGAAAGGGTTAAGAAAAGGCTGACAAAAATTACCAAAGACATGGGATAGTTTCCATCCAAAGAACAATTAAATCAAAGGGCACTTTCCTGGAAAACAGAGATGACTGAGGAAGAACACAATGGAGGTCTATAAAATCAGGACTGTCAGGGAGAAGACGAACAGTGGATGACTGTTCTCTGTTTTTCTCATAATACATGAACTAAATGACATCAAACCCATTATCAAAATGAGCAAAGCAAGGTAATTCTTCAGATGGCGCATATTTAAATGTTGGGACTCGTCACCACAAGATATTGCATCTGCCAAAAGTCTATAGGGGTTAGAACAGCAATTAGATGCCTTCATGACAGAAAAGTCCATCAAGGGTTGTTGGAAACATTTATATAATCTCTGAGCTGGGAAGTCCCCGAGGCAGCAATTGCTGTCAGCTGGGAGAATATTTCAAGGCATTTTTCACTGTAGGCTTTTTCTTTCCTTCTATCCCTCCCAAAGTTTCCATCATCAGACAGCGGGAACTCAGGTAGGAGGACCAAGACTCTGAACTGGTATGGCCCTTTGTATGTGCCCTTCATCTGCATGCTGGGTAGCCCATCCATGCCACAGGTACATCATTCATTTCTCTGCCCATAGGCTAAAATGAGAAAATACACAGAAAGCTCAAGGTTAGTCTCCAATGCACATTAAATCAACGAGATCATACCATTTTGCCATCGCTGTGTGCCAGTTCCTGCAGGGAAATTTCTGTTACTGAACACCACTCAGAAACTGAAAAACATCTCCTCAATAGACTGACTTTTTCCACAGAGGACAGGCTAGTAGCTGGGCCCAGGAGTTGCTCAGGGATTTCCCAAGAAAATTCAGCCATCTTGTGCAAAGGTTTCAATTTCTTTTCCACTTTCATACCTCTAAATGTCCCTCCATGGAGACACACATCGTGCACAGTGACATTAAGGCCACTGACAAGTAGGTTTGCTTTTCCTAGGTAAATTCCTAGTGGGATTCAGATCACAGATTAAGACATCTCCTTTTCAATAAGGTTTCCATGTATAAACCAGGTGTTTAAACTCCATTATGGAGATTTAGAGAAAAAAAAAATTGTTGCCTGAATATAGATATATCGTGCCATTTGAGCCATCCTAGGCTATCCAAGATAGGTACATGGCCAGGAAATAGGACAGAAAACCTGTTGTGCAATATTGACTCAGCAACATGGCAGAAGGTCCTGATTTCTAAGCTGTGAGCAGAAGTAAATATCAGGCAAAGAGCAGACAGAGAGTGAAGGTCTGATCCCCTCTTTTCCCTAGGGGAAAAAGGACACAGGGTATTCACTGTGGTTGAACGTATCATCGAAAGTCAGATGAAGGCTTGACTTGCAGGGTGAACCACACCACCCAGTCCCCACGGTATCCTGGGAGACAGAGTCCTGCCAAGAGGGTGGGAAGGACAAGTCAGAGATAGTAACCCATCTTGAAGTCTCATGAAGCCAAAAAAAAAGATTTAGAGCAAAATTAGTTCCATTCAGTTCAATAAACCAAACTTAGCCAACTTTAAAGATCTCCTGTGTGCAGTGCTGGTGGATAATAGATGTCTTGGGGTTTGGAGGGTAGGATGTAGGCATCAAAAATAACTTTTATGCTTTTTCTGGAAACATGTTCTACCATTTATTATGCGCAACTCTCCAATTTCATTTTCACAACACAGCCTCAAGCAGGACATTTCGCACAGTTTGGAAACTGCCGGGCTTTCTGCACTTCTCTCCTTTACCTTCAAAAAGACTGAAGCAAGACAAAGAATCTGCCCACAATCGGTCCAGCTGCTAAAAATATATATGATAAATGTTCAATGTTAAAAATCTCACTTAGACCTTAAGAAAATCATTTGGACATTTCACCAAAAAAACCATCAAGGCCCAATCCAGCTCCTGTGATGAATGTTTTACTATTCTTTCCTCTGCAGCTGCTACCTTATGGATGGAAAACAAAATTCCCTAAGGGCCGTAGTTGATTCTGAAACCTCATTGAAATCTGACCATAATTAAGTAGCAGCAGCACTGCTCAGAGACACAGCGTTGCCTGTCCAAACCCCACTGCTGCCTCCCAGCAGATCTATAGTTGCAATAAAGCCTGATAACATAACACATGGATCAGAAATTTGAGTTCTCTTGTGGCAGGAGGGTGTTTTTGGAAAGAGAATGTCCCAAAGCCTAGCCTCATCTATGCCCAGGAGGCTTCAGGTGGCACGGTCAGAAGAGGAATACTATTGCAAGGGCCTTTCTCCTTGTGAAATGGAGAGTTTCCATTTCCAGAGTTTCACAGAAGGTGTTTCAGATACGGAAACCCAGCAGGAACACAAAAAAAAAGACACAAAAAAGCTCAAAGCCCAGTACACACTGCTTTGACCATGCAAGGCGAAACTATAGCCACATTGAGTTATCCCAAAAGCTATTCGTCATTCACAAGTTGCCTTGACACAGATTGGAATTTCTCAACAAATTACTGGAAAAAGGGAATGCCCTTGGGTGACCCTGTTTTTATCACGGCAAGGCAGTTTTATAGATTTAAAAGGTTTGCTAACTTGACAACATTAATGTTAATCTGTGAGTAAATTGCCATTGTTTTATGCATGTTTATTACTACAGTCTTCCACAGATGATTCACAGTACAAATCCAATTTAACTTTGATTGCTGTGGCACTTTCATTTCTAACCTGTTTTAGCCTTGTAAGTTTAGATGTTACTTCTCAAAGCTTTAGGATATGGAGCTTTTGAGAGTGTATAAATATGTTTTTATATAAGTATGTATTCAAATATGTGTATAAATAGATATGTCTACAGAGATATACAGAGATACACATATAAATGTGTATATCTTTTGTCCTTCAAATACTTTTTTGTGCTTTCTTGGCAAAAGCACTCTTCTGTCAGTGGCTAACTTCATACCCAGGCTGTGTCCCATGTCCTCCTGAGACAGAAGCTACTACGCAAAAGTCAGCATGGTGAGTGCAGCTGCTGAATCACCAGGTGGGTGATGCAGAAATCAATAATGAGTTTTCTAATATTCCGTTACTGAAATCATTTGCCCAGAAAGGATGTGGATTCTCCATCACCGCATTTTGGGCAAATATTTGTCTTACGTAGCATTTTAGATAGGACGGATCCTGCTGCAGGTGGTGGGACAATTTTAGCTTTCTGAGGTTCCTATGAGTCATATTGTTCCATATTCTATACTGTTCCATGTGTTCTCTCCCCTATTCTACCCCTAGAAATTAGAAAAAGGTTTTTTCAAGTTTTGTGAATTGGCCACCTATTGCTGATTGCACTATGGACATTACCCCTTACTTCCCCCTTTTAAAACTGAGCAAGGATGAACAACTGTGCCAACAAACTGCCTGTAAAAGGAATTAACATTGTCCCACTGATTAATTTACTAGTAGACATGGTTTAGCTTTTCTTTCCAGTCTCCACGTTCTCCTATTAGCCTCTAAATGGTTGTCCTTCCTCTGGCACAGTGCTATTCCCGAGAGTCGTACATGCTTCAGCCAAGCTCCTCTCTCTGCAGCCCACATCTACAGCAGTGACCTCTTGGGATCAGGGTAAGCAGGACGCTTTCATTCAACAGGAAAGGACTACTAAATCCAATCCACTGGCAGGCAGCCGAAGTTAAGCAAATTAAAATTAAAAACGAAGTGATCACAGGGAGTAATTAGCAACTGGAGTGTATTTTCTCAAAAATATGAAAGGTTCTTGAAATGAAAAATTTAGGAGAGAGGAAAAGAGGGAATTATTTTATAACGCATGCTCTGGCTCGGGGAGAAGTAATGGGCTTGATGTAAAAATTTGCTCTCCTGCCCTGCTTATACAGGAGGTCAGGCTAAATTGCCAAAATATGCTGTCTGGTCTTAAAAAGAAACGTTTTTCTGCCTGACTTGGCAAGTCCTTCTGAGCTCAAAATATTGCCCAAAAGCTGCACCTGTTTTACTGAAAGGAGAAAATATACTTTGCTGAGGCATCTGCCACTGACCCAAAGGAACCCGGATGGAAATCTCTCCTCTCCTCTCCTCTCCTCTCCTCTCCTCTCCTCTCCTCTCCTCTCCTCTCCTCTCCTCTCCTCTCCTCTCCTTGCCTCTGAGTAATTTGTTTATTTCTTACTTTATTTTTAGTGTCCATTTTCTTTACATTATATTTTTCTATCAAGGGCCCCTGCAGCTATTTTTAGCTGGTGGAAATTGGCCAGGCAAGTTCTTTTTTTACTCTTTACATTTAGGTATTTAGTTTGGAAGGATTTATTAGCAGAGAAAGGAAACTGACTGGCAGCCTGAGAGGTCTCTCTCTCTCTCTGTCCTCTCTTTAAGCCAAGGAATTGAATTTTGACACTCAGGCCATGTAAAGAATTGGTCACCAATGGGCCTCAGGTCAGTGAATTTGTCTAATCCCTTTTTTATGCCACTGCTATGTTCGGTGTCCAATTTACCCTGTGGCAATAACTTCTGTTCTTTGTGGGTGGGCTGCCCAGTGCTTCCCCATTTTCAACTCTGTCATGAGAGGAATAACTGTTCACTACCTGCTGTCTGTAGATGGGTGTAATTAATACACAGTTTATAGACCGTCATGTCCATCCTCACCATCTCTTTTCAAATGAAGGAATCTTATCCTATTTAGCGTATCTGAATATGAAGTTTCTCCAGACCTCTTAATGCTCTCCTTCCCTTGACCTTTTCTAGGTCCATTACATCCTTTCTGAAAGTGTGTGGCTGAAGTTAACCTGACTATTTCAGTTGTAGTTCCACCAGGGACATCATTAAGTTCGTAACTTCATCATGTACTTCGCACAATATTTTTAATTATTCTCAATTCTTTTCCTAGTACTTTCTAACATTTTATTGGCCTTTTTGACCACTGCTGAGCACAGAGCTGAGGTTCCCATTTCAGTTATTCACAAAGATTCAGTATCTCTTTCCTGAATGCTAATGACTACTTTTGAGTGCATCACCACTTATGCATAGATTTTTCCTCATCTACATTATTTTGCATTCATCAGTATTAAATTCACCACCTGCTAATCCAATATCATGACATCTCTTCCGCAAATATTCATATTTAGCATTAGCTTTGGCTACCCTGAATAATGAAAGATTGTCAGCAAACTGTCACCAGCCTATTTACACCTTTTCCCAGACCATTTTGGAATACAGTGACTATTATGACACCGAGCACTACCTTAAGGAAATTCTAATAGCCTTCCTCCACTGTAAGAAATGACTTTTTAATCGTATTTTTTTTTGCTTCTTCTCTGTTTATTCCACCAGTTATTAAACCAGAAGACCTTTTACCTCATCCCATGAGAGCTTAGAGAGAGCTAGGAAGTGCTTCAGGATAGAAGGCTGGATATTGCACACAAGACTGTAAACACTATGAAACCTTCGTAAAAGAAGGCAATATTGACTATATGGGAAAGAGAAGAGGAAGAATGATGGGTGATATCACTGGAGAGGAATTTGCAAAGGCCATTAGCTTATAGACACTGTGTACAGTGTGCGTCACATGCCAACTTCAGTAGATCAAATACTTTTTTCCATGGGAGCAATGGACAGCCTAATAGCAAAAGTCAATGTGACAGGCAACTGCAAAGTAAAAGTGTCACGTATTTATTTTAGAGAAGAAAATAGTGCTTGTGCCAATGTATTCCTAAAAATACTGCTAGCAGCACAAGAAAAAAAAAAAGTTATGGGCAGTGAACAGATACAACTCAGGTTTTGCATGAACTAGCTTATTCCCATTAATAATTTAGGTAAATATGAAAAAAACAAAATCCATAATTGCACTAGGTTACAAATACCTAATGTAGCTTAAAAATATTCCAACCCCTAGGTCTCTTCAAGAGGTAATATCTAATGGAGGGATCAGGTACCAAAATAACTGAAAAAGGATTTGGAAATATCTTCAAATGAAATTGGAATCTCTCAGCTGAGTGCAGGACAAAGGAGAAAAAGGCTTCCTGCTCTGCAGCTCACTGTGAGAGAGGCTGAAAGAGGAGCTGGATGAACCTCTTGCTTTGAGAGTCTTAGATCAAACAGAGCAGGCAGAATACCATCACTAGTTGAAAAGAAAAGGAGGAAAAAAAGGAAAAAGAAAAAAAAAATCACCTTTGCATTTGCATAGGCCATAAATAATTAATCAAGGAAAAGAAACAAAAAGTTAAACAACTGTTCTGCTTCCCTACCCAGGGGAGGCATCTGGGCATTGACCCTGATGCATCAGCAGATCCCTAGGCAATGCCTCTGGGATCCACCAGTTTTGGGAGGGTTGTCGATTTGCTGGAAGGCCAGGCTGCTGTGCAAAGGGACCCGGACAAGCAAGTCCAGAGGAAGCCACGACAGTCATCAGGAGTTCGGAGCATGCATGCAAGAAAAGGCTGATGGAGCTGGGTTCATTCAGCCTGGAGAAAAGAAGGGTTTAGGTGGGCATCTCGTTGCGCTGCTCTAATAGGGTTTCAGAGAAGACAGAACCAGGCTCCCCTCAGATGCAATGGACTCAAAAAGTTCAACAAGAGAAATTCCCACTAGATACACAGAAAAAAATATTTCCTCTGAGTACAGTGCAGCCCTGGACCAGGGATTCAGAAAGGCTGTGAAGCCTCCATCCTTGGAGATATTTGAAACTAGACTGAACAAGACCCTGAGCAACAGTGAGGTTGGCCCAGTGTTGAAAACAAGAGCCTGAAATAGAGACCTCCAACCTTGTTTATTCCTCAAGCCTGTGATTCTGTGGATAATAGATCACATATGTGTAAGGCTTCCAGCTCTCCCCTTTAGGAGATGCTTTTTCTGTAGGCTACCATTTGTGTTGGGCTAAATTCCTCTGAGGCTCCAGTGAGAAATGCCATCCTTTTTTCCGTGACATGCAGAGCCCAGAGTTTTACAGCGGTCATTTTGTTCTGGAGAGAAGCAACAGGAGGGCACGATTAGAGGCTCTAAATAGCCTCTGAAGAAACAGCTCTTATCAGGCTGCAGAGCAGCCATACGTACACCCCTCAAACAGCCTCAGAGTTGGCTGGGCACGTTTTTTTAAAGACACTTCATTGAAAAACATTGGCTGCCATCCAGAATATTAAAAACAGCATAAAAAAGTAAAAATGCTCTTCGTCCCTGCCGGTTTTGATTTACTTATATCAAGGGGAAAACACAGTCCCTGTTGTTTCATTTCAGATGTGCTCTTAAGGTCGGCACACCCTGCACCCTGAGGTTGCTTGTAAATCATTAATGACCTAACTTTTCATCACCCAGCTTTGTTCCGACTGGTTATAGTTCTTCATTACTTCTGTTCTGTCATCAGAAGGACCAGTGGCAAAAAGGGCACCGAGGTCAAACAATGTATGTCCAAGGGAAGGACGTTCACACCCTGACACCCCAGTATTTACTGTTTGAGTCTCACCAAGGCAGGTATCAGGAAAGAGAAGAGGAATCAGTGGTGCACAGCAGGAGCTGGTTATGACTGGCTTCTCCAGGACACCCTACATGGGTGACAGCCAACATCTCCCATAGACGACGTTTCTGAGCTCAGCAAGGTCTGGGAGACAGGACCCACCACCATTTGTTTTCACAGACAGCATTTGCCCAGAGAACGGAGGAATTTAACCAAAAATGACAGTCTCGCTTGGATTTCTCTCAACTCACTCCAAAACAAAAGGCATGTAAATATCATCAGCTACAAAAAATTGCTGATGACTGAGAGTGAAATTTGTCATTAAAAGTGGAAAATAAATGGGGTGCACTCAGAGCATCCAGACATAAATAGACTGAGTCACTTTTATGCTAATACGTCTTCATCAGATCTCCCCAATGAATACGTAAAATGGTCTATTTATTGTAATTGAAGTTTACGATAAAAGTGCTTTCATACTCTCTATGTATGTACACAGCTATTCAGAAAAACTTGTTTTTCTCTCCCTTTTTTGTTCTCCATAACTTCACATTATTTTCTCTTTGGAAAGCATTGCTTTCAAGCAGAGCAAGCAGAGATATCTGCTCAGCTGTATAAAGGCAGAGGTTGGCTCACGTGGGTCCATACCTCCATCTTCTTTGTCCCTGGTCGCCTGCAACTGGTGTGACACTGATTGCCTCTCACTGCTGAGATGCAAAACTTCATTTCTCATAGCCTTCCGCTTCTCTATATTCTCCTTCTTAATGACTCTGAGCTAAGAAGACTATTGTTGCAATTACTGAAAGGCTGTTGCTCTGATCTAAAATAGTTGTAGTTCAATAAAGGGCCAAAATGCAGCACCCGTTTAGGTACTGGCAGGCTGCTATAAGGTCTTCCTGGAGCATTCTCTTCTCCAGGCTGAACAACCCCAACTCTCTCAGCCTTTCCTCCTAGGAGAGGTGCTCCACCCTTCTGATCATCTTCATGGCCCTCCTCTGGACTCGTTCAACAGGTTCATGTCCTTATGTTGGGGGTCCCAGAGATGGATGCAGTACTCCACATGGGGTCCCAACAAGAGCAGAGTAGAGGGACATAATCACCTCCCTCAACCTCCTGGCCATGCTTCTTTTGATGCAGCCCAGGATGCGGTTGGCTTTCTGGGCTGAAAGCGCACATTGACAACTCATGTTGAGCTTCTCATCAACCAACACCCCCAAGTCCTTCTCCTCAGGGCTGATGTCAATCCATTCTCTGCCCAGGCTGTGTTTCTGCTTGAGATTGCCCTGAAACCCAGAGCAGGACTCTGCACTTGGCCTGGTCGAACTTCATGAGGTTTACACAGGTCCACCTCTCAAGCCTGTCCAGGTCCCTCTGGATGGCATCCCTTCCCTCCAGCGTGTCAATGGCACCACACAGCTTGGTGGCATCAGCAAACTTTCTGAGGGTGCACTCAAACCCACTGTCCATGTCTCCAGCAAAGATGGGGGTCTTCCTTTTTCTCCTTTTTGAAAGTGGGGGTCATGCTTCCCCTTTTCCAGTCAGTGGAAACTTCACCAGACTGACACGACTTCTCAAATATGTGGCTTATCAACTTCATCGGCCATTTCCCTCAGGTTCCATCTCATCAGGTAGATCAGAGGATCTCATCAGGTCCCATGGACGTGTGCACCTTCAGGTTCCTTAGATGGCCTTGAACCTGATCTTTTCCTACAGTGGGCAGTTCCTCATTCTCCTGGAACCTGCCTTTGCCTTTTGTGACTTGGGCGGCATGGTTAGAGCCCTTGCTGTTGAAGACTGAAGCAAAAAAGTCATTGAGTACCTCAGCCTTCTCCATATTCTGGGTCTCCCATTTTTTTCCGGAGAGGGCCCACATTTTGTCTAGTCTTTCTTTTGTCACCAACATACCTTAGATGCTTTTCTTGTTGCCCTTGACATCCCTGGCCAAATTTAATTATATGTGGGCTTTAGCTTTTCTAACCTGATCTCTGGCTGCTTGGACAATTTCTCTGTATTCCTTCCAGGCTACCTGTCCTTGCTTCCACACTCTGTAGGCCTTCTTTTTGAATTTGAGTTTGTCTAGGAGCTCCTTGTTCATTCATGCAGGCCTCCTGGTGTTTTTGCCCCATTTTCTCTCTGTTGGGATGCATCGCTTCTGAGCTTAGAGGAGGTGATCCTTGAATATTAACCAGCTTTCTTGGGCCCCTCTTCCCTCCAGGGCTTTATCCCATGGTACTCTACCAAGCAGATCCCTGAAGAGGCCAAAGTCTGCTCCCCTGAAGTCCAGGAGTAGTCAAAGATACTAGTCCAGGATACTTCTCCTGAAGTATCTTTGACCCTCCACGAATGGCTCAAATTACGCAGAGAAGCTGTCAAATTTATCATATGGTTGCTGTTTCAAGAGGTTTTGACTTTCTGGAAAACAGCCAGTGCTTATGATCAGGCACATAAAAATTGCATTTGGTCAGAATAGCAGCACTTCTATGGCTTTGCAGCTCCCAGAAGCAAACAGCCTGTAACAGGGAGACACGGGGCTCCAGAGGGCTTGCTGCTGTCAATGTCCATCTGTCATTTTTAGATGCCAAGCACTGAAAGGAAGGGATGTGAGATTAAAAAAAAAAAAAACCAACACCTCTTTTTGACAGTGGGAGCAGGTCCTGCCGTGCCATGGCCCAGTGAGGGGCTATATTGATGGTACTGCGGGAGGGCAACGCAGACTCACCACCGTGCTCGTTAGCCTCCTCTGGAAAGAGAGCTGGCCGGGTAACCTAATCCAAGGAGTTGTTTTCATTTTGAACCAGCAGGACAGCAAGTCCCAGCACACCTATGGACTTCTGCATCCTGCGACATTGCACAGTCTCTATTATTTCATACGCTTTTGCAAAATAACCCCCTTATTTGTGTTGTAAATAATGCAAAGGCTTTTTAGTCTCTCCCAACGACTCAGTTGTCTCAAGGTCCTGGATCCCAGTTACCACCATCTGAGTGACTTTGCCATACATTTTTTGAGGACTACACATTGATTTTTACATGAAGGCGCTATCAGTATTAGTCAGCATCTCGGTATTTATAAAATATACTGTTTTGTTTGCTTTCTTGCCTGCAATTACAGACTGAAAAGAGGTTTGCATTGGTCTGTCCTCATACAGCGGTGTCACTCTCGACCAGGCACGGGTTATCTGAAAATCCTGTCCAGCTCGTGGTTTGCCTAATTTCTTCTCTCTTCTGTGTTAGTTTGTATTTTATCAATGCTTAATTGCCCTGCTCTGGTGATGCTAATTCCCTCGGCTTGTTTAGGTGTCTGTGAAGTTCCTCCCTGCTTTTGACTGCCTAAATTAGTTCTGTGTCATCAGTGGATTCATCTGCCTCTATCTGCAAGCCAGGTATCAGCACATTAACCAGCACTGCACGCCTGGGACTAAGCACTGAGCTGTGACCTTCTGCCATAATTGACCATTTAATCCTCCTCTTTGCTCTCTCCTAGGACAGCTGTGGAGCCACGACAATAGTTTCCCAATCATCCCGTGACCCCTTAGCTCCCTCAGGAGGCTCTTTAGTTTGACCTTGCTAAAGACCTTCTGGGTATCTAAATGCACCATGTCTACCAAGTCTCCTTCATCCACTGTTTTCCTGGCACGGTCATTGAGTCACAATCCCTCTGTGAGACCTTTCTTCTCCGCAAGCTGCTGGGTCTGCACTCTCCTGTCGTGAGCTGTCTCTCTGAAACTTCATTATCCTGCCTCTAAATATAAATTCAAACTAATTTCCCCAGGACGTGTGTAAGGAGGGATGACCTCTAATTCTCCCAATCTCACCTTACGGCTTTTTGAATATAAATGTAACCTGCCCTATATCCCAGTCCTTGCTTCTTTTCCTTGGTAAGTTAATGAAGTCTATTTACATTGCTTAAAAATGTCTGCCCGGACAATCCGGACCACCAGAAAAGGCCTCCTGAGACAAGCTGTGGATGTTTGCGGTTCATGGCTGGGTTTCTCTCTGATGGTGTGCAGGCAGGTCCACAGGGCAGATACCTGACATGCCCATTTCACCTGCTTTTAACCCTAAAACTAAAACTGCAAGGTGTATCAAGCAGAGAGACCCAAGTGTGAGCCAGCTCATCTCTGGAAACCATGCTGAAATATTAGCATGGGGTGACGTTTCAGCTAATAATGCTTCATAGGGAGATCAAAAAGAGATTGCAAGCACCGTTTTGAGAGTTGTCTTCCTTCTCAGCCACCTCCCTTTCTACTGAAGCCCAGGGAGGGTCAGGGGAGTCACAGTGCCTGGCAATTTTATACCCCCTTCACCCCCAGCATGCACCGCACTCACACATTTATTTGGATTTGAGACATACATGTTCTCCAGTTATTCTTCTCAGTTTCCACAGAGGGACTCCCAGTATCAGAGGAACCGCTCAGTTTATATACGGTTCACATGTTCTATGTGGCATATGGAAACAGGACCCCGTACTTTACTGTGAGCTTCTGTAATGAAACTATTCCTGTATCTGGGGCTTGGCTTTAAAAACTCCTATAAATAATTCCCATTCTGCATCCTTGGGTCAACGGAATTCTGCCCAGCAAATACAAAGGGCCAGGTAAGCCAGAAAGAGCATGTAACAAGGGAAGTATGGGAAGTACATAGCAAAATCAGAATTGGAGATGGAAATAGTGCCGTATTGCAGAAGGCAGATAATCATTGAATTAGCTCCTAAGTGTTTATATGATGCGGAGCTATTGACAACCAGCTACCCTCAATATCCTGAAGTCATCCTGAGTCTTTCCCTTATCATTAATGGTCTTTGGACAAGGCCTTGGATTCTTTGACTTGCATCCCAGCATCCCAGTGTAAAATATAATTTTTCCTGCTTAACTTTGCTTCTTTTTTTTTTTTTAAGTTACCAAAACATGAGTGCTTTACCCATTGTCAAGCACTTTGTGTTACATTAGAGAAGCATCCACATAAGTTTGTCCACAGCACAGGGGCAGTTCAGCACTGGGCAGAGAGCAGCCATCAGGGGAGGGAGCTGCTGGAAACCTCCTAAAACCCATCTGCTCTCCAAAAAAATTAATTTCAGCCGGTGCCCTTCCAGAGGTTTTCCACCTAATGCAACCTCACCTCTCTCTTCTCTTCTTCTGCACCCTGGTCAGAGTTTCTCCTCTCTCCACATGGGCCAAAGCAGCCCACACCTAATCGAGGGGCGAGAGCACGGCGGTAGGTGGCACGGGGAGAAGGGAGCAGGAACCGCAGTCTTTTCTGCCCTGGTGGTGTGCAGGTCAGCTACCTGCTGTGCCATAAGACCCACATGCCAAAGTAAAAATCCCTGAATCCAGATACTGTTCCAATGTATTTAGCAACCCTCTCTTCCTTGTGACTTCCACACTTGCAGGCTTGATATTTTCCTGCTCAGATAAATAGTCCTATGTATTTTGAGCACGGTTAGGCTCTGCCTTAGTTACAGCCCAGCAGACAAAAGCCACGTGGATATTCATTCACAGTAACTCCGCGCCATTCCCTGCTCCTGCAAGCTCTGCCTGACGCTCAGGTCAGCTCTGCTCTCAGGACCCCGACAGAAAGCGAACACGGGACTGACGGCAAGGAAGACATCCCATCTGCACAGCCCTACCCGTGGTGTGCTACTCTCCACAGCATTTGCAGGAAGGGCCTGACCCAGTTGCCCATCAGAAGACTGGGCGCTGCGCACCTTGCAAGCTACGTTGGGATGCAGCAGCAGGACAAAGATGGGCAAGCGCATATTTTTTTACTAAAATCACAAGGCAACTTTGGGTGCCATCCCACTTTTTGATAAACAACTGCCTCCACCGACTGGTCTTCTTAAGCTAAAGGGCTAATCTGCATCCAGCACTGGGTCAGGAACATGCCACAAAAGAGAAATCATCAGAAGACATGGCCATCTACCTTCAGGTCAAAGGAAGAGGTTGCGAATTTCTCACTGAAATGCAGTGCAAAAACATCTGCCTTTATATCAACCACTTTCAGGGTGATGAAAACCAGCATTTCATCCAGCAACTAGCATGCTTGGGACTGCCTTCAGAGCTCCTGTCTCTTGGAGATATCTATTCCAAAATCACATCCTTTCCCCTTTCCCTCTAGATTTTCTTGTTATTTGCTCTCCCTTTCTCCTTACCCACTGAGGAAGCCCTTTCTGTGTCCCCTGGAAGGACTGGTCAGTGGATTGGCCGCATCCATCCTGAACCAAATCCTCCAGCAAAAGGGAGCCTACCCCAAACCAGGATCAATTGAGATGGGTCGCTTTAGGTCGAGAAGAACGTGTCTCAGCTGTCCTCAGGGAGGGGACGAGCGGCGATGAGCTTCGCTTGGCTCAGCAAAGCTCCTTCTCTCCCACTCTTGCATTTCCCAGTGGAAGTATTTGTCCTGGATAACAGGCGTGGCTGCAGTGACGCTACCGCATAGCAAGGACATTACACTGTGCACAGGCTGAAGGGAATAGGAAGGAGGGTGGAGAGTGCAGGGCTAGAGCAAGCTTTGGGAAGGGATCCTGCTGGAAAATGAGTTCGGAGCTCGTCTGGCGTGTTCAAGGTCATGCAGCCACTTTACAAAGTCCGCCGCATGGGCACCCTCTGCTTCGGAAAGTCCTGGGAATTAGGGTCGTCGCAATTTTATATATCTAAAAACGTATTTAAAATTATATAAAAATAGATATTTATAAATATATATTTACCAAGAGTTTTCAGTCCAAGCAAGTAAAACTAACTCAGCTGCAGTGACAACTGCATACGGGTCCAGATAATTTAAGGGGCATTTTATCCAAATCCACCCTTTCCACCCACCTCTGATCTGCTGTTATCTATTCCAGCTCTCTCCCTACCCGGCTGCTTCTCATTTGTGTGCAGATTATCTGAGAGCGGGGGACACCTTAGCACTGCTTTGCATGAAGTGGGGCTTTGCGCAGTATTTCAAATACAGCTTTTCCATCTGAAAATGTGGTCCTGTGAGATGCGGGACAGAAGTGGGCTTTACTAGAGGAGCCGTCCCTTGCTAAGAGGGCCACGCACAATACACTGACGGCGTTGTCTCCAGACATGATTCAGGCAGCGGAGACAGTCGGCCTAAAATTAATACTTGCCTGAAAAGGTATTACAGGAAAAAGCTGTCATTCCTCCGTGCTGATTGTGCTGAAAGCCTGGCCCATTTAGAGTCGATTGTGTCAGCAGGCAGCTTGATATTCCTATTCTTTGGGGACGGCAAAGTTTTTCGCTGTTTAAAAGTCATAGCAGAAAGGTTTCCGTGGGCTCGGCATCATGAAATGGCTGTGGAAAATCACCTAGCCCTTCCCAGCAGTCCCATCAGAAGGCTGCTGTGTGGGAATCGGGTGGGTGTTTTAATTGCAAGGGCAACAGGAATTGGAGGGATCAAACTTTAGTTTATTTGTTGGAGGGGTCATTTTTAAGATCCAAAAGGCATGCTCTGCTTGGGAGAGGGGGGAGACGGTGCACCAAATGTTCCTGTTTGTGTACAGATGAGTGCCAGAGCCCTCCCATAATGAAAACGATGGACAAACACCTATTGGTTGCCCACCTATTGGTGGGCAATAGGTAATTGCTCTGACAGGCCAAAATCAACCTCTGAGGTGTCCATCCCAAAATAGGTACCCTCAAAACAGGGGCCTGGGTCTATCCTTATGCCAACAGGTTCAGTTCAGACTCTGGCTCTGCTTGCAGAGCACTCCAAGTGTCCATGGACCATCTCAGGGACACATCAAAAGAAATTCACTGCCAAGCTTAGCAGCAAGTCCACCCTCCTGGACCATGGCCCCTCAGAAGAAACTTCACTAAAAGCAGAAAGTGATCCAGGAGCAGAGAACCCAGGACGAGACGCATTCTCCTGCTAAGCTGTGAGTGGTGGCACCCAACAAATGTTGTGACAAACCAGTGACAAAGGAGGACAGCCGAAAACAAGGTCCTTGATCATGGTCCTTTTTGTGACTGCAAATTGAACCAAGATACAGCGCGGCCACGTCTCTGCCCTGAGGCCAAAATACCCCTTCCTTGGTCCTACACGACAGCTGTGAGGGTCAACTGCTGTCTCCCCCTTGTGCACTGCAGCATCCAGGAACATGAGTGAGGTAGCACAAGGTCACTGACTCAACTAACAGACGTCCCTCTATGACTGCTGGACATTCATATACGCTCAGGTTAGCAAGGAGCAGGCAGGTATTGTCCAGATGAGAGAGGACAGAAGTGTAGGACTGGAGAGGAGCACAGTTCCTGGCTTGCCTAAATCTCTTCGCTTCTTACCATGCAGGAGCACAATGGTTGTCATCACAAAAGCAGGTAAAAAACCAACACATTCACCTGGGAAGCAGCAGTGTGACCAGGAATAAGCAATGATTTCTGGGCATATTAATGAGCACAAGCAAGTCCAAGTGTTATCAAGATGGTCTGAACATCCCCAGGTCTGGGAGAAAGCACCAGTTTGGACTTTGAAGCGTGCTTACCTGTAAAAACGGGTAATTTTAGGGTTTCCAGCTGCATTTGAAATGAAGTGAGTCAGGGCAGGGAAGGAGAGGTTTTGTACTGTGTCCCTGTACTGACGTTTTCTGGACATTTAAGGCCCTCAGCTGGTGAGTTTTAGCACAGCACTAGTGCAGACATTGGCACATCCACGTTCCCATGGGCAGGATGGTTGCATGCCCTCTCTCCTTGCTCTGCTGTCATCCCCTGCACCCAACCACGCCACCCATGACGGCCACAAATCCTCCCCTGCGCCTCTGCCAAATCCTCCCACGTTCCTGGCATCCCACCAGCTCAGCCCTCGTCCGCTGCCCAGCCAAACACGACATATTTAGCTCTGGTAATTTATTTTTTTTTTAAATCTCTCCTCTTATAAATCAACTTCTCCAGCCCCTGAATCACTGCCTGTGCTATTGCCTTTCCATTAGGCAATGCTCATTTGCCAAATGCCTCGCAAATTGCCCGCTGGCAGCCACCCTGGCTGAGGCCATGCTGCCCGTGAGAAAACCGACGCTGTTGCTTCTATTCTGAACATAATTGCTTGTTTTATTGCTGCTTTCACACTCACATCACTTATCTTACAGATACCCAAAGCAAAACAGCCTGCTGTGAAGCCACCAGGCTAACTAGGGTTAGGAAATGTCTCCCAGTGCTTCATAGAATGGGATCACAGAATGGTTTAGGTTGGAATCCTTCACAAAGGATTTTTTTTGCTTTGGACAAAGTTGGCGTTGCTGGGATTCAAATCCTTTGCTCGGGCCAGTTTCCTGCCAGTTGCATAGCCCTTGTGGCCCGTCCCTCTACTGAGATGCCACCAGTACCTGCTCATGAGAAGGGAGGCCAGTCCACATGGTCACCAGCCCATGACTACATGTGACCAGCTTTCCTTGTAGGCCAACAGGTGAAGAGGGTGGGAGGAGGGAGGGAGATCCTGGAAGGTGCTGAGCTGTCAGATGTCCCTATAACTTGCAGAAATCCTCAATATTCATCACACCCCTGTTGGATACTCATACAGGACCTGATTAATTACTGTTATTTCTACAAGGGGACACCTGAAGACCCTGGAGGAGGCAGAGGCTCACGTGCCAGCTGCGTGCCAGCTGCTACAGTCATGCAATGATGTTGACCTTGAAGCTCCCGTGGGCCAAGCAGATAGGGAGCAGGTGGACTGCCATTGCCCGAGACACCAAGTAACTGGCACTAGGGCTCCCAGGAGCCTGCAGCATGGCCAACACCTCACACATGTATGCGCACACACAGGCTCTGAGAGATGGGAGGTCATCCAGCTTCTCCCGTCTTTCTAATGTTGCAGTTACAGTTTCTACTGAGATGCAACTTAAGTAGTTTAAACTCAGGTAATTCGACTTCATAAGTTTCCAAAAACAATTTCAGGCAAATAGAAAAAGGTATCTTTTGTAGTAGTTCTTTCTGTACGTCCCTTTTGCTTATTCAAAGTGTGGTAGAGTTTAAGTTATTCCAACAGTCTCCGTGCCCCTTTTGCATCAGAAAATTCACAGGTGCAGGCAGAGCATGGAGTTCAAATTTGGTACTCTACAACTCGGCTGAGGCCTTACACCCAGCATAGAGAACCCACCTCTCCAGAATTGCTTAAGTATCTTGAGTATTCTGATGTCAGAAACTGAGGACCACATCTTCAATGGCCACAAATCAGCACGGCACAACTGAAGCCAGCCGACTTAATTTGAGCCTTAACTTTCTTGAGATGTCGTCTGACACTGAATTAAAAAATGATGAGATTAGACTATTTCAGTTGTAAGGGACTTACAACGATCATCTAGTCCAACTGCCGGACCACTCCAGGGCTGACCAAATAAAGCATGTTGTTAAGGGCATTGCCCAAATGCCTCTTAAACACTGACAGGCTTGAGACATCAACAACCTCTCTAGGAAGGCTCTTCCAGTGTTTGACCACCCTTGTGGTAAAGAAATGCTTCCTAATGTCCAGTCTAAACCTCTGCTGGTGCAACTTTGAACCGTTCCCAGGTGTCCTATTGCTGTATACCAGGGAGAAGAGCTCAGCACCTCCCTCTCCACTTCCCCACCTCAGGAGACTATAGAGAGCCATGAGGTCCCCCCTCAGCCTCCTTTTTCCCAAACTGGACAAGCCCACAGCTTACCTCCACAGCTCCCGCCAGCCCCTCAGAGATGTCTGGGACCCCAGGGCATCTCAGGCTATGGAGCTCTTTAGCCCCAGTGACTGGAAACAAAACTCACTGATAAACGACCTGCTCCCCAGACCGTGCCTGTGCTCCCCCTTCTGGGCTCCCACCTCTTTCACATGTACGTGCGTATGTATGCACATATTTCTTACAGCATACATTTCTAATATTTCTAGACAAGGTTTTTAATGCCACAAGATGGCAGCATAAAAGCACCTTTCCCCAGATTGCGTTCAGTTTGCAGAAGGTCCCCCAGTGCCCATCCCACGGAGAAGTCAGTGGTCTCACCCCAGGGACGGCCACAGGAGGAGAAAATACCTAGCCCCACCAAGCGCAGGGCCAGGACCCACTTTTTTTTCATCACTTAACCATCACCATCCACTCATTGCAAGCACTTTTGTTTTGATGAGATCGTCCATCTTTCAGGCACGCATTTCATAACTCCGAGGTGACTCTAACGTTGGTGTGGACACCCAGAGCTTCTTCCCTTCACCCCACAGCACCAAGGTGCTGGAGAAGCCGGTTTGATGTGCTCAGGGATGTTAGTCACTGCAGATGAGGCAAACAAAGCCTGCAGGCATTAACACGCTGAACTTTGAGCAGATCAGTCCTGAGGGCACCCCGCAGAAAACTGGGTGGTTTTGTTGATGGTTTTTTTCCAGCTTTGCATCCCCACACAGAAAAAAGCCTCTGTAAGAGGGGGATGTTTGGTCTGAGAAAGAGGAGACGACAACTGCAGCAAGTCCTGAGCAGCAGCAAAATCAGAGGAATACGGACAAGCCAAGGCAGTGACATGGTTTGGTCAGACACAGAGGGACAGCCCAAGCCGCTGCTGTTCCTTCTTGTCCCCTCTCCTAATTCCTGCTACGTGTCCTCAGTATCTCTCAGGAGGTCACAGTCCTTTTCTGCTTTGGGTCTGTGTTTGCTACTGCAAATAATAAATCAGCACCAGGGAAATTGCCTGGCCACCGAACGCCATTCTTTGCAGCACTGTGCCATTAGCATCCCCCGGTACAGCCTGGCTTGTGCCCACTAGCAGAGTTCAGAGACCAGTGTAGGTCCTGGACCATTCCCGCGGGGCGAGGGGGAAAGGGTTAAACACTGCAAACATTCACAGCCCTGTGCCAAAACGTGGTGCTGGGAGCATTAAACATGCTGGTGGAGATGCAGTCCAGATGGTCCCCTCCCTGCGTGGCAGCATGGACAACTGGAGGCCACTTAGTCAGGAAACGGGCAGCTGGGGACCCCCCTGGCACCATCGCCCATGGGGCTTTGGAGACACCTCTGACACCTCCTGCCTTCCCCACCCTCTGCTTTCCCAACCCAGCTAGCCAGGAGGAGCTCTCTCTAATTACTTCTGGGTAATTGGGTACCTCATACCATCACAGCACCCCTGTCTGCTTTCTACCAACCTTCGTCCTACCGATGAGCGTGTGGTTGACGCAGCAGGAGAGAGGACGCTGCAGGTTTTGAAGAGGAGAAAGCAGGGTGAGGGACGGGGGGTCACCTCATGCTCAAGGTGGCCTTTGCGGCTAATTTTAAGTACCTCTGAGTAAGCAATTGCTAAATTTAGTGCCTCTGAGAGAAACACAAGCCTCGTTTTAAAGGATGGACTGCTGGTGACGGAGGCAGAGGAGTGAAGGAGCGAAGTGGGATTGCCCTGCATGATTTTTCTGGTGGAGAAGGGAGACATTAGCTTGAAGCCCCCATAAGAAGGGAGCATGAAAAGCACCACCAGGCCAGGAGGCGCGAAGCTTCAGTGCAGCCTTCAGCGCCGTCCCTCACCTCTCCTCCTTCACCAACCTGCCCACGCACAGGTTTCCAGTTCTCAGGCAGAGCAAAGCCCCAGCAAAGAGAGGAATCGTGCCGCAACTTGCAGCAGGACCAGCCCTCCCCATCCCCTTGAGGGCTCCCAAACCGCTGCCTGCGCACCCCTCTTCGACCAGAGCTGCCAGTTTGCACGTCCAACTGTTCGTGTCCAGCAGCTGTTGGCGCTGCAAGTTCTGCGGGGTTGCCCAAGGGAGAGCAACACCACGGCATGTTGCGCTGGCAGCAGGAACACTGTAGGTTTCGGTGAGAAATGCTCAACCTCTCCAGGCAAAAGCAGGTCCGTGGAACTGGGTGGTGAGAGCCGGACAACACCCTTCGCTCGTGGTGTGTACACCAGGACCCAAGGCTGAAGGGCACACAGAGAAACAAGCCATGGAGAGAAGACCCATTATTAAAAGCCAGGGTCCTGGGACATTCAGTTCTTAACGTGTCTTGAGGCATATTGATTGACTGGGTACTGACATAGATCCCTATTTGGCAAAACCAGACACCATCGTCATATTGTCTGCACAAAGCAGAAAAAGGAGCTTTGAAGCTCTGATTACCAGCATAGCAGCTTTTCTTGGCTATCCCAGGATAAAGAAGTCACAGGAGAAAGCAAAACCCTTTGGCTTTTCCTGGGTCATGGCCTCATATGCCCAAAGGATTTGGTTTTCTCTTCTGCTTCCACTTTGCAATAGATCGGGCTGCTGGGAAACCAACTCTGACTCCTTGAGGTTAAGCCCTGGTAAAAGCTGGATGATTGAAGCTGGACAGATCTTTTATCTTTTGTTCTCTTCAACTCAAGCACGCTGCGCTCCCTTCCCGCAGCACAACTTCTCTCAACTCAGTAATGTCATGAAAAGGGGTTTGCTTCTGAGATAAAACGGGAGAAAAACATCATAAATCAATGTACTGCAGTCCTTTCCAGCTTTCCAGCAGCCAGGAAGGCATCCCACCTCTACACAACAGCAGGGAATCAGCACAGCTTAGCTGTGGTTGGAGAGTCAGAGACAGTGCCTCATCTCCAGACATCTATCTTGGGATGCACTGACTCACCCTCTGGAGAGGTTTTTTTTTTCCCCCCTCTCTCTGCCCCTTTCCCCTCTCTTTTTTGTCTCTAGAAGAACCCTCTGCAATTAATTTATCAACTGGACATCCCACTTCGAAATAGCTGCAGTTAAGCAACGTGACTCCCACCCCAGATGCTTCGTAGGACAGCACAAAGAGAGGATGCACACTTCGCAGATGCCAAAACAGACACATTCTTCACTCCTTGCATGAACCCCTGGCCAGCAGCCAGCCAGATGGATTAAGGAAATGCAGAGAGATAAGGCAACAGCTAAACACGGGTCTTCTTCATCCTGAAAACTTTTATTTTTGGAAAAACTCTGTTTAAAACTATGATGATGGCTACATTTTGTTTCCTTGACTTTAAAAAAAGAACAGGATTTATATATCTAAGGAAAAAAAATGTTTTTTTCTCGTTCCAGAAGGCACCTTTCCCAAGGTCACGACAAAACCTTGCCAGTTACTAACGTCTGTGCTTACTGACACACATCTGCACAGTTCAGGGGCTGCTCAGACTGGGGGAGAATGCTCCGGCTAAGCTGGAGGACACACAATTAAAGCATAAGTCAACAACCCTCACGCTACAAAGCCTCCCAGCAAAGCCTCCTCTGAGGGCTCAAGTGCCAGCCCCAGTGACACCAAAGCATGGAGCATCACTCTCAGAAGCGAGCCGTTGGCCTCGATGCACCGTGGCTCATAACGCCCCTGCCCAACGCTGCAGAAGACACACGTACGTGTCCCACATTTGGTGTAGCGGCACCAAGCGCTGCTGAACTGGGTAAAGCCTCAAAGCCAGAACAAATTATCCAAAGCCTTCTGTCCAAACCCACACAGTTCAGGGGATCCCAAACCCTGATGATCTGTGAAGGGTGCACATTTCCTGACTCTGCGCCCAGCTCCTCTTCAGGACACGCTGGAAGTTGGTGTGGCTGCCATTGGGCTTACAGTTTATCGAAGAAACATATGTCCCAGCAAATACTTGCCTACACAAACAGAGAACGCTTTGAGGGAAACAAACCTTGCACACATATGCTTCAGTGACTAAAACTAGAACTCATTTTAAAAATAAATAAGTTTCTTTTCAGGAAGCCTATTTGGGTCAACGGAGAATTCTCTCACTTAACTGAGCAGCAGCCTGAATACAGCACACAGATGGTTTCCCGTTCACCACAGTCCTGCTTGCCTTGCCCTAACCGGACCTTTTTGGTCCGGATTACATTGCTGGAATAGGAAAACCCCAGTTCTGAGAGATTCTTCCATAGAAATACCCTTTATGTGATGTATTTCTGACACTGTGCAATCAGAATTGTTTCTTTCCATAGCGACTGTTACAGGTAATTACCTTAAGGCTCCACTGAGAACCAGTTTGCCTCTCCACACAGAAAGTTAGTTTTATCCTGGATGCTTTGCCACAGGTTTAAGCAGTGCACATCAGGACAGGCTTGTTGCATTACCTTTATTCATTCACCCCAAGTTAATTTTCAAAGATTTTTCTTGTTAACTTTGCCTTTTTCATCAATTTTATTTGTAGCCATTTTTTTCAAGCACATTTGAAGGAATTTTCAAGCAGTTCTACTCAGTTACTGCAAGAGGTGTCATTGCCAGAGGTGCTCTTCAGATGATGATACACTCTCCAGATCACACAAGGAGGAGCTGGAAGGCTCATAAACATACCTTGCCAGGCATTCCTTATCCTTGGCACTGGCATTTATTCTTCTCATGGTTCGTCAGCACTGGCCTCTCAGCCCAAAACGTGGAGGAGAAACTGCTTCCACCCAAGCAAAGGCAGGAAGGACATCTATTCAATCAGTTTTTAATCCCTAGCTGGTCTTGCAGTCTCCTGAAACAGTGTCTCCCAGCCTTTCGCTTTATTGCGGAAATAGTTTAACATAAGAATGAATCTTGTTGATAAATCAAGTACATTTATACACAACTGGGCCCCATCTGAACGTAAACGGAGGGACACAGGGACACTCACTTTGTATCAGAGGCTCTGGGGTGCCACCTCCTCTAGGACAAATAAAAATCACCAGAGTGTGAGATGCAGCATCCCACCATGAAAATTACTCTCTCCAAGCTGTATCCTGAGATCTCAACTCTTCAGAGACAAGCCACAGCTGCCCAGCATGAATTTGGACTAAGCATAAAGCTGGGATAATTGCATTTATGAAGTTTTAATTGAAGCCCATGTCAGGTACGACATGTAGGCTCCATGAAAAATGTATTTTTAATCCAGATGAAACATGACTGAGACAAGCTTTTACATTCCTTCAAAATTCCTTACTAGTGGGAATGACCTTGACCTCCCTGAGAAAACTCTTCAACATCAATGTTGTCATTCAGACTTTTGGACCTTCTTTTCTGGGGATGGGGGGCAAAAACCTCACCTGTTTTGGGTATTGCTGTCCAATAAAAGATACAGTTTCATCACAGAGGTAGTTCAAGAATGCTGCTTCTTATCATTCTCCTTCTTGCCCACACTTCCACATAAGTTTGCGTGGTGTTTTCCACTTGGATTAGTTGCCCCAATTACAGCTGTAGAATATCCTCCAGCTGTATCTGCATTACCAAGGTAGTTTGGGGGTTTTACTTTGCTTCTTAGTCTGGCGCACAGGTATGAGCACTCCTTCCACAGCGTGGTTCAAGAATTTTTGAATGACAAGTAATAGTTTAGACTTTGATGTTCTCTTTACAGGCTACACGATACCTGGGGAGCTCCTGCAGAAATGCTTCTGGTTTAGTTTCCTAGAGAGAAGCCTAACTTGTGCACCTCAAAACCATTTTGTGAACCAAATCAATTTTTGAAAAGTGTGAATGACTGTGGCACTCCCTTCAAAACCAATACACTATTCCAGACCAAATGTGGACACAGTCTCCAACGCCGCTTTCGTCGAGGCTGTTTGTCTCTCGGCTTTGCAGTGCCGCAGTTCCTTTGATAACTTCCAACAGACTGGCTGAGTTGAACCCAAAGGGAAAGACAAATTCCTCCACAAAATTATAGGCAGGTTTCCTGAAGCACAAAGGCTCACACAAGCTGATAGACAGGTGACACAAGGAGTTAAATATGCAGTGATACAGAGTGATTTCTGTGCTAATCTGTACAAGGCAATGATTGTGTCTCTAAGGCACAATTCTTTGAACAAACAGTTAAGATCAAACAGTACATTGAGTATCCAGATTTATCTCAAGATCCCCTTACTCCAAATTTTGTAGGAAGAGAGAAAAACCCTATTTTTATAACGTTGAATAAAACACTTGCAAGTTACTGAGTGAAGTATTCAGGAAATACCAAAGCACCCAGTCTTTTTATTACAACATTTATTTTAGTATAGAAGGCACTTACAATACAGAAAGAAAAAAAAAAATATGATAGGCACCAAAAGTGAAGTTAGAATTAAAATGACAAAGAAACAGTTTACCAGACAAAAGGAGCACCCTTCCCTGTTAACAATAGAGCACACAGAAATGAAGCTATTGGTGACTAACTTTTTAAACAGTTAGGGCTTATTTTTTTAATAGAAAAAGATAAAGGCTGTTCTACTGTGAACTGAAATTAAAAAAGAACCCCCTCCACACACCTGTACGAGGATGTGGGAGCTGGTGGTGTTCACAAACATGGGGCTTTTCAGCTCCGGCACTGCAGGAGGTCCTGGTACATCTCAATGAGGTGAGCGGCCTCTCTCTGCCCAGAAAGCACAGCACCGTGGGTAGTGGAATAATACTTCCTGTGAGTGGCCTCCCCTGAAAACATCACCTGCATTGGCTGAAGGGGATAAGAAAAGCAGAAAAGCTCAGTCCTTACTGTAAAGCAGGCACAAGGCTAAAAGGAGACAAAACTTCCTGTGCCCTCCCACATCCCCAGGAGCTGACACCAGTGTTTTTAGAGTGCTGGTTCTCAAAATCCCAATGTGGTGTACCGCAGGGACAGGCACAGGACAGTCTGTCAATGTCAAGCTCGTCCTCCTTGCTGTATGCCTGCACAGATCAGTTTGCAGGGCTGAGGCACCATCACAGTGCCAGATACTAGCTCCAATAACCTCAAACAAAAAGGCACGAATCACAGAGCACCTTACTTCTCTACTGACTCCTCCCTTTGCTCCCCTAAATTATACTTTAACCTTTTAGGCATTAAGGATTTTTTTTCTGGACAGCAATTTCAGAAGGAAAAATAGTCATTCATGTCTCAAAACCCACAGGGTAAGACACAGTGTCTTATCTCTTACATCAATAGTTAGGTGCTTGCTAAAATTGCTGCCAACTCAGTTCTAAGGCGGGAATTTCAGGTACCTCTATTCCCCAGGAACTACAAAGAAAGACTGCAAAAGCTCCTGCTATCTTTTCTAATAGATTTCTGTGCTGAATAAAATTACATGGTGGGCGTCAGGCTCTGGGTGGAGGAAATGGACTGGGCAGCTGCTTGGAGGCTGCACGTTCATCACCCATTGTCTTTGGATTTGGACACGTAACCCTGAATGACGGGGTGAGCTTGGCCTCCCTCGCCCTCTACTGCCAACATAGAAAGATTTCCTAATACGCACCTCTGACACATTCAGACTTAGACATTAGCAGGGTCATGTATTTAATGCGACTTATTCAGACTATGCTTTAAAACAGAATAACACATGCTTTCCTAAGGAATTCTGAACTGGCCAATAAGGCTAATGGTCATTAAACGCAGAGATCACAATTCCAAAAGCCACATGGATGAGCAGCTCTTGATAATTTCAGACAGAGATGTGGGGATTCCTGAGACGTTGGCATTCCAAACATTAAAGAGGTAAAATCCTACGTACACCATTTTTCCAGAGGGGTATGTATAAAAAAAAAATGGAAAACACACTACTAGAGGTGCAACCAGAGGTTGTCTCTTTTGACCAATCTCCCAGAAATCTGGCTACCCAGGGTTATGTTAGTCTTATTGCCAGAAAAGCAATTTAGGCCATACTTACAGTAGTTTTGGAGCTTTCAGCATAAGGCAGTGGTTTAGCGAGTTTCTCCACATCAGCCCCACTAGACCCAACTTGGGTGTAAGAGTAGGATCCACGGAAGTTGGGATTGCTGCCCCAGGAGGACCGCAGGATCCGGCGAGGTTTTGGAATGTTTGGATTCCCTAGGCAGAAAGCGGGAGAAGACAAAAATTAAGACCGTTGTTACAGACTCTGTAACACTTCAGCATGCTTAGCCTGCTATGAAGACGATCCAAATTCCCCCACTTTCTTCATCATGGCTTAGAGAGGGAGACATCCAACTGTAAAGACTACTTAGGCACTGCATTATTTAGTTCTACTAAACAATTATTTCATCGTGCCTTCAGTTCCTTAAAATCAGAAGCAGCCTACATCCGTGGTTCAGCTACCGCTTTTAGGAGTATTGAGTGTCAACCAGAGCTATGAAATACAAGGCTGAAACAGAGCAAAGGCACCTGGGTGGCTTGCCAGAGTACAGTGTGAACACTTTCTAACCACTAACCCCAACATCAAAATATGGCACTGACTAGCAAATAAATATAACCTACAAACAAAATACATCCTACAACTGAATGTTGTTTCAGGAGTAACAACTCAGCATAACAAAGCCTCTAAAATACGCTCCTCCAAGAATCTTCAAAGCAGGAATGCCTTGGGATGGAAGTGAAAAGCCCAAGGGAGTCTGAGAACAGGGAGCGCTCAGATGCGTCAAGGAAATAAGTTATCACGTTTTATTTTTAAGGGCTGTGGGAAAGCCCAGGAGAACACACCATGAAAGCTGTTAGACAACACAACACCAAACAGAGCCAAAGCAGTCATCCATCACATTGCAGTACACAAAAACAATCACACGAGGTATTTTCAAATAAAAGGAGTCTCTGCAGTGGGCTGGTGGTGCCTCTTCTGTAGCTGGTGCGTGTTCTCTTGTTCCACTGTCAAGGTACGCAGAAGATTTTCAACACAGGAGTCAACAAGTAATATGTTGACAAAAAGATGATTAACATTAGGAACACACAGTGTTACAAGCAATCAGATGCGGGCTTGTCAGCCTGCAGATAAGCCCACAGATCTACTAAAAGACTGAAATTTGTTCACAGAAGGGTTTGTGGAGCTATCAGCCCAATCAACAACTACATAAATCCAGCAATATTTAATAAGGCAATCATTCAGACTGGTAAAAGCTTCATTCCTCTCTAGTGTTTCCCATGGATGACTCTGTACTCTGTACACAAGCAGGTAAACAGCAGCCTTCCCACAAGGGAATTATTCTTCATGGAGCAACTTCATCACAAGGGAAATGTGATGCAGCACAGCAACCTGAAGCATGTGGCTCTGGGCAGACGGCAGTTTCATGCAAAGATGCCTGAGCCAGCTGGCAGCATGGAGCAGGGCTGAGGCGCCTGGGTACGTTAAAATGCAGCTGTACAGCTCCCAGAACCAAAGCCAGACTCTTTCCCTAGCACCATGCTGTGTGGTGCAGATGTACCAGCTCTCATGAGCTCCTTTAAGGTTCTCCAGCACATCGGACCGTGTGAGCATGATCCAAGTGTCCACTGTACAACTATTGTGCCCCTGCACTTCTCCATTTATGTACCTTTTAATGTGAGAAGCTGTTTCCAAGAGAAAAATCAGGAGACCTTCATTTCTGCTGCACACATAGGGGAGGAGCTTGATTGAAGGTCAGACGGAAACACGTAACACAAGCTCTGATCCTGAACTGTTGTTTGCAACTACAAAGACTGGGAAGGCCACACTAATTCAAGGAACATATTTAATTGGACTTTCTCAATCTGTTTTTAAATAGATGGGTAGACATGTGCCTTTGCCTACAGATAAAAGTAACAATTAATACAGGTGTGGAAACTTTTAAGTTTCCACTGTCCAAAGAGAGATAAAATGGCTAAAAAGGGATGTTAGCCTTCGCTAAAATAGGAGGGCACATATCTTTATGACACAGATTTCCACTTGTGAAGCTATGGAAGATAACTCCACTTGCCCCAAACAATCCCGTCTTTACTCAGCTACTGTGAAGTGTGGCTACCGAGATTTATTGCATATAGGGCTGATTATGAGACACAGAATTATCATAAAATCAACTCACAGATCTAATTTAAGACACACAAATTTAGTTGCCTACCAGAGAGCAGAGTATCTAAGACCGCGTCAAAGCCAACAGAGATCTATGGTAGTACCCACACATTTTCTCCTACATCCACCAGAGAGACCGTAGGGTATTCCAGGCATCCACATGGGGCTCACAGGTATGATGCAGAACCTAAGAGAGATCTGTTCCCCTGGAGGACAGGGAGCACAACTCAGGGCATCTCCAGCCGCAGATTGACAAATCAGTGAGCTCTTCAGAAGGGAGCAGGCCTGCAATTACTGCCTTCTGGCTTCTAACACTCGGAGCTTAGCCAACAAAGAAAGCAGAGCAAGACTTCTAATTGTTCAAAAGCATCCCACTTAATCAGATTTAGAGGACGCTGCTTTTCAACCATCCAGTTGTGAAAAGCAGTAATTGTCAATGCTTCTTAGGTTAGAACAATCCTCAGAGCTTTTCACAGCAAAGCCAGATAATCTGCAACACTAACCTGCATGTGAAATTTAAGGTCACCTCGCAGAGAGGAATTCTCAGCACAAGTCTAAAAGAATGGATTTAACATAGGACTGGTCTAACACCCTCTGATGCAAAGCAAAGGCCTCCATGAGCAATGGACTGGGAAAAACACAGCTAAAGATGGGAACCCACCTGGTAATGCATTAATTCTTTAATAGAAGAATAAAAAATAAGAACATGGGGGATTTCATACCCAGAACATGAAAGCTACAAAAGGCAAAGTGAACACTAAGAGGCTCATACTACCTACTTTCATTACTGAATATAAGGTGCTCTCTATACGCAGTAGAGAAAAGCTTCTTCAGAAGATGTTGCAGAGCACCAAATGAAGCGTGGAAGATCTGAACTGTCTTGTCGGAGAGTCTTTCTTTCCACTGAGTTTAGGATCCTAGAAGGACTAGTTTCCAAACTCAATAGCTGATTTACACGAAGCTGGATGGTGGGAAACACTTTAAAAGCTAGGTTTGGCGGTGCTAATTGGGTCAGAGGAGTCCAGTCATTTTCAGAAATTACTACAGTTAGATCACAGACAGAAGGCTGCTTTGTCCCTCCCCAACCAAGCCCTAGCTTATCTAACCCACTCTCACCCTCCCCATGGAACAGATTAGTGGAGAAGATGGTAGGTGCATGGAGAGCTGAGCACGCTTCTGTTCTTTCAGCCTGCCTGGAACTTGGCCCAGATTAACCTTGACGTATTGCTGCTTCTGTGAACCTGCTAGGGAAAATGGGAGCAAGGGTAATAGGATAAACCCAGCCACCTTAGCAGGGGCATCCTGGAAGATCTGTGAAAAGCTTTTCTAGAAACTAACAAGTTTTTTGGTCAGAAAGTAGAACAGGTCATGTTCCTGTACTGGGTGCTCCAGAAAAAGGTTTTCTTCTCACAGTTTTGAGCAGCTGAGAGGGCACCTCTCAGCTTATGCACAAAACATTCATTGCAGGGCAAGACACTGTTAAATTCAGTCTGAAATTCTCCAGGGTTAGATAACTCAGGATTAACAGAAGGCCGAGACAGAGATCACACTGCTGAAGAGTCTGATGGACAGTGACCAGGTGCAGTATCAGCTGGACCAGCAACTGCAGCACATACCAATGACCCAGTGCCAACATGTTTCCATCCTGGGAGGAACAGAGGGAACACCCAACACACGCAAAAAATAACAGTGAAGGAGACCAAGAAGGAAGACGGAGAGTATACTCCCACCTGCCAAACTAAGGAAGACCCAAAAAGCCAAATTCCCACTGATGAATCGAGGTGGTTTTTTTTAGAAAAAGGAGGTCTTAAGCAAGGAGAGCTGCAACAAACAAGGTTGTTTATATCCTCGGGGAGACGTCAGCACTGGAACAACTTGGCCTTAAGAGAAGAGCCTCCTGCTATGCCTGCGTAGAGCAGCAGTTGGCCTGCTGAGGTCAGGAGGAAAGAAGGCATGTGTGTACTGACGCTGCAACATAACGCAGGGATACCCAACACCACTGAAAACAAACATCTCAGGAGGCAGAAGCTGTCCAGAGTCGAGCATTCACTGATTCATCCCACTTCTCTGCCGGCGAGCCACAGGTTCGTCATTCAACATAAATGCAACAATGAAGAAGCTGAAACAAGGACTCAGTTTTGGTCTCTGCATTAGGGTTTCTGAATCCAATGTCTACTCTACAATTTCTGAAGAGAGCGGTAAAACGTAAAACCTCTTTTGGCAGTAGCCAGTTATGCAGGTAGTCCTCAGCTTCCAGGACCCTTTCTCTAGATCTCAATGCTGTTGGTAGTAAATGGTCTGTAAGCACAGGGGAAAGCTACAATTGTGAAGGCAAATTTCTTCAGTTAATTGGAGGTCCATGGACAAGTAGTAAGGCTGGAAATCCACTGGGTGTTGAGATTTGTCTAACATGAGCTAGCAGGTAGATATAAATAGATTAATCACAGTACTTACCTCTAGAATAGCATAAAATGCATCTAATCTTGGAGGATGCTGCTCATAATTATGTATAAATTCAAAATCCTTATTTCAAGACTGCCAATGAGTCAACCACTATTTCTTTCAGCGCTACTACATTACACTTACATTTGTACAGTGTATTCCATCAGAGGATCTCAAAGACCTCCACAGACACAAAAAGCCCTTTTCTTGGGAAGGTGTGCAACCTCTAGAGAAGTGACTGCGGACAAACTAAGGCCCAGCGTGTTCAAGTATTACCACTTTTAGTGATTTCATCTTGGATTTTCTCAATAATCATAATAATAAAACACCTAAGATCTGTCTTGCTCCAACTCCTGCCTTTAACGTGACATGTGCTCATTAAACGTGAAAACCGTGATGTCCAGGAAGGTTTAAGTGAGGTAGCCAGAAAATGGGAACTCTCAAGATCAACGGATTCATCAAAATTTAGGCCAATGAGATTTCCATATAGCCTCATGTTGAATGGAAGTCAGGGATGCGATTCAACTACCACATCTCAGCTGATCTAAAGAGGTCCAACTCCACTGGCTCTAAAAGAGCTATGCTGCTTTCCACAGCTGAGATCAGCTGCTGAAGAGTTATTTGTGATTAAATAAAGCAGAGGATGTGGAATCCTCAATCTGCCCACCACTTCCTGAGCTGGTTATCAGCCCCTCTGTATAAATAGCTTTCAGGCACACCCAAGCACCAGGTATGCTGGAAGCACACACACAGCCCGTTCAAAGGGGCATAAAATGCCAAAGAACTAAAAATGACTTTAGCGCATTTCCTTCCTAGGGTTATTCAATACCCCAGCCCCGCTTTCCCTCTCTGCTCCACTCACCAAAGGAATCAAAACATGGCTGACCTGTAAATTTACGTAGCATTTCAGTGCAGGTTTCTGCCACAGTTTCATCATCACACTTCTCCATAATCAAAGCCTCTTCTCCACAGATCCAGCCACTCAGGACATGGCCGTACCTCTCCGGTGGGTAGAGTACATCAAAGCTGCAGATTTTCTTGTACCACAGCTCCTCAGGATAAGTCAAGCTCTCACTCTCTGCTTCATCTTCCCAGACAAACTGGATGCTGTTGCATTCAGAGCTCCAGAAAGGCTCTTCGAACTCCAGGAAAATCTTGTCAGTTGTATTAATTCCTAGTTTCTCAATGGCCATCACCTTCTCCTCAGGTAAGCGGGGATGAAACAGGCTCTCGTGGCGTTTCTTCAAGACTCCCAGGGACACAGTCACAATGACGTGGTCAGCTGGGATGAACTCACAGTCCTCACACTCTATGAAGACATCAGAGCCCTTGTCCTCCTCAGGGAGGTCACTGTTGTGGTCAGCCACCCTCTCAATCTCCTTGCTGACCGACTGGTTCCAGTGGATGCACTTAACCGGCTTGCGGAGCTGAATGACAGATTCGGGAATGGAGCGGGCCAAAATCTCCACGATTTTAATGAAACCGCAAGGAATGATGTGATGAGCCCCAGGGATTTCGGTCCATTCCCCAAATTCACTGAGTGAGACTTCATCCATGCTGTGGGAGCTGCTCTCACAACTCTCTACCTAAGGACCAACAACACAAAAACAACATTGTCACAGAGCAACTCATTTTGCTGTAACACAACATTGCAAGGGCACAGAGGAGCTGCGCCAAGGCGAGTTGTGAATCCCACTCTTAAACCACATTATTTTTGCTAGTAAAGAAGTATTGGCCATAGGATTTGACAAAAAAATCAATCCTTAGCCTTCCTTCCAACCAGGTAAACCATTTTGTCATAGTAACAAGCTGTATCAGATTTGGTTGCATCAGCCCCAGTTGTATCATCCAGAGTCCAGAGATGATGTCTTTGCTTCTGCATGATCTTGGGTTATGGTTCTGACCGTTTTCTATCATTTAAAACCCACCTCACTGGCCAGGGACTGCCTGCTTAGTGCTCCTACAACAGAAGCTGGAGCTATGTTACTCATACGCTCTTTCCAATGTTAATAAGTGTTCCTATGAGGAGCCATGAAAAACTTTTGGTAGCTATTTCTGCTGCCTGCAGCTTTCAACATGCTGTCAAATGGTCAGTGATCAGCAAGCTAACAATCTGCAGGAGATGAGAGGACCCAACACAGAAGGAACTGAAGGAGACAAAAAAGGGAAATGTGCCAAGATGTGAGACACTTGCATTTGATTCACTTGATGTGATTATCAAAGCTTTAGATTCAGGACCTGTTGGTTAATGTTTGCAGGAATATTAGGCAGAGCTGTAGCTTCCAACAATCCCTGAAACAAAGGCAGGATGTTCGGCCTGTCTTGTGATAAGTTTCTAATGATAATACCAAGGCATGGGACACAGCAATCTTAAAATCTGCAAATCACCAGAGTCACAATGATTCGCACACTGTAATTCTTTAAGCATTTTAGGCAAAGGGAACATTACAATTCCTTGCCCTTTGGCCAATTCCCTCACACTTGGGACAACTTTCCAGGCCTTTCCACACTTTAACAACCATGTTTGGAAGCCTGGCAAGCCTAGACCCTCTCCCCGTGGAGCATCCTGGTGCAGGGCAGGAATCTCTGTGCTGTGCTAAGATGTCAAGCAAACAAGTCAAAGTTGTCCCAAGTAGTTCACAGGCTGCTCCTGTGACTGTATTGACAAACAAGTAGTTTGTCAGCCCCTTCCTGGTCATTGCCCAATGACTCCAGTGAAGACTGAGCCGGCACTACTGCTGGGCCAGGTTGCCAGCAGTTAGGTCTTGAATAAGATTTATCCTCCGAGTCTGCTGTGGTCCTACCCCACCTGATAGCTGAGCAAGCACTCTCCATGACTCACCCTGGGCCAGTTCTGATGGCCCACAACAGAAACCCTGCACCCTGGGTCCTGCAACAGGCCGCTCATCCTGCCTGGATGCTCCAACAGGACACTCTACATTACAAAGATAATAAACAGTGATGGGTGATAGCTATTTTATTCTTTCTACCATGAAGGAAAAATGCCAGGGAGAAAAACAGGCGATTACCAAGACTATACTTTGACTGAGACACCGGTTAATCCCCTTTCTCTCAGCAACTGTTCTGATCTGACAGTCTTAAGTATCAGAAGCTTTGTTGTTCTCAGGTATTTATACATGAGAAGGGATTCAAAAGACTTGCAGAAAAGTCTCTGACTGTGACAACCTGTAGCAACCATAGAAGTAACCACCAGGAAAACCAGAGCTATATCAAATGACTAATGTCGTCTGCATGGGTGATGTTACATGGATAACACAGTAAATAACAAGTCTTTACATAGCAGCTGTGGAGACACCCTGTGATACAAGCTCTTGGGTTAGGACATTGAGATATCAGAACAGCACTCAGAACACCTAGGTTCAAATCTCAGCTTTATCACAGATCTCCTATGAGACTCTTCAGGTCTTTACTTCTCTTTGTTTCAGCTTCCCACCTGTAAATAGTGAGTACCATACACTTACCCACATCACAGAGTTCTGCTTGCCTCCCCTGCCTCATTTCATAAGCCTTTAAGTCATTATAATTGAAATAGGAATGACTGTTACACTTTACTTGTGCAGTGCTTGATGCAGCATTAAGTTCTTATCCCACAGAGATCTCATTTAGGCCAAGGCATCAACGAGATAAAAAGAACTAGGAAAGCTGTGAGGAAAGATGATTAGGACATGGGTTTATATAATCTACCTTTGATTTTTTTGCTTTACCTTCAAAATGCTTTCTAGGGATTTCTTCAGCGAATTACTAGTATCAAAGTTACATTTCCTCTGGTCTCTGAGATATGGACAGAGGCAGAAGGGGGTAAAAGACGCTCAGGCGGGATCATGGGGTCCCAGGTGTAAGGCACAAGACAAGACATTACTAAAAGAACCTGACAATAGAGTAGCTTCAGATAGTAAGAAAACATTAAATCACAGCAGAAAATTTAACATGGTCCAGAAAAGCCCCTTCTAATTAGAAAGCTGGAAGTTTAAGGTAAGAAGGAAAAAAAAAAAAAAAAAAGGCATTATTTCATTATTTCTTGCAGCCCACTGTCCTTGGATATGGCTCATAAAGAAGAGTTGTCAATATGAACACAAACTGCCCCAGCTGCAAGAGACCACAGAAAGCAATTCTCCAGTGATAGGCAAGGCTTAGCCAGGTGTCTGAGGTTCAAGATTTGTCTGCTCTTAGTTAAAACAAAAAAACAATGACATGCATACACACCTTAAGGTACTGCTGGATCATGGCTAGTTTCAGCTTCTTGACAGCCTCTGTGTCATCCGGATCGGCCTTGACACGTTTGCGCACTACGTCCCGTGTAAAGACGCCCACACTATTCTGGCTCTCAGCATTGACTGGTTTACCTCGTTGGAAGAATTCCTGAGTCAGGTTATAGACCTGCCAGAGACACGACAGAAAGACGGACAATGTGATTCACAGCACAATCCAAGCCCCAAGCAGGATGCTTTTTCCTCCATTCAGATCACCTTCTCTTGCCAACTTTAGAGATCAACCTTGGCAGTTTATTGTGCACTCTGCTCCAACACCATGTCAAATTGCGCCCACAGCTATACTGGTTAGAAGGCAGGAAGCAACACTTCCCTCCAGGCACCCCTACTCACCTGCAACAGTCTACTTACTATTAAGTCATTAAGTTACCATTAACTTACTATTAAGTTATTTTTTAATTTGAGTATATCCATTCTATCACTTGCAGAAGACTAAGTGAGGCAGTCCTGCCATTTTCAGTAGCTAAGGCTTGTTGTTCAACCAGCTGTTTTGATACTGCAGCTGGATCAGTAAGCCGAGTAAGTGCAGACTGCAGAGCACCTCTACAGAGCAAGCTTGGGTTTGCTATGTGCAATTTCTGGCTCTGCTGAGCAGTGTCAGTCTGACTTGTCCCCAGTCTCCATCCAAAGTCTCCAGGGAATGAAGTCAAGCAGCAGGACCCACGTGCATCCTTGCATCTGACAATAAGGCACCAGCTCATCTCCTACCACAGTGTCTCAGATGCAATTCCAGGTGCAGACTCTGTATCTGTATCTAAAATTTTCTCAGGTTGCAGGGCTCAGATCTTTGACTGCTCCAAACTGGAACCAGCCCTCCCACCCTCTCCATTATTGTAATTATTTATCAATAATGCTCAGGAATACACCAGGCTGGGGGGGATTCAGTTTCATATTTAGTTTTCGGTTGTCCCCTGAGAAACAGTAAGCAACCAACACAGGCTTAGCAAAGGAATTTCGTATGCACACACGTTTCACTTGCTGAGCACAAGACAGGTACAGACCCACAGAAAACAAAGACATCCTCAGCAGCCCTCCACCAGAAGCCAGCCTGAGAAGGACCCACAGGAAAAAAACCTTCTAACAAATCATTGTTCTTTGAAGGAGATCTTCCTAACTTCTTTTTTAACCCCAGTTTTCTACCATACAAGCTACTTAAAAGCAAGAAAACAACCATCCACTTTGGCCATCTGCTTGTGGCTGTCTGGAGTAACCAGTGCTTCTGTAGGATTGCCAGAAGAGCCTGCAGTTGAATCATGGCCCTTCATTTCCATGGAAAAACTCCGAGGAATCTTTTAACACAGGAAAGCTTTTAAAAGATGCCTCCCAGAAGTGCAACTTATCCCCTTATTGACTTGTTTGTCCAGAATGAGTCACAGTCTCATTTATATCATGCCACAGGGCTGCACAGTACTCTTACAAATAGAGAGGCAAGATCCCTGCTTGGTGAGTTTTTCCTGTCAAATGTGGTTTGATTACAACTTATGACTCTTCTTTGGAGACAGATTATTCAGACACACTGAGGAGTTCAACTCAAAAGTAAACACCTGGCAGGAAGCTGGCAGAACTGTGACAGCCACTCCTTCAAAAGCTCCTACATCTTCTCATTCTCTGCTGATATGGCTAATTCATCACGTTGTAGTTTCTTCCCATCCCGATGATCCCCAGAAGCTTAATTTTCTCCTGGGTTTTAGGAGTAAAGTCCTCCTTAAGGAGGCAAAATAGAGGGACGATGAGGAAGGGGAGGCAGTCATGGAAAATACATGGTAGTGGCAGGAGGAAGAGAAAGCAGGTCTGTGAGTAAACAGAGGAAGGAGAGTAGATGAGAACAACTCTAAGGGATGAGGAGGAAACTGAAGAAAAAAAATAAGTGAAAGAATGAAAAACAGGGAAAATAAACTACAAAACCAGAGACTTAATCACAAGAAAAGTGAGTGGTACTGCTGAATACAGAAGAGAACTGTAGACACTGATTGGGACACAGCCTTTCCAAGGAAATTTCCAGACAAGAAAGGTGGAGACCAATGACCCAAATGAAACAAAGGTTCCCAGCAAACAAAAAGAAATAGCTTCTTCTCTGTCCCCCAACGCTAAAAACTCTTTGGCAGTTTCAACATCCCACAGCTCTCAGGTCCACTGATTTCTGAGGCCCAAACCACTTCCAGCAATTACAAGCTGCATAGACCTTGCGTCAGCATAATGCAGCTCAGCTTTCATAAGCCGATTCCACGCTATAAGCAGATAATGTATTCACAAGACAAGCAAAGCTGTGTTAAAACCCAGATACCATTTGGCCAACAGGATGAGCGAGCCATGGGTATGTTTTTATTAACCATTATATTCTTCATTGCCCAATAGAGAAAAGAGCAGAAATGCACAGTGCTCTGTGCTGTAAACATCAAGTAAAGTCTTTCCTATATATATCATCCCATCAATCAGAGAGTGGGTAAGCATAATCATCATCAGGATTTATTATTTTTTCACAGAATCCCCATTATTTCCTTGCTTTTCTCTTCTTGGGGGTGCTGAACCATCTGATAAAGAACAGAAGGCAAAGATGTTGTAGGAAAGAAGCAAGAGGAGAAACAACAGCAAGTCCTACGTTAAGAGATACATTGTCTTAATAAAAGAATCAAAAAGTTACTCAAAATGTATTCTTTAATGTTCATGCGCTGCAAATAAATTCTGTATAAGAAACTATGGAAAAGGTTCACTAGAAGTCTCGTTTAAGGTACATTACTAATGAAGTAGGAGCAGAAATGTACTGTCTGGAGTTGGATTTAATTCAGCTTTGCTTCCCCAGGTGGGAAACTGCTCATAATAACACAAAGCATCATCATGCTATGGGACCACCTCTGAAGTCACTAGGAATAGGCATTTGTGAGATTTAGAACCACATTCTCCTTAAATCACTTCATCATGATGTGATGACAAAAGGGTTCCTGAAAGAGTTCATGTGGGCTTTATTTCACAGAGCCTGGTGAAAGGCAGCATCAAAAACCACCTCAAAGGTTCTGCTTATTTTCTAGTTAATCCTACAAAATATCCATGCATGCAAACTGGGAGCACCATGACCATCAGCAAAGAGAGCTACACCATATAGAGTCCAGACTGATCTCCCTTTTTTATTATCACAGACCTGACACAGCGAGTGCACCCTCTGCAAGTTTGCAGATGACACCAAGCTGAGATGTGCAGTTGACATGCCTGAGGGACAGGATGCCATACAGAGGGACCTGGACAAGCTCGAAAAGTGGGCCCATGTGAACCGCATGAGGTTCAACAAGGCCAAGTGCAAGGTCCTGCACTTGGGTTGGGGCAACCCTCAGTATCAATAGAGGCTGGGGGATGAAGGGATTGAGAGCAGCCCTGCCAAGAAGGACCTGGGGGTACTGGTGGATGAAAAACTGGACATGACCCAGCAAGGTACGCTTGCAGCCAAGAAGGCCAAGTGTATCCTGGGCTGGATCCAAAGAAGCATGGCCAGCAAAGCAAGGGAGGTGATTCTGCCACTCTGCTCTGGTGAGACCCTACCTGGAGTACTGTGTCCAGCTCTGAGGCCCTCAGCACAGGAAAGACATGGACCTGTTGAAGCGGGTCCAGAGAAGGGCCACAAAAGTGATCAGAGGGACAGAACATCTCTCCTCTGATGAAAGGCTGAGAGAGTTGGGGTTGTTCATCCTGGACTAGAGAAGGTTCCGAGGAGACCTTGTAACAGCCTTTCAGTAATAAAGGGGGCCTACAGGAAAAGTGGGGACAAATTTTTTAGCAGGACCATTTGCAATAGGACAAGGGGTAATGGTTTTTAAAAGAGGGCAGATTCAGACTAGATAGAAGGAAGAAATTCTTTACTTTGAGGGTGGTGAAACACTGGAACAGTTGCCCAGAGAGGTGGTAGATGCCCCATCCCTGGACGCATTCAAGGCCATGTTGGATGCGGCTCTGAGCAGCCAGATCTAGTTGAAGATGTCCCTGCTCATTGTAGAGGGGTCGGACTAGATGACCTTTAGAAGTCCCTTCCAACCCAAACTATTCTATGCTTCTATGATTCTAAAGATCCTGTGGGTTTGGGCAGAACAACCCGCTCTAGAAGCCTGTTTGCAAGAACCATCAGCAGAAGCAAAAGACACAGAACATCTCAACTGACCATTCTAAGCAGATTTCCATCCGTAATTCTGAGAGTTTACATACAATCCTGCGGGGCAATGGGTCTCAATGTCAGAAATTAAAAGGAGTTAATTGAAGGGGTATAATCCTAAAATGGCTTCACTTCATCTTACATATTCTGTCTTCTTTGTGACCAGCTGTGGAGCATTTCACAAACAGGGTGTCTGCAGGGAACACGGCTTTCACCAGAAATACCCTCTCTTTTACCTACAGGCTTCCACCTACATGTGTTGAGCACATACGTGCTCCTCCACCACAGGAAGAGGCAGTCTCTTAGGAAGAGCAAATCTAAATAAAGAAGTTTCTCAGCACTGAAGGAGGTCAGGAAAGCACATCCCAATCCATGCTCCTTCCTGTCAGTGCCGGTGACGATCCGTAGCATTGTCTTTTTCTCACTTGGCTTAAAAAATGCAGTGACTTAATCCCCGGTCAGTAAAAAAACCTCGATGGAGATAGGACCATGCTGTTACCAGGCCAGACATCTGTCAGTGCAATAGAGGGGCAGGGAGGGAACGGTGACTCTCAGTGGCCCTTTGGTCCTGCTTTCTATGATAACAGAAGGCAAGGCACTGGAGCTTAATTGGGGATGGCACCAAGCCCAGCACAGGGTGGGGGTAAGAAGGGTGGAAAACTTTGTCATTCTTTGGCTGCATCCTTCCCCCAGAAGCTGTGCAGCACACAGGAGAAAGCTGACAGATAACAAGGCCATTAATTAGCTGATTGTTAAAGGGAGGGTTCCTGTGAAGCAGGTCTTTAGGGACCACATCCTTACCGAAAAGCCTAAGTAAAAATAGGCATTTTTTTCTAAATCAGGCTGGTCCGATGGACTGTGGAATTCTTGGGCAGGCAAAGCAGTGTGATTTTTCACCTGCATTTAACTTGTCAAGCTCACCATCTCCCTCTGCCCTTTACAAGTACCTGGGAGTTGGCATTAAATAGCTCTTTGGAGAGGGAAATGAGGATTTAGCAGGGACAGAACAGCAACTCTGAGATGGGTTGTCCCTGTTCACCTTTTCCCAGCAGTTACACACATACACAGACAGTGAAGCTGCAGACGATACCCTCAAAGGTCACACTCCTATCCCTTTTCTTTGAGGGTCATGCAGATGTGGTATAAGCAGGCAGAGGAAAAAAATTCCACCCCAGCCCTAGGATTCCCCCGGTTACCCTATCAGGAGTGGAGAGGAAGGCAGGAAGATTATGAATACATGGCACAGACATCACATCCTGGGCAACCTTCCAGTGCTGGTGCCCCCTCCCTTTGAGGGACTGACGAAGACCCTGAGCAGTGCAAGCCCTGCATAGTACACAGTCTAAGAAGCACAGTCTTAAAACAATAGTGGCTGGAGAGCTGTCCTGATAATAGCAGGCTCAATGCCCTTTCTCATGGTGCATCGCTTGGCAATACTTGGTTGGAAATCCAGGTAGCTGCTCTGCAGGACTGGAGACCTTCTTTGCAGGCATTGCTCAGTTCTCCAGCACTCTCATGGAGGAGGATTCAGGTCACCTCGGTCACAAGCCCATGATCAATCTTGACTGACTTCAGTGCAGCGCAACAGCCTCTCAGTTAAGACAATTTCTCACAGGTAACTTTCTGCTAGAGAAATGAAGAGCTGAGCAGTCTTGCTGCTTGGCTTCCTTGTAACCAAATAAAGGCTTCTGTGTGGCATCCCTACAGCTATTAGAAATTCAGGCTACTGCAAACAAAAAGAAGCAAAACTTGTACTGAAGTAGAAGGAGCCAGCCAAAAAAGATTGGACAAGTGCCTGGAAAAAGCGTAAGGACTTTCCAAATGAACTAGCGAGGCAAAGCTCTGGAGGTACTGGGGTGCCTTGCCTTTCACACCAGGAAAATTCAGCGCAAGGCTGAATTCAGCCTTGCTAGGCTCCACCTTCAGTGACTCCGCTTACCCAAGCGAAACACTCGAGGGAGACCCTCTGCACTTTGCATTCACTAGAATTTGGTGTCCAGATGACAAGATAACTGGGGCGAGAGAGATACAGATGGAGAAGCAGAGCTGAAGGCATATGCTTGAGCCCAAGCACATGGCAGCAGCTGCAGCGAAAGAAGGGCAGTGTGTGAGTGCATGGGAAGTGAGCCAGCTGTGCAGGGGAGGGCAGGCATTTTAAACTGTGACAAATTTAGCCCCGTTCATTCAGGACTACATTTTCCACTGTTAATGCCAGTGCTCCATCCCTGATTAGGCTTTGCACCCATCATGTGGTTTCTGGTTGTTTTGTTTGTTTTTTTTTTTTTTCCAAGTCAGGACAGCATGTGTCACAGCCTTTGCTATCTCAGCCTCTTCTGAAGGGGGAGATGCAGCCTGAGAGATGAAACGACATGATGGTGGGATTGCTAACAGCAGGCTGCCCCAAGACTCTGAGAAGGGCCTGGGAGCTCCTTCAAGGCAAGGGAGAAGCCTGACCCCAGGATTTGGTGATCTGTAAGATGGCTTTTTATCCTGGACAACTTCAAGACATTTTAACAAAACCATTCAAAAAGCTTGCCTCCTCAAGAAAAAAAGAGATGCAGAACTGAAGGTCAAATTCCTACTGTTCCTCCCCAGCACCCATTTCATCACCAGTTAAAGCAAGAAAGTATTGGCAAGCTAGGACCAAAAAAAAAAAAAAATGACGGTGTGGGAGGAGAAAAAAAAAAAAAAAAAGAAACAAACCCAAGAAGTGCACCAGGCTGACTCAGCATGTGTAAACAGAAAAAATTCTCTGCACCTTATGCCAGAGGAAAAGGTCCCCAAATCCACATGCCTGCTGTACACACTCCTGACTGCCCACCCACCAGGGCACTTATATTTCATAGCCTTTTTAACTGGAGATTTTCAGGAGATCACGTAGCTCACCTTAATTCCCACTTTTCCTAAGCAGCGCAGGGAAGCCAGCTGTCTTAAATCACTAAATATCGTCCAATCTGATGCCCCAAAGAGGCTGCGACAAAAGCTCAACAAAACCATGAGCTGCTTCCGCAAGAAATTCCAGCACACTTTGAAGGAAGACAGAGCAAGCACCTCCCCAGCAACAGCAAGTAAGAGGTTGGCTGATGTCCTCTTCTTGGCTTAAGCTGTCCCTTACATATTTTTTTATTGCAAAGAGTAGCTGTAGACATTTTTACAATCCATAAATGTGAAAGCCTTTTCTGTCTTGTAGCGATAAAGATATCCTGTGGCAACGATAAGCTAATTACGTGTTGCGTAAAGAAGATTAACTTTTAATGTGGTTTCTCGTGTCACCGGCTTCCCCCTTTCTCTTGCTTTAAAAGGAAGAGTAGATTTACCAAATTAATAATTTCTAAAACACTGGCACCTTGTTATAGCCTTTATCTTACTGGCTGTATCTCAAAGCTAAGTACCTCTCATCTTTGTATTCTCTTCTCATTTCAGAGTCTGCCTGCCTCTGACACTCTCCCTTCGCTGGAGATTTTCCTATCATCTTTGAGACACGATGATCACTGAGCACTGCATGCAGTTTGGCAGTGTTCCATTTACATAAATAATGCTGCTCACGGCAGTATTTTCACTTACTCCCTCTCTTTTCTAGTCTCAGTTGCTGCTAATCTTGCTCCACACATATCTCACCTGTCTTTTTTCCTGGCTGGCTCTGGTTCTGTTTTCAATCCAGTAATACGAAAAAGTTGTTCTGATGAATTATCTCCACCTGCATTTGTGCAAGAAGAATTCCCTCCCCGCCACAGGTTGCTAAATTCCTTCCATAACAAGGTTTCTTTGAAATTTCTACTACCCCTCTCTAAAACTGAAATTATTTTGTGCCATTGTGTTCAGAGCCCCAGGACAGCGTCAAAAGTCTTTTCAAACAAAAAAATCCCCCTTTCTGCTCCCCATTCAATTCTTGGTAATTCTTTACAGGGTACAGTGACTTTTCTCTTGGTGGCTTCCTAAATGCTCATGCGCATATTTTTAAACATGAAATATGCAAGAGTAACCAGTGTGTGTTTAGCCAAGCATCAAAAATACTGGTGAAGTTCCCTGTCAGATGAAAATCTGAAGGTTTTAGGTACGGCTACAGCCTGGTAAAAATAATAATTTTTTGCTCCATTTTATATAACCCACTAAGAGATCACATTACCTGGAGGACTAGACATTCTGCACAAAAATGTGGCGAATAATCACAATTAATTTTGGTAAGCCTCCTTCTTTCACTTGACTCTACCTAAGGCCAAGTCTTCCCACTGAAAGCAGAAAGAACTAATACCAACCTTTCGTATGTCTTCAACACGCAAATTAGTAAGAAACCCCATTTTCCCTCTGAAAGAAACACTAAGATGACAGAAGCAGTTGCCAAGTTACATTAAAGTAAATTTGGCCTTTTTTGTCTGAGTTGGCTTATTGCTTTTTTAGCAGACGTTAATCTTTTCACTAAACATGCATTTTCATTTCCATCTTGCAGGCTTCTATTTAGTATTTTTAGGTTCTGCCTCTGTAGTTTGGATTTATTTTTTTTTTTCTTTTTGGCTCTTCTGTCACATACTGAGTCCCTCATCTACACTGACCTGAAGAGGATGTCATTGAACATTGACCAAAAGAAATTAAAATAATCTTAAACTGAAGCCCATGCTGGTCTGAATCTAACAAAAAAGATGTTCCTTTCCTTCTGATGCAAGAAGACTTAAAATTCCTAATTCCTATGATACTGTGCTGACTTTGGCATACTACACGGCCCACTATGGTATTTATAACATCAATAAAATGTCACAGGGCTACAATATTTAGCTGGTTGTTGCTAAGGTTTTGCGTTGTACTTTGTTTAGTAATTTGATCCCTCCTCTACTCTTTTAATTAAGTAGCAACTTTCTAGAGCAAACGACTAGATCTCCCCAGCAATAGCTGCTGCAAGTGATTAAATTGATGACAAATGTGGAAAAATTGTTCTTCCTAACAACAGTGAGTTAATCCCACATCAGGGACAAATGGAGTACAGTTAAGCAGATGAGTGCAAACTAAGTGTTGATTCCTTGCAAAGAAATTAAAGACATTACTGGTTTTCTACCTTTGTTCAGCACACAGAATGTTGTAACTGTCAAGGGGGTCTCACCGTTTCAGGCAAACCTACAACCTGACAAAAGGAGGTTAATACCAACCTCGTTGTATAAATCACTGAATTCTTCAACCACATCTTTCGGGATCCTTTGCCCATTGTTGGTAAGATGATAAGCCACCCCATTCTTGGAGTAAAGACTGATCCGTCCAACACTTCTCTCACCATCAGTAGTCTCTTCAAGTAAACCATTGTCTTCTGCTAGATGATAGACTGGGTTTCCATGTGAACCATGAATCCACGTAGCTCCCAGTTCAAAAGTGGCGTGCCCTGCAGGAGAGTAAACCAAGCAAACTGGTTACTGAAGTTCATTTTCCTGAAAACTTGTCATACTCAACCCTAAATAAAATGCACGTGTGCAAAAGCAGAACAACTACCCAAGGACAACACACGTTTGAACATCACTTAAGGAGCTTTCTCTGTTAGAGAAGGGCAATGCCAATGTTCTTCAAACAAGTCCTTTGGGATACAAGTTTAGATAGTGCTAGGATGGGATGTTTCCAACAGAGATACATCACAGTGACACACCTCTGATACTTAAGGTGAATTTCAGAATCTTCTAGGTTCCCAGTTCTTATCATGGTTGCTAGCTGCTCTGTCCTTGCTACTTGGCCCTTCTAAATCATCTTCGCTAACTCTGCACTTCAGAATATGACCAGAAAGCAGAGAAAATACTGCTCGTGCTGCAGCACAAGTCATGTACTAGTGGAGGGGATGTGGGAAAGAAAAGAGCCGTAAGAATCCACACTGCACTATTGCAAAAGTGACATATAAAGATACTTACATAAATATTGTAGTTCTAGGGAAAAAACAGAATATGTAAAGACTTCAAATATCCACTGTGTTCAAGAGGAGGGGATGGATACCCAGACACAGGAAGAAAAGCATCCACAGCAAGGAGATGTAGGAAAATTTGGACTGCCCTGGGATAGCAACATTGGCCTGCATACTGAACCTTGTCCCGTGATTAAAAATGCATGCTATTTACAAATATACCTAAGATTAACTGCAATACAAAAATATGTTTCCATTCCAAAAATTAGTAAATAGGTTATATTTTATTATTTTTTATGCCTTTGAAAATTTAAATCAGATTTTTTAAGAAGATGCATTGTCAGGTTAAACACAGAGTTTGGTCTGCCCCATTCTCTCGCTTCCTTATAACTAATGAGGTGTGCACCAGGGCTGTGACCCCCCCTAAGCCAGCGCTGCCATAACAGGGCTGATAGCACCAGGAGATGTTCAGCAACTGAAAGCAGGTGCTAAAAATAAGCTTGGGTCATGTCCTCCACCCACATTTTTAGGGATTCTCAGAAGTCCAAAGCTAACTGTTGTAAAGTCTGACAAAGCCGTGATCTCCCAGGATCCCGGCGAACACCACACTGCACAGCTCGCTCTACAGAGGTGTGTGAATGCCTGATCAAGTGGGATGGTTAATAGGATCCTGCTTGATGAAGAAAGTATCATGTAGTTACCAGTCATCATATACTGTTTAACATGTAAATGTATGCTCAGACAGAAATACACTGCAGCACTATGCTATAATGCAGTCAAGTTTAACAGGTGAAAGCTCCAAGAAATGCTCCTCTCCAGCTGAGACACAGCCTCCGAGGGAAGCTCCACATATCTTGTTTTTCAAGCAGACAACCACCTCATCATTAAGGAGCATGCTGATTGCCCTTCAAAATATGCATTACAGGACTTGAGAGCACAATATTTCTACGTGTACCTAAAAGAAAGCTTATGCTTTAGAGTGTGCAGCATCAAGTCACAAACACGTGAATATTTAAGGCGCCACAAACTCCAATACACTCCCAGAGCACCCAGCCTAGCGGAAATGACTGCTGTACATTGGCAGCCAAAGGTACAAAGCTCATAAATATTGCATGTGGCAGTCACCTTGTTAATGCAATCCTCCTGCGAGTCATCACATGCCAGATCAGCAGCAGGAATACTGCCTGCTGCTTTATGTCAGGAGCTTGCTTTCTGCTACACTAACAATCCTCCTGTATACGGCTCTTATTTAAGGGGCACCTGATCTTTGAAAGAAAAAAATATGCCAGTAGGTCCTGCAGTATTTGTGCTCAGTAACAATTATGATGTGTTCCAAGTTGTCCTGTCTTCAGTAGCTGCGTGGAATATAACCAAATACCAACAAATTAAAAATAGTAATTCTTGCCTATAATACTTAGAAACTCACTATCATCAATCCCAAGCACATAAGCTAGTTGTTACCTAGTGTAAGTTATATGATAAATTATTTAAAAGTGTAAAATAAAATAACATCTTTTTAAACAGAGATAGCTAATTTACTTTCAGGATCTTAAAAGATTTTAGTTTCAGTATTATTCTACTTCGAATGAATCATCTAATACATCAAAAATAGAAAAAAATCTGCTTCCTATTCTGTGAATATAATTACCGAGACCCGAGCATCAGTCAAAACAGGCCTATACACAACAATATACCATACCAGCAGTTTTCCAAAGGAACGCACGGATTTTGTATCATGACTTCTGAATACACACGGGAGCTTTCACATTTCCCTTTGCAGCCCTAACTATTTCTTGGGCATCCTGTCACGATATATCTGCAATGGATACAGATGTTGTAGATCATGTACAAGAAACACACTTACAGTCCACAAACACACAAGCCTTCTGCCTCATCTGTGCTAGAGATGATAAACCAAACTTCTGAAAATCCAAGTTATTCCCCAGTGCTGAGTAGCAACATAATCTATGCAGCTGACGGAAAATACTGTCCCTTGCAAGACATAGCGTGGCTCAGTGAGAGTGGAAGTATTAGGATATAAGGCCAAGAGGGTGCCACCATAGGTCTGCTGAAGATTTAAACTGGATCTTTAGTCAAGTGTGCAGGCAGGGGAGCGGCCAGAGAATTTCAACGTTTAGATGCCATTTAGACAAGCAGATCCAAGTGGTTGTATGTTAAAGACCTGGAAGAACCTCTTCTGCAACAGTTTGTTGTAAGCTTTAACCAGTTCTGAAAAATGAGCAGGTCTTGCATGCCTCAGGTGCAATCTCGCTGCTTCAGGCAGTACAGAAGAAAACACAGCCCAGGATCATGCTGCCCTTTTACGCTCATACCAAGGAATGTGGAGATTCTGATTTCACCACCCAACAGAGCACCAAAATTTTTTGGAACTAAGGGCATGTGAATCTGCAAAGCACACAAGGGGCCAGAACACGGACCCACTTTGGGAAAGAATGGCAGTCCATACCCACAATGTAACTTTGACAGTTTGCAGAAGATAAGAAGAGACAGAGAGTGTGTAGTTTTAAGAAAGATATTACAAGATCAAGACTTTGGATTCCAGCCCTCTGCTCTGCAAATAACAGCTACATCTACAAACTGCAACAATTCAACCAGACTGAGAAGCCTGCTCTTGTCTCATGTTAATTAAGAAGGGTTAACGAACAGGAGGTAGATTCCCAGCAAAGGCAAAGATATGAGTAACTGGTGAAGGTGTCCAAAGGTGAGAGAATTGGTCCCAGTGCTATTAGAATAAAACTATTTCGCAGGTGTGCTGACAAAATTATATACTGCTCCCTGAAGATTTCAAGTCTTTAACACTTCCCTCCTCTCACAGACGTGATCCAGGATATTTTTAACACAGGGTATTGTGAGTAAAGGACACACTTCCCATTCCAACCTCTATGCCAAGTCTTAGCAGAATGTAAAGTGCCCTATTCAACCCCTGGAGATTAGATTTGTCCGACTGACTTTTCATTCACTTTCCTTCTGAAAGTTCATAGGACACTGCTGTTTATTTACTGTGGCAAGTTTATCGAGTAAAATGTAGTAAATGATGTAAGCACCTGATAAATAAAAAGAAAGCGGGGCAGCAAGACACCAGAGTTAATAAGTAGAAAGTGGGATCAGAAACAGAACTAGTTAATTGAAATCAGGAAGGCAATTCAGTAAAAATGAAGAGCTTTTTGCCTCCTGCAGAGAAGAGACAGGCAATGCCCTTCTAGATACCAGGGAAAGTTTTGTTGACTACTGTGCTGCAAAGGGCAACATTTGTTCCAGTAGTTTTGTATTTAGAGATTTTACAAGCCCTTCCAACTGACATAGGATTAAAATATCCAGTGTCTGCAATTTTTTTCTTTTTTTTTTTTCTTTTTTTTTTTTCCCTTACACACTGAGAAAGGAAGCCACAGAGGTAGGAAAGCTGCAAATCAGGATGAAAGGATACATTGAAGAGGTTTTTCCAGCAGCCTGATTCACAGAGGGTAGTGCCCTACACAGTAAATTAGTTCTAGGGAAATGAATGGGGCTATTTGTGAAAACAGAATAGCTTGGAGCTTGCCCCTTTGCAAGTCATACAAGTCACTAAGAATCAGCCCTTCACTAGCCAGGAGATTTACTGATGGCTCCTAGTCTAGAGTTAAACTTGAAAACTTTGGTGGAAATGGTCTTGATAGTGTTATTTAATCCTAGAATGCTTCTCACAGACCTGTTACACAGAGCTCTTCTGTACAAGGGAAAACAATCACCGAGGTCTTTATTTTATAGAAACATGGTTTTGGAGCAGCTGTCCCTCAGAAGTGATGCACAAGATAGCTCAGACTCACCCACCCACCCTGAAAGGAGCCCAAGGATTTATGTTCCTGACAAAAATCACACCTCAAATAGCCTTTTGCATGCACATGTGGACTGAAAAAGCACACTTCCAAGGTGAAATTAACCTAATGACAACACAAAGTCATGCTAGCAGAATAAAGAAACCCCAACGCATTACTCCCAAAATGCTGCTCTTACCAAGTTTCACACTTTGCACACGGCCTCCAATTCGGTCAGTCGCCTCAAGGATAGTTACATCTGTGAAACCGCTTTCCAAGAGCGCTTTCGCTGCTGACAGGCCTGCAAGCCCAGCACCGATAACTACTATTCGAGGCTGTCGCTTTCTCCGTAGGCCACTACTAAGAGGATCATCCGTGCTGTCTGCAGATATTTCACAACTTTGCATGCCGTCCAAGCTCTCTTTCTAAGGAACCTATGGAAAAAGCAAACAAGCGTGTTCAGGGAACTCGGATCAAACTTATCCTCTGCAGTTAAAAATCCTGAAGAAGTCTATAAAAAAAAAAAAAAAAGTCTAGCAGGAAAGAAAGACAACTTGTGAACTAGACCCAGCCTTCAAAATGGGATGCATAGGAAGGATAACTGAGGTCAAATGGGGATGCAACAACTTTTTGGCCTGGAGCAGAAGCCCTGGAAACTCCAGAAATCTCCACCCTCTTGTACCATGTAGACTATTTCCAGAGAAGTCAAAGGATTTTCAAACTCCCATCTCTTTATATAACCTCCCAAAGTGGCAATTTTGTGGTAAAGACTTTAAAAAAGAAAAAAAAAAGAAAGAGAAAACCACATGCCCAGTGCTGACAAGCTCCACAACACAACGATGAAGCTTCACTTTGCCTCTGTGGCAACCACAAAGCATAAGCTTCAGATCATATAACTACGGGACTAGGTAAAAAGGATTTAGTTCAAAGTCTGGAGATCAGATATCAAACCAATCATTACAGTAATGGTACAGACAGAAAAATGTTTCAACTGATGAAAGCCAACAAGGGCCAGTTGAAAAATTTACAGCCACACAATGTGGACCCTGGAGCCAACACTGTCCTGCCACATCAGGACCAGCCTCGGTCTTTGATGAAGACAGGTTCAAACCCATACCAGTCCTGACTAGCCCAATTCTACCTCCACCTACCCAAGGCATACAACTGCTCATCCAAGCAGTATCCTATTTTTCTTGGTAAACTCCTAGAAGCCATCTTTTTAAGTGCATATACCCTTAGTTCTGGGGTCCCATCACCTTATTTAAGTACACAGCCTGAGTCCATGGTTAAGGTTAAACCTTAATCAGGGATCACCAATGTAGGATGTCTTTATAGACTAAGGTCAATGTCAAGTCATCTGGTTCTGAGTAGGTTCACACTTGCCCTCAAGAGCACAAAGGAAGAGGGTTTAGAGACCCATACACTGCCAGGCCCAAGAAGACATCAGTCCTAACTTGCAAAGGATAAACACTCAGCCCAGGATTCATCAGCCCTTGACTCAGCTGATGCCCAATGATTTGGACAAAGTGCACACATGATTCTTAGCTCTGCCATCCCTCCTACCCAATGCTTACTGAATGCAGTGAAATCCAAGGAGCTCATGTGCTGCCTCTGCCTGTTACCAAGCTGCTGGATTCTCCTTCTGAGCTCTTCCCCAATTGTCCCAACTCTTGGCCAGTGTCAGAAACACACACTTCTCTCTTGCATCACGAGAAGAAGAATCAAACCTTTGTGCTTAAGACACTGCTGAACTATTGCAGTACATGATCACGTGTACTAATGAAGTACAAAGCAATAGTGGTTTCATTTGGATGGTACCTGTTTCTCCGGATTCTTAAAGCATTTATGTATGTTGACCAAGCAACTCCTGCTCTCTGTAACAGAGGAGACACCAGACTGCAGTCAGTACTGATTTAAGCAGTGGTATAAAAACGAAGGTGGTCCTACTGGAGCTCTTGACAACTATTTTGAAAATGTTTAGCTTCAACCAGAACAACTTCAGCTCAATACATGCTACCTGGGCTCAGCTGCAGAAGAGATTAGCACAGTGCCTACACCACACTCCGCTTTTGCCAATACAGCTTGTTCCAACTGCCACTGAACAACGGAACAGGTGACATTAGCATGGCTGCAGCCAGAGCTGGCTCAAAAACTTCTACCTGCGATTACATCAATCATCATCTCCCTGTTTTCATCTCCTGACCAACAGATCTCAGCTAGCAGATATTTGCCATAGGGAGCCAGAGATCAGTGTTGGGAGAGTTATTTCCAAGCTGAAGTCAAACATGTCAAGCATCCAATGCTTTCTAGTCCATGGTGAAAGAGTCACGAATCATGGTCACTTGACAAGCGGAAGAGCTGTGAGCAGCCAAAACCAGGCACTAGAGTTACTTCTGAACAAGCTGGATTCAAAAGCAGTATACAACAGTTTGAAGTAGCAGCCGTGAATGATTTCTTGCCTGGTTCCACAAGAAACAGTATCGACCTGGAACAGGCAGGGAAGAGGACGATGCAACCCTACATCAGCTGGTGAATGGGTCAAGTTTCCAGTTGTAGACACTTTAGGACTCGTCTCTACCTGGCTTTGATGCTGATTCATTTCTCTGTGAACTTTACTCACCTGGGAGAGGAGTGTGGTTTTTTTTCCCTTTTTATCTTAATACACTCTGACAGTGTATTTTCAGAATGGGTTAAGATAAACAGGAACATGGCACTCCAGGTACGAAGGGCCTCCCTCCAGAGTTAGTCGGGAACTGCTCCATGATGTGTAGGTTAAATCCTCACCAGTCAGAGGCTGATAGGAAAGATGAGACCACTCCTCAAAAGTCTCACACAAACACACATCACGAACAGAGATGAGGGCCAACTTTCTGGTTAAAAACCCAACCAAAAAAGGAAGCATCACTTTTCTCTATTTTCCAGGGCAGGATAACGGGAAGGAGCTGGGCTTCCTACAAAGAAAATGTTTTTTCCATCATCTTCTCTTGAGATTGAGTGAAGCCACTGCATTTCTTGGGCCCTGTCAATCACTGGTCCTTTACCTCCCCTCCCAAGCATGCCAATTTATTGACTTCTAATCTAACAGGATAAATAGTGAGATTTCTCTGTGTTCTTTTAAGATCTTTAAGATGGGCCCTGAAGAGTGGGATCTCTGTATTCAGAGCTTCAGGAAAGCCCACCACTGGGACATGAGGGGCAAAGCAGTACAGTTATTAGAGGGTACGTAAGAAATGCCAAAGCAAGTCAGATTGAAGAGTCCGTGGTACAAAGAGGAATGACACTCTTCTGGCAGCAGCAGCTTCCAGCAGTGAGGCCAGTAAGGACATCATAAGGTAGACCTAATGTCCAGACAACTCTGGGGACTTCTCCCCCTTGCATTTGCCAGCTCCTTTTTGAATCCCTATGTACTTCTGGTCTTAGCAACAATTTTATGTTGAAGCTCTACACAGTCTATTAACCTTATGCAGACATTAATATTCTTTTGGTGGTTTCAAAGCCACTACCCAATGGAAACTGAGGACATCCCCCAAAACCACATTATAAGAAACACTGAACAGTCATTCCCTGTTCATATTCTCCTCGGTGCTAAGAACCTTCATATTTGATTCTAGCCATCTCTTCTTCAAGAATAAATAAGTCTTAATCTGGCTACTCCTTCCTCATTTGTGAGCTACTATAAACCCACAGCTGAAATAACTCTTATTAGAAATTTCTTCAGCAGGTATTACAACCCATAGACATTCTATAACACTCTTCACTTCCCATCCAGTCTCCAGATAACGCTTCAATGCATGTATTTTAATTGCCACAGTAAAGAAACATCTTTTCTGCCATCTACATACGATAGAAACTGAACCATTTTAGCTCAGTTCTTTAGGTACAGCACTCCTAATCCTGGCTTCGGCAAACTCATGTGAATTCTTCACATGAAAGCTTCAAGAAAATGTTTTCCCCTCCTGTTTCAGCATTTTAATACTGGATTAGGTGACCTGTCTAGACAGATGAGAAAATAACAGGGTATTTTGTGTGTGCAGAATCCTGATTTAGAAACCACCCTTAATTAGCCAACAACCTTTACCATATGATCATCAGAGGAAGGCAATTAAAATTTAGCAAGAGCTCGGGCTTTCCAACCAGGATACATGCTCCATTGTGAAATGTATGGACAATATAAATATATGACTCCTTACTACACTTTATTTCAGTATCAATTATACACTCTGTTAGGCTCATAAGTAAGACAGGCACATAAAACACAGTCTATTACGTGCAATGCTCTACCTTCAGTACTTGCCAAGCCACCAGCCAGGGCTTGAGCCAGTGAATATTACTAGGTCCTCTGACACAAAGATAGTTTGGCTTTTTACTTTTCTTGATTGCCCAGGAGGGTTGGTTGGTTTGGGTTTTTTTGTTGGTTTTTTTTTTTTTTTGCTTGGTTTGTTTGGTTTTTTTTTTCCAGATCACAGAGTAAGAAGTGTTAACTGTTCTACTGTGAATCCCTGAGGTTGTAATTTTACTTTATGTTCATTTAAGAGCATGGGTAGTACTAAATCATAGCTTGACTAACAGCAAACAGTAAAACTCCCCCTGCTTTGTCTTGCTTATAGCTTTCCTGTGAGACAGCTAACAGGCACAATCCACAATAAAATAAAAAAATCCAAATACACATCTTCCTTCTCTTTTAAAAATACAGCTTTGATCCTCTTAGCTCTTGCGCTCTAAGTGTCTCACTCATGGTATTTTTAATCACTTTTTCTTCCAGACCAGCTCCCCTTTCTCAGTCCCTATTGCTATTCCAACCTTGCCTCCCTACCCTTCATTCATCCCTTCTCACTACTGTCCATTTCCTTCAGTCCAAAAAAATAGCTTAAAAAAATCCATACAAACAACCCCACCGAAAAAAAATCCTGAGCTCAACTGCTGTTTCCCAGCAGGCAAATCTTTGCAAAAATATATTTTCTCAGATGGGCATCATTCTACCAACCCAGAATCATGGGTTTCCATTCCTGGCATTTGATTTGTACTCTTCAATCCTATGAGCTCCCCCTCACTTCATCTCTGCTGATCTGAGTTATGCACCCAGCCCACTGACTGCTCCCAGGGAAATTACTCTTTTCATCTGCACAGAGGAGCCTTGTTAGCTTTCAGCAGGACTTCACACCAGAGCTATCCTAGCAATAACTTAGCAATAATTTTGAACAGATTCTTGTGTTTCAGCCTTTTAATAAAGATATATTCTGGACATATTCCCTTTAACACAGAGTGCCTTCTACTTATTTAAGTTACAATGGCCCCATAGACAATGGCAACCTAGAAATAGCATGAACGCAAATGTCACGCAAGCCTTCCCTACCTTTAATCAAGCAGCAATAACAATAAAGTTCAGAGGTATGCCCACTTCATGATTTTTTTTCCCCCCTCATTTTGCCAGTAAAACCTTGCATGTCACAAGGAAGAAGCCAGAGAATTAAGGCAGTTCACAACTGCCCTCCTTACTACAACAATACTCTCTGATCAGGCTATTCTTCTAGGACCCTTAAGAAAAAGGTCACCAAGGTTCCAACAATTTAAAAACACAAAACCAAAACAAACAAAAACATTTCTCAAGGAAATATGCTATTTTTAGCTCATGCAAATACTCCTGTGGTAGCGCTGTCTTAGCTGTGATGACACAAAGACTTAGGCAAGGCAACATACTGAAAACAAGGCTTGCGTGCTTAAAGGCTTGCCTGGGGACTGGTTGGGTTTTTTTGGTTCATTTGTTTTTTTCACCAGGATTGGTTAGTCTTAAAAAAAGTGACCTTCCTCTCCCTTTTGACTTCATATCGCACAGCAGGTTGTCTTATACTCAGGAGCCATAGCTGTGAGCTCCCAGCATACCATAGACCACAATCATGGTCATCCCAGCTGGGACTCATCTCTCCCCATTTCATCATTTGGGTGTCCAACCTGCATCTGCTGTCTGCAGCCTTTCAGGTGATGGAGAGGAAGAGTAATCCATCCTGCTGATCTTCGGCATACCTATCTTAGGATGGACAAGCTGAAAGGAAACTTACAGACCAGCGTAAAACAACCATCTAACCTTTCCAAGTCCTCTTATATTAGCAGTTTAGCTAGGATCAGGAGTTTGCTTTGGAGTAAACCTCCGCTTCCCATACTTTCATTCGTGCTGTGCAGTGGGGTATCAAAGCAGCCAGACAGCTTCACTCCTTGTGGATGAAACTAAACTAGAAGATGCACTCCAGGAGAGACAAAAATGCATCCCATCCACTAAGGGGCATTCAGGGGGATGGAGTACAGCAAGTACAACCTGAAGCCTCCAGGGACAGACACTTACAGACACAGGGACCTCAGCACTGACTCTTTCACTCAACATATCACCTCCTATCACCATGACATGCATACTGATCTAGAAATAGCTTTTGACAAGTAAAATGAGGTTGAGAGGAACTGCACCTGAACCTGCCAGGGCAGCCACTGGCAACACTTCCACGTGCTATTCAGACTCCTGCACGAGGACCAGTTTTCTTTCCTAACCACACTATTCGCCTGAATTTTTTAGTCCTTCTGTAGAGTGTTGACTTGACAGTCTTCACACTAACAAGTGTAACAGCCAGTCTGGAGGCGAGAAACACATCATCAACACAAACAAGTTCCCTGCTGACCGCACAGACCAATCAGCTCCAGCATAAACCGACCTGAATTTACCAGAATCACTTTATTCCCTCTAGGTTTTTCATTGACTGGAATTAAGCATCATCCTTAGTCAGAAACCTAAACAATAACATTGTGTGTGTTTGAAAGGAACTCAGATAAAAACAAGACTTCATTTTAGTTGAACGACTAAATGGAACAAGAAATAAACACACTACTATTTTATTATTAAATGCAACTATTCAAGATACTATCAACACATGAAGGGGTACTACATACACATCTGTTTATAATGCAGGTTTGTCATCACAGTCTGAAAGTGTTTACAAACGCAGAATACTTGACACCAAAGGATTAATTCAATCTAAGCAGAGACAAAGCAAGATTGAGCAACCAAGAGCAAACACTAGAAAAATTCAGAACAAAAATAAGATGTCTATTTTTAACAGTGACACTAATCAGCTGTTGAAACACTTTTCACTGAAGACAGGGAGGATATTGCTTGAAATTTTTAAATCAGGATCCAATCTCACATAGACATTTACACTCCAACCCTACCAGAACACAGGGTTATAGGCAGGAGCATTCCCAGCACCATATGATGGAGATAGCCAGGACAGGTGTTCAAGACAAAACTTTCTGGCCTTTGCACCTCAGGAATCTACTGTCATGCACAACTGTATGTCTGTGACCACATGCATTGTTAGCATGGTGTTGTAGAGACGGAGCGTGCATGCAGGTGGTTTCCAGTGATGCCTAAGGAATGACAAGCAGTCACACAGGCCACCCAGTGCAGGGCATCTCCTGGGCCCCAGAAAACAATTTATAAACCAAAAAGAAAGCAGCAAAATTTTTGATACAGAGTTTCAAAAGCCTTTTCTCAATAGATGTAATAACCTCTACGATTTGAAAGTACTATTAGCAGAGCCCATATGCAAAAGCTCCACAACAGAAACAGAACAACAACTTATTTAGCAGGTGTAAAGACATTTAGGCCATTAACCCATTACACAGTCTAGCACTACTTGTACTGAGCAGCTTCAATAACAATTTTCAATTATCACCTCTAATGCACCTTTTTTTTTTCCTAAGCTGAGGGTGAAGTGCTTGGAAGGATTATTCTAGTTACAGCAATTTTGTCTCCTTTAACACCTTTCCAGCCTTCAGACTCAGGCAGTCCACTGGGCACAGGTCAGGACAGAGCAGATTATATCTCTGAGCAGACACAAAAATGAAGCAGATTTCTGCACTGGCCCCAGCACTGCCTGTCACCAGTGCCTCCTGTCACTGTTAGCTGTGGTTCTCCGCAGCTCTTGGCACAACAAACAAGCATTTTGTAACTTCTCCCTCTTTTTCCCTTTCATCAGTCTTCTCAATAGCAAGCACATTAATCCTTACTGCCTGTTATTTCTAGACGCTCTTTCCAAGCTCTCCAGGCTGTAAACATGTCAAACTGGAAGATATGTCTCTTTTCTCCTTCTCCACATACCCTCCCCTCCTTTTTAATTCAGCAGGTTGCACGCCAAACTTGCTCACAATCCTTTTCAGAACCACCATTTATACCAGCACAGGTTAAGTACGGACACCCTTTCAACAGAAGGCAGAAGCATTATTAATTGAACTTAAGTACTCCACGTCAGTCAGCTACGTGAGCTAAACAAGCCTGCTGTTATAAACTGCCTTTGTACAGTAGTTGTGCAAACACCAACCCAGCAAGGCTGCGTCTGCAGCACAACGGGAGGTTTATTGCGCACCTCGTTTACTCAGCTACCTGGAGAGCTGCAGGAGCAGCAGAATTATGATCCTCAGCCATCTACGTACATACCAGGGCCCTTCCCAAGCTCATAAACCTGTAACTGACAGCATACGCACCAGTGAGATCAAGGTTAATTTGTGTTACGCCTGCACATGCTGGAGAGCCACCTCCAGCTGGGCTGAAACCACCTGGACAGTGGTGTTTCATCGTCATCCTCATGTTCAAGGCTTTATCCAATTCGCTATTTTAGTCTAAACAGGTTTGCTGGCCGGATGTGGGCAGCTGGAGCAAGTCACTCAGCCCCTGACCAGTCCTGCTGCCTTCTTTTGCAGGCAGCTGCCAGGCACGGGCAAGCAGCAGGTCTTGGCAGAGGAGATGTGTTCTGACAGCTCACAGAAACTGGAAGTGCTGGTCAGAAGCAACCCCTGAAAGGCACTATTTCAACCTCCATCTCCAAGCAGGACCGCCATCACCACGGTCTCCCTGAAGGCAGTGTTTTCTGGTGCTCGAAACAAGCGAGACAGATCCAAAATCCCCCCTCCTTTTTCCACCAGTTCAACTTTGACCCCTGGCTCCTCATCACCACTTCATGCCTGACCAGACACAGGAGCCTTGCAGACACTGCATGGGGCCACGTGAGCCTGAGTGAGCAATTCTCCCTGAACCCAGTCAGGTTTTGAGTGGAGCATCTCCATCAACTCTGCGGCACCCTCTCTACTGCATCCCATATCATCAACACAATCCATTTATCCTGTGTGCCTCACCTTTGCCTACCAGCCTCGGCCACGGAGAGATGACCATTGCTCATCTTTCTCACCATGGTGGTACAAGGAAGCCAGACAGCTTTTCACAAAAACAAGCCAGCTTTCCTACTGCAGATGAGCAACTGATGTCCTGCCTTGTATTTCCACAGGCAGAAGCTTAAACAAAGTGGTTCAATTTCCAGAGAGCTGCTGGAATTTACGGAGGCAGCAGGGAGAGAAAAAACAAGTTGGAACCAAAGACAAATGCTACCATCGACTAAAATTTGCCCATGTAAAAGCCCAAGACATCAAGTGTGGCTTGAGGCACTGAAAAGGCTGCAGTTCAGCAACGCTGATCTTACATTAGCATCTACAAGCCCCATTTACAAATTACTGACCCACCCCAATGACTGACACACAGTGAATGCAGAGCTGGATCAGACATCAAGGAAGGAAACACATTAATAACACACCACGTGTACTCCTAGACAGCAGCATGAACAAAACGTTTCCCGTTTTACCCATATGCCAAACCCGCAGCCTTGCTCCCCAAATCTCCTCAGCATCGGTTTTTTTGAAGGCAGCAGGGACCTTCAGGCTGACTCTGCATTCTTCTTCATCTGGACACATCCCAAAAGAGACAGAGGGAAATTAGAGCATTAACCTTTGCCTGTCCAAACTCAGGTCTCCTCCAGCCTGAGAAGATGACCTTAGCTGGTCTGCCTAGCCTTTATTCTTGTAAGAAAACACCTCAAGCCTTACCTTCATTTACCCCCTCACTTCCAGAAATATCACCTCCCCACGTCTCAGGAAAGACAGAGATGGGGACATACTAAGTTGTTTCCTCTTCCCAAGCTGGGAAGAAGCTGTACTTCTTAATACACACACAACAAACAATGGACTCCTACTCCTAGTGTGACCACTGATCGTCTGTGGGACTTTGGACAAACCATTTTGCCTCTCTGTGTCATATAAGGGTGACCGCCTGGAGCCACCTCTGTAAAACTACCCCATTAGTTATGCACGAGAAACAGTCCAAAGCCGCTAGATCTTTGAGTTGAGGCCATCAGATCTTATGCAGGCTACAGGTTCCAATGATGGCACCACTCTGTGGTCCTACAGTGCTGGCCTAGAAAAGGAAGCAGAAACGTTTAACTTCAAGAACAACAAAAAATTGTTCTGAGAAACAATATTTTTTGTAAGTATGATCCAAGACAGCTGTCCCCTTTGCTTCTTCCCACAGCTCCATCATCCAGGAAAAATGTGGAGGAGACAGAGAGAATAAACTGTCAAATCTGACATTTATAGTGATCTCTGAATCAGCAAAGATGATGGAAAAGGCTCCTTGATAAGATCTCCTGCTAGCTTAAAGGTACTGGGCACCACCTTTACCACCTGATTTTCCGAGCAGCTTATCCGAAGCTGCATTGCAAAAAAAAGACACAGCTACCTAGTGTCCAAATCTCTGAGCAATCAGACCAGCAGCCTGCGGAGAGTAGGAAATATGCACAAAACAGCATCTGTCATAATTCAGTCTTCAAGACAAGGAGGGATGGAAAGCATTGCAACGGGCCACTGGCTCCCATAGTCACACGGACTAGCCTCCCTGGAGAGAGATAATTTGCAGAGCTGGCAGGGGGGCAGGCTGGGCAGACAAGCATCCAGCAAAGATGGAGCAGGCAGGGAGCAGAGCTCACTTTATAAACGGGTGCCACAGCTCTGATTATAAATTAACCTGTTGAGGAGCACACATGTGATTTATACACCAGTGAGGAATCCGCTGCTGCAGCCCGTGAACCCCATTGAATAATACTGACTTCAGGCAAAGAAGTGTCAGGATGCTTTGTCTTGTCACACCCATACCCCTGCACACTGACGTTCAGTTTGCATCAGCTGCAGCAAGTGTTCCAGTAATACACCAAGTGTCTCCCAGAAACACGTGCCCCAGTAAGCCTCCTCTGCTCTCCAAAGTCAGCAAAAATTCACTAACTGGGAAAATCTCTATATTTTTAAATGTTTAGAGGAGCTTAAAACAAAAAAAATAAATAAAAAGGGTCACTGGATGGTGCTTTTGATCAGGAAACCACTGCACATTTTTACCACTGTGATCCAACTTGTTTTAATGCCTGCAAATATCCCTCGAGTCAAATGAACTTGTTCAAAGCTGATTCACACCAAGGCTACTTTTTAAATTGGGTAGTTGTTGACAAGTAGAATATATTTAACAAGCCCCAAGCATCTTGGCATGCAGTATAAAGACTTCCTATTATGAGTTGGTTTTTTTAAAGCTAACATATGGGCAGAGCAGGTTGTCTGCCACAGGGCACTTCCATACAGTGCTTGGCACTAACAGAACTGCAAGGATATCCAAAAAATAAACCAAAGAACATCATGCCAAGAACATAGGGATGAATCACGCCATTTAAAACTCACTGATAAAATGCACCATTATGTGTTTTTCAAAGCCTTCTCATCTGAGGGAAAAGAAAAGAAAATAAATCAAAATAATTGGCTGGCTTATGGCTGATTCTCAAGCATGTTCCTCTGGCTGAAGGGCACCGTGAGAATACAGCAAGCTCAGCAGCTCCGAGATGCTGTGAAAGAAGCAGGCTATCTCAAACCACTCTTCAAAGGCCCCTCTGACAGCCTGCTAGAATGCACCTTGACCAGCCAGTTGGCATTTTGATTTACAGTATGGGGATAAAATTAAGGACTAGATGATTTCCTCCACCATCAGAAGCTCCCATGGAAGCGCTAGGAAGCGGTCACCATTCCCAAGCGATTCCCAGATAAACGGGCTAAGAACGAAGTCAAAGGCCTTTCAGCAACACACAGCAAGGGCACACTGCAATGGTAAGATGGGTCAGCTATGCTCAGACCGGTTGGGCTTTTCGAACAGTTTTGGAGGCATAAATCTCTTCTTTCCCCTTTTTATTGCAGCTTTTCCGGTCACACAAAGCTGGTTAGCTCGTCTGCAGCTCAGACAATGACTTCCCTGCGCCATGCGGTCTGAGCTATGGAGCTTCTCCTGCCCACGGAGCTAGCAAGATCAGAACACCGTCATGCTGCGGTTCATGTGCCAGAGGCTACAGTATTACACAGGACACAGTTAAAGAGAGTTTCACAGCAGCGACAAAAAGCACAGCTTCAGCATGTTCCTTGCACAACTGAGGAACAAATCCAGTAAATCCTCTACTCAACAAACCCCCTGAAGACAGAACAAACACATGCTGCAACTGGCATATCAGCATCCCCTTTATTTTGAGAGGTGGCAGAGGTAGGTACAAGGGCCACCTACCTAGAAGGCATCCCACATCTACTCCATCACCAGGGATAGCTTACACTGTCAGAACACTTTTCTACTGCATCAGGAGCAACTGGAGAAAACAGGCACACCAGAGTGGTATTCAACCTGCTGCAGTGAATGGGATATTCCTGTCTTGACCCTGGTGATAGAAATAGTGATCTAGCGACAAATTCTAACACCTGTGGTAGAAATCACTGTTTCCACACCCTACTGACCATCGGGGACCTATCAACATCCTGAGCTGGCCAGAACCTAAACCAGTACAGCAAGATGCAGTTTGGCTGTGTTAGCCTCAGACAACACAGAAGGTTAATAGCGCAGGAACAGAGCTGTTGAGCTAACCAGGACTAGTAACAACCAGACACAAACTGGCCTGCCTTTTACCATGTCTCTACAAGCTTGCCAAGCCCTGGTTAACCCCATGGTGGGTATCTTCCCCTTATTTCCAGCTCCTCAGTCACTTTCAGTATTGGGAGGTATCTGCCACTGTTAAGCTTCTTGCGAAAGCAAAGCTTGGTGTTTCAGGACTGTAAAAGGAAGGAGAGACAGACAGTAAACTACAGGAAAAAAAGAGCTTACAAAGTAAAAACACTGACATAATGGATCAGAACAATGCTGCAAACAAGTTTCCTGCAGAACTTGTATTCCGACTGCCAAAAAGAGCTGTACCCTATCCCATCTGCATAACCATGCGATCTTATCTTCACTACCCTCCTTCTCTCTCCAATTGTTTGGGAAACTTTATTGATAAAACTAGCCTTAATTAAATAGGAAACTTGCCCGTGTTTGCACAACTCAGAACACAATGGGGTCTCAGTCAAATAAACACTGGTGCCCATATTACATTTGGGAATTCTCTGTGGTTTGGGGTTTTAAATTCATTGCAGCAAGCTTGGGAGCAAAGTTTCAACAGCATCTTTTCTTCTGCTCCTGTACTGTGTAATAGGAGAGTGAGACAGGGAATCAATCTGCATGCAGAGAGGCTCAGTACTGGTTCCAACTCAATGTGTACATGAGGATCATTTCAGGACACACCATAAGAGACATGCTAGCCCAAAAGCAATTATTTTTTCTCACCATTTCTCAGAACTCAGACTTAGCAAACTGCCCTGAAATAGCAGCACAACTCTCTAAATAGCATCATTTCTTCTCTATTTGAAAGCAACACCCACACTGAATCTTTGATTTTAAGCCATCCCCGAGCAGTAACCACATCTTCACCATTCAAGCCACAGGGAAAATCATTAAATGCAACAGAAACACTAGGGGATGAGAACCAAAATTAGAAAAGCCAAACACCACACAGATTTACTCCCACAGTAACTGGATTGACTTCAGCCTGGAAAAGACTAGACATGACTCCAGGAAAAGTACGTCTCTCCAGGTAAAGCTGTATTGAGGGGACCTCTCCTGGGCTCGTGCTTTGCTGGAACATGAAATGCAAACCACATGCTCCAGCTCTAAAACAGCAGACACGTAACCAGGACTGGCTTTAGCACACTGCAATACACACAGGTTTCTCCATCCTCCTGTCTACACAAACACGCTCACGTATCAGACAAGAGCCCAAAGCAGGGGAATTCACGTTGGGAAGCATGTCCTTAGGTCTCAATGAAGTCTGGGTCACGGCTTTCTGAGATTTTTACCCATCAGAAGCCTCCCTTGAAGACGACAGGTGTTTCCTCATGTGGCCTGAGGTGTGGGGTTTTAAATATGCCAAGAAATGTTTCAATACAAAAGCACAGACCTTCTCCTAACTAAACACTGTCTGCATTCAGGTCATTTAGAGACATCCAGAGGAAACTAGCGACTGCTCATAAAAAGGTCTTACACAGGAATGTATCCCTGCTATAAAGCAACAGAAGCAATTCACCCCGATGAGCGATTTTCCTCTTGAGTACTAGGCACACCAAAAGAGAGCAGATACAGCTCATGAAAGACAAGGAAAAGAAGGGTGGGAGAGGAAAGAGATGAAGTTTGGCTTTGTTTCCATCTTGTTGCAAACTTCAAAACAAAGCCTGAGGATGAAATTTTGTGTGGAGATTCCAACAGAAAATCTTCTCCAGTTGACTTCTTGTGCCTTGAGGTTACTAAGTGCCCTGCAGGCAACTGCAGCATGGAGTGCTACGGGATCCACACTAATGATGGATTATCACTTCTGCAAGGTGCCTTTCATTCCTCCTGACACACCTGAACTCAAAAGCATTTCTTCTCTGTGACAATCAAGACATTTTATTGAAACAAAGGGAAGTTTACTTTGCATTGCCCCTCTTCAGGAAACTGCGTCTCAAACAGCTTCACAGAATTAAGGTAAAACATTGCACAGAAACAGAAAAATTAAATAGCACAGGCTAAGGGGAAAAAAATGATAGATTTTAGATCCAAGGCATTTTTCACAGAGCAGGAAGACTTGTCATGTGGTAAACAAAAGAAACCAGGAACTGGGACACTTGCAATTTATCTGTTCTTCCATAGCCTTCCCATGTGACTGGGGGTAAAAGAACGACAGTCTTATCCATAAGTTGCTAAAAATATAGCACAATTTCAATATGTTTAAATGGGAGATCATTTTATTCAGCATGTCACGTTTTATCCTTTCAATACTTCAGCTTCACCATATGTAAAACAGCATTAGCACCTAGCTGTACCAAAAAAGCATTTTGATTAATACCCTCAAATGAAAAGGAATCAGTGTAAAGTATCAGATATCCACCAGGACTGAGCTATGTGAAAGTCAGAAGAGATAACGAGACAGTAAATTTCAAATCTCTGTTTGCATCCATCCCATAACTACATGCTGAAATCCATACAGCCTGCAGATAGGCTGGCACGTTGGCAAGAAAAAATTGTCATTTCTAAATTTAGCAGACACTTCAATTATTGTGCAATGCTTCAAAAGCAACGGAGATATAAAGTGGAGTTTGTAGGACAACCATTTAAACTTAACTGAGAGGTCCACTCACTGAGCTGTCTTTTCTTAATTCCCTTCCTGTTTGGACAATTTGATCCACTTCTTTTTATCCACCGCAACCGCAAGGGTCTGTCCTGCAGTGAATGGATAGGCTTTTTTCTGGGATAACTTCCAGGTTAAAGAGAAAGGATTTACACTTGAATGAAACATAGGCTCTGTATTTGGAAAATTTGTTTTGAAAACTTGGGAAGGAAGCAAAGCCTCCTTCATTTAAAAAGGGACTCAATTAACATTCTCCAACAAGTCTTCCTATCGAAAGAACAGTACTTGCTGGGGGACATGTGATTTGAAAGTTGTTCTCCTCGCTCACAATGTCCCTTTCTGAAATACAGGCCACTGTTTTTGAGACACACGAGGATCTTTGCACAGCTTTCCAAAGGGCTGTCTGTCACAGTCAAGGCCTTGACTCCAGACATAAAATGTTCTATGACTTAGGCTCAGGAAACTTAAAATAGAGCTTAAAGACCCTTATGAAGGCCTAGTTCATGTTCACTTTGTGAGCACTGTGGATGCCTCTACAAGGACAGCTCATCCCTGCCCAGCCACAACCACAAGATGAATCCTCCCCAAGAGCTAAGCAGCATCACAAATCTCACCACTCGTCTTCTTGAAAACACGCAGCATTGCATGTCTGGTTTTGGTTTTAACACATTTCGTAAAGAAGATACCAGTGACCAACCAAGCAGGTGTTCTGCTTTTGATTCATAAGTAACCGGGTGTGGGTTTGATCTGCAGTAGGCAGTGGCCAGACAGGGCCACTATAATAGTGAAGGTGCTGGACATGTCTAGATACTGCCCACGCAGGAGGAGGAAAAAAACTTAGGCCTTTTCTTTTTTTCCCAGCTAAAGGGAAAATAAGGCCACTGACAATTTAATATCCACTTTTATTTCTGAATTCCCTTATCAACTGCCTATGACAGAGCATTCTTCACTCTTTAATAAGTGTAGGTCGAAGTCTAGCCTGACTCAAAGTTGATGATGGATTGAGTATGGGAGTTTACTTCAGTACACAGCAAAGAGGGATGGTAGATAAAAGTATCATTAGTGTATGTTGTTACAGAAAGCATGCAACCTTCACCTCATTTAACACTTTGGGGAGACCCTCTGTAACAGACCACTCCCATTCACTTCTTCTGGATGCCTCAAATTGAAACCTGACCCAGGCACGCAGCAACAGAAGGGAACAGTTATCTGTAGTTACCCACTGTCAGTGCCTCAGCTAGGAGGGTAGGCTTTCTACGTAGTGAAAACAAGGACACAGACGCTCTCCAGAGCCTGTCCCAGTAATTTAGATGCTGAGTTGTGAACTACCCGGGGAAAAAGTATGATTTTTCCCCGCTGACCGCACTTTTAGTCCAGGCACTAAGTCAGGTGTGGATAGCTATAAAAGCTCTTCTGCATCCAACAATTATTCTCCAGGTCACACAAAAATAAATTGGTGGTTTGGGAGTTTGTCTACACTGAAACGAACCAAAACAGTTACTCTGCAACCTTTTTCCCTTCACCCAAAATAAAAGTAATTTAGGGGGATTGTTATTTAATAAGATTTTCCATGGGGAAAGTCAGCATGCTTTAAATTCACACCCCACTTTACAGTGGAATAGTTTCCTCACATGGACAAGTGCCTAACTCTTAACCCTTGCTGCCCACAAAAACACAGATGTCAAGACAGAAAGCATCAGAGAATCCTCCAAACTTCCCACATAAATGTACCACAAGGTACTCTGCACAGCTGGTAAATGAGCTGCTCAGTGATAAACACACTTAACAGAGTTTACATTTGCAGTAGACACTTAAAGATTAAGAGGTCTACTCCTATCTTTTCTGCCTACTACAGACAGATATTGGACAGAATGACAAGCTGAAGATACTTTTTAGATGAGGTAAGTAGATTATAAGTGAAACGCCCTAGGCACCTCACTCAAGATACAGGGCCAGAAGTTGGGCTCAACTTGAGCCTTGTGTCAAAACCCTCCATTGATCCCAAGGGAATTCACAAAACATTTGGACAGGACACGTTTCACATAGTCACTTTCCCATTACCTTGAGCTAAAGATCCCCTTGGCAGATGCATCTTTTGTACCCAAAAACATCCCCTGCATACCTTCTCCTGAGAATATAATAGGTGGTAACAATTTGTGAAATCTGCTCATATCCACACCTGTCAATAAATACACTAGCTGCCAGGAAAAATATAAACACACATCTTCTACAAGAGTCTGACTTTGTTTTTTCAGCCATTGAAAGAACCAATCTACTCCAAAAGTTTTGAAATCCATAAATGAAGTAACTGCATCTTCTCAGGAAAAAAAAAAGGAAGAGTATTAGCATAACCAAACAGCTTCTCTCTTCCATATAGAGAACAGGTCACGCCAACCCCTGTGCAAGTTCTCTGGTCCTGTCCACTCTGCGTCTTTTTCACATGCTGGAAACAAGCTTTAGGACCAGGAACCTCCTGCAAAATCCAGGTGTCCCACACATGAATAGGATGCATCTCTCTGTTATATCACATTGTATTTAAAACCAGAGATGAAGTTATCCTGCATGTTTTATTAGAAGACACCTCTGAAAGGTATTTAACCACTAGAACTGTGTTTTTAAAAGTGAAATTTCCTGGCTAACATGGGCAAAGTCTGAAAGCATTGCAACTCTCTGCTATGGGACTCAAATATTAACATAAAGGCTACGGACATACAGCACCTCTGCTGCAGAAAGTTCCTGGAAGTGATGGGGACCCAGGACCGTATTTACACCGCTGTTCCACTGTGCAGCTTCTTGTGTCCATTTGTCACCAAGTGCATCTTCCCCTCCCTGCTCCAAAGCAGATTAAGCTTAATATACTTATGTAGTTGTGAAGTGTACTGCCTATTATCCAATTAGATAGCTAATGAGATCTGAGTAACAGCACGTAGGCACAGATAACCGTTGGCTGATATCTGGTAAAGATTAGACACGTTCTGCCCTTGCAGAACAAGGGTTGGGATTCGTTCAAAGGCTGCTCTGAAGACTGGAGTCAGGTAATTGTTTAATTTTGTTTGGGACCCGTAAACACACCATGTTTGTTTCCTCTTGATCTCCTAGAGCTGTCATATGGCAACGGTCCCATTACAAAAGTCCTGATAAATCTGGTGTGGCTTGCACATTTAAGCTTTCAGTGTGGACAAAGGCAGATCTCATCACCTTTAAGGTCCCGTCTAGCTTCCCAAATCTATGGAACAATAAAAGACCTATGCATCAGCAGGAAAAAAAATGTATGCCTGTACAGAAGTGATAAGGATATCAAGAAAAGCAATCTTTATTAGCCTGACACCATCCCACATGACATTCCCATAAGATACAGCTAAGAAAACATGAACTAGATGTAATCACCATAAAATGGCTGCTTGACAACATAGTTCTCAGAACATTAATTATCAAGGGTTTGCTATCTAATTGAAAGGGCACTGGAAAGCGGGTCCAGCCAGGCACAAGAGCTGTGCAATATTTTCATTACCAATTTGGATGACAGACTGGAATGTATGGCGATAAAACCAACAGATGATTCAGCTGGGAGGATTTGCGAGTACTATGGTGTGCAGGTTTAGATTTCTAAATGATCTTGACACACTGGTTCAACATCAGTAAGAAGAAATACTTAAGAAAGAGAAGTCGCAGGTACAAATGCAAAAATGGGGAGCAACTTCCTATATAGCAAGATTCCAGAAAAGGCTCTGGCATTTTAGAAGGTCATAGTACAATTGTGAGGTTCAACAATGTCCCACAGCTGCATAAAGGCAAACCTCAGCCTGCAGTGATGATCCATGGAAAGCACCTAGCTTTCAAAGTTTTGCCCTTAGCCGCTCACTGCTCTACAGCTAATATGCTTTTTTATAAAAGCGGACTGGAGAGAATCTTGCGGAGAACAACAAAATTAAAAAACACCAGGTGTGAGATTAAGCTGGATCTATTTAAGCCAGACATGTTCCTAAGAACAGACTAGCCCAGGCAAGCAGGCAGGCCACAGCCTGAAGGAAGCCTCCTTCTTCCTACATCCAGCAGGAAAAATTCAGGATTCAGTTTTTCTGAGTTTAACACTCTGGCTTTAATCTCTGTTTAATAACAAGCTAATGGCTATGAATTTATTGAAAGAACAAGAGTCCATGGTCTTATCAACCTAGAAAAAGGTTGGTAAAATACTTCACACCCGTCTTCTTCCAGCACACTTCCCTATAGCTCAGTCCAAACACAACTTTTTCACTGTTTTGAAGCAACTCCCTCATTAGCAGATCTTTTAAAGAGTGATGACCCAAGAAACACTTAACCTGTCCCCACAAACAGGGAGATACAGACTGGATGGGTGGAACACAAAGTGGTTAAAATTTGCTTGGATCATTGAGCTCAAATGGTAGCATCCAACAGACTGAAGTCTTAACTGGCAGCTCTTTATGAATGGTGTTCCTCAACAACCAACCAGTACTGACCCTGTTCAATATCTTAATTAATGCCCTGGATGATGCAATGGAGACCTCCCTCAGCATGTTCAGAGATAACACCATGCTGGGTTGAGCGGTCAATACACTGGAGGGCAGGACTGCCCAGCAAGCTGGAGATACAGGCTGAAGGAAACCTCATGAAGCTGAGAAATACAAACATGAAGTCCTGCACCTCAGACAAAAAAAATATCCATTGTCAGCACAAACTGGGAACCAACTGGCTAGGGAGAAGCTCTTCAGAAAAGCACCTGGGAGTCCTGGTAGGCAGTAAGGTGAAGAGGAATCAGCAGCGGATGCCTGCAGTGACAAAAGCCAGCTGCATGCTGGGTTGTATTGTGAAGGACAATAGCCAAGAACTCGGGGAAATGGCTTTTCTTCTCCTCTTGGCAACAAGGAGGCTGCATCTGGAACACCGTCTAATTCAGCTGTGCTCCCAGAAAAGATATTGATAAACTTGACAGAGTTTAGTGGAGCACCACTGGTCACTGGAACCCATGATGTGAGAGATGAGAATGAGGGAATGGGGTTTGTTTAACTTGAAGAAAAGGCAATTAATGGGGGATCTAATTTCTATCTCCAACTACCTAAGTGGGGGGCTACAGAGAAGATGCAGCCCGACTCTTCTCAATGAGTATGAGCAGAAGGACAAGAAACAATGGGCATCACTTGCAGCGAGGGAAATTCTGATCAGACAAGAGGAAAATATTCTTCATCATGAGAGCACTAAGCATGACATCAGCCTGCCACACTTGACTAGAAAAGGTCCAAAACTGGATCAGAAAAGTTCACAAGAAATCTAACTTAGATTCTAGCTCTGCTTGGAGCAGGAGATCAGACGAGAGAGCTCCAGATGTCCTATGCAACCTAAATTACTCTTCTGTTCTAAGAAATAATTATGAAGAAACACTGAACAAGGGATTTTGCCCAGTAGCCTACAGCACTCTACACCTGTTCAGTGATAACAAGTACTTTAGACTCAAAAGCTGTCAATAAAATACTTTCCACATGACTAAAGATCCCTGTATCTCTAACTAAAGGAGAAAAAGAGTAAGAAGGAAAACACTAGAGCTTTCACTGCTATTTGAAACAGAACAAGAGAAACTGGAGACTCACATTATACAAGTTCTCATACAAAAGCTCTGCAAGAAAACTGTGAGGAATTCAAAGAAGATACGTACTGATAGTTCAAACAAACCAAATCAAGACTGCTCCTCCCTACCTGCTGTTCCCACCGCAATAAACACAAATCGATGCCAAGAGGTGTTTCAGACCTGTCCAGACCAGCCTTCATTTTGGTGTTAGCTTCTTCAGTTGTGTCAGGACAAAGGCTCTCTGTATGTAGACATACCTTTCATACATACTTCGTACTCTCTCACACTGAATGGTGTGAGAAAATGCCTGCATTTATACACAGACAATATACACAGACAATTTTTTTCATTTTTTCCCCCCAAAAAATAAAGTGAAGCAATCTACAAAGCAAAGCACTTAGATACAGTTCAAATGAAACTGCCACCTTCCACCGAGTATCCTGTAAAATGAACCCCCTAAAACCTGACAAAACATATACAACTGTGGTGTACAAGAAGGTCAATGAATGCAAACTACAGTGTTTTGTGTAATGGGGACATCTGTCCACCTGGAAGCAGCAAGACCCAAATTCACTTCACCCAGATGGACATGCAGCCTCCAGATATCTGTCTCTGTCACACGACAGCCATTTGGAATAATTTTCCTAAAATACAACTGTGAAACAACAATCACCTTCCAGCAAATGGTTAATTGTTCCTTTAATGCTGGCTGGCATGTTATCCAGTGTACCTCAGTAAGTAATGTTTCTAGTGCTCATCTGCTGCATTTTCTGTCACGTTTCATGTTTGAATGCTACCTCTCCTCTCAGAATAATCTTCACAGCCACATTTTACCAGCTTTGGAAACGCATGAATAACTGTATCCTTCACAGAAATGAAGGGGCAATTCCAACAAAACCAGATGCACAGAGCGTAACCACTGCAGGGAGGGAGAACAGAAGATCACTCGTGAATTACAGCCGGGAGGTCTGATCAAGAGAGCACAATTGCCCAGGTTGTAATCCAGCTAGTCATGGGGAGAGCCTCAGTAAGAGCAGCTGGAAAGGACCTTCACCTTACAACAGAGGGGCACTATTCTGGAACAGTCGGTGAAGATCCATAATACATCCCTGTGGAAAAGATGGCACTTGAGCAAGAAGAGCACGTTCCCTGTTTTTATAGTGGGTAAAGAGACAAAACCATAATGAAACCTTCCATGACAAAACACTTTAACTGTGCTGCTGTCAGAAAAAAAAAAAAGACATGCACACATCATACCCCAAAGTCTACATATGAATGTCATAAAATTGTGTCTGTTGACTCAGTACAGGTAGGTGCCAGATGGAGGACTGCAGGCAAGTTTTAGGCCCTGCAGCTCAAGAAAGACACGGCCCAGACATTCCCAAAGTCTGTTGCAAAGAGAAGACTGAACAGCTCACTCTGTACAGTAACAAAAGGGCAAGAGGTCAGCAATTTTCAACTGTAGCACAAGAAATTGCAGTCAGAAACTAGAAAAATTTTGGTAAGGGTAAGAACAATTAAAGAGTTTAAAAGATCACCCAGGAAGGATGGGGAAAGTCCATCACTAGGGACTTCTAACAACTGTGTTGCACAAAAATCTGCTGGGAAAGTTTAGATAGATCTGACCCAGTCTTGGGGCAGGAGGTCAGATTAGACAACTTATTAAGGTCCCTTCCGGCCCTGCTGTTCTTTGCTTATAACAGAAATATGACAACAGAACATATCGGCAACAGCCCCAGAGCACACAAGCTTCCCTAATATTTCCATAATACGTTGAAGAAACGCTGTGAGATCCTGCATGCAGCAGTTGCCCACTCCCACGTGGTAACTTCTCCTCTGTTCCTGGAGAAGCAATACAGGGGTAACACAAACAGTTGGTTTTATGGAACAGGCATGTGAACAGGAGCTCCCCAGCACAGCCTTCCCAATGAGACAGTCATTCTCACATCCCACAGCGCACGGAAGGTTGTTTACAGGAGCCCATTTGCACTTTTTCCCTTTTTCCTCCCAGTTTGCCTCCTTTACATCTCACCCTGAAGTCAGAGGAGCTCTTTTTTTTTCCCCCCTCCTTAGGCCATTCTTCTGGTTCTCCCTGGAATATTTTCACATGTAATATTTTCAAGACTGGATCTCTTTCATGTTTTGGGGAAGCCCTGAGCAAAATGTCTGTGCTTCTAACAACAAAAAAGCTTGCAGAACACCTGCTTAGCATTACAGACTCCCATCTCCTCTCCAGCACTGCCTGTCCCTCTACTCCGCTGGGAGCCTGGCATGAGAAATCCCACCTGCATAAATTCTTCATGCAGAGATACCTAGTTAGTATTGACCTTTCGGTCATTCCCAAGATCTGCAGCCTTAAGTGCTTCCTACAGGCGTGCCCGTGGCAGCCAGCTATTGAGAGCAAAGCTGACTTTATGTAGCGCTCTCATCAAAACTTTGGAACGTCTCCTAATGCTCCGCTGTGCCACGCAGGGAACCCACCACAGAATCCTGGATCCCACCCCAAGGGAACAGGGTGACAAAAAAGGGTAACGACCCAGTGCTTAACTCTAACGCCCACTGTCACATTCAGCCCTTTGTCAAGTTCTCTTCAAAGTCCAAATAGAGGCACCAGATGCTATTGTATAACTGGAGCAATGGTGTGAGCTCCCCATGACTATAAAAGGGACATTTAATTTAGTCTACTACATTACTGGAAGCACTGTGCTTCTGCAAGCATTAATTAGTGGCACATAGTGTTCTGTGAGATCAGACCATCCAAGCAGCAGAGTGTAAACTGCAAGCCCCAGAGTACTAACCTTCATCTCAGGGTTAGAGCTTGAGCTATCAACTTCAGCAGTTAAGGGGGTTTTAGGATTTCTTGCTTCTTTGTGTGTGCCCCACAACTCCTGCCGGCTCATTCTTGTAAATGCAAAACTCCAAGCTCTCAGTCATGTCTGTATGTGGAAGCACGCAGCGAGCGAGATGACAGAAGCAGTCCAAGGCAGAAATACCCACTCATGTGTGTTTGTGTGTACACCCCAGCACATCTGAGGGCACAGTTCTGCAATCCCAGGAAACTTAGATCTAAATTTGCGCTGTCCTTAAGAAGGACAGTCCTGACTGTCTGTGTAGCGCTGACAGCAGTAGTCAGGGACGGGCCAGGGACTGGATCCAACTGAAAAATAACCCTATAAAAATAAGTAATAATCTGCTGCCAGGTGTGTGGCCTTCCTGATCAAGATCTCTCACCCACAGTCACACCAGAACATACAAGAATAGGACCAACCCTTTCACTAGAAGTAGCACCTTAAATTTATGTAAGTCTGATGGGGGTGGAAAACAGTTATGCAAGAGAGGAAACAAGCAGTCAGAGATAGGACAGCACAGTGAAAATATCTTAACACTTCTGAACTTTCACTGCTGAAGCCAGTACCTTGCAAAACGACGCTCCTTCCAGCAACCCAGACTTTCCTAAAGGGTCTGTGATTTTTAGGAGTTGAACCGAAGTTGAACCAATTACCAGACGCACTAATGATGCACATCTTCCTGGCAGAGTCCTCTGGGATCACAACTGTGACTGATTCCAAAAAAGAAAATCCTGTTAGAAGAAGATTGGAGATCAAAGCAGGAGGTTACACCTACATCCTGGAACGTGCATGTCCCATGGGACAAAAGAGTTTTAAATTCAGTTTTAGACTAAATGTCTATCTGTCCAGCAAAAACGTTAGGTTAGCATACTTGAATGTTACACCTGTACAATCTCTTTGGGAGAAAAACCATTTCCCACCTGTCCCGCAAAATGGATTAAACTGAGCAGAGCATTTAGAAAGGGAAAGAAACTCCTCCTTTCCTATGCAGTTCCCAGCTTAGGGATAGACCAGGACTACCTGCTTAGCTTAGCACAAGGTATTTTCTGGATACATTAGCTACAAGATAGCCTGAATAGGTATTTCACAATGGAAATGATCCAAATCAAAGTGTTGGGTTTTTTTTCTCCTCTCCTCAAAGTGCACAAACATCATCATATCCTGTCCAATATTTCAATCATTCCAAACATGCAGCAACCTACACTGTTAAATGCCACTCAGTTAAATCTAGCGGACACACTTAAAAAAATCCTGGCATTATGCAGAATAATGAACGATGAAGAAATTAATAAATATCCATTCTTAGAAGTTATCTACCTCCATTTAGTTCTCTACTTTGTCAGCCAGGAAAGCAAATATTTTCTCATATCTTAAGAGGTAGTTCCTGCCTTTGAACTCAGTAGGTACTGGGGAAAAGAAAAAAAAAAAAAAAAAAAAAATGGATTTTAGTGACATTTTCAAGCCATTATAAAGACTTTGCAGCTCTTCAAAGACCGATTGGATAAAAGAAATGCAAGGGACTAAAACCAAAGGTTCCCCATGAGCTGAAATAGTCTTTATTTACATCAATTCAGCTCTCTGAGCTCCCCACAGCTGAGAATCTGCCTCCCTTACTGTGACCTCCATTCTGCCACTGATCCGCTCCGTGGCCTCCAGCTCTCTCCCTCCGTCCTCCTGTTCTCAGATGCGAGATAAACGTGGTCTCAGATGATGACATGGAAAATGGCTCCAAAGAAAGAATGCAACAACCAAAGCTCTGTGTAAATCACTACTCTGGGGCTGCAAAATCTGTTTCCCTCAGACCCAGCAAGTTCCCAGCCACCATCATTTTGAGTTATCCGAGAGCACTAACAATAGCCGTCTTGTTTTACCGAGACTTGCAGAAAACCTTAAAGTATGGCCTGGTAGCAGAGAACTGAAATACCTCAGGGATCAAACTCCAGTGTGAGCAGCAGGGAGGGACTTTTCGACCCCTTTTTCATTACCTTCCTGCCAATGAGCTTATCTCACTACCCAAAGAGCAACCCAGGCCTTCCTCAGTGCCAAAACACTCCCTGCTGTATCCATCCTTACAACCGTATGTCCCTGGCCCCAAGACGTCACAAAACAAAAACTCCAGTAGGCACACCAAAAAAAAAAAAAAAAAAAAAAACACACCACAAAAAAAAACCCCACACCACACCAAAATTGCCTTTAAAACGAAGGACATGATTAAAACTCAACAAAGCAACACCACTTTTTAAAAATCCACTGCATTTAAAGATCTCCAGAGGAAAAGGTCACCGATACGTACAGTGCATCTCCCAAAGCAAAGGTCTGCGTCATGCTGATGTCAGGTTCATCCTGCAAACAGGTTGTTATAAAAACACCGTCTGCTGTGTTATCCACAGCCGGGGTGGGCAGCATAAGGCTACTGGTTGAATCCCCACCACCTACACCATGCCACCAGCCTCCAACCCAGTCCCTACCTCAGCGTCCCACAACGGTGCTGGCTCTGGTACTCAAAGCCATTTCTCCCCATACAATGAATAAAGAACATGCTGTATATTTTGGTGATGTGACAGACACCCTCTGGTCAGGTGAAGGTAAAGGACGGTGCCAGGAACTCTATAAACAGCATACGCCCAGCACAGCCGAAGAGCAATACCTCTGCAACACCAATTAATGATATCCTACTTAATAAAAGACAGTTGCACGTGTCAAGTTTAACCTCAAGAGGTTTTACCACAGGTTGCAGTGGACTCTCAGAACATACAAGGAGCAGCTGAACCGCACAGGCTCCCCAAAATATGTTCACAATTGTACACAGACACAAACACAGCACCTCAAACTCAGATTCTCACAAAGTTACTGCCCAGAGCAGAGACACACATCATGTGAAACAGCTGCACCACATCAACAGGTTCTTCAGGTACCCCAATGCACATGGTGCTAACTGAAGTCACCACAAATTTTTGTTTTCCAAGTAGTTCATATTCCCACCCACAGTATTTCTGGAATCTTTTCTTAAAATAAAAAGAAACCACAAAAACATTAGATTTTGGAAAAAAAAAAAAAAGGCAAGATTTGTAACCCATTTCCATGGAGACTACTATAAATTCAAGTGATATTACTGTGCATAAACCCACATGCATGCTCCATGGAGCATGGAATACCTGGACACTTCAAAGCCAACTCATCAACAAGAGCTGATGCAAATGGGACACATCATCAAGGTGGCTGAAAATTTTCATGTTCCCTCAACACGAACACAACCAGGATGATAACATGTTCTGGAAACAGCACAATGTTTTGTGATGCCATTTGTTAACTTTTTTGCTTCTTAGGAGTCCATAATATGAGGAATCATTTGCATTCGTTGGTTTATGGTAATGCTTCTATTCCCTCATGACAGACCTGCTAGCACTTTTGGGGTGCAAGAGAATTTGAACCCTAGCATCCACCAGCCAGGAGAGAGCACCTTCCTCACCAGCCATGGTGGGTTACTGTCACTCTCCCACATTACTGCTGTGCTACAGATTAATTTTTGTGTCCAAGCAGGGCAGGACAGATCCTTAAGCCAATGGTTTAAACACTCTCTTGAGAAGGACAAGTTCAAATCCATTCTTCACCCATTTCATTTACAAGAGGTAATCTTTATACCTCCTTAATTTATTTTTACCACTCTGACACAATGTTTTATCTCAACAACAGAGCTAAAAAACTCAGTTATTTAATTTTCATAGACTTGAGTTCATTAACTTCTGTAGAGGAATAATGTTTGTGGCCGGTGGGAAAGGATATTTCTACATTTTTCCATTTTCTGGTCTGTTAATTATGGTTACTGAGAGAAGGAGACAGCAGTTAGATTTGTGAAATACAACAGGCTGTACTTTAATATTTGTCAAAGGCACAGAGAAAATAATTTCTATTTCTTTTTTATATAACCCAATCGTACAAAGCAAGTAAATCCACATACTTCAGAAGTCAGAATTGTTATTCTCCCTAAACCCTCATTTGGGCCAGCAGGAAACTAGATGGAGAATTTTAGATTTCATTAGCAGGGATTATTTTTCTGTGGGATGACAGTCACAGAAAACATGAAGTGAGATAACTGGGGTTGAGAGGACAGGCAGCTATGCTTATGTAAGCAGGCAGCAGGAATACACTACACACAGGAATACCCCTCCAAGCTTCCGAGGCTGAGATGGGCAGGAATCCACTACCTTTTGCAGATGTAAGATTGTGAAAAACCCAAATCATACTACTTGGCTAAGGTGGAGACCAGTCAAAGAGCACCATCGCACCTTTTAGACCAAAACATCCTGTAGGGACCCCATAAACTGTTAAGTCTCCTGTTTGTGAGGAACGTTTGCAATTTCAGACAGCTTTCCAAACTCTACCTCAACCTCTCCATCCACACCAAGTCAACTGAGATTCCCCCACCCCAGGAAAAGATTGTGTTTCAGAGTCACCACAGTTAACTTGTGACAGAACTCAGACACATTTTGGTGGGAGAGACACAAGAGAGAGAAAGCCCTTCAAGTGAAAACCAGAAAGGGCTACCCAGGAGTGCTTTCAGCAACAGCAGAGATGAGGACAAATGCTCCCAGGACACGTGTGGGGTGTTCGTGATGTTCCACCCACACACTCTGCCATTTCAAGAAAGCGTGGCACAGAATGGTACAGCTCAAGAGCAGCTTCTCTGATGAGCCAAAGGGCTGAGAAGGATAAACGACCACAGCACCCAACATCTGCTGGTGTTTTCAGGACTCAAAGACCCAGACCTCTGTGCCTATTTCCACATATAGTTTAGCCAAATGCCAGCTAGCTGCTCCTCTAAACCCAAAAAAGCCCAGGTAAACATTTGAGTCATTATGCGATGATTTGGATCCCAGCACTGAGTCTGAGCTAAGATCATAGGGTTTTTGCCAGCTCAGTAGTCATCTGAACCTGTTTCCCAGTCCGGCTCCCCAGTCCACAACGGGCAGAACAGAGGAACGAGGGAAAGACAGTACTGTCTTTTTTAGAGGCAAAGCCAGATGAAACTACAGACCTTGCTACTCACTGAAAAAACAACATACATCTGTTCCACAGCAGTGCCATAAAAGATTAGTAAGTGCTGGGCTAACAATCTGGAAAGGGAAAAGGACCTAGGAGAGCAAAACGTTATCGCTAAGTCAATAAAACAACATTTGTAAAAGAATAAAAACATACAGCATTCTTGCACAATGCACAGAAATGCTCCTAGGCTGATTTCTCGTCCTCCACTAAACCTGTCTGGTAACTCTGGGAGCAGGACCGTGTTGTACAGGCTAAGGGAAAAGTGGATCAACAGGGTGAGCTAAGGACAGAGCTCTGGACTCAACCCTGCAGGATCACTGAGTGGATGCGCATTAGCCGATACATATGGTTTCACTTTTACGTAAAGCTTGTGTTTACATCTAATATATCAGGGCAATTACAGCTGTCTCCAGCATGGGATTTGAGACAGTGTGCCTATACACCATGCAAAGGATTTTTAGGGGTGATCAGAGAGCAGCGATACAGCAGAGCAGCAGTGTTCCTGGGGTGGAGGATGTAAATTGCTAAAAAGCTTTGCTTTAAGGTCAGGTTCGGTAACTGACAATTAGTTTCATGCATTTCGCTACTGCGTGTCCAGGACTAATCTCTCATCCACCACAGTGATTTAAGAGATGGAGCAATTCCACAGAAGTCAATGGACTGGACAGAAAACACAAGATCGGCAGGAACTGCCAAGCCCCCAGTAATGTAACAGCTCTGTGTAAACAAGAAACACCAAAACGTAAATGAACTGCAAGCCTTCGCAGCTCGTAATTTACACCCCACCTCATGCAATCAGATTATGGTGACTTTCCTACTTAACCTTTATTCTTCGTGTCATCACCCCAAACGCCGAGGCGGAGAAGGCAGCAGTGGGCGCCCATCACGTGCGGGCAATATGCTGACATAAACACACAGGGCAGGGGCAAAAAAAAAAAATATAAATAAACAAACCCAAATACCCCAATGCCACCCGCACCCGTGCCCTCAGCCGAGCCCCGCGCGCCTGCAGCGAGGCCGGGGGGCCTTTCCCCGACCCGTCCCTTCCAAAAAACACGGGTGGCGATGAAGCCACCACCCGGCTGCCTCCCGCTCTCTGCCAGGGCTCAGCGTGGCACTGGCCGAGGTTTCTCAGGACTGAGGAACGAGGGTCATGAGCGATTTTTTGAGCGATTCATGAGCGTTTATGAGGCAAATTTGTGAGGCTGGGTGCGCGGGATGGGGCACAGGGCCAGGCCCCTCGGGCAAGCACTCCTTGCCCTGCCCCATGCCGGCCACCCTCTCCCCACGGCGGGCTGCAAACCCTCCGTGGACACCAAACGAGGAGGAGGAGGAGAGCCGGGCTGGCGGCTGCCGAGGTGGGCGCTGGCCCTTCCCGCCAGCCCCTCGACGCTGGCGGCGCTGACAACCCCAGGTGGCCGAGGGCCGGGCCGGGGCGCGGCAGGTGCCGGCCGAGAGGAGGACGAGGGGGCCGGGGAGCTGAGGGGGCCCATCGCCCGCCGTGCCCTCCGAGGGGGACGGACCCCTGGCAGGCGGGGAGGGGACCGCCGCCGCCTCCCCACCCCCCCTCGCCCCGCCTCGTACCTCTCTCTGCGGTGGCCGGAGGGGACGGGGTCGTGCCGCCCGCCCAGCTCGCCTCAGCGCCTCGCTCCCCTCCCCGCGGCTGGCGGCTCCCGGCGCGGCTGCGGCGGCGGCTGCTGGCACTGCGGGGCGAGAACCAGCGCCGGCCTGTTTTCCAGCCGCCTCCCCCTTCGGCCTGCCCCGGCTCCGCCTCAAGGATCTCCCCGCCTCCTCCTCCTCCACCGTCTCCTCCTCCTCCTCCTCCGCCCGCTTCTCCCCCGCAAGCACCGGCCCGGCGCGGCCTGCGGGGCCTGCCGGGCGGCTGGGCGCCTTCCCCCGCGGGCAGCCTGCCCGGGAGATGGAGAACCTCAACCCCAACCCACCCAAACGGCAAAGCCCCGGGGTTTAATAAACCCTCCATCAGGACAGGGCTGGGAGAGGACGGGGGCGGGGATCAGCCCGTGGTGCCCCTCAGCCACAGGAGTGGGGCTGATGCGAGATGTGGGCTCTTAAATACCTCTGGGCCTCTCCTGAAGCATAAGGGAAAGCAAAAAAAAATCTCATTGCGGTGCAACAAGCCGTGAGACGGCATTCAGAGCCCGAAAGCAGAGGGGACAGGGCAGTCCTAGCTTCCAAGTTCGATGCCTTTCATGCAGCTGCAGGGTAAGAGGCTAGTCTCCAAGCAGCAGCCTCATAAACAGCGCATTTTATTAAATTATAGTCTCCTTCCAAAAAAAAAAGTTTGCAATCAGAACAAGCAACATATAAGGCACGGGGTGAGGATCCACCAGTGGAGCCGGAACATTCAGATGACCCCCAGCCTTCTCATTAAACGCCCTCTGAAATTGCTTTTGGATGTCTGGAGAAAAATTCTGGAGAAAAGACTGCGCCTTGGATGAAAATAGTCGTGTCTGCAAATTGCCTTCAAGCATTTTAAGATTTTATAAAACACGTTCAGCTGCCTGCCGGAGGTTTGCACCTGCACAGCTGGGATGAGGTTGCTTACCCAGCCGGAACATCTGGAGAAAGCAGCAAGAACAACGTGCGGCTCAGGTTTCTCGGCTTCAACCAAATATTAAATAACTGTGCAGACTTTTCCATTTCATAGATACAGTGTTTGCAGGCCATTTTCTTCCAGACCTCATACTCTCCTGACTGCCCTTTACAGCTGGAATCAATACCTGCGAAGCACCTCAAAGTACCCAGATGCTGAAGCCACAGTAGTATTTGACAACCAGTATCGGACAATGGGTATCTCATGGCCACATGCTGTCTTTGAAACGTGGTTTTCAAGCCTGCAGGCCGTAAGGATGGCTGTCCCCATCCAGCACACCACAGGAGCCAGACAGTGCTGCTGGGCCAGGCTGGGCATGGTGAGGTGCTACTGGAGAAGAGGCAGCAGCTATTCTCTCACACACATGCCCGGCGGCCTCAGCATAGGGTCTCCACCAAGCCTACAGGTGGAAGCAGAGCTTTGCAAATTAAAGGACTTCAGGGAAATGAGCCATATCCCTGTTATACCCAGCTATATCTGGAAAGAGGAATTGGCAACGAGTTTGGTTACATTGGCTGGAAAGAGCAGCCTTTCCCACCAGACCGGACAGAGTCTGAGATGATGAGGAAATAGGGTCAGTTTGATGGTCCAGCTCTGGGCTACCTATCTGAAGGGGATGGAGGGGAAGCCAAGATTTCCTGCCCATAGTCCTCATAATCTCGCATAGCAATACCTGCCCCCAGGGCTGCCTCTAATCGAGGCTGCATCTGTTCGCAGCCAAAGAGGAGCCACAGTGAAGAACAGCCTGGTGCTCCCTGTTCCCACAGAGAAGCTGACCCATGAGAGATGCTAGTCATCCAGCAGCTGGGAAAGCTGGTGAGCCAATTCCTACTGAATGGCACTTCTATTTCCTCCATAGCGAATAAACAACCATGCTCCAGGACTGCACTAGCTCTCAGCTCGCTCGGCTGCAATTTGAAGGATTTGAACTAAATCTAGAAAGCTCTGACTAGCTGGGGTCCCCTGGGCTCTACCCTCTTTCTCCAGTTTAAATTTGGCAACAGAGCCCAGCCGGCTCAAAAGCCCTAGGCATGCTTGCAAGAAGTTTTGAGGGTAGATAGAAATGCAATTACCTGTGGGAAAGTAAAGCTAAAATGTACTGCAAGCGCATGTTTAATACAGTGTTCAATGTATTAAGAAAGAGGAATTGACGGATATGGCTGATGTTGGTGCCATACTCGGACAGTAGTTCCAAAGAAATTTGATTAAATCCTAAAATAAGCACTTTTTCTGCCTCTGTCATTTGTTTTCTTAGCTTGTGGTCTGTGAACAGCTGGCCTTCAAGGTAAATAGAGCATCTTTCCTGGGAAGAATCCATAAACCACAGGTTTAAGAATGAAATGCAAAGTGAATGATAAAAGTCCAGAGAGTGTAACCTAAAAGCTAGGGATAAAGACCTCCTTGTGCAACACACCTGAGAATATGCCAACAGCTGCAAGCCAGAGACATAATCAGCATAAAGAAAGAAAAGGGTATTACTGCCTGGAAGGTCTCTTTCCAGGAGTGGTGTTGGGTTTTTTTGCGCTACAGCAAGATCTCCCAGGGACCGACAGAAATAGCTCGGGTCTCATGTTCTTCGACACACACACATTCAAATGGGGAAAGGAGTCTAGCAAACTCATCAGGAGAGCTCATGGTGGCCATGAGGGGGATGGAGGGGGACCTGGACACTATCTTAAGCTGTACTTCTGGGTTTGGGGGTGTTTGAAGTCTTGGCAAAGGAATCTATTGGATGGATTGATCCTTTTTTTTCTGCCAAGCAAAATAATGATTTAAAGCCATTAAGTGATTGTCCTCTAGATTCCTATGGACCAGCATAAAATACACGAAATATGTAGCTTAGAACAGGGGTTTTCCAATTTTCTAAGCTGGGAATCGTGATCATAAGGGCACCTGGGTGTTGATTTTGTCTCCTGCTCTGGGTTGGGTTATGCACAATGGCGGAGCCGCTTGTGTTCCCCCAAGCAGTACACTAAGAAAAGTTTAGAAATGCCTGTGCTAAATAATTGCATTACAACAACTTCAAACAGCCCACTTGACTTTTCCATCCTCTATGCTCTTTGTTTACTTGACAGAGACTAATCCATTTTACCTGCAAAGTACACAAAGCAAACTTACCGTGGGGGCTCAGATATAACGCTTTATTATCTTTCCATCCGTACGTAATACGTAATTTCCATGATTCATTCACCCACTTGAGGAACACTTGAATAGTCAAACAAAAACATACATTCCCAGGAGAAAAAGCAAAACCACATCCGGTGCAGGAGAGAGAAACATTCTAACATAAATACAAATCCTGCTAGAAGTTTTATCTGAAGCAAGACTACTGATCATAAACACAAAGGGGAAGGGCAAAGATCAAACCGTATCGCTTCTTGTGAATGTTTTTCCCCTTTTCCTCACAATCTCCTGACAATAAGTCAATAAAAGGTTTTACCAAGACTACAAAGGGAATCTGAAAGCCCAGCAGCCTCCCTTTTAAAGTATATTTAGGCTGCAGGCAGTTTCAGAAGTCACTTCAGAGAGTCTGCCCTTTGCTAAAAAGCCTTGTGACCTTCCAGTCATTCCGGCGTAGCTGCAGTAATTCATAGGAATGAGTAATAATGACGTTTGCTATTCAGTCATCATTTGACAAGCTGTCTAAGTGACAAGGAGATCCATCATAAATATTTCCCTGTGATGATAAACAATCTAGACACAGAACAACCTTGCAGCTCACCTTTATGGTTAGAAACAAAACAAGCCCAGGTGACGAGGACAACTCCTGAAATTCCTCTCATAGGATTTTTTTTTCTTTACTTCCTTCTAGAAAGGTGATTTCAAGAATGGTACGGACCAAACAATAACGTCTTTTAATATCATGAGCACTACAGGCTTTAACACTTTCATACATGGATTCCTGGAAGGATATAGCTGATGAGAAAAGTATCCAATCTCAACAAAAAAAAAATTCTACATGTGGAAGATCCAGTGCAATCCTCGATAAATTGCTGTAGCGAGCATGCACACTGAATGCTTCAAATGTGTTGCTATTTCTAGCTTGTTTCTGTCAAGCTTCAAGCCCCAAATATGTATTCTGACTTCTACCTTCACTCTGCTAAATTTAAGAATCCTTCTTGATTCCATTTCCGTGAGTTCTTGTAGCTAAAGTACCCCTTTCATTTCATTCGGATTAGGAAAATTGGAAATACAGGCAGAAAGCAGGTTAAAAGGTGGCACACACACACCCTGCACAAACGCACACTTGCATGCTGGCCAGGGGTTGTGCTGTCCTACAGCCGGGATATCTCCCACTGTCTCGTTGTACACAACATCTGGCTCCTTTGGGAAGGAGCTTGGACAATTGCTATGTCTGATGTGGGCTGCATAACCGCTGCAAGACTCTCTGGGATATACGGTGGCAACAACCTGACTCTCTGGGATATATGGTGACAACAACTGTGGTCTGCCTGTACTGGAGAGAGGAAAGGCACAGGAAACAAATCCTTCCTGGACCTTCAGTCGCCACCATCATCAAGTAAACAAAGCTGTTACTGCATAGATCCACACTTTGGCTTTTCTTGCTTTTATTACACACGCTTTTCCCTTGCACCTTGCTACAGCTCTCAAAAAGCCTGGAGAAAGTCATCTTCAAGAGATGACAGGATGGACAGCAGTACCCCAGATACACCACAAAGCAAATGCCTTTGAAAAAGGCAAAAAAAAAAAAAAAAAAAAAGAGTCAGAAAAAATGGGGCTGGCAAAGAACAGCAGAACTGTCCCAGGTGAGAACAAAGATCTGTCTAGGCAAGTATGCTGCCTCCACAAGTGGAAGAACAAGACTCACCCCCCTCAGCTCCCACTTATTTTTCTGCTCAGGGACTTTGTGAGGTAGACGTGGTTTCTCTGTATTTAATAACCTCCCTTGGATTTTGTTTTTGTGATCTTGCCTGCTCTCCCTGTGTAAATATTGATGACCCCAAGACCTTGAGCAAGGAGTTCCACCAAGAACCATATCAATGACACATCCTTTGTTTTGCTTGGAGCTTGCTATCTTCATTTGATGCCCCATGTTCTGTATTGGAAGAGACAGTGGACAGCTGACTTCTCTGCAAGTCTCTCACTATTTTTTAAACCTCTATCACATCCTTCTTAAGTTTCCCCCAGGAGAGACCTAGCTCACCTAGTGTGCCTTCTTATGAAAGCAGTTGTGGACCTTTACTCCACTTTGTTGCCAATTCAGCATAGGTTGCATGAAACCGCAATCACTTAAACTATTCTGAACACAAAGAATCCAGGAAATGAAAATTTGGCAGGTACAAAGGAACAGAGTTGAATGTGTAAATCTGGGAGGAGGCTTTGCCGATGATGGCAGCGCAGCTCCTGCCTTATCTCACAGCAGGTAACAGAGGAATATGCAAGCAATGGCAACTGCAGTGAGAACAGTGGAAAAATGCAAACTAGTCCTATGAGTCTCATTTTCGATCTCTGGCACTGGCCAGGTGACAGCAGTACTTCCAGCCAATACATCTCTTTTCCAGCCAATATCTCGGTGTTTTGGATGTTCCCCCTTAAAGGCCAAGGGCTGATACCTGCAAAGGCCAGGGAATGGTCCTGAAGAGTCCTCCAGCCCCCACCACTGTTTCCATCCCGGTCTCAGCAGACCCTGCCTCTCTTCCTCTGCCTTCCGTCTGGGCACTGTGATGCCCGCAGATGCCTGCTCACAGACTGCAGCCGTTATGGCTGACCAAAACAGCCCTGTTGTTTCGCTGTGCTCCGCTGTCTGTCCGTGCCTGTCTCTCAGCTCCTGACGATGCTGAGTTCGCAAGCCGTTCAGTACAGAGGCTGCCTTTGTGTTCTGCACGTGTACGCTGCCAAGTGCTATGAGCCATCCTGGTACTGTGTTTCCTAAAAATAGCTTGCCCCGCAGATAACCTGCAGTCTTTAGAAGTTGCAGGTCTTGAAGATAAGCCCTCGTATAACCTGTAGAAAATGAAAAGCAAAGGCACTCCTGTGGTGAAGAGAAAAGCTCTGAAGAAATAGGCTAAGAAGTATAATCGAGAACACAGCCTCCGTACACCCACCAGCGGCAGAGGAAACTAGTGCCAAGGGGCCCAGGCAGCAAGTATTATGTATAACCTCCACACAGACATAATATGACAACTGCTGAGCCACAAGGTTTTTTTACAGCCAGCCTCCAAATTCTGTGCATGAAGATATCACACTGCTAGCAAAAGTAATTCAAAAGAATAAGGATCCATCTAAATTATCTGAAAAAGCACTCAAATTTAGCTCCTTCTTTACATAAGGGTACGTATTTTGGATACGAAATATATCCGCATAGCATTTTATCCTTCCATAACTTGCAACGTATCCATTTACTCTTTCACATTTTATTTTAATAACAGGGGAGACAAGAAAGCTCAATTGACGGGCTGGTTCCCAGGGAAACATGAGCAACTTATTTCTCTTAAATAGCAGGCACGAATGTTTCCTGTGTTAAACGGTGCAGCCTGCTGTGACTTTCAGATCTCTGGCATATAATCCCAAAAGGACAGAATGTATTTGCCTGGCTCTGAGGTGGGGAAGGAGAAAGGTAGCAGCACACTACAGCTGGTGACAGGCACTAGCAAGGATCTGGCACCCAAATCTCTTTTGTGGAAACAGGTCCCTTGTCCTAGTCCCCAGAGGAAGTGCAAAATAAGATTTTAACAAAAACTGGTAAAATTACTCCAGTGTTGCTGGGAGAGAAACGGAAGGGAATTGCTAATAGCAAGCTGTCAAAATCTCAGTCAAAATGCTAGGCTGCCAGCACAGTAGTGTTGGGACACATTAGAAGCATAAAAACAGCCACGCTACTCTGACCCAGGGTCCATCCAGCTTGGGAAGTTGCTTTGGTGGGTACAGATAAAGGTGGGAATTGACTTGCAAAATAAAATGGAAGATAAAGCTGAGCATCCTCATAAGGTGCTCTCTGGTAGCATTCAGGGCATCTCAAAACCTGAGATTACCTACATAGAGACCTGTGGAGAACACAATCCTGCTGCCTGTGACCAAGGATGCTGTTCTCAACTCCAACCACACGCTGCAAGGTGTGGTGGCTAAGCTCATTTTGCTTCCTGCTGTTTCAAGTTAACAAGATGGAAAAAATAGATAAAACCAGTGGCCATGAGCAGGCACTCAAGGATGGGTCAAACACATGCGATACTTCCCCCCAAAACTCTCCCCGCCTCCTTTATATTCAGCTCAAGGGTTCTCTAGATCTGAGAATACAGGGAATTGTATGCTTAGTAAATCCCAGCACATTTCTCATCCACATACTTGCCCATTCACATCTTGACCTTTCTCATGTCCGCAATACCCTTCAGCAAGAAGTTTACAGCTCAGCTACCCATTGTATGAGGACCCATCTCCATTGGTTTGCTTGGAGCCCACATCCCGCTAACTTAATCTGCTGGCCCCTAGTTCTTGTTCTGGATCAGACACTGGACAGCCATTCCCTCGCCACCCTGTCCCTGGCACACAGGATTTCCCAGACCTCCCACATGTGCCGCTTCAATATCTAGGGCCACATTCTGCTTTCATTTATCTCCTCTGAGCCAATATGCAACTGGTTTTTAAGGAAGCAGGTGATAATTTGGCCTCAGGACAGGTTTTTTCCCCCCTCACACAATTTTCTTTTTTGTTAAAAAGAAAAAAAAATATTTAAACTTTTTTTTTCTCAGTTGCTTTAGGATTCAGAAGAAAAGAAAAAAATATAATCAAATACAAGTTTTGCATGCCAAAGTTTCCACGTGCCCAATGTCCTGTTACCGGGACGCTGAACAAACAGCCTGCAAACACAATCCCCTGCCTTTGTTCTGCCAGCTGGAACCCACAGGTCACCCTGCACCCTGACGCCACCACAGACCAGGTCTTCAGGAGGAGGCAATATTCGACTGAGCAAAATGCTCCTTTCATCTGACAAAGGATGTCAAAAAGGGACCTGGAGTTTTTTACTGAGTTGGTGGTTTTCTTCCTTCACTGAGGAACTTTTTCTGTGGAAAGGTCTCTGTCCACGCAAGTGACTCAGCTTAACAAACAGCATCGGTGATTCATTACTCCTGAGTGTGCCAGCAGTGGCTGGTGACCTGTGTGGTGCTGAGTCTCCTCCTCACCAGGAAACAGCCTTAATAAATGACATCAGCAGCGTGATTCAGTCGGTAGGACCACGGACTGCAAGTCTCCCACTTGGGTGCTCGCTCCCTATTTCTCTTCCCCAGCCAGCTTTTTCTCTGCTCTTTCCTGCAACTGTTAGCTCCCCATCCAAGGACTGGCTCTTGCTGCCCATCTAAATGATGCCCAGCACGATGGAAACTCTAAGATGGACTACAATGCAAACACAAAGTGCCTACATGGTGAGTTCACTCAAACAACAGAACTCAAACCATTTCCCTGAACTTTCCATGAATACACACACAAAAAAAAGGTCTCCAAAAGGAAACGGGCCAAACATCAAAGGTAAAAGATGATCCTTCATGGAATTACTTGCTCACAGATACACATCCCGGGGCATAAATCCCAGTCCAGCTCCAGTTGGAAACTTCTTATCAGGTTATTAAAACAAATCTAAATAGGAGATGAGGCAGATTTCTAATGCAGTCTGAGAAACAGTGAGAGTGCTTTAGAAAAAGTCATTCCTCTTTTCTACATTCAGGCTAAATGTCTGAATACCCAACAGCTCTTGAAGTCCTGATGTTTCGGGTTTGTCTGGATCCTGCAGATAATTTCCACGCAAATGGAGAAAAATCATCTCAAATAAAATAACTGTGATCCTATGCAAATTAAACATAAATCTTCAAAAATAAGAACGACTGTTTGATGAAGCAAGCATATTAAACCCAGTTGTCTTCCTAAAGTGAGGGGTCTTTTTCACCTTTTAAGATTGCCGCTGTACTTCAAGGCTGCTGTGATATTCCGGCTACTGAGGTGTTGTGCAAACCACCAAATAGACCCAACATGGAAAAGCGCTTAATTCATGCACAATTTTTTCAAATTCCTCTCCAGATAATGAAATTAATCTCATTATAGTCCATCGCGCAACTAAAGCTCAGCCTGTGGACCAAAAGACCACAGCCCACTACAATCCTGTCCAAACACTGACAGGTTTTCTTATCTCCCAGCGTCTGTTTTCCCCCTCTGTCGCTCAGTCATATCAGTGTTTATGCAGTTGCACAAGGCAATGTGATATACAGAAGAAAAATGCTATATAAACACAAAAATAGGTGTAGCCTTAAACTTTTTTCAGCTTGAAGACACCTAAAAGCTAGTGGGGGATCTGCCCCCTTTTGTGCATAGTTCAAACTACAGACCACGGTCCTACTTGTCTTAGTTACCTTCTGCTGAAACTTGCTGGTCCTGTAGGTGGATCAAAGCAGGTCCCTTTAAATCCTTTGTTGTGCTTGCACAAGTGGAAAACAGCTCCCATAAAAAAAAAAAAAAGTCCCTTCTGTTTGCCAAGCCGTGTGTAGAGATTATGAATCACTAAATGGCAGCCACGTGTCAGCAAAAGTAGCAGGAAGTTTCTTGCGTTTGACCTGTATTTATAGTAGCGAGAGCACTTCACAGCATATAGTTACAATGATCTAATTATCATTGCTCACCAAGAAACATCGTCCTGCATAATATGCTTTTTCCATTAAAAAAAAGAATAATATCTGACTTATAGTTATCATTCTGGAGGAACTTGGAGAAAGCCTTTTCAGTCTGTTGCCTTTTTGTGTCTGGAAGGCAGAGGACTTCTTTGTAGGTTTTCCTCTGGGATCCTAATGGAATGGGAAACCCGATATCAAGACTGCTTGACAAGCCTGTTGACCAATCTTTTGACACACCTCTCTTTTTCTATATACACCCTTGTTTCACAGAATTGAACTGTGAGTTCGGGAAGCAATAAACTGCTGAACCCTCTCCTTGCTGTACACAAGTAATGTGCTTATTTTTTAGTGATTACCACACATCAGAGAGCATTACTGAATCACGACACAGTACCTCTGGGCTGCTATCCAGTGGGCAGCCTGGAGATGTGTTTGAATTATGCAAGGGTGTAAGTGGCATGCCTGGTTCTTCCTCGTACACAAGAGAGCATTTTGGTACCTTTTCAGATTAAGGGCCGAGTCTAAGACGTGATGAGTTAAATTAACAGCTCCCTGTATTACAAGGGGGTTCTTTATTTCCCCCTGTCCTCTTTGCCCCTGGACAGAGGGATAGTGTTCTGCCAGAATAAGGAGTTAAATCTGCTCTCAGAAGGATCTGCTGCAGTAGAGGGAGGAGACCTGCATGGATATGGGTAAGCATGAAGGTGAGAAACAAGGCTGAGATGGTCTCCATGTAAGGTCAAGGCAGCCTAAGCAATGGCCATTTTTTATAGTGTGGGCATGTGAGAGCTGCACACTGGGTTGTACGATGAGGTGGGTGAAAGGTGCATGTTGGGACTGGGACACAGAGGAGCACCCAAGCATGTCCAGCTGTGTGACACTAAAGGGATCTGCTGCCCAGAAGGGATCCCATGAGCATAGATCCCTGCGAATAACAGGGACACAGCACCTCTGCCTCCCTCCCTCCCTTGGTCTTGTGATCAAGGCAACCTCCTGTGTCTGGCATATGGGAAGAGAGCAGGAGGGCAACTAGGGTGCTTTTCCCAGAGGAAAGGAAGGTGAGGTGGGGTCCTGAAGCATAAAAGTTAGTCGCTTGGGTTGCCCAGACTCCTACCCTGATGAGGAAGGGCAGTGATTACCCTCTTACCTCTAGCCTGAGCCAACACAGAGCCAAGACTGAGACAGGCTTTGCCCTGTGTGACCAACTGATCCCTGCAACCAGGTCTCCACAGGTCCTAGCTAGCAGCACTTAGAAGAACCGAAAGCAAGCCAAATGGCCCTTGTGAGCTCTGTCAGCCACTGCTCCATGATGTCTCTCTGCACTCCCAACTGAGATCATCTCCATTAGCCCCAAGACAGAGATAAACCAGCATCCCTCACCTGTTCAGAACCTAGGGTCCATCCTGTGGTGAGCTGCTGCAACCCCACTAACCAGCTCAGTGACACCATGCTGGTCAGCCCTGCATCTCCTTCAACTTACTTTAATTAAAGCTCTTCTAATCAGATAGAGGTCTCCATTCTGTTTTGGACATGGATCAGGGACGCAAGAGCAGCCTGTTGCCTTCCCTCCCACCATTGGGTCTCCCTGTCCGGTCAAGCCAACTCAGCAAGAAACTGAATGCTTGATGGTCAAATGCCACTGACACCTGGTTGTCACCACCTTAGTTGGTGACCACTCCCAGAGGTGGCATGTATCAGCAGGATCAGGCCAGTAATCATACTTCATGGATTCCCATTGTCTCCCTCAGATTCCTTTGTGGCTTTTTCCTACACTTCTCCCCCTGCTTTGTCTGGTTTAAAATTGTGCTGATTCCCACGTTTCATTCTTCAGGACAAGGCTGGGCTGTTGCAGAGATCCAGTCACTACCCAGCATGCTCAGCTCTTCTCTGGAAATCCTTTCTCCATGTCTGCAGCAGTGCACCGGAGGAAGTCACCCCGAATGGCAGGCGCACTCCTGTCTGCCTCCAAACAGCCCCAGCACCATGTGGATCTCACCCAGCTCATCCGAGGACTCCAGCTCTGACTCCATGTCAGGTCTCTGCACCACAACTGCATTCTTGGAAAGGGTGCACGCACCCTGACGTTGGGTTGCTGCAGCAACCACGTTTGACATCACCTTTCCCCACATCCACCGCTGTCATGCAAGAGGTTGTGAAAGCCTCTTTGGCATTTTCAGGTAGCTGCATATTTTGATGCTGGGGAGGGGACTCCTATTCAAAACCAGGAGCGCGAGGAGCAGATGTGTCATGTCTCCAGAAGAGCAGGGTCAGAAGGCAGTGCAATCTGCCTCACACAGCGTTGAACGTGGAGCCACAAAGCAAAACAAACAAGCAAATGAAAGGCCATGATCTCATGTGGCTGGAGTCTGCTGCTTCCAGCAGCAAAAAGAAGCAGGTGCAGAACTGTCTTGGCAGCACCAGGATATTCTCCAAAGATATCCCTGGCTGTCTGCACAGGGACTTGCTACTCCGTCACAAAATCCTTCTTTCCTGCAGGACTCCAGGGACACCAGCTGGGAGCAGAGTCACCATTCAGCCCACATACACCCTCAGAGTGAAGCTACTGTATGGACTCTGTCCTTAAATGACTTTGGCATCCCTGTGGGAGGTGAGTCCTGGAGCTTGTGCCAGACCTCGTGTGCAGGTGTGGACAACACATGACTCTTACTTTTGGTGGTAACTGTGGCCATTTTACAATGAGGGCAGAGTCTGGATGCCAGAATTCAAAGGTTTTTATCACATGCCAGAAAACATGTCATTTCTGTATTGACGCCTTTTAACCACCTGAGATGTTTCTAGGACAAGGGACATTGCCAGCTCACACTTTGTCATCAGGAGTGTCCTGATCTTTGGCATCCTTCCTAGTGCCCAGCCTCGCAGTTGCTCAGTTAAAGGAGAAACCCAGGTTTTATGATGTCACATGCACACCAGAATCCCTTGAATCTTCTAGCCTCTGGTTTGGTGCTTTATGTGAAAAATAGATAAGCCTAAAACTTCAGTTAAATGCCATGCTTGTGGGGAAAAAGGAGGAAGGGCTGACATAACTTTCAAATGTGTGAGTTGGTTACTCCTGGAGCCTCCCTGCAATCCCTCAAGGAGCGTGTGAATTTTCAGGCAGGAATGTGTTGTTTCCACAGCATAAGCTTCTGGCTAGCTAAGCCAGGAGTGCTCGATTAACATGAAACATTAACATCTCCTCCTTTTGTAAAGCTGCAGAGCCTCAGAGGGTTTTGGAGGCCAATGCAGGATCTGGAGGGCAGCTTCCTGGGCAGTTATCACTGCCAAGTCTCTTCTCTGCTGAGGAACATCCAAAGGGGGAAGAGAAGGGGCCCAGCCTGACTCATAGTTGGGAAGAGCTACTATGGACCCCACACAGGAGGCAAAAGAGACACAACCCTGCAGCTTCCTTCTTCCAGCCATGGATGAAGACTGTGGCCTTCCCTAGCCCCCTCAGACCCCCCCTGCAGGGACAGAAAGATAAAGGGAGCAAGAAAGGGTAGTTTGATATGCAACAGAACTGATAATGCCCAGTGACTCCACGTGGATTTGTGCCTTGTGGTCAGACTCTGGTACAAGTCGACTGTAAACTTGTAAAAGCTTTATATCTATGACTCTTCTGACATGAAATCTGGTGGAAGCTGGTCAAATGCTTCAAGAGGTGTTGAAGTAGAGAAG